>NC_071093.1:34202725-34846058 GCF_027358695.1 Spea bombifrons
CGTTTTCTGTCAAAGGAAAAAGGTTTTCAACCTGGCACGAACTTGCGGAAAATCAGCTGTACCCTTATTAGTCCAATTCCTTCTCTCCTCATCAGCCATTCTTTTCCTCTTCAAGTCATTACTCATTCCAAAACCCACTTCCATATCCTTCATATTCCCTTATCCCTTTTCTTTACCCTTAATGCATACTTACTCTTTCCAGAAATCATTACTCATCTAATCCCTTTTCATGTCAAAAACATTCCCAATTTTTCAGCTCAATTTTGCTATATCTAACCATGCGTCCCCTACCTCTATCCTGTTAGAATCCTATAAATATTACATCGCCGTAACGTATTTCAACAACCTTCAATATATCCTTATCCTTTCCATGTCTCTCCAATATGTCTTCTTTATCTCCCCAGAAGCTATAACTCATTTTCAATATATCACTTGCCTATTACATATCTGAACTCTCCCCCAATAATACAGACATGTTCAAGGTGGACTTTCATGTCCAGTTATTAAGACAAAAATATATTAAGGATTGGCCATGGTTTATCTTATGTGTTTACCACTAGAGAGCACGTATTCCTCAGTATTCCTCAGTAAATGGACAGCTAATGGACAGTTTAATACACAGGTATGGAGGGCACAGTAATTCTATGCATAAGGCCCAGAAGAGTGTTAACTGCATTGTAATACAGACGTCCCCTTGGCATGTATACACATTCTTTTTCTATTCAAAATTAAATGGTTTCTACCGCGGAGATGTACCTAAAACTACAGACCCTTAAGGTACATGAAAAAGTGATTTATTTACCAGTTACCATGATAAAAACAAGTGAATAATAAAGTCAGTCATTCCACTGAAAAAGTCCAAGATGTTTTATTTTGAAAATTACATGTAATTACAAAAGTCTTCATTTTGTTACTATTCATCACTCAGCAAAACAAAATGTTGAGGTGCCTAATACAGTAAATCATCCCCTTTAGAATGATCACTATCGTGAAATAGTTAATACATTCTTAAAATATAGATTAAGGAAAAAATAATCAAATAAACCAGAGGCTCTTTCTATTTATTTAGCTTTATTTCATATAAACCAAAAAGTGGATAGAGGTTTTCTACTCTTGGACTGTACACATAATACTTTCGTTGAACTTTAACTGCTAGTTTATTCTTTCTTTTCTTTCAATTAGAAGTCCGACTATATTTTACGTTGGGAGGCCAGTTATTTGTGCCATAAGTCTCTGTAGCCGCTGTAGGGTTATGATGCTCAGATACAAAAGATAGGCAGACTATATGGGTCAGATAGCTCTTATCTGACATTATCTTTTATTTCTGAAAGACTAACATCTGATTTGTTTGTTTTTCTAATATAGTTTACAACATAGAATGTTTGAGGGTTTACTAATGCCTCCTTTTTTTGTATGTGAATTTCACATGGAAAAGTTAAGATGAAGGTATTAAAACTTTTTTGTTTTTAGTTCTTTCTGTTGGAATATATGCACTTAAATCTGGACTTCAAAAGGCCTAGTCAGCCCAATGCCATATGCTTAGCTGACTGCACATTATTACTTTACTGTTGCATATAAAAAAAGAAGTTGACATTACTATTCATGAAAACAAATTAATAATCAAACTAAAAAATGTATCTCTAATCTAATAAACATAGATGGAAGTAAACAGAAGACAAGGTGAAAGCATTTAGTTTGTCTCTCCAAATCTCAAAGCTGCTCCATGATAGCTGCGTTTCCCTACTTGGATTTAGCGGCACCAAACTGTCTGAAATGGAAAAGGCTCTTGAGATCCAGGTCCCCGGAGTATTTTATGGCTTCAGCAAACAACTTAACCACCTAGAAGATATACATAGAACATAAACTTGTAAACAAGTATACACTGTTTTTCTTAAATTGTGTGTATGTATTACTTTAAAGGTTAAATGTGCTTTAGCTGGTGTACACTAGACAACCACTCAGGTTTTCTTCCGTAACTCCCCTACTATGTGTTACGGTATATTATTGATTGCCTGTTTTCAATTTACTGAAAACACCCAAGGACAAACAATAGCAACTCCCTGAGAGCATCTTATACACTCTAATTGACAAAATCAAGGGTATAGGTAAGATCAATGTGGAAGCATGTTGTATGATAAGGATATATATGTTATTGGTGTATGGTAAATACAGAGTTCGAAGCATTTTGCATGGTGGCAAAATAGTCTAATTACAGCATTAGTTCCAAAGGCAACTTTGGGGTGCGCCACATGAGGTTTGTCCATATATATATAGTGGGACACACATATATTCCTGATTACTGTTTATTAAATAATAAAGGAAGCAAGAGGTGTGCATGTTACATGTAACATGTGATTTATATATCAGATATCATACCTGGAAGTTGGTGAGAAGGGCAATGCCACAGTCCACTGCAGTCCTTCTTATCAGAAAGTTATCATGCACATACTTGGTGTTGTTATTTGGAAGATTAATCACCATGTCAATGTTGCCTTCTTTGATCAACCTGTGCCAATAAAGAAACGTATAAGTGACCGGAATGATTATTGATAATAGCGCATGCCCTGTAGGGTCAGGTCTTATCATTTCTCTTCAGTCTTTAAAAGCTAAGAAGCTCAACAGCTGATGGCCTCCTGACATCACAGCATCCACCAGGATCTCTTAAAGTACGGTAACAATGATGTCACATAATAAGTGTACGAAATGGGGGATCAATAATGGTTAAAATGATTCAAGCTGTGCTAACTAGTAGGAGCAATAAAGTAATACACTTTATTGGCTTGAAAATGGCATTGAGGTACAAATGTTTCCTTCATCCAAACAGTGCTATAGCGTCCCTGCACTAATCGTCCAACTAACGGTTGAATATAGAATATATATGGTAAGGAATGTACAGAAATATATTTTCTGCCTTTTGCATGTGACAAAAATATTGTTATATTAGTAATGTTGTTTTTTTAAGTACTTTAAGCTTTATTTAGTTTGTAATCAGTGGTCATTATTTTTTTCTTACTTGTAGATGGTGTGAGGGTCGCTTGCGAGTGACTCCTCTGATGGCCATGGAACAGGTGTGGCAGAAATATCATTTGCATTAAGCCAGCTAGCAGTGGCCTCTGTAGCGTACAGCTGTAACATTGAAGACAATAAGAAGATCCAACGTTTTATTCAGAATGAGAGATTACACAAGTAGCGCTAAGTAAGGTGAGAAGCAATGAATACGTTAATCAGCTGCAAAAAGAAAAAGCTTATGGAAATTTGCATAATGTACCTTGAATCCCTCATCTTTCAGCTGCTGAGCTGTGCCAAGGAAATGGGGACGGAATGAATGCTGCAAAAGAGAATCAATGAAACACCTTGTAGATTCATTGTGAGAAGCTTTCAAACATAATAATCAGTGACAGGAATTCATATCCGCAGGTGAGAGTAATAGCAAGGTCAATTTACATCTCTAATCGGTGGAGATCCCCAGACCTCTGAAGTATGGATCCATAATTTTATTTCAGAGTACAAGCTATAGCTCACATTTGCCAAAGAAATTGGAACCTTATTTCCCTATTCTAGCCCAGAGCAACACCATGTTTTACCGTTAATCTTACTGTTATTTCAACGAACAATGTACAATAACAGACATGTTTTCATATTCAATTATATATAATTTTACTGCAGGTGCCCTTTCAACAAAGTAAATGCAAATATAATGCAGGAAGGGACAATAGGCATCAGATAAGTGGTGGTAGAATCTATTATTTTAGAGGGTAATGTGGTAGGGCCCCCAATTATACTGTGTAAAACCTACAGTAAGGAAGACACTCGTCTTATAGTGTTACCCTATTATACCAAAGGTGCCAGGAATTTCAATCTCTAACCTGGATTCCAATCAAAATTCCCTTCTGGGGCAGCTTGAAGCCGGTAGAGATCATGGCCTTCAGGAAAGCAGAGTAGATGTTGTGTCCAAAGCAGGCCACCTTATTGGATAAAATAAAGCATACACATCAAAATCACACTCTACTCTACTCTACACTTTAGTATAAACAGCTATACCTTTAGTTCAATTGAATGCAATTAACTTAAAATATATATATCAGTTACTACCTGACTTACCACTTAACCTAAGCTATAATATATTGTCGTTCTAAAACTGTAAATTTACCTCGCCAGTTGAGGCCATTTCACAACGCAGGACTGGATCGGCTCCTCGGAGGCGGGGCCAGGAGAACATGGGAGCCTATAGAAAAGCATGCACAGTCAATGCACTTTATCTTTTCCCCATTTGTAATTTCCCCTTCCATGTTTGTTCCTCTCTGAAAACTCACCTTGATCCCAACATAGTCTGCAGGGATAATGGGACTCTCCAGGGTTGGGAGAGATGCCTCATCCATTTTTTCTCCAATCATAACTTTTGTGGCCACATCAATAAAATCAACTCCTAAGGTCTTGGACACGAAGGGGAAAGATCTGGAAGCTCTCAGGTTGCATTCAATCACCTAACAGGGAAAGCAAATACATAATAAATTACAAAACCTAGATGGAGATGTCTGTAATGAACAAGCTAAACCTTTTTAATCCTTATTTTTCAGCAACATCCTTTTTACTATGAAATACACTTACTAGTGGTCAAGAGCCACATAGCAAATAAAGTACAATTATCAATAATGTCCAACAAATGTCATATACAATGACAATGACAATGGCACTTGTTTACAGGAACTATTCAAATTAATGGTCAAAGTGCACAGCGATGGCTTAGAAATGCATTTAAGAATGCAGATTCCATGTAGAACATAGCAAGAAAGGACATCCTTATATCTGAAAACCAGTTGATTTGCCACTTATTAACTGACACCACAGGAATGAACATGGGCATTTATCCTACTCTAAAAAAAACAGCCTCTTTTATTGCTTATTTGCCTGTTAATAGCCACCTTTTGATGTGATTATCCTCATTTACTACCCTCCATCTGTAAATTTGCCAGTAATACCCACTTCTTCTTTCCCAGTCATACCACCTTACAAATGAGCAATGATTATAATTTACGTTTTTATAACATGGGGCACTAGCACCTATGATGCATATATATATATACCACATATATAGTTCAGAAAATGCAGAATGCTGAATGTAAGATACAATGTATTATTTTATATTGTTATTACCGCTCAGGGCTCAAAAAGAAGAAATGTGCTCAGTTACTGGATTTTTTAATTCTATACTGAATGTTTTTTCCTGTAATCACAGTCCCTTCTTTCTGCTAATCCATTAGGTTGTCACACTCAATTGAATAAATATACCATGAAAAATGGATCAAGTATGCAATGTTCTGTATTGTAAAAAAACACTTTTTTTATGGCACAGACATTGCTTTTACTATTAAGCTAAATAACAACTAAAAAAAAATTATATTCTACCAGGAAGATGATGAATGCAGTTGTTGTCTCGAATCTTTAACAATGTTATAAATACCTATAATAGTGGCTTAGCGTTCTTTTTATTAAAACTACTGTGTTTTCCGGTCATTCAAAAGGAACCTTCTTAAGACATTTTCGTCCTTATATTTCTGCGATGCATTATTATTGCGTTATCCAGATTGCTCTAATTTTAAAAAACATCCAGTGCTAAAACAAACAAGCACCCATAGGACTCTGATCCGTGTCTAACACCAACGCACATCCTGACAGGTTACACGTTCTCTTTGTGACAGCACCCTGGTATTACGGTTTTATACAGTCTGATAGGGGCTCTTTTCTTATCAATGCCTTGTCAAGTTGCTCACAGAAAAGTGATTGACATATCAATAGCAGAGAGATGGAGCACAGAAAAGGCTGGTATTATGCAGGCAGCCCACATACAGCTGTCTGTGTGTTGTATCAGGGGTAAGGGGGAGGAAGAAACATAGATGGGCTCCCACTTGAAATTAAACTGTTTTGTAAATTGAGTTTATCTCAAAGGCTGCCAGATCACAGCGGAGAATTCTTTAACACCTAGGTTTACAGGCTGGCATTGTCTGTCACCGAGTAAAGGAGAATAACACACACAGGAGCCTGCTAGGCAGTGATACCAAAATAAAGTATGGCAGGACTGTTCAAAACCAACTACCCTCGCCAGCTTACTCACATTTGGAAGCCGGAGGGCTAAATGCAGCCTAAGCAAAAACAGGTACAGTGCCTATAAGGGACAAATAGCGGTGCCCATCTGCTCCTTTCATATTTCCAGTGGACCATGGACTACTGCATTATTACTGTAGAAGAATATTGTAATATGGATGGCAGCATATCATTGAGTCTTAGGCCTGGGAATAAGTGCTATTAAGGTAATAATGTAATAACGTATAACCTATTAACTTTTTCTGAAAGAATCTCAAGCAATGTTGAACCTGAGTCCCATTCAGCAAAGTTCTGCATTATACTTTCCATAATCAACATCCTTTCTCTGAGGGTTAAGTGATGGCAGCTGTAGGGTGGGAACATTTTGGGTCAACTGGTTCTCCTTGCTTTGTCTACAATAAAGCACTTTGACTCCAACCAGCTGAGCAGCTGCTACCAGATTCAAGCCACATTGAAACTCCTGTACCGTTTCTACTGCTCCCCATAAGCTTTTAACATACATGGGGAGTGCTGGGTTATATCATCATGGGAAAGCAAAAGAGAGATCTGTGCCAGAGGATGCATTGACCTACATGCTCCACACTAGACCATCAGAGACTGACTGTCCCCGAGCAACCTTCCATGGGTGCTAAGAAGGGGGAAGCCACAGCCCATCAGAGTCTATAATGATTATTACATGTATCATAATCAGTAAATAAAGGCAGTTCATACATCTCACTGAGTTTATCTGTGTGGGTTTTACAATGACCTCTCTCATGAAGAAGAATGCTGTATGTCATTGTGCATCCATTCACTTACCAGGACATCATTTCCTCTGACAAGGAATTGCACATTGAAGGGTCCAGAGATATCAAAAGCAGTTGCAATTTTCTTTGTAGCAATTTTCACCTGCAAATTACAGAAGATATTAATGTTGCAGTACCACTTTTCAATATCCAGAGAATTGAAACAGAAATATTTCTCAGCCACGCAAGGCAATGTATAATCTCCTTTTGTTTTATAGATTGAGCTTTTTAATGACTTTGCTGAATGAGGAACATGCTCTTTGCCTTACAAAGCACATCAGTAAATCCACCGGAATCCATAATTCACACCCCTGTCTTTAGATAGTAATCAAAACCTTTTTACTCCATTGATTAAATAATGCAGCGCTGATTCTTCATTCAGAGCAATTAAGGAATTTAGGATTTTGTTTGCTTTGTATTTTTTAAATTAAAGATATGCTGAAATTTACAGAATATCCTAAAAAATTAGAGCTACAGAACAATTTCTCGGCTAAATACTTGAACAATAATTTCATCAATTCAACCGAGAAATCACAAGAATAAATGAGATTTAGATCGCATCCACCGAGAGAAATCATGAAATGAAACTCACACCCTTCACGTTATCATTTGCTTGAAGAGTCAATAGGTAAAAATACAATAGGCTTTATTCACTAAACTGTGTTGTAAGAGAGTCGCAGATACATTTCAAATTTGATTAAATTGAATAGCGAACCGTAATGCAAGAAGGGCTGAATTGGCCCTGTATAATGGATAGTTAAATTAACTCTTTCAGCTCACAAATACTTATGGTTTCATGAATAAGCATCTACAACATACTTAATTATATTCTTATATTTGAATAAGAAAACAGCTGATAATGTTTTTTGGGAGGAAAACCCTCTTTCTTATACACAAAAGCAGTAAGCAAACAGCAGTCTTCTTTGTGAAATATAGACACAGCCGGTAATAACATAGACATGTAATATATACTATATATACATATGTAATATCTATCTTTTCAAGTTATTTTTTGTTTTGTATTGACTAGTATTTTATTTTTGTATTTCTGTATACTGTAACGGTATCATTAAAATGGGAAATTTCTGAGACATCAAAATCGTATTATTAAAAGAGAAGACAAGTGCTATGAAAAGTAAAGCCAGCATTTGTTCGTTTTTGTCTGCTTCGTCTCATGGTGTATAATTTAGTAATCATTGTCCCTGTGATTACGATGACTAGCTAGTGCCACACAAAAAATAGTTAGAATTAAATAGTTAGAAGACAATACGGAGGTAGAAGGACTATAGCTAATTGTTAAAATATGTTTTGGAAAACTGCTACTGCATGATGAGATATGTTATACTGTGACATGACTTGTGACATCCTGATAAGGGATGTCCAAGGTCTTTAAAGGTTTTGTAATCCTCCACCAATAATAATAATAAATGAGCCCAGTCATACATTTAAGATGGGTCTATAAATATCATAATATTTGATAACATTTGATAAATATCATAACAACAATGATAAACAGCTATGTTCAATTGAATGATTCTAACGTAATGTAAACTGTTACCTTCTCCAGTGCTCCCTGACTGATAGACTGTGTTGGGATCATGAGGGTTGCATCCCCAGAGTGAACACCTGCATCTTCTACGTGCTCAGAAATAGCGTGGGAGATTACCTGTTGTAACGTTAGAAGGTTGGAATTAATAAAATTAAAAAATTCATAAAAAGAGACTATGTATCACCCGACATATAAGCCACATATACTAATAAACAATAAATATGTATATATCACTAATATATATATCTATATATGAGATGTGACTGTATTTTGTGTTGGGCGATGTGTCTAGGTATTAACAACTCTTATTTCATGGTATATTCTGGCCAAGGATAGGGTGATTGGCTTGCGTAGTGCTCCTCAGCTCTTAATGGGCCAGTTGGAGAGATCAAAGATCTGTGCAGACCTCCGCAGCAGTAGCTCTTCAGTGCCACCTAATGTGGATTGCCAGGATATGACATGCTAGTGAAAAAACACTAGAACTAAACCAACTTGTATATAATGGGTATATATTCAAAGTTATTTTGGTGCCATTTGTTGGTTTGGTCTTATCACCAAACCAACAAATGGCATGGTCTATTGGATCCAGCAGAAACTTAATACTGGATAAGGTCACTTCTTTCAAACTCTGCAGGAGAATCAGTTTTATACATAACCCTGAACGGGATAAAAAGCAAAGCTTCTGGTTCTCACATTACTGTTTGGACTATCATCATTGAGAAGATAAGAAAAATAAATGGGATCAAGTCTGACCCAAAAGCTTTCATTGGGAAGAAGCTTCCTTCCTCACAGAGTGGTGTATTCTTGTTTGGGACACCTAGGCTTGGCTCAGGGGCTGATGGTCTGGGGGGTGGCAACCACTATGCCATATTATTAACAGGGAGATCACTCTATTGGAAGATAAGGCCACAGCTCAACAGACCAGTTGGGAAGATCAGATATATTGTACTCATTTATACTACGGAGCTGGCACAGTCCACATAGAGTCTGTTCCCTTGTGAGTCCTTCTGAGGCAGAGAACCAATGTATGATATCATGTACTGGTGCTAAGCACAGAGAATACATAGTATTGTATTTATCAGCTCTAAGGCAATATGCTAACTTTGGAGCAATTACCCAAATAGATCACTATCTTTGCTCAATGCTGCACTGGCAGATTGTTTCCCCAGAACTGCCTTAGCTTCATGTTGAAAATATGTTTTTAGATTTCTGAGAGGGCGTGAGATTAACAGCCTCTCAACAGAAGTGGTCGATGTTATTACAGTGAGGGGATTTAAACTTGGATGAGGTAGGCATATGGTTATCCTGAATTTAAGATGAGACCAAGAACTGATTAATATTTGAGTTTTTACATCAAGGAAAATGGGCAGACTTACTTGCCGTCAAATGTTTCTATGGCTCAGGGTTTTTTTTTTGGTTATAATATCTGATTATTCTCATAAATTCTCATAATGTCAACATTATGATAAAAATGATACAGAAACGGCTGTCACCATGCAGTCCTATGCACATTCTTTCCTCCAGACCAGGCAAAGACTTACTCGTCCTTCCTTTGCAACAGCATCCATCTCCACTTCTCGGGCTCCTTCAATGAACTTGGTGATCACTACTGGGTGCTCCTGTCAAAATAAGATTTTTGTCTCGTAAACATCCTAATTTGGCTTGACAAAGTGTTATTAGAAATCATTTTTTATTTTTCTCTAAAACCAGTTTAGCTTTTAGAGGGCCTCAGCTTGTAATTGCTGTTGGACTAAGACAGAAGAGATCCTCAGAAGGCTTCGTCAGTGAATAACCAGGGGGGAAAGCTGCCTACTTTATGTCTTAGATCCTTGCAATAGTTGATCCTTCTGTCAGTTTTGTACAGCTGTGTGCTTGTACCAGTATCAGTCTTTTACGAAGATCAATCGTTCATCTGTGTAAATACCCATCTTTCCTTCTTACCACCTTGAGAGCATTTAAAAAGCTAAGCCAAAAGCTTTTATCTTCTATAAATCGATACCCCACTGGATACATTTTAAATGACTAAAACCCAATGCTTATGCCAGAAGACTTGAGTGATAACAAAACAAGAAATACTGCCTAAAAGTTGGCACGTGTATTAACATTCCCTGCTAGACTGCCAATTCATTATGCATGATGTATGATAACATTTTGATCCAGAGACAGTTAAATCAAGAAATGCAAATATCAGAATGTGCATCACACACTCTCGGTGAGATTTTAACTATGTTTCTACAATACATTCCAAGCTTATCCTCTAGACTGACCTTATATAAGGTCGGTCCAACAATTGTACTCCAAAGTTTTGGAGCCACTCCAGCCATATTTTGTAGGCTTTGATTATTTATTCTGTGCAACTGAATTAACCATGTAATACATAAATTACATTTAAGTAATGTTTCTACGTAAAGACACTTATTTAGTAGATTTGAAACTAAGGTTGTATTGTATTGGTTGTATAAGTCTATGTAAATATTATATGTAAAAAATGTCCAACACTCTTAACACCCAATTACAGTTAAGACCAAACAGGCAGGGTCAAAACCTGCTCTTTCTTCATGAAAGTGACTAATGAAGATCCAGTGCTTGGGATCTTCTATGCTCCAGAAAATCCAAATGATAGCTTCTCATAAGCTTACTTTAGGTATAAGTCACTACAAAATCTGAACAGGAGAGACTGCGCATTTACCTGTGAGACTCGTGTGGCTTCAGCTAGGAAGTTTTTCAGTTCTTCTTCTCCGTAGACTACATTCATAGCAGAACCACTGGGAGAAAGTTAATATTAGTTGAATTTCAGGAATCTGTCAAACCATTTATTTATTTTTTACATTTGTGGTCTCAAAGCTATTTTGAAAACCATTATTTACTAATATTAATATCTAATCTAAAACACTTAGACTACAGTATCACAGACCAATGTCCAATCTACAATAGACATCAAACCTATATTACCCAATTGACCATTGGACTACAAATTCCACAACTTTCTATTAAGAATTATGAGAATTAAAGATAGGCAGGAGTTTTTCACCCCTCATTCAGACTTCATCATTACTGCTGTGAAGTACCTGAGTACATAGGAAGGACGGAGCAAACAGGGGTAGCCAACAGTCTTTGTAAACTGGAGAGCATCATCCTAGGCAAGAATAAAATATTTTGTTTAATGTATGCCTTTCTTAAATAATCATATAAACAGCACAACTGACCAGCTTTGATGTGGTCTGGATACTTTAATTAAAGCAACCTTACCATGGTATTTACAGCTTTCCATGGTGCCTGGGGAATCTGAAGTTCATCAAGAACAGCAGAGAATATTGATCGGTCCTCAGCCCTGTCGATCTGCAATGGACTTGTACCCATGATCTTCACACCATTCTTGTAAAGTGGCACAGCCATGTTATTGGGGATCTGACCTCCCACTGATATGATGCAGCCATCGCATTGCTAGGAAGAGACAGAACAGGTAAGGGCATCTGGCAATGATTATTAAATGAAACATTGGCTAACTGTTGGAACCAAGACATCTACAAGTTTCTTATATCCATGTTTCCTTCAAAAATAACCAGCTCCATGAGTTTAAATTCACTCAAGTCATTAGTAGATATCAGCATTTGAGCAATACTTGCTAACCCCTGTTGTTTTGCTAACAAACCAAATAGTTTAAATATACACAACTCAGTCGACCTTAATCAGAACTTGACAGTTTCTACTGAGTTAAGTGAGTAGCTGATAATAAACATAGCACTGAGTAAGGAACAGTGTTTTATCCTTGGAATGTGGTGAAGCTAATGGCTAGATTAATAATCTCGATAATGTACATTGTTACTAAATGTGATATTTTTTTATGTATATGTATTTAAAATTAGCAGATTAGGCAAGGGTCAAATATCCATTAATAGCATTTTTTTAATCATCTTAAAGCAACTCCCACTAGTCAACTGCTTCAGCTGTAAATCATATTATTTACTGCATATTTATAATAATGGCAATAATAAAAATTCCTGACCACCAGAAAGTCTTTTTTTTTATGTAGTTGTCAACAAATTACATTTTGGCCTCAGTAGTCAATATCAGTACACCATGAGAAGGAAGAGGGATGGAAGCTGATTGCATAACACATTCTATTGAGGGAGACTACATTAATCATTTGGAAAGGTGACTTAACAAGAAACAAATGCGTTTCCAGAATAGAATATATGTTCTAGTCGTGAGCCAGAGAGGTGATCTTTGTAACAAAACCTTTGGCTCAACCCTTTGGTACTCTTAGATTTACACTATATTATACATAGTAAACTCAACCAGGGTTTTCAATGTGCGTGCTAATCTTATAATATCGCAAGGTTTTATTACTTTGGACAACTACCTCTTGTTGGAAGACATCTAGGATTCTTTCTAGTGACAGCTCCTCAAAGTAAAGTTTGTCGCATTCATCAAAGTCTGTGCTAACGGTTTCTGGGTTGCAGTTCACCACCACCGTCTTCTTGCCGAGTTGGCGCAGCGTACGGATGCTGGAGACCGCGCACCAATCAAATTCCACGCTGCTGCCTAGAGATGAGAGATGAAGGTATCAGAGAAAGTTCCCTGTAATCACTGGGGATTGTGCATACATGGACAATAACTTGTGTCTTTTTGCTTTGTTTTGTGGAGAAATAGCTTCTTGATCCAAGGAGAGATCTGACTGCCATTCTGGGGTCAAGAAGGTATTATTTTTTCCCCCTAGTTTGTTGCAAAATTGGAAAGAGCCACAACTGGGGGGTTTTGCCTTCTTTTGTATCAACAGCAACAGCAATTAACAGATGTGGGAAAGGCTGAACTTGATGGACATGTGTCTTTTTTCAGCCTATGTAACTATGTAATCCATGTAACCGTTTGTCAAGATTTTTGGTTTAAACACAATGTTTTACCAAAGGAAAGCTGAGATTTGTTCCGAAAGGTGAGAAAACTAGCATTCAGCTTCCACCAAACGGGGGACAATAATTTAACATAAGAGGTGAAAAAACGTGTACCATGGTACACAGCTCCAGAACATGATGGCACTATATAAATAAAATAAATAAATAAATAATACAAATTCTGAAAACAAGTTGTTAAGATGACTGCATTCATAAGTTGGGTTTCTAATATACTGTTTACATTGCTTATTTTGACCTGCCAATACCATTAATGAACTGTAAAATATACGGTATTTGGAAAATTGGCAGATCTGTTAAAGTACAGAGACTATTGCTTGTATAAATGAAATGTGTGATGAAGAAAAAAAAATGGGTTATACCTATGTGATACGGGCCACAGCCCAGAACCATCATTCCGTGGTCATCAAAGTTTATATCATGTTCCTGAAAGGAATAGATGAGGGATATTAGCAACAGCAAATGGAAGAGATCATAAAAACAGCGCTGCATGTTATACACCATATTTTATAACAGAGAAAGGTGCTATTAAACATTATGATTTCATTATATTTGTCAATGTTAGACGCAAAGTATCACATTTATCTAGCAGCACAGCCATTAATCTTAGTTTTACAGAAGGAAAACCACTCAATTTTTATTTCAACATTAATGAAAAGGTTCTGACTTTCTAGATTAGGACAACTTCCAGAACAGACCTAAGACCTTCATGACAAAGTCAGCCCTAGAACCACTCTAGAGTCAAGTACTATTGACCTTTCTAAGCTGTTTTCAATTTATCTACGTTTTGGAGGCCTAAAAATGTTTCAAGTATTAAGAAAAGCTTTGCGACAATCTTCTGGTACCTGGCCGTTGTAGGTGAGGTAGAGATAGTTTGTTATCGCTGGATACTCGGCAGCCAGTGTATCAATCTGTAGAGAAAAATAAAGAAATAATAAGTCGGGCCAAAGTACACGTGGCATAAAGGAAATAAAAACAGTGGTTAAAGTAATGCGTGGAATAACATATGGATACATGAAGACAACCGTTGTTCCTAGAAATAAAATAAAAACCTTTTGACAATTCGCCATTACAGGAGTCATCTTGTGTCTGCTAAGCTTACAATCTATGTAAATCAGACAGCGTGGTTTGGTTGTGTAGCTGAAAGGGTCTTTTGACAATGTGCCCGTCCTGCCGTCAAGAGCTGCTGCATTAATTAGCTCAGGGAGGTATTCTATTACCTCAGGGAGGTATTCTATTACCTCATGGAAAATGACAGGATCAAGTATACAAATGTATCCGCGTTCTAGCAGCGCATACCAAGTAACTTCATTAAAAATGAGATGCTTCTCATGAATACAAAATGACTTTGGTAATGATGGGGCACTTAAAATAAAGTATTAGCCCATAAAACAATGTTAGCGCCTCGGGAGACGGCTGCGAGGCTAGTTTTCTAGAGCCAGATGCTGCACGTTTAAACCAGGTCAGCTCCTGATGTTTCATGATTACAAGTTTTTATATACTGTTTAATTGCCACTTCAGCGGAACGCCAGAGTTTCGACAGGAGCTTTAGGAGAGCAGTTCAGATATTGCCTTGTGGGGGAAATAAGAATGCAGAAAATGAAATTGTCTGATAAAGAGCAGGTTAATCTGTCGGACCACTGTTGAAAATCAAGATTGCAATATTATTATCTCCTTAGCCAATCGGAACGGGCCATTTATGCACTTGTGTAGCCATCTTATTGCCTTGGACAATTGTTCCCTGAGCATGAGAATTCCAGGAAGTCGGAAGTCCTGCTTCCTGCCATTCATGTTGTCTCGATAAATATACTCATGGGCATGTTTCATTATACAGCGAGAATCAGCATTTTTATTGCTTCTAAGAATCCGCTATTTAAGCATTATACGTGACAATTTCAAAATGAGGAAGCCAAGTCACCATACCCGATAACATTATGCATTCAGGGAATCCCCTACACATTGCTAAAACTGTGGATCGGCTGGACAAGTATTTCTAATTAAAACAGATGTATGTACATTTTAAGAGTGACGTAACTTAAAGTCTTCAGTCCCCCCCTTGTGAGTTCTGTTAAGGGGCCCCTAACCATAAATATACGCTGTTTTGGATCTAGTTGGTTGTCTTTAAATATGTTATTGATCATATTAAGTTAGTACTTATGTGCACGTATGTTAAAAGCAAATGGGGTTTTGCTCTTGACATGAGCCGGTGGCATGTTAACAAGCACCTTGTGTTTGCTTGCTAATAAAATATTGCAGGCATTACCAACAGCAGATTAGGGCTAGTTTCAAGGCGCTCACTTCTACACCAAGAAGCCTTGAGGAGGACACCTAACACCCAGAAGCACCAAAGCAAGGGCTCTTTGCCGCTACATTTTGATGGCATCACAACAGCTGTGAGAAACTAACAACTGGAATCCTAAAACACATCTGTAAAGGCACTGCGGCCTCTATAAATAAATCTGTCTTTCCATCTTTTGAGAGAATTGTAGAGAGGAGCTCAGAAAAGGCTAGGACCTAAACCTGAAGGAAAGAGAAATATAGAGTAAGACGTAAAACAGAGATGGAGCTAAGTATTTCATGATTCTGCTCTCAGTGGAAGCTATACCACCTGAATAAATTATGATATAAAAAATTTAGCTTTAGACTGGATTAATTGCTTTACCAGCTCAACATAATTTGGTGGAGCATCTATCTTAATAATGCACTTGAATTTAAATATAATCCAACCAAACTGAATAAATATGATTTTAATGGTTTCATGGTTTTAATATTGCATTTTGTTCAAAGCATATAAAGGCACCAGCCAAGATCAAGGCACCTCACTAGAATGAAAAACATTGTTACTGAGCTCACATACATGGCTGGATAATCAGCTCAAGTACAATTCACAGATACTATTTTATTGGTTCTTAATATGCCTTATCTTAATGCTCCTCACCTGTTTCACCCAAGGCTTGACATTCTTTTTCAGTCTGAATTCTCTGGCTTGAGCTTCATTCAGACCTAGGCATTTCCCAATGTAACGGTCAGAGAAACCAATCTGTTTGGCTCTTCTCAGTGTCTCTTCAGAAACAGACTCACTAGGGTGAAAAACATATTGTAAGCCTTAGATACAATACTGTGAGGTCATTGTTCATTATTGGTGAGCCCAAAAGACATCATCGATATACATAATGTACCTAGGAAAGGAATTAGGCCTGTGCTGTTCCGTGTTGTCTACAAACCTCATGTAACTGGAATCTCAACTAACTTAAAACAGCTATGGTGGCTTCTCAGCCCCAGTGTTATAGATTTCATTTTCAGTGTTGCTTAATATCACCCCTCTTCTCTTTTAAAGTTTCTGTACTCCTTACATGTCGTGTTCAATAATACATGATAAAAAGTAGGATGAATAAAATTCATGGTAATGAGCATGCTTTCACCTGTCAGACGGGGAGCTGTGGGAATCAAGGGAGGCACTAGATATATGCTTAATGCATCCCAAACACCAGGGGTGAAGCCAGTGTCACAAATGCCAGGGTGCGCTTTTTATCACTAGTCATTCACCAAAGGGCTAATCATACCATGAAGGATAACGGAACACAGCAATACTGGGTGGTTTCAGAAATATCTCTTTGTAGGCAGATTGATGTCCAATCTTAAATGCTCACAACTTCTGCTTATTAATTATACATATAATGCAGAAGCAATTTCCCTACAGAATTGAGGACTTCTTGATGGCAAAATCCTCAACAGATTCATACGACTAGTGGGCCCTGGGAAGAATGGGTCCTATCGAATTTAACTATTAATTTTTTTTAAAAAATATTGAAATGGGTCATATAGATGGTACTTATCACAATCAGCACCCAAAGGCAAACATTATGGTGTATTCACACCCAGGACTCTGACCTATTCATCTGGAAAGTGGGTGCTCCTCTAATGTTGGGCATATATGCATATATTGCCCATGTCCTGTGGCCCTTGCTGGACTCTGCATGATGGAAACTATACATAACAGGACATGCACTAAACATGATGGGTGTTCTACACCAAGCTAGCTGGGTTATGCATGGTGGGAGCTCTAGATATAGACAGCTGGACTGAGCAAGATGGAATCTGTTTACTACAGCAGCAAAATGGAGGCTCCACACCAAAGCAGCTGGATAAGAACAAATATTTTTAGTGTGTAGTTTTAAACTTGGCATTACACGGAGGCAGGCTGGTTCATGCAATACAAAGTAATGTTAAAAAACAAAAAGGAAACTTTAAAACATTGTCTGTAATCTAGGACTTCCATCTTGTGGTGACAGACAGGAGATGGTTGCCCTTGATATAATGACATTGGCTATGTGGCTGAATTCTCTGCAGCTGAGCCTCATGAAATAAGAATGACATTATTATGAAAAAGGTCCTTCAAACTCAACTATGTGCCTGTTTCAAAAGAATGCTGAGAAGAGCAGCCTATTCTTTAACCCTGTATCAAACAATAAAAAATTACCAATAAAGACATATTGCTGGTAAAATCATGTGTTCTTTGGCTCAGCCAGGACAGAAATTTGACAACAACAAGAATTAATCCAGTTCTATACCTCAGTGACCAAGGCAACCTTGTGGGCCATAGAAAAACCACATTGCTCTTAGAATACCTAGCCATTGATTTGGTCCCATTAGCAGAACTCTGCACGGATGCAGGTAGCATAGATGGAGGAACTATTCACACAACTATCAAGAGGCCAGATGAGGCTTAGTGCAGTTTTTTTTAAAGGCCTTCTCATTGTTTTCACAGCCAATTTTGTTATTTCAGTATAGTGCTAAGCTTAAATGAGGCTTCTCTCTTCTTGGAAGGATTTCCCACCGGTTCTGATTTCATTAAAGTAAAATCTTTTAGCCCTTTGTGGTGAATATGTAATATGTCCCGGTATTCAATAAAAATGCATTGCTCCGCCACTTTAACATGCTCAACATTAAGGTAGCCACGTCCGCCATTTTGAAATGAATAACACATGCATGTGTGTCCTCATGTCTGTTGACTAATTAAAGATTAACCAATTAGTAAAATTACAACTCTGAAGATGCAGGGCGCAGCCATATTGTTTTTTCTTGCCAAGTTAAATTTGATGATAACACATTTACATGAAGTAAATGAAGTTTAAAAATGTCACTATCCTGGCAGAATTTCAAAGCTGAGTAATTCCTTCTGGATTCTGAATCCAGTCATATTTTCCCATGTGTTTAATTCAATAGTCCAATCCAGTATTCATGTGTTGATTATAAATCATTGTATAATGTAGTGTTTTCTTTGTAATAATGTCAGTATAAAAGATAATAAAAAATGTAGTAACTTTAAGCAAAACTAAATTAATTTATCAAACCACCTACATTTTTATCTTTTTAGCTTTTCAGTAAAGTGTAATTTGTTTAAGATATCTAGTTTCAAAGATTTGCTCTGGGATGATGAGATTGGTGGCATAAAGTGGCCAGGTTAGCATATCTAATCGGTTACCACAGCCTAAACCAGATAACAATGAGCAGCGTGCCAACAGGGGCAAGGATAACATAATGGGGAGGAATAATAAGATATCTGGTCTCCTGGTATTCCTATAACATGGGGTTTTGATGCATAAATATTTGTGAAACTTAAATTCAATTATATGGTTTTATTTAGTGTACTGAACTGTAAAATGTAGGATTTTTAAAAAAATGGAAAATCTGCTTTAAAATGTGTTTTTCTGCTATTGGAAATGTTCGAATAAACTGTATAATACAGCCACTATTTTCAAACAAGTTATGCTATTTCTGGAAAAGCTCCAACTGTTCCATTCATGCCCTTTTCCATAACACGTTTTAATTATTTTTAAGTGGTGTGGGGGCACAACAGATGATGTGCTTAGGGGCATATATAAACCTGGCCAGTGTATTATCGTTTCAAGGTATCCTTATTAATAGAGTGTTCTTCGTTAACAGCATTCTAATACTAGATTATTTTTGATCCTTACATTGAGCTGACTTTGAATACTCCGCACCATTGATTTTTCAGTGTGGGTAGGACCCGGTATCTCTAAACCAGAACAGCTCTGGGGGCAGAGTAACTGCCCCCCCCCAGCTAATTACTAGCCCTCCCTTGGGAATATAGTGCCCTATTCTTGCTAGCTACTGATATACTCCCACTAAATCACAGAGGTTTGAAAAAAGACATCTAGAAATCAAAATTGGGCGAGTATATAAGCACACCGCTTTCTCTTCTGTCTATTCTATTAGTGACTATTGAATACGGTTTAATGTGTACACATAAAAAAAAAACCCACTGTTTCTTCAAACTCACTTCATTTGTGTTACATTCTTTGAGTCTGGAGTGTCCTCTTGTGGCCATAAAAAAAATGGGAAAAATGAGAAATGGAGAAAAAAAAAGAGCCAGAGGAACAGACAATAACTTAACAAGGGAGGATCGGAAAAAATCTCATAAAATATGAGAGGGCAAAGGGAGTCAGCAAGCTGCCTGGGATAATATACAGCCAGTCACACAGATTTACTGTTATCTGTCCCTCTGCTTTTTATATAGACACTAAAAGACACCTTCAGATTTATGAAGAAATTATCATCATCTTAAATGGAGATGGAGAAAAATGTACGGATGGAAAGAACATTCTACAAGCTGCTCAAATAGATTTGTAGAGTCTGTATATAATAAAGAGAAGATGGCGTAGCATCAATATTACACTCAAAGCCTGTAACCCAACCATGCAGCTGTAACGTGCAAAAAATCTTTCTCCAATGAATCTGTTTCCTACCAGTGAATATAATTAAAATCCAAATTAAACCAAAGGGTTGGGATTTACTGTCCTGAGAATGATAAGCTCAGAGGTTCCTTATTCTTGAGGGGGGGTCTGTAAACAAAATAGTTTGAATCGTGTGACAAAATGGGCCCTAGCACCATGCATAAATATGCATTTATCATTGGTGATGATAGGAACTAAAAGGTTAACCAGCCAGGGTTTTGTCTTGACAACCATGCATTGAATAAGTAGCTTAAAATATGTTTTGACCTTAATTTCCGCAGGAGCCATAACAATGCTTGGCCATGTCCATTCTGTGGCTTTTTAGGGGTTAATCGTTTATGAAGAGGCTGCATATTCTCTGTACTTGCATAAGTCACTCAGCCAAGTCATGGAAATTTACAACAGAAAACGTTCAAGTGAATTGCTTTCCCCAAGGCACACTTAGTTAAAATGTGATATGTAATATACAGTTTCATTAGCTAACTTAAGAGTTAACACACTACTTGGCAAGACAGTATTTGTTTGCATCACAATCCGCATATAAATGTCTCATGTTGATGTAATCAAACGTATTAAAACAATATCCATGATACCAGACATCCAATAACTTAAGCAGCCTGATCAGTTCATCCTCAGCCTATCTTGGGTTCTATCTGCCTGGCTAGCATTCATCTTATTGTCTGCCAAGTACTGATGAGGTTAAGTGAATTATTTGTGCTCTCGCACTAAATCAGTTCAAGAGAGTATGTCGGCTACCCACATATCTAAATCCCAGCCACCTGTGCGTGCATCTGCTTATTTGAGAATATAGTTTGCTATAACCAAGAAAGGCTTATTTTTAACAGATTTAGATTCTTGGAGGGCTGCCTCTTGTTGTACATTTTTCAGCTTTGCCTTCTGTGGACTATTTAGATGCTGTTGGAATTACCGTATATTGGCGGCATACAGTAATCAAAAAAACTAAATCGATGTAACATTAAAGCATAGTGTTGACTTTATTAGTTATCGTGCTTGGGTTCTGGGTTGGCTGAAGAGACGGTTGTGAAATATGCCGATATAGGCACGTCTACGACATGCACCCAAAGTTACATCGCTTTTTGATTCATTACCCATGATTACATGGGCTTCCTCATTTGTATACGCCTGCTGTTTCTGACAACAACATATGTGACATAAATGTGAAACAAATAATGACACGCTGAAGTTTCTTTACATATATGTGGCATGAGGGCACGCTCCTCTCCATAAGCATCAGTTGTGGCAAGCTATGGCTGTGGAACGCTAAGGTCTTTGGAATGCTCTGCTTACCTATACTCCTTGTGAGTGGCTTTTTTATGAAAAGTGCTAATGTTTTATTCCACTAGAATGTAGTCCTCTTCGTGTCTGACCAGAAAACCCCCTAAGTTTTGTGTTGACTTAAAACACACGTATGTTTGTAAGAACATATGTAGAAATGTGATACTTATGTGATACATATAATTCATTTACGGTGTTTCATTAGTATTTTATGATTTGTTCCATCTATACATATTGCACCTTGAAGTGTCCTATGTATATGGGTGGTGAGCCATATACTTATATAACCCATGAACTTATACCTTTTGCTTGATTTGAGAGTCTTCTCCATGTTCAGGATGCCTTGCATCTTATAAAGGAACCATTTGTCGATGGCTGTAAGGTTGTAGATCTCATCAATAGGGATGCCAGTTTCAAGGGCCTAAAACCAAGCAAAGCATTTGGATGCTGGTAAAGCAGACACTTCAGCAACAAAAAAAATACAACCCACAGACTTTTAAACATTTTTTTAAAGAGAAAAAAGTATACTCTTAACTATTAATATTGGAGATATTTTAAATCCTAACATGGCATGTCTACATGATGTAGATATTTGGAGTTTATTTCCGTCCAAAGGTGTTTTTCCTATTACCGAGACTCATGGCTCCTATATTTGTGCTTAAGTATACCAACTCCCTCTCTATGGACCTCTCTGTCATCACCTTAGCCATGCTGTAGACGCGGGTGCTAGTTGGTTCAGCCATTTCCTTTCTTAGATTCACATCTTCAGACCATGATTTATTCAGTGGAAGATTGGAGGTGAAGCCATCCACCGAGGGGTGACACATTCTGAGGGCCTTTTGGAAACTTTCCTCAAATGTACGACCAATGGCCATGACCTGCACAAAGACATCAAAACAAGTTTAATCTTTTATATGTAATAGTAAACAGCGACATGATCATACTTGCATCTTATTTGGGTTATGTTGCATTTAAGGGAAACCTATTGAATTAGAATTCTGACACACATTTGTAAAATATTTATATGTTGCCTTTGTCGTGCAGTGTTAACCAAATATTTTCTATATTTTCGTAAAACAAATATTTTCAAAAATAATATATACCAGGCATAGCCATTTTCCGATATATCTGGAAGGGGAACATAGAAGCGATCATCATGAACTGATATGGATTTTTATTTATATCACATTGTTATTCAATACCTCTCCAACACTCTTCATGGAGCTACCGATCAATCCAGAGGCTCCGTGGAAACGGTCCAAATCAAATCGAGGTATCTTGGTTACCATGTAATCCAGACTGGGTTCAAAGCAGGCTGTGGTCTTCCCTGATACAACATTCCTTATCTGAGGCAGCGGGATGCCCAAGGCAATTTTAGCAGCAATGAAGGCCAATGGATATCTGTGAGAAGAACAATAGTTTCTACCTTCATCTAAATGTATAGCATTGTTTTACAATATGGTTTATTTATCCAACGATATGTAATGTACACCAAACATAACATGCCCTATATTTCATTCATGATTACAATCACAACTGGTGTATAGAGTATGATCTTTAATAATATTTTTTTTGTTTTTTTTCAATGTAACTTCATAAACACAATGAATTAAGAGGAGCTAAGTTTTTCAAATATACCTAATATATTACAAAATGTGTAAGTGAACAGTACACTTTACCACAAGTGAGAATACATGTGACCTTACTGGGATATTATTAATTGTGATACTCAAAAAAGTAAGCTTTACTCCCTTGACATTACCCAATTATGATGAAAGGCCCAACTCTTAACCATAATATTACCCAGTAGCCTTGGAAGCCAAAGCAGAGCTTCGGGAGAGCCTAGCGTTGACTTCAATGATGACGTATTCCAATGACGTTGGGTGCAGGGCAAACTGAATGTTACATTCTCCAACAATTCCCAAGTGGCGCACGACCTTGATGGAACAGGCTCTTAACATCTGGGCTTCCTCATTGGATAGCGTCTGGCATGGAGCCACCACAATAGAATCCCCTATTCATTAGTAAAAAAAAAATGAAATGATGCATTAGATACACAAGCAGTTAACCATTGCAGCCAATTACAACACAATATTTAAATCAATTTAAAGGAAGACTATTTTAGACTAGGGAAAAATAACAGTAACTCTTAAATTATAAAATCTCAGGTTTGGAATTGCATGTCACAAAACAGAAAACAAGCAATCAACTGGCTGGATACAGAAGTAAATTCAATTTTTTATGTGCATTTATTATTCCTTGACAATTCAGATTATTATATCTCTCTTGGATCTGGGTGGGCAAACTACTACTCTTCAATTGGGGAGCAATCAATGCTTTGGGGTAAAACAGATACAGGTTTATGTTTGGCAATTGAGCCATAAGATCTTTGCAAGCAGGCCAGCAATACCTGTGTGTACACCCATGGCATCCACGTTCTCCATATTGCACACTGTGACGCAGTTATCGGCAGCATCTCTTACCACTTCATACTCAATTTCCTTCCAGCCAACAACGGAACGCTCCACTAGAATCTGGTTGGTCATTGCCAAGGCCTGAAGAAAAGAAGGATGGAAATAAGACAATTATATAACTACAACATGCCAAACAAAGAAAACTAGGAGTATTTTTATAAACAACCCCTAGTCATAAATTGTAATCATAACATGCATTATGAAATGATATCTAAAAAGGAAAAGTTTTAGTGTCCTTATTGTTGCTGTAGGTATATACCGGTAATTCCCACCTCTTACATATGTGATATCCCACAAAATACAAAAAGTTGTTGTTGTAATAATGTTTTTATATTTATTTAATTTTTTAGCCCCTAAATTACTATAACAGGATTAGTTCACAGAAGAACAGTGCTTCCTCCAGAAACTAATGAGAACTAAAGCTACAGGCTGGAGAAAAAACACTAATTACAGTAATTAAGTTAGTATTTCCTTTGAAGAACATTTAATTCAAGATTCTTGCAATTGCTTTTTTATATTTACAGTATTGTTTTTACATTAACCCTGCTCTGGCCTTGCTTTACCCCTAAAGTATTTCCTGATTGTTACTATGACCCCATACAACATTATTATTTCTAAGTACTTCATTCAGTACAAGCTCCCTCCGTTTCAATGCTGTATTTTATATTTCTATATATTCGGATTTACTTTATCCATTTTAGTTTTTTTCAACTCCGGATATTCTTTTAGCATTTGCAGTCAGCCAGGGTGCTTCTTGTCCATTAAGTGAGTACATAGAGTACTTAAATTGTATGGTAGTTTTGAGAGGGTTGAATGTAATGCTTGGGAGCTAATTTTCCAGTCCTTAAGGGCTTGTTTTTTTTTACCTTTGTTGCCAAGTCAGTGAGTGTTTCCTTGTCTGGACATAGTCCTGACCCCAAACCACCCAAAGCATACGCAGATCGAATCATGACAGGATAGCCAATTTTTTCTGCTGCGTCCAGTGCATCGTTCACCTACAAATACAGAAATAGAATAGGCTAAACATTTCTGGATTTCATTACAATTACGTTACAGACAATCATAATTGAATCTTGGTTTATTAGTTTATTGCCAAGAAAGTTCATAAAAAACAAAACAAATAGCTAGAGACTAGCCGGTGAAATTGGAGAATGTTTCTGAGCTGTGCTTGGTTTATGATATAGACTTACAACACAGAATAAATGAAAACGGTAAACCAGTCCTGCATAGTTATTATCGCTTGCAGTCAAAGTGTATATGTAATGAAAATCCATCTATAAAACAACTATATGATTACTAATGTATCCGGCTCTGATTTTCTATTAGCCATTGTAGGACAAGAGAGAACGTTACCGATTCCACAGCGAAGCTCGGAGCAATGTGCTCATTAATCTCTGTCAATTTGTCAGAGAAAAGCTGCCTGTCTTCTGTGGCCATGATGGACTCCACAGAGGTTCCGAGAACTTTGACCCCGTATTCTTTCAGCACTCCTCGCTGGAACAGCTCCACACCTATCCAGGGATCAAAACAGATTTTAAAAGGAGCATACGTCTCCATGCAAGATTACAGGGCCCTCCTCACCTGTTGTATCTGTAAGTCAAATTGTTGTGTTATATACTATTTTATGTCTTGTCTATCCATTGTACAGGGCTACGGAAAATGATGGCACTATATATATTTTTTTTTATTAATAATAGAACACGGACCACTCTTCCAGTCTTACAGAGATAATAAATATGATGATTATTGAGTATTATAATGTATTGATTTATATAAAACCATCATATTTACTTTGGATTTATACAGCAACATAATTACATATAGCCTCCCAGCAGAAGCAGTAGAGTTTAACTCACTATGGGACTACGTTTCTATGCTTCTATCTTCTGCAGCACCGTTCCCTATCGATAACACAGACACAGAAGTCTATAGACTATACTATACTGCTCGAGGGCTTAGTATGAATGGATTCATCTATATCTACTCTCTACCTGCAAATTAAGTAAAGTAAGCATATTTACAAACCAGTACGTGATTCAATAAATACAGGTATACCATTTCTACTAGAGTAAGGTATTATTACTAAAGCTGCCTTTTTTTGTGTTCATTGCCCTGCAACTAAGCAGTGCTTGAGTGCAAGGTAAGAAACGGAAAATGAGAGCCTTTAGTCCAAACGTGTATTTAAAGTGATTTTTAAGTGTTCTCGTTCAATTTTAAAGTGTATTTACACATGTCACACTATTAGGGGTTTAAGTGGTATTTTTCATTCCGCTGACATAAAATAGTATGTTTGCTTTAAAAGACTCTCAAAAATGGCGTGTAGATTACAGGTTTCATAGAAAAAGCAAAGCACAATGTGGCATATTGAAGGTGATATAAACCCCATCATTAGCAAAGTAGTAATTTATGGATATAGGTCTGTTTCTCGTGTAGCAGTTTGTAGATTACTTTTTATCATTATAAATAAATATAAATTTAATTCGGACAGGGCTTTTATACTCGAATATAAAAGCATTAATGAACACCCCTGTAGAAAATTTATATTTCAAATGCTGTTCCTTGGTAGCTTAAGACCCTCATACAATCTGTGAAATGGGCATTTCCTTGTGTGTGGGAACAGATATTCAAGCCCACGGTTCTTCCTTGGCTGCCAACATGTTCGTGAAAGATCATCAGGGCTGTAGTTTAACAGCCATTTGAATGCAATTATCTACTCATCGAATGTGTTACAAACTGAAAGCCCAATATGTAAACCTAAATCCTTTTATAGAACACAAAAAAAGTAATCCCTGCTGGAGAAGAAAGCGAAAATAAGAGCGGACACCTGAAGCCCATGGTCGTTGTGGTTATTTCATTGGTGAATGCTGTGCAGGGTCTTCTTGAAGGGCCATTGAAGTTCTATGAAATGTCATGTTTGCAAAGGTTTCCGAGAAAGTATGGTGTGTTTTAAAACATTACAGTTGGGAATGTTGGGTGCTTGCTTTAGTACACTCCGAGGAGCGGAGGAAACACTGTTCTAGGCTTACTCACTCTAACTGCTCTTGACATTATCAACGGCGAACAGAAAAATGTTTTGTCTATATTGTTTTGTAAGCCAATAAAATTACAGGTAAGCCCCAGAAGTTAGTTGCATACATACCACAATTCAGGGCAGTCTGGCCACCCATGCCCAGAATGATACCATCGGGTCTTTCCGTCTTGATGACCTCAGTGACAAACTGTGGTGTAATGGGCAGGAAATATACTGTGTCGGCCTGCTTAATGCCAACCTCATTGGTCTGCACCGAAGCGATGTTGGGATTCATGAGAACCGTTTTTACATTCTCTTCCTGTGAACAACATTTGTGTTAGGAAATCAGAGAAACAAATGTACCACACAACAAACAATCCATTAATTGTAAGTGTAGTTGCAACTGTTAATGACGTAAAATTCCAGTGATGAGTCTGATGGAGAACGCAACATTTTCCCAAAGTGTTTTTTTTAATTTTTGTGGTAATGGAACTTTGAGAAAAAAAAGTTATTCCAAACTCTTACCAAAACACTGCACGGTTTCTGTTAATATCAGATTGAAAGTATAAAACCTTTATCCCATATAGAAAATGATAGTCCGGTCTCTGGTCTCACCTTCATAGCCTTCACAGCCTGAGATCCAGAATAGTCAAACTCTCCCGCCTGTCCGATGGAAAGACCTCCAGAGCCCAAGATAAGGACTTTAGACACCTACAAATTGGAAGATTTAAAGACCTATGAACAACTGAACATGGAAAATGAGCCAAGCCTTGAGGCCAAAAAAATGAAATTAATTTAAATTGCTTTCATTTAAGACAGATGAGAGATGTGATTTTATCAATTTCAAAACTCTCATTAGTTGAACGTTAAAGGAAATTACAATGAAAACAGTAATAAGTGTAATGGTTAAAGACATTTACCTCTTGCCGTAGGATTTGAATGTAATAGTTGATTTTGATTAGGGAAGAACATATTTAAAACAGACAGGGACATGAATTAACTGACAGATTTAATTCTGTAAAGGAACACCGGTGTTTTCACTATGTCTTTCATTCTACAGTTCTTGTTATAAATTACCCTAGACTGGAAGACTGGAAGAATGATCATACCTCAATCCGTTTAGATTCCAGGCCTGGTTTGGGCATTACTGAAGCCAAAGTAGTGCCTTTACCCTTCTTTATCATTGACATAAAAACATCAAAAAGGAACTGAAATAAAAAAAAAATATAGAGTGAAATGTAGAAGAGTAATTGTGTTAGAGACAAATGCAATGATGGATACATTATATTTTGATCACAGAATTTCCCGTAGCAGTAAGTGAATGATACCTGGAGATTTAGGCACGTACCTCTGTGTCAGTGGGTCCAGGGTTGGCCTCAGGGTGGAACTGTGCTGTGAAAATTGGTTTGGTCTCATGCATAATTCCCTGTAAACAGAAATACAGGTTAAGCTTAAAAAGAAATCTAATGCAACAATATTATTTTATGTTGTGTACCCTGAACCAAAAAACAATGTCATGTACACATCTCAAAATAGCGAAGTTGACAATGTTCCTCCCACTGGTGATGTATCTATCATCATACGGGAGATGGAAGAATTTGGTTTAGAGGTGGAATTGAGAGTGGTTTTGACTATTTGGATTGTCCAATGAAGAAGAAGTCACTAGTCACCTGCCTTCAACTACAAGCTACTGGGTTGGCCATGTTTTTGTCGGTTCACAGCAGATAAAATGGCGTGATTTGCCTTCTTACCTCATTGCTCTGATCATTGATGTTCACAAACAGTGGTTTCCATCCCGCAGGCAGAGATTTGCTGTCTACACCATAGGCATGGTTCTGGGCAGTGATAAAGGCTTGACCATTCATTGTGTTCATAACAGGCTGATTCTGTCCCCTGCAGCACAATTCACACAAAATTATGTTTTCTCTAAAAGCTAGAACACTTTTTATGATCATGGGTATAAAAAATAATTACCATCTTCCTTAAAACTACATAATGTTCATTACAGTTTCATTTTGTGACTAAAAGTCTGTAAAAGTCTGTTTATATCAGGAAACCTCTGAGGTCTTGAAAGCTTAAACTAAGTTAAATGAGAAATACTGTGATCCATGTTTTTAGCAGTGGTAAAGAACCATTGCACAAACTGGCAAATGTATAGATTTGATATAATATTCAGTTAGAGCTACATCCCTGGATAAGAAACATAACATTTCAGCTGGAAATATTCCCTTTTAATGTCTATAATTTCACAGTGGGGGTGCTATGAGGGACCTATAGAAACACTGATGTATAACCAGTTACTGTATATTCTAATGATAAACCTAATTGGAGTTTGGATTTAGTTCATCTGAGCTTTAACCTGTACCTGTTTGCCATGGGCAGCCGGTAAGTTTTGCCACCTGCTGCTAAAGCCGCAATTTCATTTCCCATGCAGACACCAAACACTGGCTCAGGTCGATCACTCTTGAAGACCTGAAGATAAAACCCCCCAAAGCTTAGCATTCTTAGGACTTGGTCATATTTAATATTGTTGCATGACCAGTCAGTTATGCTTGTATACTGTATGGAACTAGTGCCAGTGAAGACCATAACCATTGACTTACCTTTTTGAGGTTTTGAATGAGTGGCTGTGCAAGCTCTGGGTTTCCTGGTCCACTTGTAATAAAAAGCCCATCGTATTCCATTTTGGAGAAGTCATGGTTCCATGGAACAAGATGTACTTCTGCTCCCCTCTGCATTGAAATGGAGAAAACATTGTTCAACAATGTAGTTACTCCCACGAGCATTTCCATGGAGTCTTTAGCTCAGCAGAGGACAACAAGTAAATGCGGTAAAGAGATGAAATACTTAATCCCATTCTACATTTATTCAGTTCAAAGTGTAGACCAAATAACATAAGCCAATTCTTCTACACAAGAGAGCGAACAAAGGATTTGATTTAAGTCGTCGGTCTCTAACTGCACACGTATAGCCAACAACCAATATAGATTTCTTACTCTAGCAATGGAACTGAACCTTGGTGCCTTGCGTTGTAAATACGTCATACAATCTAATTTGGGACTTTATATGTTCCTATGAATGTTGTATTTAAACAAAGTAGAAGCTAAAAAGAAATTACTTAACTTTGTATAGCCACCAATGTTAAATATCAGCCTCAGAACATTGACATTTTTTACTTCAATCCAATTAACTTGTATTTTAAGATAGTTTTAGGTTTGTTAGACGAGTTTGAGACGAGAAGAAATGTTTGTAACATATTCCAAATAGAAACATATTTACCTTCACCAGATGGCGGATGATGTTATGCTTGACACCACAGTCCACGGCCACGATTCTCACTGGATTCCCTTTGCCAAAAACTTTGGCCTCCTAGAATTACAGAAATAAATGTGAAGTCGTGTAATTATATCACTTGCAAATAATCTTTTTCACAAATAAGATGAGCTTATACGGTTTAAGACTTCTTCGCGCTTTCTACGGGTACATTTCTTTGGCCCCGAGGGACGGCGGGAGGCAGCCTTGATTAGAACTGGCGCATATAACGCATACTGGATGGAACTAATAAACTCTTTCTCCAAACCTAATCCCGTAAAATATTTTCCGAGGGCTTTTATTGGTGTGAACAGTTCCTTAATGAAAGAGGCAGAAGCAGATGTTAAGAAATCAATTTTTGGCTCTAGCTGAAAACAAATGCACCTCACGCTGGTTTTTATTAAGTGGCTGTTTGTCACTAAAGCAGACAGATTACAGTGTTTGCTAATTACTGCCATTGGTAAATTCCATTATTGTCAACTTTATTTTACTAGATGGCTTTTTAAGCCTGGAAGACGCTGCTATAAAATATTCCTCCTTTTGTCTCTGAGATCTCTTGAAAATGTGTTATGTTAACACCTCACAACAGCCAGCCTCATTAACTAAACATAACCTGGTGTTCTTATTGTGATCATTAGAAAACAAAAGCAGACTCTGTGCAACTGATTTCATATTCATATGCAGCTTTCATTATTATTTTATCATTAAATCAATTATCATTTGTGGTAATATGTATTATCATGAGGACCACATGAGTCTCTGAAATGTTGAAAGTTTATATGATGCTACGTGTTACTCAATGAAGGTTGGCCAACTATACGTATAAAAAAAGTATTTGTCATTCTAGTATTTGTCATATAAACAATATTATATATATATATATACATATTAGTACTTAAATTAGTATGCAAACAATATCAATGTGATGATAACGTGTAAGAGTTTTAATTATATATATATATACAGTATATATATATATATATATATATATATATATATATATATATATATAAAGCTATGTATCCCTGTTTAGTTTGTATCAAGGGGATATGGACACATTTTTACAGCTAGTTTAGCTTAATTGAACCTAATTTAATTATTTTAATCTCAATTGGCAGCCCAGAGGTTTGATCTCTTTAGACAAGCAGTGATTTTAAACAAAAAATAGAGTTCTGTGTTACATTCGCTAAATATGTACACAAAGTTGAGTGGTTAGTACTACGTGTCCTAGGAGTTGAATCACTGATTAGTGAGTATAGTTTTTAGTGTTCATTTCCTTCTGGATTTTATATGGCTAATTGTCACTTGGACATGGATAAGACACATGACAGACACAAATACTAAATAAATCATAGATAAGCACACAACAAATAAAAGTAATAAATAAAAAGGTGTTGGGTAAGGAAAATGTGTAACTATTTTTTTCCACAGGAATATTAATACTTGATCAGTTCTGAAACTAATTAAACTTGTGTAACCCCGTTATGCCTGTTTCTGAAGGATGTAATGTAGTTTCTCATGACATATGAACACACAGTATTGAAAACACTTTTACTAACCTTTGTTGATACTTCAGCAATCAGGTTCCTTACGTTAGGATCTACAAACTCCACAGGCTGTCCTTCAAATTCAATTTTTCCCAGCACTGTGCCCTACAAAAATACATTCAATAACTAAATCACAATTTATTTGGAAATCAGAAGTGGTGGGTTCTTAAAGTTGCAGCAATTCCCCATCAACTAAACAGATCTACAAATAACCAAACCGACAATTCTAGTGTGGTTAGCAAATAATAAACCAAGTTAGACATAACCGACAAAATAAACCAAATCTGCCGAGTTCTAGAATTATTGGCAGGAGTAGGATCACTATTTCCCTTTTAGTATACTTTTTTGTTAGTCAAGTAGCATATAAGTTCTCATCGTGATCATCGTACCTTGTCTCGAATCTTTTTAGCCAGCATTCTTGTGTCAATTCCACAAAGTGCAGGGATCTGATGAAAAAGACACGCCAGGAACAGGTTAATGTAACACGGTGACCAAAACATCAGAATGCCAAAGTAACTATTACCCTTCACATCTTTTCAAATTGGCCATTTCCGATATGCCGAAAGAATAAACTTTATTACGAGCAACACAGGTATTCTTATCACCTCCTTAGAGTTACTACATCGGAGCCGGTTATATTGAATTACAAGCACGGTAGATTTGGCATGGTCTGAAATGTCAGACGATTATTTAAGAAGAGGGGATTGCTTCAATGATTTAATACTCTGAGTTTAGGTTATGATTTTACCGCAACTTGCAAGGAAATTTAGTGCTTCTTAAATAGTGCGATTTAAAATATTACATTGCGTGGATGTGGTAAGAAAACCTGTTATTTCAAAATGTTTGCAAAGTTACTGCTTTAGGCTAAAAAAATTCTTAATTATAATCAGGCAAATCTTTTTTTTTAAAGTATGGTTTCCATTCAGTGGATCCTCCTGATTAGCTGCAAAAGTGTCAAAAAAATTCTAGATTGACCCAGAAGGGGAGCTTTTTTGTTACTTGTATCAGATTAAAAATATGTTTTTTTTAAATGACTGTGCTATTTTTTATTTATTTATTTTTAAGTGGTTCGACATTTTCATAATATAATGTTTTCAGCACACTGGTCATTTTTGTGTTCTAGCTCTGTTATGTTAGCCCAATCTACCAAACAAACACTCTGTCTACTTATCATACTGCTTTGTGATAAAATAGCTCAGTATTAATCACCCAACCAGATGCTCTGACTAATTGGAGTCTTTGGAGGAAAGGCTTTCATTGTACAAGCAGGGCTTCATTAGCATTGCCATAAAGAATCAGCTCAGTGTGGTATTGGAGCAAGCAAAGTGACTTTACTGGTAACAATTGCAGAGCCCATGTCTGCAGATAGTGTTTATTGGGGCAAAATTGGATAAAAGCAGGTTTTTGTCAATGCGGACTTCCATTACTGTATAAAGTACTGTGTTTTATGTTAAAAGAGAAAAATATTTTTCCAGGGGACCAGGGGCATAACAATCATGTTCGCTTGCGTCGCAACTGCAACCTGGCCTCCCCTGCAATCACTTGTCTAGCTTGTTTGCCCCTTTAAAACCGCTAGGTGAGTGTAATACCTGCAGCTAGCGGCACACAGAGTGTAGAGGTCATCTGATCGTTTGGGGGCAAAGATGGCACAGACAAGCTGTTTAAAAACAAAGATGGCACAGACAAGCTGTTTAAAAACAAAGATGGCACAGATAAGCTGTTTTGGGACAGAGATGACAGAAACCAGCTGTTTTGGGGGAAGGTAGACTTTGCCTTTAAAGATGTTTCCTTAACTGATTAAAGAAATGCTCCTTTGTAATTGTGGAGGAAAGAAATGACTTTTTATGGAAATAATATTAATTTAAAAATCAAAATATTTTTTGTTATTTAAAGAGAGAATAAAAATTGCATTCTAGCCTAAGAAAGATTGAATTTGTAGACTATACTGTAAAATTTGATCCACCAGATGGCAATATTGTAATATTATACACATAATGACCATGTTATATCTAATACCGTTTGTATCCTTACCTTTTGTTGTTGGTATCTTGATATGACAAGTAAATGTTTGTACTTTCACCAAAATAAAGTACCAAATCGTAATAATTCAATATAACCAAAGAGCATAATTTATCTCTTCATCCAAAGGATGTGCCCCATTATCTCTTCATAATAAACGTTACAAACCTTTTCCTCGTGCAGCCATTCTGATAGAGACTTGACGGCTCTCCAGTGACTGTACTCATGGCTGTAATCGAGAACCAACAAGCCAGAAACCTACAGAGACAGAAGAAGGGATAATACAATCACCCTACTACCCACGGCCCAAAGGTACTGGGTCTGACTAATTAAAAAAATACTCTGACTACACAGCAATTTCTGTAAACCATCATATATTTCACATATCTGTGAGGAAAGACATAAAGCAAACATCATGTAGTAGTACCTGAATATTCTCTGACTCAAGGAATTGCATGAGACCATATGAATCCACCGCCTTGGTGTCTGGTGCTCCTCCATTTCCAATGATTGGGTTGGTAAGGGTGAGAATCTGGCCATGGTAGCTTGGGTCTGTGATCGCTTCCACATACCTGGGTAAATCAAGTGTTACTGTAAATAACTGCTCCCAAACCTAATCTTTCTTATAGGGTCTCTTGAAGAAGCCAACTTTAATACAACTTATGAAGGATCTTACAGGTGTGATCAGTTAAATGTTTAAGATTCTTTGGATGGGATGTATCAGTCTGAAAATAAGGAATCAGGCTGCATTTTTATTTCTGAGGATAGTCCGGTCCATTGTTTGGTGAGTGACTCCAAGTAAAATGTACCAGTGCAGACTGCAAGATAACCCAAGCTTAACACACCTATGATTCCCGGAGAACTGTAAATCCCAATTTATGAAAACGTATTGCTAAGACTGAGACTGGGATTTCAGGGACATTTAAAGGACCTGGAAGCAAACAGGAGTAGAATGTCACGTGTCCGTTTCAGATTGCACACTGACATTTTGTCACTTTAACCCGGGAGACACTCCGAGATTTGGAAAAGACGTACTAACCCTGACAAGCCAGTGTTAAAAACGACTTCTCCAGCTACAGAGGCTGGATGCCCAAAAGAGTATCCTTTGATCCTTGTTCCATCTTCAAGCACTAAATTAGCAGTATGAGCCTGCAACACAAAACCAACAACATAATCGTGATATGATTGTGATAGGGTTAGAGTAACAGCCGCAGCTTTGCCTCTTCGCTCCTTCCACTACTCCGTGTCTGTTTTACCTTCTGATTTGAGTGAGAAAAGATCTTGCCAATTGAACTGCCTCAACGTCTTCATACATTAGGTCAACTAGGTTAGGTGACTACTACACGCTGCAAGTCAATGTGACAAGGCTTGCCCGGCACTATGTAAAACCCATAACCTTTATGCACAATGAAGGCAGTGGATAAGTTCAACATACTGGTGGGCAGTGCTTTTCAAACTGCAATGTGTAGAATCCATAGGTGTCCTGTTTCTAAAGGCTGAGGTGTCAGGTTTATTCCACCTTTAGACCTAATATTCATTACAGTGGCTGCAGTCAGAATCCTTGGTTCGCACTCCCTTGCAGCTCATGGTAGGGCTAATTTACTATCTCAACATCATTTTGATAGGTTGTGAGGGATTTGTACCTAACACCAATACTTTAATCACCTTTGTGAAAGAAGCAAAAGAACTAGTGTTAGTATAAAACAACACAGCTAAAGTGAGAAGGAATAACTCTCTACTAAACCGAGACATCTTCTCTCATATGACACACATGAAAGTATACACTACTTAACATAGTTTAAACCCACCCATTATTCACTAAATTGAACTTTGGCTCTTGAAAAAAATGTATAATAATTAACCTTGAGCTTCTAAACAGTGAACGACAAGACAATTGTTAGAAGCTGAATAAAATGAGTTTGCCCTGCATAATGCATATGCCATCATTAAGGTGTCCTTCATAATGCAGAACAAGGTTGATGAGCTGAAGCTGGAAGCCTCCTTGCAAACTCTTGCCTTAGTTAAAAAATGCCACTGAGTCTTCTAATAGTGAATTCGTTATGCACAGAATTTTGAGAGCATGAATGGGGCCCTATAATCATTTAAAATCATAATTCATCTTTGCATACATATTTTTAATTGCCTGGCTATATACTTCTGTTGAAGTACCAGCATAATAAAATTGAATAATGCAGATAAGCTGACAGCGAGTCCCAAAATAATGAGTTGTTCTGTTCTGTTAATTCTGTTATAAGGATAACCAACGAGCTGTGGTGGATCTGTACGTCTCATGATGCTCAGCCATTATTCTATAAGAGGAGGGAGATGCCTATGGGTACATGGAAACCATTGATGCACAAGTTCTGCAACAGCTAGGGAGCTGCATCAATTAATTGCTATATATCCACTCCACGGAAAGAGACAGGTTATCAATTGCATGTATATAAAAAAAACTACAGTTTAATTTACATTTATTTTAAGATAATTTAACATAATAGACATTTTATCCAAAATGTCACTTGAAGGAAACAAATGAATTCATGCGTATTGACTACTATTGCACTTATAACATGATGTGTATATTAATCCTGTTTGAACTTTGTACGGTTTTGGCATCAGGATATGAAAAGTTTGGATGTTTTCTAACTGATAAGAGCCCCATGGACATTCACTTTGATAGAGCATGCAAATATAAAAAAAAAAACAAACAGAAAAAACACAAAGTCCATCCAATTTAACCTTGTTGACAAAAACAAATAAAATGTTCATTTTTTTTAAATCATAGATCAGATGGTAAATTATTTACCCCTGGCATGTTCAGCACTTATTATTGCCAAATATCCTGTAGTTTGTACTAAAAAAAATAATTAGAATATATATATAAATAAGTAGGCAGTGTTGATGGATGTGTGCTACCTTTATTTTTATTCAGAAAAACCTAAAATACCTATTGTACATAACACAACTAAGAAAGGCATGCAACCATACAGAATACACAGCTATACTTTTCAGCCCCTTGCATTTTCCCCTTAACGTTCCAGTTGCTGGAGAACATCTGTAGATAAGCCACAGAATGGAGTATTTTGTATCAAAATGAATCTTAGTTTTTATTTTTATGGTGTTATGATAAGTTAACTTTTTAAACTTTGAATAATGGAATTATTTTTTATATTGAACTCACTGCACTTGTTTTGTTATGAAGCTCTATGTGTAATAATAAAAAGTTTATGTTATGAAGTGTCATCGATATATCCAACACTGCTGCTACTCCTTCAATGCAATGCACATTCCAAAACGATACTCAATGATTACACCTATAGTACATAACTAAAGCAATATACAATAAAAATGTGTTAAATGAAACAAAATAATAGAGGATTACTCATTGTTACTATACGCCTTTACAAAAAGAAACATTAATATACCTTTACACTCATGAACCGGACTCCAGCCTTTGAAAAGCCCAATTGACGATGGGCAGCTGTGTTGAGAACCCCAGCCCCATCTTTTAAGGCCCTGACAGCCTTAAACACGGACAAAATCCTGGTCATCTTTAGGATTCTGTGGGGCTGTTCCGCTCTTCTTTTGCAGTAGAGGCACGATGACCGAGGGGCAGGAAAGGAGGCTAAAAGCTGGGTCACCTTTGCTGATATATGCACTGATGGGGGCATTTAATACATTGAAATTTGACTCCACCCTCACCTTTGCTCCTCCTTTTGCTGTAACAAAACTGCAGCATGATTTTGACTTTGCTGTGATTTGGTTGCAACACAGGTAAACCATTATCTGTCCCGTGAGATGTTCAAACACATTGCATTACTAGCCTTGTCCTTTTTATTTTTTTAGCAAAGTATGCATATGCTTATTTCGGACATGTGGCATTCGTATTATTTGTTCTTTATCGTGACCTAACAGTAAATCAGGACTTTTTTTTACCTTTAAATTAACTGGGAACACATGATGAAGAGTTATCCAAATCACGTCTCAAGGACCAAGAGATCCAGAGATTGCACGAATGTCCTTTCACTGGTTCAAATAATATGTTTTCTGCGCCCCTTTCATTTTTCATGTGTTTGAGATACAGAGATTACCTGCACAAGTGCATTACTAAACCCTGGGAATCCTGTTGCTAAACGCAATATTTTAGCCACTCTAGTTGGGGAGCAACAACTTTACTCATTATTATCTTTTATTTATATGGCGCCAACAAATAACGCTGAGCTTCTCGCAATACATACATTCAAACGTTATAAAAAAACTAGAAACGACAGACTGAGACAATCCACTATGGCTCTTACAAGCCACATTTTGGCACTTTTCGTTTTTTTTTATTTTAAAATTGACTGAAACTCCGAGCTTCAATAAAAAAGAAAATCAGCTGCTCACAAAAATGTCTAAAAGGATATTGCATTTATGTTATTCAAAAAGTATGTTGTGCTGTTTCACCTGCTGAATTTAACATTTTGAAGCTAAATGCAGCATTAGAAACACCATTCCTAGCATTGTTGAATGTCCAAATTCTTCCCAGAAATATTTAATAAAACTTTGCCTCATATGCTTTTTACTAGTCATTAGTCATGTGACCCAATAGCTGGCAATGATAGACTGTTTTCAACAAATCTTAAATGGCTTCTTAAAATTTTACAGTACTATACAAAACTTTAGGCAGATGTGTTAATAGTTTATTTTTATCATGTAACAAACGGAAGAAACATCTAAATCAGATCAATATCTGATGTGACATTTGCCTTCAAGCAATCAGCATTAATTCTTCTAGGTACACTTGGACACTGGATTTTAAGGAACTCGGCAGGTAGGTTGTTCACCATCTTGGAGAACTAACCACAGTCCTTCTGAGTTAATTCTCTCTCTTCATGTAATCCCAGACAGACTCAACGATCAGTTCTCTGTGGGGACCATACCATGACTTCCAGGACTCCTTATTTTTTTGGCGCTACATATAGTTATTGATGACTTTGGCTGCATATTTGGGGTCGTTGTCATACTGCAGAATAGATTTGGATCCAATCAGATACCTCCCTGATGGTACTGCATGATGGATAAGTGTCTGCCTCTACTTCTTAGCATTGAGGAGACCATTAATTCTAACCAAATCCCCACCACCATTTGCAGAAATGCAGCCCCAAAGTTGCAAGGAACCCCACCATCCTTCACTGCTGCCTGCAAACACTTATTCTTGTATCGGTATCCATCCCTTCGGTGAATAAACTGCCTTGTGTGACAGCTACATATTTCAAATTGTGACTTATCGGTCCAGAGCAATTACTGCTTTTCTTCTGCACCCTAGTTGCTGTGTTTTCATTATTAGTTGAGTTGCTCGGCCTTGTATCCACGTTGGAGGTATGACCTTTTGGCCTCAAGCTTTACAAACTTCTGACCAGACTTCTCCACACAGTAAATGGGTGTACCAGGGTATTCTGCCAATGCTGAGCTGATGGCACCGCTGGACATCTTTAGATTAGGAAGGGACGTACGCATGATGTGTGCTACATATTATTTGGTATAGTCCTGACTTTGTGCAAGCATATCTAGAAGAACTGATGCTGATTTGAAGGGCGGTCACACCAAATATTGATTTGATTTAGATTCTTCTTCTGTTCGCTCACTTTGCATTTTGCAGCATCTCTATTTTTTAAAGCATTCTCACTTTATAGCATTTTTTCACACCTGCCTAAAACTTTTGCACAGTCCTGTGTGTGATTTCTTTTGGGATGATTAAACCACCAGAAAAAAAGAAACGGATAACAGATTTGTATAGGTTTATTTGCTTAACATATTAGAGAGTGTTATTCATTTGGAATTATGCCTTTAAACCAGTGGTTCTCAACCTTCCTAATGCCGCGACCCTTTAATACAGTTCCTCATGTTGCGGTGACCCCCAACCATAAAATTATGTAATTATATATTGTGATATATGTGTTTTCCCATGGTCTTGGGCGACCCCTGTGAAAGGGTCGTTTGGCCCCCAAAGGGGTCGCAACCCACAGGATGAGAACCGCTGCTTTAAACCATCTTGCAAGTAGGACCAGGTATTTGGAAAGTGCAAAGGGGTCGACTTGCCAAGTTTGTGTAGTACTTTAAAGAGGTACTTCTCTCTCGCAATAATCATATCAATCGAATTTGGCTTTTAGTGACAAATCATTTCCAGCATTGTCTACACATTTTTTTCTTAAAGACGTTTTTATTATTTTTTTGCGCTTTATATAGATAGTTGTTTCTCACAATATTTTTCTATTTTATTTTAAAAGCTACAGAAATCATATCAATCGTAACAGTACATTTTAAAAACTAAATGTTTCATTCACATTTCTGTTCATAAAAACTGTCCTCTTAAACAAATATTACCTTCTCATTTTTAAGGGTGAACTAAGGTTAAACATATATCACATGTAGTTAGCATTGCATACAGAGTAGACTATAACCTATCCATATAGTCAAAGCCCCTTAAATTAAACAGCTAAAAGGTATGTTTGCGAGGTCCCATCATGTTTTTGTGAGGTTTTGCAACAGTTGTAAAAAGATGGTCTGAGGCTACTGGTAGAAATGGAGGGTGTGTGTATGTCGAGGGTGCTAAGTGTTGATTTGGAGACTTTCCATAATAAACCTTTACAAAATGGATAAAAGAAAGCTGAATCCACAGGAGAGTTTGGAAACCAGTACATTGTGCAATCCAGCTTGGGGTTGTTGATCATGCGGCGTATAACCTCACATGACTGGGTGATGGAAAAATTTAATTTTGCAAGAAAAGACATTTACTAGGGCAAACTTTATAATGTAGAAAATACTTTACAGTTATAGTTGGCCTATAGTTGGCCTTTTTTTAAAGAATGAATGGATCCATACGGGTTGTAATCTTTTGACTCACCTGAATGAAACTACTGGGATACTGTCGTGAAGGTTCTCAGGTTTTATTCATAAAATAATATGAGCTGGATAATTATCTCGGTTTCTAAGGTTCATATTAGGTTTAGTCCTTGGCTTGAGGTATGTGGGCTACAGTAAATTGTTATGAAGTCTAAGGAAGGGCCTCAAAATATAGAAGGAGATGAGGGCCAAGTGGTGAGCTGTGTGGGGCAGGGTAAGCAACTTTGTGCATGGACAAATGTCTCCCTCAATGCCCATCCATGCCAAACCCTTATGTCTAGTGGTCAGATTGCTTGATGCCACATTATTCCAAGAAGTATCCGCTGTGCCATCAATGTGTTCCAGATGAAAGTGAGGCATGGAGTTTCCCACAGAGCCATTTGTAGTGTCTCTCGGGTCCCATGCAAATAACACCAGATATGTCACCTTTTTTTTCCTTGCTCGCTGTTACACGGGCTCCATCATTTGCACATAGTTCCCACTGTATACATGGCTTTGAGCACAGCTAAGAAGAATGAGCCTGTGTTAAGGAATCAAAAAGTGAAGTGGAAGGGTATTTCCCCTATGGGCAGGTCACTTTCAAAATGGAGGGAATAAAAACTGGAGTGTAACAATGAACTTACTAAAAGTCAAAGACATGAGATGATTACATTTTGTATTCTGCCACCAAATTATTGATATCCATAAGTACTTTGAATCACTTCTACCGTGAAAAACCCAATCCATACTGTGTCAGACATGTCATGGAAGCTTATTTTTTGGCATGCTTCTATTGCATAGAATTTGTACTAGGTTGGCAGCTAATGAAAATAATGTTTACTCACAAGTAGATTTATGCACTAAACAGCGAGTCCTAGGTGAGTTGCGGTGAGATTAGATTCAAGTTTACCACCACCTTAGCTATTAACTATGGAGGGTACGTTTGTCAAACAAACAGGACAAAATGGCCCTTTACGAGGCATAGGTAATGCAGTAAATCCACTGATTAGGGATGAAGTCCCAGTGTTCTAATTTTTTTTTTTTACTTATGACCAAAGTTAGCGCCATAAACACCACTGCACCTCTTAATTTGTTACTGATGTCCAAATTGAATTGATAATCCATAATATTAGAGGCCAGAAAACACAGGCCATGGTTTGTAATAAAAGATGAATGTCCACGAGGTATTTATTTAGGGCACCATGTAGCCTCGACCTTTCTGTCACATGACGAATGCTGGCATGAGATCTAATAATGCCTTCTGGCACAAAGTAAAAGAAAATTACCTGTTGTGGATCTGCTAGTGGTCAAAGTGCTACTGGTTTTGATAAGAGATTTAAGTATATAAGGATTTTATTTTTTATTCAATAGGAAAAAATATAGGTGCTTTTCCTGAAGTGAATTCAAAGCTAATTACATTTAGTATTTTCTATTAAATGGGTCTCCATAGTTGTAGTGCTCCCGTTGAAGTCAATGATCATTGCAATATTCCAATAGCATATACCGGTATTTAATTGGTTGCTGCTATTCTGAGGTTTCAGGTGGTCCACAATCTCCCACCTGTCCAGGAGGCTAGGCAGGAGGGTTTAGATGTCTGTCTCCCCTCTCAAACCTCTGAATGACTTCCAGGAGAATTGGCAGTCCTTAATTTGCTGTTATAAAATGATGTGCTTGTTATAACCCATTTCCAAAAGCCAACACATTACCTAAGCTTTTATGGTATTGAAATAAATACATATTTAAAAAAACCTTAAAATATGTATTTATTTCAATACCATAACAGCTTAGGTAAATCACACAATGTCCTGCAATATCATAATCAAAACAATTCAATCATATAGTCAGAAATACAAAGTAAGAACACCAATGCATTATATATCCAAAGTGCATAGTACATTATTTGTTATATAAAAAAATAACCGGGGAAATGTTGTGGTGTGTGACAAGGGATATGTGTGTGTCTGGGTATGTTAGTGTGAGTGTCTGGGTTTGTGTGTTAGTATGTGTGTGTGTAAGTGTCTGGGTGTGTTAGTGTGACTGTGTGTTATTATAAGTGTCCAAGTGTGTGTTAGTTTATGGTAGAGTAAGTGTCTGTGCTTGTGTCTGGATGTGAGTGCCTGGATGTGTTAATATGAGTTTCTGGGCGTGTCTTAGTGTGTTTGTTAGTGTGCGTGTCTGGGTATTTGTGTTAGTTTGTGTCTTTGTGTGTTAGTGTGAGTGTCTGAAAGAGTTAGTGTGAGTATCTGGATGTGTGTGTGTTAGTATCTGGATATGCTAGTGTGAGTTTCTAGGTTTGTATGTAAGTGTCTGTGCATGTTAGTATGAGTGTGTGTGTGTGTGTTAGTACCCCTCCCTAGATCAGGCTCTAGATCCAACCACTTGCTGGGATTTACTATAATTTCTGTTGCACTCTGAAATCTTTTAATTTCTCTTTGTGACGAGTCGCTCTGATGTCATGATGTCATCCTGATGATACGTGATATAAATGAAAAGAAGAGTATGCTAGTAGCTTTCAATAGTATCAGTTCCAATGTAGGAATAAGAGGATGTTGATGGTGCCTTATATGTGTGGGGGTGAGTTGTAGGCTGTAGAGGGTTAGAAATTTGGTGGCTATGGGGGGAAGAAATGTGGTGACTGTGAAGAGGGGGCATTTAGTTGCTGGTAAAGCAGGAGGCAGAAGTGAGTGCATATAGGTAAAATATAGTGTATATGTATAGGTAAGGGAGAAGGTGTGTGTGTGTGTGTGTAGGAGAAATTTGCTCAATTGAACCAAAAATGTGCACCATGAGATTTTGGGGGATAACTACCGTTAAACATCAAAATAAACCCCCATCTGGAGGATCTCAAAAATACCCTACTTACCTTTCTAGGTGACCCTTCCCTAACACAAATCTAACAGTAACACACTTTCTAGTTTTTCACATGTCAGGGACATTTTGGGGTACCTGGAACACAATAAAAATCCCACATCTCCTCAGCACCACCTCCCAAATGATGAGTGTTCAAAGTGGTTCAAATTTATTACAGTTGAACCTTGAATGTCCACATCATGGTTTTAGGGGGCAACCCTAAATGGCCACCAACTAAATATTCCCTGAAAGCACATTAACTGAGTATCTCAAATACCTATTTTACCCATTTCTAGATGGACCAGCCAGGAATTTAATAGGAACACAGGGTTTTGAGTTTTTCCCTCATTTTGTTTGTATATCACGATGAAGGCTGCACACTCCTCCTTTCTTTCTTACACATTGGCATTGGCTTTGCTGGAGTTACTTCTGGGTTTGGGGGCAATTGTTTTTTTTTTTAGTGTCTCTCCTTACCTTGGTTTTGGGTATAAGATTAGGGTTTGAAATTAGCAAGCAGATAATTTAACAAAAGAGTTCAATTGAGTTTATTCAACAACTGAAGATACATTACATACAAGGTAGACTGCAACGCAGAGCAGAACAAGAATATCAGCAGGTTAACCAAATACATAAAGTGATGGTATTTGCACACTGCAAAAAAAACAGTATACCTAAACCAGAAATCACATGTTAGATTTCTGTGCATGATATGTACAATTAGCCAGAGTTTCCGAAGGCAAGGCCATCACATTGTGCAATATTAAACATCAACCAGTGTGGCTTGCTCTGGCTAAATCACTCAGCAGTGTTAAGTGGGTGGCAGTGTGACATCATAACCTGCTTTTCCTATGTAACCTGGAGATGGCAAGATATCTCACAATGCTCACAAGAGACTACCATTTTGCACATGCTCTATGACTGTGTTAACTGGAACGCGGACTCTTCAGTAGAAGGTTCTCAAGAAGGGTCCCAATAATTTCAGCATCCTAGATATTTATCCAAGAACGGGGTAGCTTTGTTATACAAGATGAATCCACCTGTACACAGAGTGGGCAAACCCTGATGTACGTTATTGCAATTTCTTTCTCAAAGTGCTTCAGTCAGCTCATTTTACTCTCACTCTGTTTCAGCTGACGTCAGCACATTTCTTTTAGTCGGATTGGTTATTTAATATCAGGAGAAGCCACCAAATCACTACCAGCCTACAATTCGGATGCTGATTTGCCTCAACCCTATTGGATGCTATCTGTTTCCTTCTTCATTGTCCAAATGCAGAATGTTACGTACATTTTATTACGCAATAGGCACTTGTTCAAGAATTACAACATTAAACGCAGATAGAATAAAATCCTTTTAATAAAACAAATATAAAGAGTATGCGCCAGAAGCAAGTTTGTGATATAAGTAAGTGGAACAAACATTTTAAAAAATATGAATTATTATTTGTCAGTAAATTCCGACTGTATTTTATGCATTATTTTTGCTATGCTACAGGTGTTGGTATTTCACTGTTGATGGCCTAGACGAGGTTCTGGTGATCAACATGAACCCCCAGAATTGTTCTCCCCATAGGGTTTTTCCTCTAGATGAAATATTGGAGCAGTGACACAATGACGTTATGGTTATTAGGTTTATCAGTAACAACCAAAAGAAATCTTCTATTTTGAATGACCAAGAATTTAAGATCACATTTCTCAATGCTCTGAAAATCCTATTCAAAAATGTATGATATTGACACACAAGATTTTTAGTTGCAGAATTCACCTCTTTACTTAGATTTTATGTGTCCCCTTTGTTTTGATGTACTGCTGCTAGAACATAATAATCCTCTCTACATGAACACATCTGTGAGACTTAAAATACAAGCATTGCTGTAATTCTGCTTAAAGGGCACAAAGACCACTTGAGATAATTAACAGGATAGCCCAGTATGGCAAAGCATGTGAGTCAGAATAAATGGTCAACAACAGCAGCAACAAAGGAAATTAGATGATTTAAATAAAATTAAATAAATCTAGTATTTTAACCCTTTGCAGTCTACAACGAAAAATGGTAATTTTAATTCAAGTTCCCATCAAATACGTATATTATTTTTTCTTCCCCGTGTGTTTTTTTCTTTTTGGGGGGGTAAGGCTGTAGTGGGTGGAGACTAGTATATTTGAAACACATGTGATACTATCTGGCTCTGTGACCTTGCACAGCAGAATGTACTGTACACCTTATCACTAAAGTTCAGCCAAATTTCTTCATCCATCGGCTGGTTGAGTGTTGCCTTTCCAGCATCTGTAATTTGTTTTTTTTTGAAATTGCGGAGACTGAGCTTATTCTGTGACAGATGTGAATAGTCGGGACATTATTGCTCCCCTCATTTTAAATAGCCAAGGAAGGACACTTTTAGGGGTGTAGTTAGATGTGCGTGGCTGGAGGAGGGCTTTACCAAAACTTACAGAAACTGCAACCTATTAATGGTTAAATAATTTAATGAGGCATGCAAATGAATAATAATGCATGTTATATAAACAAACTCCTTTTTTATTATAATTAGAATAATTTCTGCTGTTTACATTAGTGTGACTTCTAAGGCTGTAGAACACAGTGATACAATCACCAATATTTTGATCTCCTGGAAGACATCTGGAGTGGAAAGAGTTGACGACAGAGCTGTGTTTCATCTCCTTCACTTCTCTATACATTGTTAAGAGCTAACCCCAGTGTGATTGTGTTGCAAGAAGAGCTTGCAACACAATCACTTAAGAGTCTCCTCACCCAGTTATTTATACATAAACAGGGACAACTAAGTCCTACTTGCTGGAGAAACTTGCCAGTGCTGGCCCTTCATAATGAATAGTGAAATAGTTGAAACCACAACTCTCCTGCCTACTCTCCCTTTAATGAATAAAACCCTGTGACAGGATGTCCCCCTAAAAGAGGACACCTGGGTGTTATTGAAGGTTCAGTGGTCAATGCATTCTTTGTTGCTCTTTAAGAGAAGATACATTTTATTTTGTTCCAGAAGTGTGTATCAGATCAGGTGCTAAATAAAACGAAAGAGTGATACTAAGTAAAGAGGAAAAAGTGATTATATGTATATGAACACGTCTGTTTAGCGGTGCCTTCCGTCCAAAACACGTTCCTCTGGTGCTTTCCTCAGCTATGAAACATCCAACATGAGTAGTTAGGAAACACTTACAATTGCATACTACTGGCATAGACATGTTGCTAGATGAAATGTAGCTAAAAGGATGCAATGATTTGCAAATTAAGCAGTCCTCTATGCCAATGGCACATTCATTACAGGGCACTAGTATCTATTAAACAGGGGGAGGGCTTTATCTTGAATCAGCCAAATTGACTATTAGAGAGTTTGGCAGAAATGTTGTTGGTCTTCCAACAATGGCTAATCTGAGGACATCCAGAGGTTCAAAGTCCTTCCCGTTCATCCTGCCCCTGATATTACATAACATTAGAGGGTTGTTCACCAGGTCATATGGCAAGAGATTGGGTGGAGAGAGTACGGGTAGTAAAACACAAATGGGGTGGGCATAGAAGGATAGGGAGCGACGCGGAGGTAGTAAAAAAAAAATGGGGTGGGTATAGAAGAATAGGGAAGGAAGCGGAGGTAGTAAAGCACCAATTTGGTGGGCATAGAAGGATAGGGAGTGGAGAGGAGCTTCTTTTCCTGTGCTTGGAAGACAGAGTAATTCCAATGTTCGGTTTTGGAGAATGTGCTAACTTTAAACTACAGTACAACAGAATATATTTAATTTCTCATTAAAAAATATGTATTTTGTGTACCAATTAACTTTAATTGAGATAATACTCCCATTTCTTAGGTATCTACGTGATTATTTATTTAAAAGGGTAGTGTTAATAAAGACTTCCTCTTTTGTATTCCTACACCTATGAGCTATTGCATTTTAGAAAACCTTACATGTGCTGGGAAATCAAATCTGACACCCTGACTTATGGCAAACCTGAAGAAAATAAACGATTTGGCTGATCTAAGCGGACGCAGAAAAAAAAAATAATCCTTCATCGGGGGAGCTGGCATGGAGGGCTGGGGGAACTACCCCCTGAGCTGATCTGATTTAAGCATTCCAGGACACTACGTACTTGCTTGTGCACGTATACAGTATCTACCAGGTTGCCTAGCGTAACAAGGACTTGAGACAGCATTTACACCCAGTCTGGGTCTTCTCCTTTACATGTTTTTCTATACATTCTCTTTCTGCATATGTTTTTTGGCTGTATAGTGATCATTGTCCTTTATTCGATAAATAGTTATGTTTCTTTTGCCCAACAGTAACAAGTCTTTTTAGTATTACTTTCACCATAAAGACTGTTCATATTGAAAGTTCAATAAATAATGTGCCACAATCTAGAACATTGTGAACAAAAGAAGCGTGCCTGTTTCGATGCGGTCGGCACTTCCTCTGGGGCTTCCATGACGGAGCGACGGCATGACATGACCTTGTGGTGCTCCACCATAGAAGCCCCATACTAGCCAGCAGCAGTGGAGGTTGTCTACGCACATCGCGCAGACGTTCACCGGCTCCCAGAGAGGAAGATCCCCCGCAGTGCTGCAGGGGACCAGTAACCTCCTGTCTGGCAGCCAGTGAACGTCTGCGCCATGCGCGCAACCTCCGCCGCTACCTGGAGGATTCGGGTGTTGACCCAGAGTTCCCAGGTATTCTCATTAGTGATACCTATTAACGTAACAGAGAACACATATTCCTCGCTGTACGTTATTATAAGTTTCAGGGCTATAGAGCGCTGTGATACGCTCATACCCAGCAAATAATGCTGCACTCCTTCAAAAGAGGGACATCAGGTGACGAAAGAAGGACAGATCCTTCCAATGTAAAAATGAGCTTGAAAAAAGTGTGTTATACGTAGCAGGGTGTCAGTCACACCTTGGGCCGGTTCACTATGGGTAGCAAGAGGCAGGTACCTTGCACCAAGTGAGAGCAGGGCGCATAGCGGCCTCTAGTGTAAGTGTTAGTAACAGTATGTGAGTGTATGTAATGAGAGTGTGTGCACATGTACAAGGGGGGGCACTTGGATTTATTTGCCCTCCAGGCCAAAATGTACTAGTTCTCCCCTGTGATTTGTGCAGATCCGTGTATAGTGTTCACATGAGCAGATATCTACGTGTGCCCACGTACTGTAGTCAGTGGCACATGCGCAGTGGGGCCGTGAAGACTAGAAAGCGAGTGGTGCGTGTGGGCTTGAGCGCAGTGTTTACAGCGTAAACCTTGCGCGGGTCCGTGTGCGATGCGTGTGCACCGTTCGCCAGTAAGAGCGCTGCTTTTTTCCGTGACGTCGTGTAGTGGGCGGAGCAGTTGTCAGAGGAAGCTTTGTCGCGCGGGGTGTGCAGCCTCTCCTGCGTCCTTCCTCCAAGAGACTCACCTGTCAGCGCTGTGAGTTGTTAATGTGATGCGCGGTCCTCCTGCTGCCCCCACACCGGGCAGGGCTGCGCCCTCTGACAGGGGCACATAGCTGCAGTTAATCACCCCTGGACCCTTATGACGGGATAGGCCTGGGTCTGTGGCGTTTACGTGTTCTCCGTACCTCCTGCATTAATGGCCCCCGGGAAGCAGAAAAGCAGCGGAAGGGAACGGAGTCGTGTTTTGTTTTCTGTGTACTGCAAATCACAAATAAATTGTCATTTCCATGCGGAGTAGTGGTTTTGTGTGTGTTCAGCATGCAGCCTGCTGTATACTGACTCGTAGCATTCACCGCGTTGTTCACTGCCTCATTCTGCTGCATTAGTCTTCACGCAGTAATAAGACCCCCTCATTAAATGCCTCTGGCTGTGAAGCATGCAGCGAATGCATGTTAGCCCTCGACGTGTTAGAAGCAGTTGCTAGGGGTGCATAGACACCGTACCCGATTAACGACACAAACCTATGTGAACTGCCGTTTTAAACCGTTCTGGAGCTCCAGAATATGAGTATTTTCAAGTCAAAATGGCTTCACACCCGGGTGACACGAACGCTTAAGTAGATATATGAACACAGGGTGTTTGGGAACCATGCCTCACTTTATCAAGATATTAATGGCTGCTGGCCCATTCTGTTACAGAGAAAAACGACTATCAGTGAGTGGCATGGACTTTCTTCAGGGAAAGATTAAATGCTGAATGCCGCATCTGAGGGAATATGTATTGTCTAATGTTTGGACGCCTCTCTCCAGCGCTCTACACCTTGTATACATAGGCCGGTGTAAATGTGTCAATTGAGACATTGGGGCATAAAGTTTGGATATTGACCTTATCGTTATAGCAACCAGTGGAATTGCCCAATCAGCAAGAGCGTTCCTTTGGATGCTGTGGCGGAATATCTTTATGCATAACTCTTAAATGATATATCTGCACTCTGGTGACAAAATATGTTACTCTTTGGTGGAATGGACACAAAGTATAACTTCTAAAACTGAAGCTACTGCTAAAATGTAACAAGATGCATCCCTTTGTTCTAATAGTACGAGATATCCCAAGCCTTTTAACAATAGAGAAATAGGTACTGATATTTGACCGCCTTAACATATGCCAGAGGTTTACTACAGGAGGGTCTCGGAGTACACCTGGGCTGTCCCATCTAATCATTAAGCTGAAATTCGGTATGGAGCTGTAGGTCTCTCTGTTGCCACATATTCTTATGCTAGTCTCCGATATCGTTCATATGAAGGATACACAAGAAGTTGCTCTCTAGTTATGACTGAAGACTAACTCTGTAATCAGCCTTCTATTTACCTTAGGGCTTCGTTCTGTCATGGAGGAAAGATGTTTCCAAAATCCCTATCCGGATTACAACCACCAGGCTTCACCGGCATTCAGTTCTACGGGACAGGTGAGATTTGCAGACAATATGGAGGTAGTTGTGTAAAAAAAATAAAAAGGTTCTGCTCTAAAATTTAAAACGCGGTCTTATCTCATTAACAACAATTCAAATTGCCCCATTATGAGAAGAGCGGGTCATAGATATGTTGCTTTGGGATACAGAAGACACATTCATCTCTTTTTTTTTGTCTGTGGAAGTACGAGGTATATATATCTCTGGTATTTGTGGGTCAATTGGAAACTGCGGTCACGTCCCTCTGGAATTTTAGGTTCCGTGGTTGGTTTGAAATGTTTGTCACTTACACCACACAGAATTCCTTATTGGGTTATGTAGATGTTTGGCCACTGCATCATTGTATTGTCAGATGAGGTGGGACAGATACTTCTTATCTGTTTTCTATGTATTTATAGCTGACCTCTGACTTTGTACACCTCCTAAATGGGAAGATTAAGGAGCTTCTTCAACACTTGGAAGTGGGACTGAAATCTGTAGATGCTGGAGACTGTACGGCTTATACTGGTTGGGCAGGTAAAATATCATTTGGAATCCAACTGTTTTTCTTTATAAGATTTTAAATATTTCCTTCAACCTTGTTTTGTATTTTGTAAAGGCACACTTCCAACGAGAACAGCAACTAATTATTTGAAATAGTTATGCCCCTCTTCACTACATGATTCTAAAAGTATCAATGAACAGATTTACCTCCAGGAGGCAAAGAATACTATAAAACAGTAGTCCTCGCTTCTGGTTCTTGATTTCTGAACACACATACCAGTTCAGGTCTAAAAATGCCAGGAGTGGTCTTTCATTTGCACAGGGGCTTTTGTCTGAAAGACTTGAAGGTCCAGTATGCCAGTGCCCACAAGTGGCACTAATGGAAGTGCTTGGCCAAATTGGCCACTTGCATAGTCTTCAGAAGTGGGAACCACTGAGCTACAGCATTGCTTGACAGACCTTTCTTTTTAGGAGTCATATAAAATGTATCATGAAGGTGGCTGAAATCTACATGTATTTTCCCACTCAGCAATGAATTTATATCCATTCATGTTTGGTTTTTGCTCATACATTTCAGGGATTGCCCTGTTATATCTGCGTCTCTCGGATGTGTATGGGGAGCCAACTCTCCTACAGAAAGCACAAGACTATGTCACCAGGAGTCTGCGCTGTCTGACCAGACGTGATGTCACTTTCCTTTGCGGGGATGCAGGGCCGTATGCCGTGGGGGCAGCTGTGTTTCAGAAGATGGGTTACACAAAGGAAGCAGAGGATTGTATCCGGAGGTAATACATCTAGATATGCATAACTGCTTTGTTTCTACAGCTGCACAATGTAATGCTGTTATATAAATTACTAAATAATGATTGTTTTTTGTTTTCTGGTAAACAAATCATCACATCGGTTTACTGAAAACTGTAAAGTGACATTCTAGTCAGGAAGATGTATAAATTAAGCAAGTGTCGTGTTACTGATTTATACTTTAGGTGCTGTAAAAGATTTTAGAAATATGAAGTACAAAGCATTGGATAGGTCCTCTAGTCTTTACTAAAAAACATGAAGCTGATAAAAGAACTATGTAGATAATCTCCATCTTGACCTTCTATTGTTAGGCTACTAAAAACAGAGACTACCTGTATAGATATACATCTATATAATACAAATCAACTTTGCATATTCAACAAATTCAACAGATAATATTTGCCACTGTCTTTCCTCATTACAACCATAGCCATTTTTCATCCCGGAATGGCCATTGGGCACCCCTGGCAAATGCCCACTGAGGGCCACTGCCCTTTGCGCCTCCCATTTAGCGCTCGTGCAGCCAATCCAGAGCTTTTTTGTGTACCCAGACGGTACAAGATTTTATGTGGTTTGTGTATCAGTAGGTGGTAGCACGTGTAATTTATTGGCCACTGGCCTTAAAGTGCCAGGACTGATTGTCATCTTCAGTCTGTTCTTTTCCCTTTGAGTGCTTCTCTGGAATGCTTGACACCATTAATGCATTATTTAGCAGACAAAAAGAAATTCTACTGGAGGAATGATTCTGCACTTAGTTGTTGGGGGTTGTTGATGACAGAACAGAATGAAATCAAAACAGTGCTTGAAACCATCCTGTTTTCTTGATAGGTGGAGATACAGTACCATATGTCCGGTATATTGTCTGTTCTAAGTATATTAATTTTGTATATATCGAGGGAAAAAGAGAAAAAATACAGATTCCCTATACAGATTATAAACGGCAGATTAAATTGTGAAAATGTAAGGGTTCAGCCCTTCCTGTAGATACACATATTATATATAATATCAAAAGATGTGATTATGTTTGTGTGAATATATATACACTTGAAAATGACTATTGTAGCAGGAACTAGCTGATTTTTAATGCAATCTCTCAGTAGGTGTGCAGAGGCCTTTATCAGCAACCATCACTCCTGTGTTCCGATAGCACATCATGTTACATTAAATTTTAGTTTAAAAGGCTAACTAATCATTAAAGCCCATTTATATTTATGTCAGCACAGGTACAAGTCTCCTTGTTTTGCATGAAAATAGCTTTGTGACAGGTATTGTGTGTGTATATATATATATATATATATATATATATATATATATATATATATATATATATATATATATATATATATATATATATATATATATACAAATTGTAGAGTTCATTAAATATTTAAATAGAGTTCCCAACCTTTCTCATAAACAACATATGAAAGTTAAACTTCAACAGATATTTTTAGGAACTAATTAGTTAAGTAATAATATTCGCATATACATTCCTGAAATAACCATCAACATTATTGTTCTCAAATTGAGTGTCAACTGTAGAAGAAATTCTCATGCACTGCTATCTTCTCTGATGGATAGTTATACCTTACGCAGGCTGCTTTATCATGACTTCTTCTTTTTACAGTCTTCTCCAAATGCATGCCTCAGTGGTAAGGGTGGACTCCAGACTCCCAGATGAGCTCCTGTATGGACGTATGGGGTACCTATATGCCCTGCTTTTTATCAACAAACAATATGGAATGGAGAAGATACCTTCCAGTTACATCCAACAGGTTGGATACACTCAGGACACCCATTTTTCAGCTTTGTGAATGTATATGCCAGTTTTGCTTGTTTTTTTTTTTGTAAATTGTGTCACCTTGTCATAATTTGTTCCCTTTTAGTAATATTTTCCTTATTCTTACCCCCATGTTCTTTTATAGTAAATATTGGTTACTCACAGAGATAGGCAGCAAAAGACTTTGACAGACATTTCACCAAATGACCCGTAAGCACCATTGACTTCCGCAAACCTGAGACACTTTTCTGTCTGTTCACTAAAGGGAGAGTTGCCAGGAGAGTTTTCAAGTAAGCGTCTGCTGGATGAAGAACTTGGCTGGCCCTGTAAAATGCATAGTTAGTATCTTCACCCACTGAACTATGTATTTCACTCTTTTTGTTAGAGAAACTTGCCAGCATTGACCCTTAATGCATATTGAAGTGAAAGTGTTGGTACTGCAACTCTCCTTCCAAATCTATAATAGATAGATCTTTTCCTATCCCTAGTGTAGTCTAAAAGACCAGGTTTTGTTTTCTAAAGAAAAAACGGCTATTTAATTATGTATATAGGTTTGTGGCTCGCATTCAGAGCATAAAGGGAGTCTCAGGAACCTCATAATCTAAGAGTTTGTTCTCTTGTCAGGTATGTAATACAGTACTGGACTCAGGGGAACGGCTGTCGGTGCACAGAAACTTCACTGCTCAGAGTCCACTGATGTATGAGTGGTACAGAGAATATTATGTGGGTCCTGCCCATGGCCTGGCCGGAATATACTACTATCTAATGCAGGTAAGCTGTAACCTCTAAAATATAAGGCAAATATTGAAGCTACAGTTGACTATCCTGTTTCACATTACCTATTCTAATAAGCATTACAAATTAACGTGAATTTGTTTTTTCTTAATTTTTCTAGGGTCTTGTCCCATAGCCAGATCAAAAGACGCCTTTTCATGAACCAATAAATAAGCACACCACACCACCCTCATACCTTGTGTAGTAACAAGACAGACACGAAAAGGCAGATCCAAAAAGTTTAATAATTATAGGGAGGGAAATAAACGGCTAAGGATGTAGCGAGGCATCTGTGGATTGGTTCGCTCAGAGAGCTGATTGCAGTATGCCGAGAGCTGCATCAGCTGAGGCCACAATGTCTATCTTGTAGTGTCTAGAAAATGCATGCACGCTGGCCCATCATGCTGTTTAACAAATCAGGTTTACGGAAATGTTTGCTTTTTCTGCCCAGGTTGTTTCCTTAGTTCGTGTTGAATGTGCTATTAGAAGCTCTGGGGAGTTTCTTATGAGTATTCTCATATGCCAGTCATATAGTTGACTTGATCTATCTGGAAAGAGTATGGTTGGATGCTTTTTCAACCTTCTTTGTACCCAGATAATTGATGAAGAGGTGTTCTGACCTCTCATATTACGACCCAATTTGCCCTTCTAAATATGGGAGAGGTCATTATGTGACAAACTCATGACTAAGCATACAAGTGTGAAACATGTCAAGCAATTGCTCTTGTTAGGCCTGAAATAAGAAGACATAGAGATCCCAGGTAGCATCTGAATGCTGAATTTTTCCGCCGCATAGGTTTTTTTTGTGATATGTCTGTTCTTGTATCTGTAAAATCTGAAACGATTTCCACCTATTCCAGACCTTCAGAGTGTGATTATTGTTAGTTCATTGTCTGACAAGTGTTGGAATGTCATTCACTGCGTTCATCAATTTAAATACTCTACTGTTGAGGATTAAACACAGTTGATACGCAGGCTAGGGTGGATGACATAGTTTGCAGACCTAATATATTTCTGTTGCCCTCAGCCTGAATGTGGTGTCAGCAGCGAGAAGCTTCAAAGCCTTATCCGTCCCAGTGTAAATTATTTCAGCCACCTCAAGTTTACATCTGGCAACTACCCAGCCTGCGTTGGGGACCATAGGGATCTACTGGTACACTGGTGTCATGGCGCTCCTGGCGTTATTTATATGCTAATACAGGCTTTTAAGGTATGGTTTAAATCATTCTTGACAGGAAACATTTTAAAGATTGGCTCCTCCTCCTTTTATAGTGAACTTTGGGAACATGCTTCTTTTGTGGTTTCTAATACAACCAGGTTGGCCCTAAAAATGATGGCCTGCCACCTAATTATAACAACATTTTGTCAACCTCTATCACAGAGCTGTTTAACAATCAAAAAGGTGATGTACTACATGAGGACATTGTGTAGCAATTTAATTGTGATTAGAAGGATATTCTAACTTAAAAAGGGCAATAACACCTCATGGTGTTTTTTAACAATATACTTTCATTGACTGCCCTGTGAAGTTCATTGTCATAGTGGCTCTGTCATTCTGTGCTCTGTGTAAAATGTGTTTAATTTCCTCCTTGTATTAACCCCTTGATGACAATTGACGTGCCAGGCACTGAAAACCCACCCCAGGACAACCTGTGCAAGCACCATAGCAAGAGACATGTTGCCTCTCGCAAGACGGCGGAGCCCACTACAACATAAACAAGATCCCCAGAGGGTCCGCCCAGACCCTCCTAAGAACTCTGAGCTTCCCCTACAGGTTAAATACAGAGACTGCATTCGACCATGCAAGTCAATGGTTGGGGTGTTGTTTGGCAGAAACATATAGCAGAAGCCATATATTCAAGCCTAAAGTACAATGTGTGTTGAGAAAAAACACAAAAAATACTACCACAAGGCTTCACAGAGGCTGGTAGTAGAATTAGTGCATTGAAAGAGTTGTCTAGTGAATCATATATGGTATAATAGGGGTAAATTGAACTGACCGGCTTCAAAGATGTCCTAGAGAGGACATGACCAGATCTCCAAATACATAACAACATTGGGTCTAAATTCAGGACAAATATTTGAATCTCTTAGCAGTTTTTTCATTAGGTTTTATGAGATGAGTAAAAGATTTTTTCAAATAAAATTCAGAAAAAAGTGCTTTTTATATTTTCTTTTTTTTATAGTAAATTAAATGATATAAATAAAATAATGGTATCTAAAGAAAGCTCTTATATAATTTGCTTGGGCACACTAAATGAGTTTTTCCTGAAGAAGACTACACCTAAACAGCAATGCTACAAGAATGTTAAAACAACTGTTGTCATGAAGGGTACAAAAAAACATCTCTGTCCTTAAGGGGTTAAATAACTGTTATTTGTTTATTGATACTTTTCACTGACTTTCCCTTGTAGGTCTTTCGGGAGGATAAGTACCTAGCAGATGCCTTGCACTGTGCCGAGGTAGCTTGGCACCGTGGGTTACTGAAGAAAGGATATGGGCTTTGCCATGGCACAGCGGGAAATGCCTACAGCTTCCTAGCACTTTACAACTTAACCCGTGATGTCAAATACTTGTACAGAGCATGCAAGGTATGTGCATAGGAGCTAAACACTAAAAAACCCCATTAAGCCACCACGTCAACCTCTTGTGCTGTCACAAGCATAGTGCCCACAGTGAAACGCTAATGTGTCCCCCCCACGTTCCAGCCACAGACAGCCTGTACCTTTTACAAGATTTAAAGAAGAAAAAAATGAAGGACTTCTGTCAACAGTTTATAGTTCATTTGATCCAATATTTCAATGATCCAGTGGAATTTTGGTTCCGACATATACATTATACGTAACATGACATATTGAATCCAAACGTAATCCTTAAGAAAAGTAAAATAAAAATTGATTTTGTTACTTACAAAACGGTCTCGCATAATGGTGAATATGGGAATGTTGTAACCCCAAATGATTGTCTGAATTTATAATTTATGGAACAAAATTAGTGCATTCCTTCAGAAATTATCTGTAGCCACATATATGATATGCTTTATAGTCAAAAGCTAAGTATGGTCTTATGCATTTTAACATATAGACAATAATAGCTGTGTATCACTTCATACATGGCTTACCTTCAGCTCATACCTTAAAATGCCTGAATTGTACCCGACCTTGTTTTTGGGACAATGACAAATAATATTTACGTTCCTGTGTGTAATATTTGCACTTTACTAGTTTTGTAATGTGTCCCTGAGTTCACCTGTCTTGTTCTTTAGTTTGCAGAATGGTGTATGGATTATGGTGAGCATGGCTGCAGGACCCCAGACACTCCATTCTCCTTGTTTGAAGGTACAATCAGATTGTATGTCAGTTCACTCTTGATATATTTGCATATGTTCTGTTTAAAGTATACCTGGCATTAGAAAAAGCCACTCTTTTAAACAAATATATAAATAAAGAGTTACTTTAGCTTTAGTCTCCATGCTGTGAGCGACTGATTAAATGAAATATATATTTAGATGCAACAGCTACAATTATGGCTGCAAAGTGGACTGTGTCAGATGTGGTCTTTTGGGGACAGAAATCTGTGTATTTTTCCAAGATATTTTTGTGCCTTTTATAACCCTGCGTATGTAGGAGCTGATAAATGTGGTGGGTAAAGTGAGATTAGATCTAGGGTACCATTTATTATTAGAAAAAATGTTTTGTTTCTTTTATTCTCCATTTAGGAATATATTTTTCAACTATATAGATGGAAAAACATAAGGGTCAAATAAAGCTAAAAACCCTTTCCATCCCCTTAAAAATATATTATTCATATAGGTGTAATAAACAATTAAATAGTTGCACAAACACAGATGAAATGGACAAATTTGTTTGGTTGAAATGTGTCCAAATTCCCAGTGTGAAGGGGTTAAAGTGTATATAATTCTACTAAAGTCTAAAGGTAACATTTTAGCTCCTATAACGCTCAGCCATCGTTTGATTCATGTTGCTCTTGAAGGTCACTGCAATTGTTAGTGATGTTGATTCCTCTCAGTCAAAGATATAAAAGTACATAGGGTCTAAATTACCAAATATTTTCTCATACCTCCAGCTCCAGGTGGTGGCATTATCACAGCAGTTCCAATACGATGATAATAAGAACGATCATCTCCTTCTTGAAAACAATTAGTAGAGACATTTTTATCACAAATGTCCGCAGCTTTATAAGCTGCAGAAATCAAGTGTCTATTAACATGGTGTCTACGGCAGAGATTATTAATCTTCGTTTTTCACTCCCAGCATTGCTATTGGTTATTTCATTACCTTCTCCGTCCAGGGTAACAGCTTGATGGATTTGATGGTAGGGTTGCCCTTTAGTTTATACTCTTGACAAATATCACTTCCAATTTTGCTCACTTATCGGCAGATAGCAGCCGTGTAAAAGTCTCTTCTCATCCAAATTGCATTCGTTTACAAATGTTCTTCTGTACACCTAGTGTTTTAAGCACAGTTCACATTATAGATCAGCTGTGACATTTTAATAAATCACAGCCCAGACATGTTTGATCAGTATACAAGCGGAGCTCTGCCTTTATCTAGATATTGATAACAAAGAAAAACAATCCAAGTTCTAAGTGTATTCTTGTGTGGCTGGGTAGAAGTTTTCAGGTCTCTACGTAACTTAATTATACGTCTATCTGTGCCAAGGTTGTTGCGCAACTGTTCCCACAGTCCTCAGATCTACCATACTGTTATAAAATCTTATTGTTTTCTATTTTCTTCCAATAGGTATGGCTGGGACTATTTATTTCCTTGCAGATCTACTAGAACCGGCAAAAGCCAAGTTCCCTGCTTTTGAGATCTGAAAACGTTCATCCGCTGATGTATGCCTGTTCCGTAACTTTTAGCTTCTTGGGACAATGCTTGATATAGGAGTAAGCTAAGCATTATTTAACTGTGCTCAGTATCATGCGTCTTGATATTAGCTATTGTAAATTGGCCTTTGTTCAGAGTAACCTTTTCCCTGTTTGAATGCCATCTTATCAGACACATATATATAACATAAAGCACCTGACTGAGGATAGCTGTAAGTAAAAGTCATTGTGCTGCGTGATTATATGACACTAGTTGAAATGAAATCAGTTTTATTTTACCCAATTAAGGGTGCAGTTCCACCTTCCCTGCTCACTTTAACACTTTTGTAAAGAAACGTAACATTAGAAACATCAGTCGTGGTAATGCTGAATTCTCAGCACCTTTCTAGGAATAATTATTTAATTAAGTTCAATTTTGAGTCATTCCGATTTTTTTGGTGAACACTTAATTGTCACCCGGTAGTGAAAGATTGTTGACATAAACACATAAAGCCCTTAAAAACGCCTGTGTTGAGCAATTGATAATGTTACAGGTCTAAGAAGGTTTAATGTTTTAAATGAATGTTTGGATGTTGAGTTCTCCTTCCTTTTCCACTTTGTACCCTTAGTAATAATTTATTTTCTCCCGGATTCAAACTTTTCTCAAATAAGTAAGTGTTTGTCTTTAAATGTCATTTACTTCTGAATTTAAACCAGTATTATAGTACATCTTTGGGGTATTTCTTAGAGGTAGACAGGTTAAGTAATACTGTGACTAACCAGCATTCTGTACTAGAAGCTTGCATGGATCGCTTATGTAGTAAGAAGGGTGTACCGCTTACAGCTTTTCGTAATACCCAACTACTCGTTTTCATTGCCCGTGACATTTGCTTTGAAAAATTTGTTCTAGATGTATTGGATCAAAGAGCTTTTGTTAAATTTGGGAGATTACGTGGAAAGGAGGTTTGTATTTCCATGTGACGCATGTTCAATAAATATCTATACCATCTGGATCTGGCATCCTTATTAGAGATTTAAACAAAAGTCCAATGAAAAGCAGATACTGATCGTACGACCCTGACCCTTTTATTGGGAGAGACTGTCTTTTTTTTGCTATAACTGTTTTATTTCCTAGATCACATTAAGCTTAATTTCCTGCCTCTGTTCTGTGATTTGTTAGTGCCTGCTTAGTATTGTATTTTTGATGTCCTGAATAATTAAGAATGCAAATAGTGCCATTCAAATAAACATTGATATGTCTCTTTAACAAAGTTTAACAGGGATGGATTTGGGATTAAAATTGGTCCTGGCATCCTACGGCCAGCGGGTGATGAATGATGTACATGCAGCCATCTACTGGATACACAGAGCTGCACACTGTGCTCGTAAATTATGTGAACCCCATTAGCCAAGGGCATTTGGCAGATCTATGACATTACCGGTTCAGGTCTTCTTGTAATATAAATGCTGCTGGTGTTAAAGGTAGATCGCCATATAACAAAACTACATTTTCTGCTGGTGTTTGGATTAGCTTCAGGTCTGCACGACCCTAGCTATTTATTATGTTGAAAACTAAACAATAAAGTATACTTAACTATATATCTCCCTGTCTGATTTGTAGTTCTCACTGGGAAATGTATTATCTGTAGAAGAAAATTTACCTGCAGATAAAATATAGTCCAGCAGAGGGCAGCAAAACGTTGCAGCTTCCTGTTCACACTTTTTCACTTTTATCATAGTTTTACCTAAAGTTTAGGATTTTTCTTTGTCAGTCAGCATATTTTCTTGTAGGGTATGTACTAAGATTGGTCACAGCCTGGGGCAGGGCCAGCATTCTATGAAAAATGTCCTTTCCTGACGTTCTCTTTCCTTTCTTCATCAATTCTTACAAAGGCTGCCTGAACCAATCAACAACAACCTGGTACTTAACACTAGTGGGGAAATATAATGGGAGGAATAATCATAGATCCTGAGATAAAGGGACTTATGATACTTTTCCCCATGATATAAATATATATACTGTGTGCGTGTGTGTGTGTATATATATATTTACACTGAGTATGTATAGATAGATATACATACAACGAAAGAAGCCTTGCACACAACCTTCATTGCCTAAATACATGGGTGCATCATCTGGTGATCATATACAAGTAGCAGAACATGTGCACACAAACTGATTTTTCTCATTTATTTACAAACTTCATATAATTATATTAGAGAACATGAAAGACTTAAAATATGTAATATTTGTTACTCATTAAATAAATAAACAAAACAGGAAGAAACGAACAGCCTGGAAGTGTAACATATCAGCAAGGGACGTTTATCTGGTAGCCATGGTAACAAACGTGCGTATATTTCATCAAATAAGAATAGGCTTAAACTTCTGTTTGTTGTTACAAATGTTCCTTAACGCCAATCTTGTTTTAACTTGTTATATGCCACACCAATATTTTATGTTTCCTATTATCTCCAGATCATCCATTTTGTTAACCAGAATTATATGCCATGATATGCACACACGTGCATACATACATACTCACGCATATTAACTTGCCGCTCAAGCACACGTGGCTTCTATGTGGTAAGAGTTCCGTACTTGTACTATGGGGTTCAAGAGACCTCCTGGCTACAGCAGCCAGCACACTGCAACTTCTGCCTTTTAATATCCAGTAATGCACCTGGGCCCCGTAGCTTGAGGACCCCTAGGCACGTGCTAGTTTGCTTATTGGATAATGTGTCCTTGCTGTTAGGTGGGTTGTTTTGTGTGTTTTCATTGTTTTTAGCATGATTTATAACTGACACCGGATTCAAGTTGTGTATACACATTGCTAGAATGAGTTCAGTGTCAAGTAAGTTAAAATGCACCTTATTAATATGGTTCAAATATTTAAAACCAAAATCGAGACATTATTTACTTTATTCTCAATTTTATTTTGGGACGTGTTCACTTTAATTGCCTCAGAAATGTGACATTTTGTCTCTCCACTCTGCTGTGTGCAGAAGTAACAATATTTATTTGAAAAATCTTTCAGTGGATATTCAGCTAACAAAGATGTGCAATGTTTCTGGCAATTGTTCCTTTAGCGCTATGATTAATCAAGTCTGGCCTCAGCCTAAATGTAATCCGTACTTGATCACCTTAATTTATTTTTTACATTGAATTTTTTTTTCATTCTTTATTTGTTTTTTTTTTCTTCATATTACAGTACATAAGTGGTTAGATTGTATTGCTGTCCCTGTCTATCACTGGATGTCTTTTTCTGGAAATCATGCCACCATTTCTGTATCTGACAAATACAATGTCGAACTGGGAATGAAAAGCAGCCCTGGAAATTCTTGGACACTAGCCCCATATATTTTATTGTGTGGTCGAGCTTGCGTGCCGTCACACCACACTAGGGGCATAACTAGAAACCACAGGGCACAGGTGCAAAAATTGCCCTGGGGCACCACAATTTCACAAGCAACATGCCCCACAGTGTCACATTTGCTCCCAAACAGATTGTCTGTGCCATCTGTTCCCCCAAACATGTCTGTGCCATCTTTCCCCCAAGCAGCTTGTCAGTGCCCCTAAGCAGCTTGCCTGTGACTGAAACAGCCTGCCTATGCCATCTCTGCCCATCTCTGCCCCTAAACAGTCTGCCGGTGCCATATCTGCCCCCAAACACCTATACATTTATTCATTTTCTTACTCACTCATTCATGCGGCCTCTGCATTGCAAGCTGAACGCAGGTTATCCTTCCAGTAGGTGGCGAATATTGTTTAAGCGTGAAGGCTGCACCACACACACTCCCTTTGGTTATCTGGAGCTTGAGCTTACAATGGATATTAGACAATGGAATGTGAATATTTATGTATTAAATAGATTTAGACCTCCCCCAACAAGCTTAATCCCAAAGGAAATTTATTCAGATTAGGGTTAGTGGTGCCTGGATACAGTATTAACTCTACCCCCCCCCCTCTTCCCTGTAACTAACACAAATTCACTATAATGCCCACTCTCCCTAACACCATACAGTAACACACTGTCACCCTAACACCATACACTTAGACATAAATACACACACTCTCTTGCCCAGTAGTGCAACACATGGGCTATCGCTCCCTGCAAACCTGTTGCCCAAGGGTTATTTAGCACTGAAACTAAATAACACTAAAACATTTACTAAACCAAAGCTATAGGTAGTTATAAGTATCCTAAGCTGTGACGGTGACAATTCCTTTTCAGGAAATGATAGAATAACAAAGCCATTTTTTCCCTCTAACACCATAACTAAAAGAAATTGTGTGTCATTGTGTTCTTTATAATAAATCAGATATTAAACTTTTGGGGAACTAAAAATGTTATGGTTTGCGTTTCCATAAATGGATTAGTCTGCACTACTCACAATACAGCAAAACATGCTGCATATATGTCAGACTTTTGACTTTAGATAAAGTTTCATTCTAAGCTTAGAGAATGGGCTAAAAACCATTGGGTTTAAAGCAAACCATATTTATCACATATTATGTAGACGTTAGTGACCCTTCTTCTGTAGTCCGTACTGATTTGTGCTTCCCTATGTATACAACAAATTCTGATTCCATTCTCACACACAGTGTTTATTTAACGCTGACAGTCTGTTACAATGACCTCTGTTATCTTTTCTAGATCTTCTATGACATATAGGAGCAAAGGTACATGAGTCACTTGGCTACCAGATTTTTAAATGTGGCTTTTATAAGGACAGGAAATTATCCATGCTGGTCAAAAAAAGATCTCTTTTTAGGTTCGCTGTTTGACGGACTTAGTACTAAGATAACGTAGAGCACGGTTGGGAACCTAACACTCATGCCAGGGTGTTTGGGATTTTTTTGGTCCTGAGAGGCCTGTGATTGGTCATCTCTTGCCGTTGTGCAGTCAATGGATTTTGTCGCAGTCCTTGCAGTGATGCAGAGGGGGGCGTTGGGCTGCTGGCAGTAACTTAATATGGGATTTGGTCATCTAGCTCAAAGGCGTCTTGGAGCGGAGCCCATAAATAGATGCTTTTGGGGAATGTAAGAAGTAGAACAAATGGCCTCAGCTAGTGAACGCCATAGAGCTATAACCAACTCCTTTTGAGTATAGTTAAGCAGCTGGTAATTCTACTCTATATTTTTCCTGTCAAGTCACCTGATCAGAAAATGCTTCTCCTCCGATAAGGATTATATCACCCATAAATACTTTTTTCAACAATGATATCTAAGCTTTCTCTTTATAGATCAAACATATTGAGCTTTAATTTCATTTATGCATTGTCTGTTGTATTGAATACAATATTTACATATGCCAAAGTACTATACAGTTGTGTTATATATGCACGTTCAGCCATAACATTATGACCGCTGACAGGTAACGTGAATAACACTGATAATCTTGTTATTATGGCACCTGTCAGTGGGTGGGATATATAAGGCACCAAGCGAACATATCATCAGCAAAGTTGATGTGTTAGAAGCAGGATAATGGGCAAACGTAAGGATCAGACCGACTTTGACAAGGGACAAATTGTGATGGCTAGATGACTAGAGTCAGAGCATCCAAGCGGCCAAGGCTCATTGATACACGTAGGGGCAAACCAGTCAGGGTGCCCATGCTGACCCCTGTCTAGTGCCAAAAACGCCTACGATGGGCAATGAGCATAAGAACTGGACCATAGAGCAATAGAAGAAGGTGGCCTGGTGTGATGAATCACATTTTCTTTTACATCACTTGAATGGCAGAGTGTGTGTGCATTGCTTACCTGGAGATCACCTGGCACCAGGATGCATCCACGGAGGCCACACCTAACAAGGACTCAAAAGATCTGCTGCTAACGTCTGGGTGCCAGATACCATAGCCTACCTTCGGAGGTAAAGTTTAGTCCATGCTTCGATGGGTCAGGGCTGTTTTGGCTGCAAAAGAGGGACCTACACAATATTAGGCAGGTGGTCATAATGTTATGGCTGATCAATATAAATATATATGTATATACTGTATATATACAGCCACAGACAAATATATCCATGAATATTTTTCAGTTATTAATTTAGTAATGTTTTTTCCCCTACAGTACTGTATGAGAAAGAGAAATAACTTAAAACAAAACTCTACATTAACCAAAGTGCGAATATGAAAATCTATTTTTGTGTTTTTGTGCATTTCACAAGAGTTATTTATCTTTTTGGAGTGCATACAAATATGTGCAGATTGATACATGCAGATTTTTTATCTTTTTCCCTATAAAACATTCAATACAGCAGCTGTGAAGTATTATTGCAACTAAGATGTGACTTAATAAATACAAAATCCTGCCCTTGTCTTGATGAATGAGCGGTAAAATGTGGCACTGCGGACAACAGAGGGACTTGGGTGTAATTATTTCTAAGGACTTGGAAATGCTAGAACAAGATGTCATAATCTACATCTAATGTGTCAGAAGCTTAGATGTAATATACAGAAGCTTTACTTTAAAGAGAGGGTGGTAGGTAAGTGGAACAGCCTCCCAACAGAATTGGTAGAGACTAATACAGTGAGGGAATTTAAGAATAGATGGGATTGACATAAAGCTATCCTTAATCTAAAACAAGACCAAATATTGAGTTGGCTCCCCAACTTATTTCTCCGCTAAGCCATGAACAAATGTGAAAGAGTGACATGCTTTGTAGTGAGGGCAATATAATTATTATAGGACATTTACATTTCTGATGTGCCTGGCCAATGACTACTAAGTATTGTCTAAAATTAATGGTGCCTTAGGCTGGTGGATACATTGTCTTGTAAGAAATCCAGCCCTGTCTAACACCTGAACCTACATACAAATGAAAATGCATGTAATGCTGTGTGCCGTGAGCTTTTTGGGCTTCCTAAATAAAATAATACATTTTAAATTATTAAAAAATGTTAAATTTGTGTTTAGTTATTAGCACGCACCCTTATACAATATTCAAGAATTATTTTCATAAATTCAACATATTTCTCTTCTCCTCTCACCTCACCTGACATCACATTAACTAACCTCTTTGACCTAGTCCTTGTCTTCTGAAAGCCCGCCGCACATCTTGCTATGCGTGGCTGCCAGGTAGCGCAGCGCCAGATATGATGGCATATGCTGTGGGGCGCTGACTGGTAGACGTGTTGTGAGAGTTTGAGTAGGAGACCTGTGCATCAACCCGTACAAATCTCTTTTGCCCCTGTAGCTGCATTGGTGGCCGCACGTAAAATTAGATGGCTGGCCTAGGGGAAGATGCCTACTGTGAAATTTCCCGGTAGGCCAGTCCGGCTCTGCTTATGTCCTGCAGGAGTTGAGAGGGATCTCCGATGGTTAACTTCACGGTGTGGTCAGTTTCATAATCAACAGAAAGATTGTAAAGCTTTGCATCTGAAGAATGTGTGGGTAATAACGAGGGTTTGATGGTGTCACTACTGAAGCTCAGGTATGATATATCGAGTGGCTGTTAAAGGACACTTTAATATGCTTCACTGTGGCTACCCTAGCTCAATAGTATATCTGGCCCTTGAGAGCTACAAACACAACAGCTTTCCTAGATGACACATAATACATGGCTTTGTATTGTTATATTACTGAGATTACATTTGGTTTAGCATTTAGTTATGTGACATTTTCTTTTTGTGGAATATTATTTTCATCTTAGATTCTGAAATGCCACAGTCTCAAGAGAACAATTCTTCGTATTTATATTAAACTATGTGGCACTGCTATCCTCTGTGTGCTTCCCAGCATGTGTGCTTATAACAAAAACTTTTTAAGGGGGCCGGTCATCAATAAACATGTGTATGGCAAGGTACACTGAAGGTAAGCATTACATCTAATATATATTAAGCTGGCAAATAAATGTAGCTGGTTTACATCCCAGGAACTACAGGTTGAGAATGGCTAATATAATATGGGTTGACCATGTCTTCTGCCCACCCTTGCCACCACAGTTGGTTGGGGGGGTGAGGGGATGTACTGGCGCCTATTCTGTACGATGACTTCACTGTCCCTATAATTGAAAACATATTCTGATTCTGGCTGACTGCTTCCTTCGCAGTTAACTACATTGCAATAAATTGAAATGATAAAGTAGAGAGCTCTGTTGGAAGGATTTGGTCAAACCTCTAGCACTTCAAATGACCTACCAGCAGAGTCCCAGGCTGTAACTCCGCTCCAGGTAAGCTATGAGACACCAGAATGTCCCTATGTGGCTGTTTCCAGTAGACACACTTCTCAGAGACTGAATTAGAACTCCAGAACTAGAGGGACCATTAGTGCAGAGTAAGACATGAGCTATTATCAGCTTCAACAGTTGTTCCTCTGTGCTGCTCTGTGGCTGCTAAATTAGGGGGGGATTTACCTTTAACAGAAGACATTAATAATACATCATGCAGGGTAATACAGCCCTTCAATAATTTTTCCTAAGTATCCTGTTTTTTGGTCATCATGGTCTAAATGTACAACATATACATGAACCATCTCAAGACAAAGGCAGACTGATATTACAAAGCAATAATTTAATCACAAGCAAAAGTACATATTATAATTATATAATTGTACGGAAATTGTGAAACTTAGTGTCTAGTGTCAATCTTACAAGAGGCCCACGTTTATCCTTGTTTCATAATATATATATAAGTGTAGCACTAATTGACTCAATTCTTAATCAGTCCCTTTTAGATTCAGGATAGCTTTATGCCTGTCCCATGCATGTTTGAATTCTCTTGCTATATTAGCCTCTACCACCAATGCTGAGAGGCTGTTCTAACCTCTAAGTAAAGTAAAAATATCCCTACATTCCCTCTAAGCTATGACCAATTATTCATTATTCTAACATTTCTCCTGCTTCAAAATAAATCTTTGTTAAATCTGTGTTTGCATTTACATGTTTCTACCACAATCTGCAATGTGTATACATTTTGAGTACATTTTCTTGTAGAACTGTATAATATAGTAGTACATAATGCTATCATCTCTCATTGTTAATTACAAATGAACTATTTTGGTGGCTCTTCAAGGGTAAATCAACATTGATAAGTTGTTAAAGTGCTCAGGTCTTTCCCTGGCTTCATGTGATGTAGAATACAGGCAAATGCTGACCATATATCTCAACAGGCAAATAAGGCTGTGTCCTGGTATGACTGGACCTTGAGTAGGGACTCCCAATGTCAACAATTTCAGTATCAATCCGCTGACAGAGACATCCACAGCATAGAACTTTGCCCCTAAAGTCATTTCCGGTACTCCTTTTAAAAATCTAGATACATTTTAATATAAAACAAGCCTTACAATTAGCACGGGCCTTTTATTCAGACATAATTGATGAAAGAATACAACATTATTAAAAATATATATTTTATGTACCAAGTAGGAATTTTTTTATAATAATGCCATGCTCCTATTTTAATAGGCATATAACTAGCCAATAGGGTTCAACCAAGGTGGCAATTAGTAAAGTTTTTGTTAAGCCTTTATTTTGGTTCCTTAATGAAGTAAAATGATTTTATAATGCATTGATACATAAATCAGTCAACATTTCCAACTTCTTACTCAATGCCACATCTAGCTAATAGTATATTACTATCACTGACCTATTAATCGTTTGAAACTCAAAGGTCGTTGTTAAAACCTTTCTCTATTGCTGCACCAATATATTCTTGCCCTCTAGCTCCTGCATTAACTTCTTGTCGTTTAAGTCTCTACCAAGACTCCTGTCACACAGACAGAAGTCATCAAACTATGTTTCTTGGAAACCTTCATAACCACCATGAAACTGGATAGTGTGCTGGCCCACTGGGTGACACATAGCACACAAGTTCCAGGATGTAAAATGCATATGTTCCTAAACTAATTCGCCAATCGGTACACCGGCCACAAATTCATATGAGTTTGGTTACCACATAGTTGGATTTAATATTTCTGTGTGAGCAAAATTATAAAAAAGCATGTTGTTCCTAGGTAAGGTCAAGACAGAGGATCTATCAGAATTATTATAGCAGACACGTCACCATGTCACATGAATTCCATTGTTCACTCATCCAAAAACTCTACCACTGTCTTCCCATCACATGTCAGGTAAAACCACCAACCAACCTACCATAGTTTCTCCACAAGCTACCCAAGGTTTCTTTACCCTGGTGGAAAACAATGTTCAGTTTTCCAGACCTCAAGCAATCATTATGCAGATCACAACCAAGAGTTATCCTACACCTCCATCGATGAGATCACAGCCTCATCTTTACCTAGGTACCTGCCACCCATTCTACAGACCCTCACCCAATCACCTCATGACTCATCTTCAATCAATCTATATCCCACATACATTGAATCTTAATCATGCTCCTAAGCATCCTAAATAATTGATCAATCCACATATCCTAATCCAGTCTGCACCCCACATATCCTCAGCAAGCCTCCTTCCCAAACATCATCAACCAATCTGTTACTGGCATTCCCAACCAATCAATTTCATAACCACCATCAGTTCTCCATGACACCGTCATCATTCTCCTTTGAAGCTCCTTGTTATCGTGCCTTGGACCTAAAAAAAGCAAACAAAGCAAAAATACTGAAAAATCGTGAATGCTAAAGTCAAAGCAATAAGTATTTCCTTCCAACAACTTTTGTGATCCCTCATATTATGTTTCCCATTCCCACCTTAATTTTGCCACCTTAATTTTGAGATAATCCCCCAAAATATTCCTAAACATGGAACATGGTATAATGGAAATCTGGATCTTTAGTAATATAGATACGGTGGCCATATGTGGAATTACAGGTAAATAGCTGCATCTAGTGGTCCAAAATCAGTATTTCTTAGAGCAGCCCAGGAGATGCCCCTTTGCCAGCCAATCCATTTCCCTTTTTACTATGATTAATAAAAATAGTCTTCTGTGTTTTCTTTTTGCAACAATATTATAAAAATAAATACTACCCATAAGATTATGGATATCGTAGACCTGAATATGTGTATTCTCAAACAAATGACTTGCACACTGATGTACAATGCGTGATTAGCCTTTAAAGTCAGCGGGTAATTGACTAAAACGGATATAAAGTTTGTGAATCTGAAAGAGATTAGAACTGAGGCAGTCCATTAAATAACAGGCATCCCTAGAGGATCTGCTAAGGATTTATGAGCATTTCGGAAAAAATGATAAGATGTAAGAATCCCAAGGGAAACATTCAAAATTAACTTTATTCTTCTGCATAAAGTAATAAGACCATTTGCTAATATAATATTGTGCATATGAAGAAAATATGCTTGATAAGCTTTCATAAGATCTGTACTTAATGTGATGTAATTGTCTTCATTATGAAGTAGTCTATATTCTTCTTTTAATAATCACAATGATTGGAGAGCACCATGCATCCTTATCAGCTTCACAAAGGATGCCCGTATTGTATTAGCAAAATCTCTAATCTATCTCTAATAAATTATTCTTGGGAATTTGGGGGCACAGTTCCAAAGACTAATTGATTAAATGGTTTTTATCAATGTTTAGATTAGTATGGATAAAATAAATTGGCTTAAAATGAAGATTTATGAAAGAAGATTAGATCTAATGTTGCCCATCCTGTTTGACTCCTCCGTAGAAGATTAGAAATTGCTTCGTTTACTTTTAATAAAAGTATCAAATTTGTTTATAAGCGTGTTACAATTATCAATAGTCCTAGAATTTGGAGAGAAATAGGTTGATGTTAAAAAATAAAGGGGAGAGATAAAGAGAAAGGAAACAGATGAATAGAAATATGAGATGCAAGGAGAAAATGAAGACATAATGAGAAAAGGTAGGATTAAAGAGAAGGGGAGAGAAAAGGGGGTAATGAGAAAGAGGAAAGAAGGACATAAAGAACTGAGATAAAAAAGAGGAGAGATTTGAGAAAGAGGAGAGACAAAGAGATTTTATTTGTGTTTTCAGAATCTCTGTATGCTAGGACGAGTGTGTTGATGCAATCTTGGTAGTTTGAGGGCAATAAATTATATTCTAGGATGGAAACCTACTGCACATTTAGCTGGGGTTGAGAGGGTCCCTGTAATAGTGGAATGCTTTAGATTGTCTTCCAATGGTGCACAAGTTTGTACCTTACGGGCATGATGGATATTTATGGCCATACCACAGGCTCAGGAATTCATTCTGCCAAAAAGATAGCAAAAACCCTTAAGCTGCATCACAAATGTACAGCTGAAATAATATATAATTCATATCTCTGCTCTAAAATTCTCTTTCACACTGATTTAATGCTCACCATGCGAACTAATAATATATTCTCATATTAGCATCCATAAATGATAGAAACTTAAGTGAGCATACAAGACTATTAACAGAACTATTAAATGTTGAGCTGCATGAATGCAAGAATTGTCCTGTAAATCCCATAAGTATATGGCAACATTTCCACACTCGTGTGTTTTTCTGGGTTCAAAAAAATATATGCATATTTGAGGGTTGGAACGTTGGTTTGTGGGCACTTTGTGCTAATAAACTTTATTTGCATATATCGGCATCCCTTGCAAAAACTTACTAAGACTCAACGACCCTCTTGTCAGCCACGGACCTCCACTGCCCATTCCTTCACACTTTTAATATATAATCTGGATCCTAGTATTTGGTCCATCTAACTTTTTTTTTAATGTTGTTATTTCTAAGGTCAAAAATATGAATTGATAACTGGCATTGTGCTAATAATTTCAAAAGGTTCTGCTGTTTCTTTTTTGATATCACGTGATGTTGTGGAGCTTATTAATAAAGTGGTCACTTGCAGCAGTCTTCTCTCTTGGTATTTATACCAGCTTGTTATTAGTGGACAACCATGGCTACCCAGAATCCTCTACTGAATAAAATCTACCAAAAATGACTAAACAGATGTTATTAAACAACAAAATGTCCATACATTCTAACGATTAATTCAATCCAGGTGGCAAAACTCTCCTCCAAGATAGGCCCTGCATGAATTGATTTCTCTGTGCATTTCTAGGACCAGCTACAATGTCTCTTAAGCTTCTTCTTATAAATATGATCCACCTTACCCAAATAGAACAACCCCTTCTCCCCTCACGATGCAGCCAATCATAGCCCACACCCCCTCCGCCCTGACATTACATATCTCCAGCCCTTCTTGGTGGCATTTGGACCTTACAGCAGGGGCTCTACTTAGAATGTCGATGAATGAATGACGCTGTTATATTTTTAAACACTGAGGTAAAATAACTGCCCCCTTTGCTTGGTGCTAAAATAAACCCTTGTAAGGAGCAGCAGATTTCAATGTGAAGAAGCTGAGAACATGGGAGGAGGGGAAGCCAAGCAGGCCAGCTGCTTGCAGGGCTATCATTTCCTCAGCTGCTGCCATTATTTTCGGTTACACGTCCAAGTTGTCAAATCACTCCAACAAGCGTAGGGACACTCTTCAGATGACTGAGACTTAAACACAGAATTAGGCAACAAATGAAAAAGTCTTAGCCCAGCGACTCTGCTATTTTCCTGTCCACTTAAAAATCTTAGACCGTATTTTGATCTGTGACCTTTTTTTATATTCGATACCCGATGGTCTATCCCAAGAGGTTATAAATTCCCTCACTAAATTAGCTGTTGCAGTGTCTGCTGGAAGGCTGGTCCACTAATCCACCACTATCTCTCTGTGCCAAGTTTTTCATTCTAACGGGTCTGTAGTCTAAATTTTGATTGTGTAAAAAAAAAGGTAAAATATAATCATTTAAACTATCTTGATGTTCTCTGAAAAGGTGTTACGTCCAAATAATAAGATGTTTTTTATTACAAAGAAACATCCTACATTCATCCTGTGAACTGATCTGTTATAAGGCATGGCATGAAGCACACAAACCAATATACCCTTCTTGACCATAATTAATTAAATATCCAGAATACTGCAGCCCTACTGCATACCCTTGCATGAGCATAAATGATATATGCTGGCAATTATACAGTTCCTAGTCCCTAGGCTATATAAGCCTTGGCTTTTATGCATTGCATATATTTTTAGCTTGTGTTACTATTTACCATGCACAGGTGGCTCCTCCAGGAGAAAGGAGGTATTCACCTCCACCGGCCCAGATGTCTATAGCTAGCTACCTCGAGTGGTTATGACATCATAACCTGAATCTTTAGCGAAATATAGCAAATTAGAGAGATTTTTTCACCAGCGCCACAGATTCTGGGCCCTGGCTAGTTACAGACGCCTAAAGCTTAAAAGTCTGATTTCGATTATAGCAAAGCCCACTAGGCATGATCCTACAATGCCCATCTGGAGAATCGGGCCTGGATCACATAGTTATTGTGAATGGTACAATTGTCAACGGCATGAATCATATACTTGGAATTCTTATCTGTAGCTTCCAACATCACTTTGTTTGTAAATGCTACATTTTAATTAACTCATTGTTAATTCCAAAATACTTTAGATCTGTAAATAGGACTTAATAATAGTTATGCCTAATATTTATGCATTCTTTAATAACACCTTAATGACATTTGTCCTCTATAATCAGGGCAGCACACAGCAAGTAATAACGCAGTGCACATTATCTAGTCCTGCTCAAAACACACATGCAGAAAGGGAATGCATAAAAAGCCAGGAAAAGGTAACATAGAAACATAGAATTTTCTTTTTTTTTTTTATTTATGAGAAACATAGAATTTTCATACCTATGATACCAACCATTTGGTACATCTAGTCTGCCATTATTATTCTGATGTAGAGACTCAGACCTTCATCAGTTCTTGGTCTTGTCTTAGATGCAGGATAGCACTTCTGAGAGGAGGCCATCCGATGTATCTACCACTCTCTCGGAAGCACAGGAAGGATCCAATCTGTTGCAAAACCAAGGGGCAGATTGCCCACTTGGGCTATGAGACCCTTTTGGGTCACTGTGCTTAATAGGCCGATTACAGACATTTTGTTGCTATTTTTTTAGTACATGATCCTCAGAGAGATCAAATGATAAAGCACCACCTTCCCCAAATTTGTCAGGAGTAGTCACAGCGGGGTGTATCCGACAAGGAGATGGAGGAAGAAAGGTCCTGAAGAAGTTAAATCTTGGAAAGCAAAGTCCTGTTGGCACCTGATTGCACCTTGGAACGGGAACTGGTGGTGTCTATTTGTGAGCAACTGCCTTTGGAGAGGCTTACCTCTGAAGCTGGCAGGTTATTGGGTTCTTGCTTGTTGGCTAATGGTTCAAAGCTGTCGCCATTGTCCTTACCTCGCTAATGGCTGCCTGTGGTTATTTGGGGTCAGGGTTGAGTATTGGTTGTGGGATTGGCTAAAGCAGGTTAGACCTTATCAGTTAAAATAGTGGACAATTAGTCTTATTAAACATCTCAATAAAGCTGAAGGCACAGATGAAAGTGGAATGGTAGACTAAAAGGTCATGTTCTAAATTGGGATGGCTGAAAGCTCAAAAGTAATGTCAGGAAATGCCATTTATCAGAAGGATACTTAGGCATGGAACAGACTCAAAACTGTGATGGCAGAAATCAGAATAACAACAGCAATATTTCATTAAATATATTGCTATTAGTAGAATATATTTAGGAAAAAAGACTAATGCAAATATCAACACTATATACAATTGTACTTATTTGCTTTAAGAGTTATACTTTTCTGCTATATACACTCCTCAAGGTCATATGAAGCACCGCAGAGAAAAATATATAGATCACTACTGGGCCTGTCCCAAGTCTGACATGGAAACCAAGTTCCAAGACAGACCCAAGAAACATGATTCTCCAGTGCAAAGTATTCTCAAGTAGGATGAAAAGCTGGGCAGTTTTCCGGCAGCAGAATTGACAAACCGGGGGTGGACATCATACGTTCCTGCCTGGATCTTTGGTTATTTGGATTTCTGCACAGGATCATATTTTCGTAGTGATGATGGTGTGCCCTTTGCTAATCTCCTGGCTGCACAAAGGTGCTAATGAGAGCAACAGAATAGAAGGATAACTATGTCTGCACATGCAGGCCTTTGTCTGAGAAATGATCATGCAATTATTGAATCCTTATTTAAAACTCTAGTAGGAAAAAATGCTGATGCTTTCATACAGTGGCACATTTACGTTCAGCTCTGTCCTAGGTGGCCCCCTCCAGGCCACATTTATTCCTAGTGGGGTGTCAGGATATGACATCATATCCCAGTACTCCACTTTTAAAAGGACTGCAGTGTGGAAGAAAATGATGAAGGACTGTGAATACTCAGGATAGCCCTCCATAGTGTTGATGGGCAGGTTGGGAAGATCAGTTCTCTCTCTAACCAGCCCATTGACTAGAAGTGTCACATAAAGCCCGATTGCCCAATAGGGCAGTAAGGTCTGTGTTATGTAGCTGCCCCTCTGCACTTTCCGTCTTAGCCTGGATCTAGTCGGCTTAGCCTAGAATATGCCACTGCTTTGGGTCTTAAAGTAGAATAATGACACAAAAAAATAGTTTTCCACAAGAAGGCTACTTCTGACATTCTAGATTCACATGTATCAGTCTTTCAAAACACTCCCGCACTCCATGGTCCCACCAAAAACATCATATGGACCACAGAGTTGACAGACAAGGTAGAAACACCATCTAAAACCTTGTTTGGAGATTCCATTTGCCACAAAACATATAATCTAGTGGATAATTCCACTCATATCTCTCCTTCTCTATTTCCCTGCCCTCATTACCAATCATCTCCTGAATATAAATATAACTTGATGTTCTTCCACAGAGATCTTATTGTCATACAACAAGGTTAGTGTAGTAGTAACTTGAAATGAATCATTGCGGTAGCAGGTCATAGGAGTCATACAGAGGAAAGAATGTGATTAAGGTGGAGAAAATGTATTTTATTATGCAATAAACTGTGATAATCCTTCATTAGAATTATTTAAAGCTCTGGCATAGCTGGGTGACATTATTCAGACATTGCAATACACTGCCTCCAAGTATCTAAATTCACTGGGACATGAAGTGCTAATTCCACTGTGATCCAGGGATCAGCCTACAGAAAAGCATTGTGTCCGCTGGAAAGTCATCCTGGATTGTGATATATAAGTGCTGCACAATTAAACTGCTGTTACCTATAGATGATTCCTCAGCCATAGGAAGCAGAGCCTGCGATAACTATCTTCTGAAGGTTATTACAATAATAGCATCAAGGACATTATTGCTTTCTTGCTGAGAATCTCCGACTTGCCTCTTTATAAATTATCAAGTGCATATTTAGGCAGTATGAATGCGGAATGAATTTAGAGAGCCTACCTGCTTCAAATGGGAATTGTTAATCAAATGCCACATTAACTCCAGATTTTGTTAAGCTTGATACGCCACTGACATTGTGGCTTCCATATGTACATTTCTTTATACTGTATATCTATATATACACTACAGTGTATACAAATGTAAAGGAGCACACAAAGGATTTCTGCTGGAAATAGGAGACAATCTATTCACACATTGGTGGTATCATAACAGAAACTCGACATTTCAGCCCTTCTCGTTGGGCTTTTTTTAAAGGGCTTTTTTTAGGGAGTTTTATCAAGGGCTTCCTTGATCTCCGGTTTGCTCTTTTATTTTCTTATATATGGGCATTGGTTTGAAGATGCGTAGGAAGGTACGTAGGTATAGATGGAGACTGTATGTATGCTTAATTTGGATTATATATATATATATATATATATATATAGTTTAATATATTTATATGTTATCTAGTTTACAGCAAGTGCTTAAAAGAAAATGCCCAGAATTTAGTCCATGGAATTTCAATGTGATAGCACAGTATATGAATGTCTGTCTATGGCTTCACACAGTTAGCAAACTTTCCTGATGACTGTGATGTCACAGTAACCCTGCCAAGTCAGCATTTCCCAAAAAAACACCCAAGATGAGGTAGGAAAATAAGAAATACCTTCTCCTTATTTAGAATTTCCTTTGTAGGTTTAGCAGAGCATTGGGTCTCAATCCCCACTGCTGATAAAATCTGCTTTTACATTGGAATTCTCACAGAGTGGGATGTATTTGGACTCATCTCATTGAGCATCTCATGTTTTAAAAAACTTAAAAGGGGATTGTGATCATCATAGCTTTTAGCAAAACTAGCATATTTAAGCCTGTTCCAGAGGCTTATTTAATGTACTGAACTGTAGAATATAATATGGGACAGACGTGCTTTAAATATATAACAGTTCTCACAATATGGGTATTTTTTTATGTATTTCCTACTTTTCAGTCTTGGCAAGAATTGGTAATGATGTGTGTGCTACTTAAGAGCTGGAGAAGAAAGCAAGCCTGTACCCATCTCAAAATGGCATACGTGGCATGAAAGGTCATTCCCATCTACATATTCCAGCTGAGGTTATCAGAAGAAAGAATTCCCTGTCTCCTCTGTTCATGCATAGAAGTGTCACATTGTATTATGTTATAGAACACACCTACATCTCTTCTGCAAATAATATCCAGGGATGGTCTCATCCACATTAAAGCAATTAACCGGGTTTGATCTAATTTTGTTTCAATAAACCTCTGAGCCGATGGCAATACTTATGAAGTCCATTCCTACATAGACATTAACATTTCTGGATGGGCGATTAACAATAAGCCATTATTTACCATTGTGTCAAGGTGTCAGGGTGTTTATCTACTCCACTGAGCTAAAGTAACAGAGCTCAAATGCCTACATGATTTTTAAAAAAGAACACAGCACAATATTTTTTAAAACATATTTGTGCCTTTTGGTTGCACCGTTTCTTGAAGACATCACAGGGTACTCTATTTGCAGCAGGCCCTAGAAGATCTGGTCCTCCATTGGCTTGGACCTGGGAGGAAAGAATGAAGTTTGCATATCTGCCTGAAGAGAGTTCAGCCCCTAAAGAGGATATTGGAACCTAGTTTTCACTATGGCACTACATGGCCATACTGGCCTACTGGGAAACCGTGAAAGAGTGAGTGAGTAAATGGGTGAATGAATGAATGTATAAGTGTTTGAGGGCAGAAATGACACAAGCAGGCTGTTTAGGGGACAGATATGACACAGGCATGTTGTTTAGGTGGAAGATGTGGCACAGGCTGGCTGTTTAGGGGCACAGGTGACACAAGCAGGGTGTTTAGGGGCAAAGATGGAACAGGCAGGTTGTTTAGGGGGCAGGTGTGGCACATGCAGGCTGTTTAACAGGCAGAGATGACACAACCAAGCTGTTTGAGGACAAAGATGGCACAGACATGCTGCTTGGAGTCACTGACAAGCTACTTGGAACAAAGGATAGCACAGACATGTTTGAGGGAACATAGACAAGCTGTTGGGTGGCACAGGCAGGCCATTTAGGGGGCAGAGGTGGTACAGTCAGGCTGTTTAGGGGCAGAGATGGCACAGGCAGGTTGTTAAGGGGCAGAGATGGCACAGGCAAGCAGGCTGTTTAGGAGCAGAGATGGCACAGGGAGGCTGTTTAAAGAAACAGATAAACTATTTGAGGACAAAGATGGAACAGACTAGCTGCTTGAGGGCACTGACAAGCAGCTTGGGGCAAATGATAGCACAGACATGTTGGGGGGCAGAGGTGGTACTGTGGGACATGGTGCTTGTGACGTTGGGGTGGTTTCTAGTTATGACTCTGGTGCGGGGTGTGGGCAGGTGAGCTTGACCACGCAATAAAAATGTATGAGGCTGTTGTCCAAATATTTCCAGGGCTGCTTTTCATTCCCAGTCCAGCCCTGTGGCCCTATCACTTGGAGCACCTGTCCTGTTACTTACCAACAAGTAGCAGTACTTGGGGCTTCAGTGAAGAAAAAATATCTGATGGCTATACCTGTAACAGCAAAAAAAAGATTAATCATCTGGCCTTAAGGCTGAAGATGAAGGAAAGTCAGAGTTTTCCTTATTGAGCACCCAGATTAGGGGGCTTGCTACTAGTGTTGTTTTGGGTGTGAGGTATGTGAGGCGAATGTGGCCCCAGAAGAAGAAGATTGGAGATCTGGTATCACCATTTCTATGGAAAAACACCTCAGGCTTTTAAGAAAAAACAGTTGTATATCGTTCTCTTGGGTAAGATCATATGAGTACCTGTGAGAGAGGGAAAGTTTGGTTCTCCGCCTTTAACGCTGAGTGGTTTTTGGAGCCCGTAGTTTGGACCACCATGACGCTCAGCATATGACATTTTCCACTACACTGCTGGGTTGATATGAGCAATAAAAAGCTCTTTGGAACCCTCAATGTACCTTTTTCTTATGTTATCCGTCACTTAAAAATGACCTAACCCATGGCTGATCGATGTTTGGAGACATTTTTATAACACCATGGCTTGGGGTCATCATGGCACTGGTACACACAGGTGTTTTTGTGAGACACCAACCATGCGCCATGACTAGAAGTTGCAGCCTTGAATTATTGTAACAGGGGTTTTCTGTATTATTGAGGATTGCACTGTGCGTGAATTGCTATGCCATGTGTCACAGTACTCAGTAACGCATGGGAGTAATATTGATACATTTTGACAATGTATGTTGTATTGATAATGTACTTTAATCTGATTAAAAAACATTTCTTCAATCAAAAAATTGTGGGCAAAAAACAGCCTTCTCTGGCTCAGCTGGTGTAAATAATTTATAAACAATCAAAATTTGCAGGCAAAAAAACACCAGAATTAGCCTCCTCTGGCTCAGCTGGTGTAAATAATCTAATTGCTATTATTAAAAGAGATGCCCATTTCTTGTTGGGCAGGGTGGCCTTGAAGGCTAAGTAGAGGTTACACAACATTTATTTTTCAAGGAAGGGGCTTGTCCTTTCCTGCACTCTTCCCACTTGAGTAGATACTGTTACCTTAAAAAAAAACCTTGTGAAGGGAAGGGGCTACAACTGGGATGTTACTCTAGAACTAAGATTCAGTATTGCAGAGCCATGCACACTCACTCCTTGGTTGAATGTTGGTAAAATGGTTCTGGGGTTTTAGTGCCATTACCAAAATAGATCAAATATGTATAGATTTGATCTGAATATGTGATTTTTTTTTAGTTTTTTTATAATTGCATATTTTAGCTTACACTATAGAATAATAGTACATAATGTTTCCCATGTGGATATCTGTATGCCAAGTTGTAGATAATGACGTAGTCCTTGCTCATCTACAATAACTGCACATAGATTACATTGATATATGTAAATGTACTATTAAAAGTGATATTGTTATTGCTAATTTATACAGCATATTCCATTTAAAAGAGAAAATAAATGTATTGTATTCGCTTAATGTTTAATGGTATTTAAATTGGTATGATTTAGGGGTGAATGGATATAATACAGGAGATACTGCAAAATAAATGGTAACTGTGATTTCATTAATTTTCATTATTGTCAATATTGCAAATAAGAAACACATTTGATATGTAACAGAGACATAAGAATACCTTCAGTGCAAAAACTGGAGCATACATATAACGTATTCTTTCTTATTTCCATATTAACAATTGTATTTTTGATAAATAAAAAAAATGGAAAAAACTCTTGGAATATTTCCAACATTCTCATAAATTAATGAGTACTTAGTAGTTTGTTAAAATCTCATTTATTTTCCTCTGGTTGTCAGCAATCTATATATAACATACCTTGCTTTGCTTTAATGCAGTCTATCCCTCCAGCCCAACATGTGCTCCAGATTGTTGCTGTTAACCCCTTACTGCCTGCTGTACTGACCCATGGTTTCAAGTGAAGAAGTTTATGAGGTTTAGAAGCAAGATGTTGGCACAAAGATGCCAAAGGTGTTTTCTAAATATAAAACCTCTCCCTGCACGGATTTACAAGGACATGAATTATGACTGTGAATACTGTGGACATATTAGTGGGAAACAGCTGGACGCTGCCTCCCTATTTAAGAGTCAGATTTTGCCCCAAAGTCACAAGAAAAATGCTTCATCCTGGAGGAAGGAACTGGGGGATCCTTGAGAACCTCTCCTTTCATTGACAGAGAGAGATGATCAGGCAGAATGGGTTTGGCACAAAACTCTGTACACACAGACACCCCAGGAACAGAAAGGTTTCCAGACTCAATAGGCAATCAGATAGGAACCTTCACTCACCTGCACTTACAGATGTACTTTAACTGACTTACTTTCATAACATAATTACATTGCTACATGGTAACATCCTAGCTCAAATAATACAGCTAATACAAACAGACTAACAACACAAATAGACACATAAAATGTAAAAATGCATATGTAACGTAAAGTGATTTCTAGACACAGAGACATATATAAATAGGATAGACAGACAGACAGACAGACAGATAGATAGATAGATAGATAGATAGATAGATAGATAGATAGATAGATAATAGTGATGGTAGATAGATAGTGATGGTAGATAGCACAGCTAGCAAATATAAAACTAAATACATTATCTATAAGCAATTATTTATTTATTGATCTATCAACACCATTATATATTTATATATATATAGATATATATATATATATATATATATATATATATATAGACATATCTATTGATCTACCATCATCATTATCGATCTATCGATCTATTGATCTAGCGACACCATTATCTATGTATCTCTATTTTTCACTTTAGGATCTAAGCTACATGAGCTCTTGCAGAATATTTGCCTCAGCTTGTAGGTCAGGAACTCTCATTGTGAGTGTCAGGCAGTGCCCAGAAAGTCGTTATCTCCTCTTCCACATGTAATTAATATAGAGAGGCCGGCGTCGGATAGGATGGGGCTTGTGCGTACAGTACATTCTCTATGAAACAGGAGGAGGTGACAAGGACGACTTGCCATATACGACTGCTTTTATTTTTAAACCCTCTGCTTGATCAACACTTTTCTGCTAATGAAAAAAAAAGAATTGGGGGGAGGGGGGGTTAAAAGAGACTGAAATGGGGGATTTGGGGAGGGCTTGAGGACATTATTAAAAATCTTGCTTATTGTAACCCAAAAATTCTTGTTTGAAATCATACCCATTAAGTGTTCTTGGAATGTAGTAGTGATGGGAGGAGGGTGGTGATGGTGTGTGTGTGGTGGGGAGGAGGGGGGGTTGCTTGAGGTATCTATAATTTATGGCTATGGAAGATCCCAAAATTCCAACATGAAAAAGCGATCATACCGTCCCCACCTGTAACTAGATGTCAACATGAGCTCCTGATGCTCCTTCACCGTATGTGTTTGTCCTTTACACTTATCCCAAAAATCCTAGGAGGGTAAAAAAAATACAAGGTCCCGTGGCTTGATGTAGCTCTTACCCCCTTATATTCCATTTATAGTCTTAGTCTCCTTATGACATCCTCCTTGCCTGGGGAACTGTCCAATCCAGCAGCCTGCGTGGAGATTGTGTTAGGTAGGAAGCGAAATATAAATATGCCCTTATAGTGAAAAACTCACCGGGTTCCACACTTCCAAGCTCTGGGCTGAGGATCATCTAGATCTCAACTCCTTCCTCAACACTCAGTGACAAAGGCTTGTTTCTTTTGGATCCTTCTTTTTTACTTCATCCCTTGTAAAACTAAATCAGAACAATGGCACCCAAGAAGGAAGTGAAGAAACCTGCTGCCCCGGCACCCGCCGCTGCACCTGCCCCTGCCCCTGCCCCAGAACCAGTAAAACCCAAAGAACCAGCATTTGATCTGTCCAGCGTCAAGGTAATGGGGGGCTGCAATGGGATGGACTGTGTATGGTCACTGGAAAACCAGAGAGATATCACTATATATATATATATATATAGGGGACCCCAATTTGCCCATCTATTTTACCTTAAAATTGGTGGTGAAGATCACCTCCATCTCTCATTCCAGATTTGAAGACAATAGTCTGTAATTGAGGAGCTTTGTGGTTCTAAAATCTGGCTTTCATTTTGACCAGAAATTGGGATTGAGATTGCAATTGTTTATTTCAGGGATCTAAAATATTTTGCATTACTTTCTTAACACATTATTCAACATCTGACCAAGTATGAACCTATCAATATTCCAGTGCTAAGCACTATAGTTGAAGGTTCCTGTGCACGACCAACTCATCCTTCTGTAACTTTTTTTCTGGATAATTTTCTGGATTTTGTAATTTTACCTTTTTAATCTGATACATGATATCACTAAAATATACCCAATCTAAAACAAAGTTGTATTTTAAATTGAATTTCCTTGTGATTTCCAGTGACTACACCTCTCATCTCTGTTGTAACTTATTGCTGTAAACTAACGCAGCCTAGGATGTGCAGTGTTTTACTAGAAACTTGCTCCTTTCAGTGCAGTAAGAGGATCAGTTAGCAAATGTGGACCCTTGACAGGTGGCAAGTTAGTGGCACAAACTATCCCAATGATGACCACGCCCCGTGGCTGTCTGATTGGTCTTTAAATGGGGACCATACAGCATCTGTGAGTGGATTCCCTAATATAGAATATGAAGGGGGTTGGGCTTCTTAGGATGATAATAGAATATTGAACATAATCTAATTTTGTGTCCCAGCAATAGTCTTGCATGCCACAAATTGCCACACATAGCATTTAATTTTTTGGAAGCTGTAAGGAGCAGGCTTTTAATTACTAGCTTGGGTGTGAAACACTAATCTGAGAATATATTGTTTTTCTTATGTTACAATTACATGTATCTAGATGTGAAAGATACAATATGCAAGCATGTTTCATTCTTGATAGATGTTGTGCGTGAGGTCGTTAGGAATGTTAGTGATTAATGTTTACACACAGGACACCCACCACATTGTCACTCCCTACTACTATCGTGTATAGATTTAGTTTAAAAAAAAGCGAGATATATACTCAAGTGTATGGGATCAAATTTGATAAATAACTAATAATCACCCTTCTTTTATTAATATTTACCAATTTTACATACATTTGTATGTATCCTGTTAATTGTTAAATGCATTGGAAATCCCCTTTGTCACTTGAAGGCTTCACTTCAACCAGAGTAAGACTGAAAAAGGGTTAATTTCTGTTTCTCTACAAAACCACATAATTTTTTACAAGGATGATATAAGCTTAAGATAATTGTTTAATAAGTTAAATGATGATGACTCAAAATACCAAAGAGTATAGTAAAAACATACTAACAACAATGCAAACATTTAACTGTTGCTAGTAATGAATATCGCCACCTTCTGGCCGCATTCTGCAATGCTAGTGCACATACAGGTCTCAGAATAACTGCCCTTAATAAGTATTTGCTATTATATATTCAGAAAACTTATCAATTACAGAGAGTCACAGCATTTATGTAATTAACCACAGGATTAAGAGAAGGATTATTATTATTAAAGAAACTGTTAGATTACATTATATAGACGTTATAGTTATTACCGTAATAGTCAGAAAGCCAGTACATCAAAGTATGCTGACACCATCTGGGGAAAATTACACAGTAATCAACTATGTCTCTATATATATTACCTTGCCTTCAATAAGTGCCTTAAATAGCTTTTTAGTTAAATTCTCCTGAGACTTTGTTCTGACCCAGACTGAAAAAATTATATTCTGACCCATTAATATAGAGCAGGTTTATTAAGATCACTCTGGTCTCAAGCAAGATTCCAAATTAAGACCCTGAAACCCTACAATACATCTACACTATAAATTCCAGAGTAACTATTTGGGGTCAGGTGCTGTTTGCTGTGACCCATGGCAGGGCTTTCATCGTATCACATAACCTAAGAAAATGTGCTTTATTTCACTGTAGAATATGGACCATTTTGGAACCTTTAACAGCTACTACATGACATATAGCCCTTACAGTGACAAGAGGGGGGATCTCATTTAAAACCTTTCAGTGACTCTGTTTGGATTGGCAGAAGTGTCAGTTGTGTGAATATTGTCAAGCCATGTAGCAGAATGAGAATAATGTTCATATTGTGTTTCTTGAAACTGTTCTCAGCCCCCAGGGCCAGATTCCAAGAGATAAAAAAGGCTTGCTAAAGGCTTACTGTGTATGTGACACTATGCCTGGCACTTGAAAGATGATTGTCCTCAATGGCAAACAAGTTTTGTCAAGATTTAATCCCTTGTTTGCTAAATGGGTGCGAAACAACTCCAGAAATACTTGATTATTTCTACAAATGGGTTTTATTTAACACACATACATATTATTCCAAACATTTTTCTAACAATATGGTCTATGAGATAACCATCAGTTATAATATAACACACAAAAATATTTGCCAAAGATGCTTGAATCAAAAGTGTGATTGTGTTAGAATAACACACCTTGGTTTTTACTAAGTATGAAAGCATGTTTTGCATATTTCTATTATCTAACCTTGCATATAAGCATGCCATGTCTATTTTGTTGACCAGTTTATTTACCAGGCTATTATTAGCTGAACAAGCCCTGCAAGATATGGAACAAGAAAAGGTATCTAAACTATTAATGTAATGGAGTGAATGCATTGACAGATCCTGGTAGAGTGAATTACATTTGTTACATTCACAGTGAGATTATCTCATTTGCAAAGCGGTGACTTTAGACCCTTTAAAGCATGTCAAACATATCACAGATTGCATTCAGACACGTTGGAATAGGAGATGAAAGGACGCAGGTTTAAAGGTTGTAAAGAAAGGTATCTTTATTCATGGCCTCTGGAATTCCAGCATTGTCAATTGTGATTCCCATCATGCTGGGAATTGTACTTCATTTAAGCTCCAGAACCTACCAGGTTGAAACTTAGCTATAAGTCATTGAAGTTTAAAATACATTGACTGCTCAGCAATCTCACACTTCCCAATAATTAGACAATGTAATATGTAATAAATAGTGTCATATTTTTGTCACTACACAACATGGCCTCTAGGTGGCACAAGACACCCTCGCATTTATGTGACAAATATGTCTGCTGGTCTGTATCTAGTACCCAGTAAAGTCCATACTAGGAAAATATTGTGGGCTTTTTTATTGTTTTCTTATCTGCCAGTGGATAATTATTTTCCTATTTATTAGAAAATGTAGTATTGATTAATATATATATATATATATATATATATATAACTTAAATATTATATATATATATATATATATATATATATATATATATATATATTGGTGAGATGCAAAGTATTAAATTAGGTGCCAGTACAAATGTACCAAAGAAGAGGTCTCTGCAAACTAGACCATAGAGTACAGAGACATTATCGCATTAGTTACTGGATTATGTAGCCTACAAGAAATCCCATATAGAATGTAACAGGAAAATGTGAGATAGGTGTCAGCTGTACCCTGGTGGTTAAAATGTTAACACATGGTAGAGGAACTTGCATATAGTAGTATAAGAAAATGAAGTCAGAGATGTTATTAAAAAATGGAAATGGAAAAGACTGACTAAAAATAATGGGAACTTCTGTCCCACTAAACAGACCTGAGAGCTCCAGGGATCTGTACAAGTCTCACCGTTTGTTGTAGACAACTGTGTTAAACAAAACCATGAAAAAACACCTTAATATTAAGGCAAATATAATTACAGTATATTGTGTTTTTAAATACTAAGGGTATACAGGGAAGCGCTGGTATATTTTTAGAATTTTATTCTCCATTGTGAGTGAGCTAGACAGATAGAAGACAGTTCCCCTAAAAGACAGGCCCAAATTAGGCACATCCAGAATCTCCTCTTCATGTAGAAAAACTGCTGACAACCTTTAAACTCATTAAAGCCTTTCAAACTCATAACCTACTAAAAATAGGTCGCCAAACTGGTGGCTCTGAAAAGAGATCTCTTCTTTCTCTTTGCCCTAAGAAAGCCAAAAACTCTACAGGGGGTGGGATTACCTCCCCCTGACATCTGATCTGGGCAGTCAAGTCACTGCCCTCAGATAAATAAGAGGAGCAGGCCAGAGCAAAAGGACCACAAGCTCCAGACATCAACAGGACAACTTCTCCTCTCCAAGCTCATCTCCCAAACCCAGGCTCAACATGGTGGGTGCCATAGCACATTTTACTATTCTGCGACCACTTATCCTGTAGCTTCTTTTATACTGCCAATAGCCAACTACCCTAATAGCAATAATTTTATTTTTGACATAGCAAGTACGAGGGGTAGAGAATTGTAGATCATATTTACAGATAGTGATACGATAAAAAAAATATGGAAATTAAAGTATACCGATTTAGAAATGAAATTAACTAAAACAGCTATAATATATATTAACTGGGCTTTTTTTTTTTTTTTTTAAATCCGCCAGTTAAGCACTCAGTAAATATTTTACTGATTAATGTAGAAACTTGCATGATATTGGTTACCCATGAGTTCTTTGAGACCAAGTTTTTAATTGGAAAATGGTTGGTGGAATTTTAACAGCCTCTTAGACCTTTTAGAATTGAACCAGTCTAGAAAAAGAGTGATGAGTATATTGTTCACTTTTCCTTGAACTAAAGCAATGAGGTTCTAATAATATATTATCCTGCTGCCCCAGAGGGTTATGGGTAAATAACAGAATTGTCTGCAGTGAAGCCATTTAACTTATGCATCTAGTTAAAAATGATGAAGTATATATTTCATCCAGCTAGTGATGAATTATCAGTTTGTTGTTTTCTAGTAATTAGTATTCATGATACAAGACATATAATATAAAGCTTTTATTACATTCTGTCAATGCATTTGCAACCATACTAGTTTGGGCTTTTTCTCTGTTTTTCTTGCAGTCTTTCTCAGCTGACGAGGTTGCCGGTAAGTGAACTGGTTCTGCTGGAAGTGAAGCAATGCCTTTCAAAGCCGCTTGGATTTCGATCTATCAGGGAAATTATGTTTTCCCACAAAACAAATCGGAAATATCGCCTTCATGCACAAAATCATTAGAATTTAACAGGCAGGCATTTCCTTCATTACTGGCCTGATTTGGATTCTGGTTTCCTGCGAGTTTCAAAATGCATGGATTTCCTTCTCGAGCTTCAGTAAACCGTGAATCTATATCTCAAATAGGCCCTTAATGGTAATAACAGCAATGTTTTGTGGCTGATTTTCTTTTAACAGATCGAGTTCAGCAAAGATCAGCAGGATGGTAAGTTGAGAAAAAGGCCAAGACTTTATTAAAAAAACAAAGCTGTTATATAATAATATGTGTTCAGCTGTGCCCCCTACAAGGTAACCATTTAAAACTGTTAAAAATAACACTGGAACGGTGGGTGCTCCATGCAACCCTTACTAGCGCACCTTCCATACAATTCTGTTCATGTCAAATGGAACCCTTCTAGATCTAGTCAAGTCATCTTACAGTTGCATAGAAACGCAAAGTGACATTTATATTTTAAGAAACATCTTACATAATAACTTTTTTACATTATAGGGCAAAACAAGTAGTTACTTTAAACTTCAAACAGGACCAGAGTTCCCTGTTTTTACACCACCATATAGAAATGGCCGCCCATAGCACAGATTATATATTATTATATTTGCCTATTCTGTAACAATACCTAATATGTCCTTAATATGAGTCTTGGGTAGAAAATGATGTCACAATTCTATATAACAAACACGTGTCATTAAACATAGAGACATGGATATTGATTTTGATGGAATGCTGGAGCCCGTGGTAGATTACACCTCATTAATTGTGTACATTATGGTTCGTGTAGGTATAAATCTGGTGTGCTCTATCATGTTTAGCTGTCTCAACATTATACGAGTTGTAGTTAAATCGGAGTGCCATATTCTTTCTGATCTTTATCCCACTCCATTGCAAAATGCTGTAGATCCAATAAATGTAACATTAACTGACTGCGTTGTGAATAGTAACCTTCTATTCAAGTGTTTCCATATTACCACCTGGTGCTCACTCCGAGAGTTAAGGAATGAAGCAATGAAGCTAAATGACATTGAATTACAGTACTTTTTAGTTCTATCTGAGCATAAAGCTGCCAGGTGCAGGAATGTACGCTTCGTGTTGTGAAAGCAAATGCTGACACTGTGGAAGGGACAGGTGTATATGCAAAGCATGTTAATTATAGGCTGTTTGGCACAGAACGGGTTACAGGACTGTCCATCTATGAGGTGGCTGTCGGACGGTGTCTTGTTACAGGAGCCCTGACCTCTCTAACATTAGCAGCATTTACAGTGCGCTTGTAAAACCATCTCTGGCTTGATTTGGAAGCCGCTCTCTGCTACCCAAAATAACCATGTTTCAAGTATCCACTCTGAAAAGCAGCAGAATGTGCCACGAGTGATCTGTGTACCGTGGACATCAAACCTTTGAATTATTTATACCTATTGTCTCGATTAATGAGTTTTATTGGAGAACTGAAAAGCACAATTTGAGCACAAAAACTCTAATCAATAAAATACTATTATACATTGTCAAGTATACAGATCACCTCAATTTAGGGCATTACTAGTTACGATGTATTGTTTGGTGGCAAGGAGGACGTAATGTCACCGTGTACACCGTGTTATGACCAAGGAACATGCTGCTTACTACTACCTATAATGCAATCAGATGTATCTAGGAAAAAGTGCCGATATGGCAACCGTAGCCAAATGTTATGCCTTTTCAACCTGTTGCCAAATGTAACTTATTCAACTTGATATAGCAGCTATAACTTTGTGTCATCCTATTAGTTCCCCAGCAGTCGAGAACATCCTGCAGCTAAATTAAAACTTGAATTGCCTATTGATTTTGGTAGGAAAACTAGCAGGTGGATTGGCTTCAGATTTATTTTCTGATTTCACTCCATAGAATTTTAAACTTTTTTAGAAAATGTAAATTTTAAATGACAATCTCTTTGTAAATCTGTCTTTTTTTTTTTTTTTTTTTTTTTTACCAAATTTGGTTTTTAATTCTTTTTTTCATAATAGACAACTACAAAGGGGTTAATATGGTTACAAGCTAGGGCTTATATTGGCAATATTGAGAGTTGCCAGGAATGCTGCAATCCCATGTTTCAACACGAAGAGTTCTCTACTTAAATTTGTTGCTTAGTGGCAGACCAATGCTCTTTCTTTTTGGCTTTCTAGGTCTCTAAATGTCCCTTTTCTCTCTCTCTGCAGACTTCAAAGAAGCTTTCCTGCTCTTCGACAGGACTGGTGACAGCAAGATCTCCCTAGGTCAGGTCGCTGATATCATGAGGGCTCTTGGACAGAACCCCACAAATGCTGAGGTCAAGAAGGTTTTGGGAAACCCCACTCCAGAGGGTGAGTAACATTATCCGATACATTCTGCAAAAGCTGATTTTTCTTTTAATCAAAACAAATAATAAAGAAAGACATTTCTATACGTTTTTAGAATGTTAAGAGTGATTATTACCAGTGAAAGATTCCAAAAAAAGTTCAGGTTGATGTTACTACCGGTAGTAGTACTTGGAGATACTGAAGATGATAATAGTTGCAGTGGCAATGTAATTAGTTTTTGTTTCTCAAGATGTTCTGTCAATTAGTTTCCAGAAAGGGGGTTGGAATAATTGTAACTTGTAAAAATACTAGGGAAATATTGAGCAATGTGTGATCTCTACTAGAGAGACACCTCTTCATCCAATCACCACTTCATAACTAGCTTTTTGGAGAACGAGTGGAGGGTTTTAGGTTTCCATATTGAAGTCCCACTTTCTCTTCTCTCCTCAGAGATGAATGCCAAGAAGATTGAGTTTGAGCAGTTCCTGCCCATGCTCCAGGCCATCGCCAACAACAAAGACCAGGGCAGCTATGAGGACTTTGTTGAGGGTCTCCGTGTCTTTGACAAGGAAGGCAACGGCACTGTTATGGGCGCTGAGCTTCGCCACGTACTGGCCACACTGGGTAAGGATTGTATTTTGTGCCTTCGGTAGGTGATAGTTCCTGAAATGCTGTCCATTGGAATAATACTGAATACTATTTATTTCTCTGCTTACAGGTGAGAAGATGAGGGAGGAGGAAGTAGAAGCCCTTCTGGCAGGACAGGAAGATTCCAATGGCTGCATCAACTACGAAGGTAAATTTTCAATCGTGTATCATGGAACATCGGTAAGACATTATTTCTGGTATTGAATGTTACCTTTCTTCTGTTTCACAGCCTTCGTGAAGCACATCATGTCCGTCTAAACAAACCAACCAAGGTATGTACATTTTACATGCGTATAATTTTTTTTATGTAATATATAGCTATCCCTTTGTACCTACTGATAATTATTTTAGTATTAGTTAACTAAATAAAGTCTAGACCTGGTTTGAACCTATTATCATCAAATGACTGAAGCTAGAGACAGATGTTCTTGGAGAATCATTGTAGTGTTTTGCGTGGCTCACTCCTGGGTCAGATAAACACCTAAAGGCCATGAAGAAATCTATTGAATTTGCATCTGCTTTTCAGGTGCTTGATTTGATTGAGATACATTATTTTTGCCGATTTTTAATACACAATTTCTTCTGTGCTAATGTTTCTCTCTCATTTTTACCCCTTCTGTAGCAATGTCTACTAGATGTCTCGGAAGATCCAGAGGCATCAAAGCCATACAAAAGACCAGCAACTGGTTATTACAGTTTTTTCTGGAAATGTACTGTACAATACATTTTTTTTTATTTTGAAACATCTGGATTTTGACATTTCCTTCCATGAACCATGCGGTTATATAAAGAAAGATCATACAGGACATATGACCCCAGCAAAGCTGGGGGGGAGATCCAACCAAGCAAATCTATGTAACTTGCATTGGAGCATTGTAACAAGACATCACAATAAAACATCCTTTTGCTTAGTCGGTGGCTACAAAGTCTCTCTCTTTATTTATTTGCCCAGCGTTTTGGGTCAGTTTACCAAAGGACACTGCATCATTCGCTGTCCGAGGCACCAATAACTTAATATGCTGCTGGTGCCTTGGACCGCAGAGTGGGTCATTTATTATCTTTCTGTATTCCATACTGTCAAAACAATAAAGTTTTATTGAAAATTATTAAGATGTTTTTCATTATATACATATATATCATGGGTCATAAAGAAAATCTTTTTTAAAGACGTTGGTATAAAGTTTTTGAGCAGTTGCCTTGAAACCCCTCATGCTACATGTAGTTGGGACACAAAACGATCATATACAGTGACCACATCCGCCATGTTTTCCAGGACGCATATCATTTTTGCATATTGCTGACCAGCCCAGATAAAATGCTGCCCTGCCGTATGTATAGACTTATGGAAGGGAACCACTTAATCTGTTATACATCCCCATACTGCAGGGCAGCATTATACCTGGGCTGGTCAGCAATATGTAAAAATGATATGCTTCCTGGAAAATATGGCCACCCCATGATCATACTTGGGAACCTTTTAAGTGAGCTGACTCACTGCGTCCAAACAGGGATATCAACCATAACCTACTGGTAACAGAAGTACCTTTTGGGTGTCTAATATATGAAGTCTGTGATCCCCAAGAATCCCCCTTCACCCTGAGACCCCGAGATTGGGACTCAAACCATGAGTTCCCAGGGATGGCGGTGATCAACATTATGTATTAAAGAAAAGAGACCGATAATGTGTGAATATATAACTTATTATTAATGAATGAATATTCACATAGTAATATTTCAATACAGCAATACAGCTTTTAACATTGCATATCAGATTAGCACGATTATCCAAAACATTGTCCTCTTCACACCCAAAATACCATGATGTTAGCTAATCAGACTATAAATGAGGCTGATTATCTATGTAACGAACTGTAAGAACAGATAGGATTAATAATTATAATCCTTCTTTCATATCAGTAAATCCAGTATTACCATGGCTAAAAAGACTGGATTAAAATACGGAATGCGTATCATGGAAAAGTCCCAGCAAGGGAATAGAATTGACTTCACAGCAAGGTGTTTGAGCAGAGCGAAGGGAGAACAAGAACAATTCCAATAAAAATGTCCTAAAGGAAGCATGATAAACCTATATTACCTATATTTTTTAAACACGTCTTAATGGAGCACTCAACAAAATGATTAACTATAAAATAGTATATTTTATGACATTTAAACCATGAGAAATGCTCTTATCCTGTCTTACATTACATTGGGTGTAATGTATGTTAAATGGCTAACATTGAGCAATCCAAACCGATTGTGCCTTTTTTGTTCCTAACATTTGAAACTTTACACTAGAAGTGCTTTTTTATCAATTATTAATAATAAACTTAGGCTTTATTATTAATTAATGGTACACTAATGAATGTATCTCTTGTATCACTAAATCTTATGAAAATATTAGTAGCTTCCCATTTAGCTGAGGTTCCGCTTCTGTTGCTAAGAGTCAATCCCCCAAATCACTAAAACAGCATATTAACAGAATTACGGGGTTAAACTTTCTACATGCAGTGTGACCAGAATGAAACAAAAAGGAAGGGTCTCTGATGGTTTGCTGTCAGACATGGCTGTGGCGAGGAGTAATAAAGCCCACCTGTCCCCCATTCCTCTATAATGAAGGCTGACAGCTGACACTATGTCTTTACCAGGTCACACAGTTCAGTTTGCATTTAACCTCTGACACGCTGGAGAGGGTAGTTATGTTTCTCAAGGGGCTTATTCAGAAAGGGTTGAGTTGGCAGAAGAAAATCCCCAAGATGATGACTTTTAAGAACAGTCACCTAAGGGTTTCTGCAGCCGGGTCTCCTGAACTTGGAGATTAAATGTGCGCAATCTGCAAATTTCCATGCAAGGTACATTAAAAGACTAAATTGACCAAATCAATGAACACTTTTCACTAACTGACTTCACCGCCTGATCCATTGGATCCATTCTGTCATCAATAATGAACTCACTATAGTATGAGAACATATATGAACTTATTCCTGAAACCATGGATAGTGGAAGAGAGGAGGGTTAAATTAAAATAGGATGAGTGATGTTGCAAGTCTGCTAAGGTAACTTACAGAGTAAAGTCACCAAAGAATCGCCTTGTTGACTCATTTTGTGATGGCTGACAAAAGATTACAATGTTGTTTTGTTCAGCTGATCAAACGAGGCACAATGCTGACACATCTTTAGTTTTGTATTCTGGTTCCGGACTGCCCCCCACAAGGGCAGTCCAGAACCAGAACCCAAAGTAAAGTTCTTGAGATGCTTTTGAGTGGCGATGCACTGTAGGACCGGCTCTTAAGTTGCTATCTGTTCTTGGTTGAGTTGTTCCAATACCGCTTTTGTATGTTCTTTATCTTTAGTATGTTATTAAATGATATGTAACAATGTGCTAGAGGATCCGCAAAGCTTTCAGGACTTTTATAGATCATACTAATTTACTACAAGCAAATCTCTATCTCTAAAGGGAACCTTAGGTATATCAGAGATACAGCTAAAACATAGTCTTTGCCATCTCAAGAACATCAAAATAAATAACATATATCCTAACTGATGTTTTAAAAGAACTATTGACTAACTATGTTAATGAATTTTAATAAAATCATGTCTCCTTTAATAATACACAAACGCAGACGAGCTGAGATCTGTGGGAGGAATTCTGAGACTGCGCTGAATTTCCGTTGGGTTTAAATTAAACTAAACAGCTGTTACTTTGCAGCAAGTGTAAAAGTTGACTTCTCCTTCTCCAAGTTCCTTAGGTTGTGGCACAGCTGTCATTTCACCAATACAGAATATCCCACACAGAGTTACATAAACTGGTATTTGTAATATGGCGCGGCTTTACTCTATAATCTCGAAAGCCTCTGCTGTCTCGGAATCTTGTGGGGATAATTATTAATTGGGCCATACCGGTATTCACCATGGAGAGTGTGCGCAGTAATTGGGTGAGGATGAACTCTTTTGGATTTGGCAGTACAATGGTGAAAAGCTATCCTTGCATCACAAGTATACAACATGGCATATGGTGATTTAGGACCTGGTCTATTGAATTGTTAGCCACCCAGAGGCAAGCATTTTAAAATGCTGTGTGACTATTTAGTGCTCAAGAACATACTACCACGTAGACAATACTGTATCAATACAGGCCGGTATGCACCCAGCAGAAACATCTGCATCTTAAAGACATTATAAAGGTAAATATTGTGACAGAGGTAGAGCTCTGCAGGATACAGTAGCAAAATCGGGACAGTTGGGAGGCATGCTTGTTAGACCACAGACTTGGCTCATGCTCAGTCACTTAATCCCAGACTGCCAAAGATGAGAAGCCTTTAACTTTTTGAGTTACCAACAATGTATGATAACTGTGTATCTTGGAAGGAAAGTACATTTTTGGGATTTTTGGAAACCATTTTGGTTCACTGTATATCCTGTAATACAGGAGCACGATGAAATAGACGTTTGTTTTTTTATTCCCCTTTTTAGGCAGATCTCTAATTCCTCTTTTCGTTAGAATTAGGCTGCCCTAGATAAGGGTAGCCCCAAAGAAAAATACACCACTCATACTGTATAGTTAAATCAGTGAGATCTCTTCCTTACCCATTGAACAATGCATTATACAGGGCTATCTCAGCTCTTCTTGATGGATCAAATCAACTTCCTATGTAAACAGTATAATATCACACGTTTTCATAATTTATAATTACCTTTTTGTGAGTGTTCTCATTAAAAATGACTGTAATGGAACAGTTTTACCTTAAGGTTAAAAGTAGCTTTTGACATGGGTCCAATATTAATACAGGATGACGAATGACATGCTAGCGGTTTGTTTATTTTCTACACAAAAGCAAGTTTATGTTTAAATAAATATAATTATGTGTTATATTTTTTTACCCAGGGCCCTCTAGTGACTTTATGGCTGTGCCAAATATACTGTGCCCATCAGGGAATTAAATCAATTCTCGTCCCCCAACTTTTTGTTGAAATCTGGTTGGAATCATAAAATAGTGATTACCAAGGCAGTAAAGATGCGCCCTCTTGTGGCTGACTCCCTAACTGCAATCCTAACATCCTTTGTTATACACAATACAAAATAAGCCATATTTATGTGACTGAAGAAATACAACCATAGCCAAAGCCCAAGGGAGGCTGAGATCTCCTAGGTCTCTCTCCATGAGGACGATCTGAAGTCATCAAGGATGAGGGTAAATAAAGGCTAGCCCACTTCCCTCACCAAAAGCTAAATCTCCAGGGGACCAGACTACAGAATTAGCAGACTAGGAAAAACTTCCAGTATAGTGGCAAAACAGTGTAAAAATCCACACTGACACACACAAGCACAAAACACAAAAGTGCATCTTTGGACTGGCAATTCAATTATGGACTGTAGCCTATGGCCAAGCTAGTAACAAAGAGAAGAGATTAGAGTACCACTAAGGCCCCAGCCCATCCCTGGAATTATAAAATGTATACCACCACCAATCAGCCATAGGCCAGGCCACTGTAGAAAAAAAATACTACAGGAGCAGGGACCATGTGCCAATGTTGCACTTACCTCAGTACATGCTATTGCATCCCCTCCACCCAAAACACTAGTGTGAATGCCCAGGTGGACCCAACCTCAGGCTTCCCTGTGTCCTCAGCCTTAAGGCCAGATGATCGAGCTTTCCGTTTCTGACCAAATACTCACTTGATCTTAGAGCAGGAGGGCTGAATCTTCAGGGACTCTGCTCCATTACAGTATCGCCGTTGTGTACACAAATGTGTGTCATTGTATCATTGTATTAAATAACATAACAAAAGTGCAAACAGTAATAAACACAGGCACACAAAAAAACCATAAAAGTGCAATTACAGGCCCAGCCCAAGATTCGCATCGTATGAAATTTCATCAATCTGCCAGCCAAAAGTAAATATATGAAAAATATAGTTTAAAAGGTCCATGAGGTTTCTGTGCTTTTATTTGCACCATAATTCTCCATGAAGACTTCAGTGGTTGCCCATAATGGGCAGAGAAGATAGAAAATCTCTGAAAAGAGAAGGAAGGGGCTACATATCCCTGGGTAGCACCCTCGCCTTTTCACCATTTTTAGGATTGAGGCCCAGCCCCTCTGGGTTTAAAAATAGTTTTTTTCTTGACCTTTTGGGCATCTCATACCTTCCATCATTTAAAAATGTGAAATCGCGCGGAACTCACCAATACAAGCAATTGCACTTTAAAATGTCGCGCTTGCATTGCCACTTAAAACACGCTTCATTTTTGTCAGCACAGTCATGCATATTAAAAATAACCGACACATTGAATAGAATTCTCATAAGGCTCAGACATACTACTTCCATGATGCTGGCTGAGCGTCATGGGAAGTGCAGCAACAGTAAAGCTGCAGATGCTAGCTGTGAACTAAAATTCCTATGATTCTCAGTCAGCCAGGTGTCCACCATAATGCTGGCTGAGCATCATTGGAAGAGCAGTCCACAGAAGCAAAATCGTGACTGTCCCACCTAAATCGGGACAGTTTGGGGGCATGAGGGTAAACCTGATTCTTTGGCCATAAGGTTGAGGTAATTTGAAGCCTGAGGTCCTTCTGAGCCCCAGAGAGGTTCAACCAAAACATGCTTGTTTGGCTCTTGATTGGCACAGTTTTGGCATGGTGATGGGTTCACCAGTCACTTCACAGTTTGGGGTATTGGTAGGTATACAGTGTACAGATGAACTCTTCTGCTACATACTTTTTCCTCACTTGCCCTGACCTGGTGGCTGGTTGTGTAATGCCAGCCATGGACTCTATATTTTTATTTATAGAACATTGCACTTTTTTGTGCATGCGTTTCACTTGGTATGTTTAAATGGTTTTTGAACTGGGAATGCCAGATTGGATCTGGGTCCCGAAATACTTAGTTTTTGGTGGGAGAGATATGCAGGCATTCCAGCTGCCACTGTCCCTTGGACACCTCAGTGGACTCTCCTCTTTGGAGGGGGCCTAGAGGGTAAAGCCCTCCATTTGATTCGGGCCATGGTAGGACTCAAGGGGAGGAGTGCATCTCCAGAAATGAAAGATTGGGGACCCAGTGATCCACCATGGTCTTAGTATGGCACTTGGCACCCACACCTTTGTCTTCACTGATGATTGACAGTACAGCATCATGAGGTCTGAGGCGTCCCCTATAGGTTTATGCTGGGAGTTTGTGTTAACCATGTGGCTATGTATTGTACAGAGGCTTTTTCTTGATGCCCACTGAAGGTTGCAATAACACCCCTCAAATCAACAGCCCCTTGTTAAACATTTCATTTGATCACCCTACTTGTGTCGCTCCTTGACCTGTCTGACCCTGTTTCTGTTAAGGACTTTTTGTCTTGCCTGAGATATTTACCAATTCAGGTGTGCTTCTTGCTCAAAGAGGTGCCCCTGGGAGGTGGCATACAAGATTTGCGGTTGGTAGAACTACCTGAAGTGTGTCAAGTCTTCAAAAAAACATGTTCCTGGGTGGGACCCATAAATTCCACCATAATTCAACGATACAGCATATATTACTAGCATCGCTCTAATCCCAAACCAGCAGGGACAAAGCTATACCACAACAATTACAACAATAGGTCACCAGAGGGCGACCTTGCCCTATAAACGTTATCAAAGGAAGGGCGTTAAAGCCTATATTTCAGGCACCATCCCCTCCCCCTTCTCCTCCTCTTCTCTTATTTCAACTTTCTGCCTTAGGACCTGTCATTTCTGCACTTTAGAACAGAACAATATCCACAATGGCTGCGAGGCTACGTCTTCTGGGGAGATCAGTTCAACATCTCAATAAAGTCTGTTCCAAGCATGCCCCATGTGTGTCTACCAAGACCCCCTTATGGAGTGGAGTTCAGTCTAGGTAAGTTCTTATATCCTTCTATAAGAGCTGAGATTCACTTGCATAATACATAATTATATAACCATTTGCTGCAGAATGATGTCACGGTTTTCTGTACACGTCATCACACTGCCTTACCCAGATCTGTGCGATTCCCCTTGTGCCCCAAACAAAAAGCATGCTGTGTGAAATTGGTGCTTTGGAATGTACAATGAAGTTCAGAAATAATCAGCATTTTCTTAATATAATCTCAATCATTCTAATAAATTCCAGGGCAATAAATATGGTGAGCTCACAATCTACTCACTCCTCAAGGACCTTTGATATTCTGTTTATATCCTTCTCTCTGCTGTGACCTCTGTCCTACTTTTTCTGGCACTGGGAGATAAAGGGGCAGGTACAGCATGTTCTAATGTATTGTGCAAAGCTTCAATTTAACACATTGGTTTATTTAATCTATGAAATCTTTATTTTTTTTACTACTCCCAACACTGCCAGCCAAATGGATCTTTTAGTCCAATAGCAAGCAACCGGTTTCCTCCAGCTGACTTTAAAATAAAGCATGGTTGATTAACTCAATCACTCCAGGGGCTCATTTTCCCATTAGTAGTGTGGATTGATATGTTTGATCCATACGGTGAGCACAGATCTTGGGCGTTGATTACAATATGCTTGTTTATGTGTAACCCACAAATAGTAACACGTGGAAGCCCCTCAGAGGGTTAATACAAAGAATGGCAGTAGCGTGTACTCTAAGCATGTGATCCATTCTGTGTTGGAGATCATTAAAACCCTCGTAGACCTCATTTAACCTTCAGGCCTATAGGTCTGATAATAAAATAACAAGTAAGGAGTGGCCAAAAGAGAAATTGTGAAGCCCTGCGGCGAGGATAACAATAGTACACAACACCTGCAAATAATAACAAAATAATCATAACTCTGCACCAGATCAAATAATAAATAAACTTACAATATTCTATCCACAATACTGAGAAACAATGTATATCTAAAAAACAACACTCTAATATTGTGGTTTTTTTTTTATTTATCACTTATGGGGCCGGCTTATCGTTATTTTGTTGTTACTTTATGTCTGATGGTCCTTAACTGCTTGCATATTCCTCATCTAAATCTTGCAACTTGTCCTCTGTTGGTTTTATTCTTTAGATTGCATGTCTGTTAAGACCTAAAGTGAGAATATCTGGAAAAACCTAATGTAGAAATGCCCAAAACATCACTTTTCTTGAAAATAACAATCTTTAAATGATTTAATGGCAAGCAGATTTGAAATGAATTCTAATTTATGAAAAACTAAATGTAGAAGTTGAAGCTGAAAGCCCACTTGATTTGTGGGAAGTGTGTACTTGGCGTCAGGCTATAATGCTCAGAAACATTATTGGCGGTTGGAGTATTCAAAGCAATCTCTAACTTACTTGTTGATATGAAGGCGATACCACTGATGTAGAACATCCTTATGCGACCTAAACAAGGAGAGGTGCGGGTGATGTTTTGACAAGAATGACATCCTATATCATATGAAAGCATGCGTAGCGTTTAGACCGGCATATGCTGAAAGCGCATAAGAACGTTATAATGTGCAGCAACCGTACAAACCTAGAGGATTACTTTTCAATTAGTAGCAATCTAAAGAGAGACCCCCTGGGATTCTCTCTTGGACTCGCTTGGTTTAAACTTGTCTGTTGATGACCTTGAAGTGGCACCTTCATGTTTACCATTGGCATAAATAATTGTAAGGGATTAAATTCAGAACACGATGTTTCTTCTCTGCAGATGGACGAATTCCAGATCGCTACGCTCCAGGAGAAATGAAATATTATATAACTATATATGGCTTCAATATTTGATATTTATATTTAATAATGAACTTTCACAGATGCATAACCTTAAACTTATGCACTTGAGAAAAACAATGGAGTACACGGGACGGTTACGTGAATACATGACAAGAAGAGCTTGAGTTCTAATTAGGATTTGCTAGTCTTCAGTGTCCTTTAGATAAGAACCTATAGTGACTTCTAGAAGGAAAATACAGGTTGGCTTCTTATTAAATTATTGGAGATTCAAGACCTTAAGCATAAGTATGGCATCAAAATGGATAAACATTGCCGTTGAAATTAGATTTAATTTATAGAGCACCTGCAGATTCCGTAGCGCTATTACAATAGGGGAATTTAAAATCAACAATATCATTAAAATATAATGCGTAGAACAATTGGCATTAACCCATGAGACAGTCCTGCTCTTGTGCGCTTACAGTCTGTCTTTATGATGTTTATTAAACTGAGCATAATTCTAGAAAATGGAAAAAAAATTCAAGATACATGTAATTACTGATAATGTATGATACGTTGTGTGTATTTTTTATCATAGAAATTTAAATATTTTATTTATTTAAGGTACCAACACAGCCAGCCAGATGCCGGAGGAGAGCCGCTACGCCCAGAGCCCTCTCATGCCAAGACCTTAATGGACATAGGCACAAGACGTATCTTCTCTGCTGATCATGACATTTTCAGGCAGAGTGCCAGGAAGTTCTTCCAACAGGAAGTAGTCCCTTACCATGCAGAGTACGTAGAGGAAGTTTGAGTGAGAATTCCATGATGATGTCATACGTTAACATTGGAACGTGAGAGAGAGCTTTGTAAAGTATTTCTGAAAACTCAAAATACTTTTTAATGGCCTAATAGTGCTAGTCCAATGCACATTTTGTAAAAAATTTAGGGTTTTATTAGTGCTGACATTTTTTCTGTATATGCAGCAATAAACAGGCAACCAAGTGGTGTTATGACCATAGCAACTAATGAGCAGACACATTTATTTCTTTGCTATGTGATAATCTCTGCCCCATAATCACTTTTGTTGTGCATAATCCCGTGTATATTATGTTTTTGTATCCTACTGCTACTGACTTTGATTTAAAAATAAATTTGCCCTCTAACGTTATAAGCGCTGAAAATGTGCCCAATGTTTAGTTCTTTTGTGTGCCGTGAGCAGAGGACAGTGGTGGGCTGATATTTTGACGGTAGTACCCACTGATTCCACTAGGGGACAGCACTGTCATTACTAGTTCTCTTTCTGTATTTGCAGATGGGAGAAAGCCGGTCAGGTAAGCCGGGAATTGTGGGAGAAGGCTGGACAGCAGGGTCTTTTGGGTACCGCTATTCGTGAAGAACATGGAGGCATTGGCGGTGACATTCTGTCATCTGCAATCGTATGGGAGGAACAGTAAGTAAAACAGTGTTATGTGATAAAATCAAACTGGCTTGATAAATATCAGGTGCTGTTCTGCTGAACTTAACACTTTGGTAACTAACTGCAGTATTGCAATATAGTTCCTTATACTATGGAACACCTAAATCCTGGAAATATATAATCCAACCAAATTTCTCCTTATAAGAAGTCTTAATAGTAAATATTAAAATGACAGCTCAACAAGTGTTTGATTGCCATTTTTATTGTGTGTGTGACTTTAGGGAATTTTTTTTTTTTTCTTGACATTTTTCTTATTATATTTGTGTTTCTTCAGGATGTATGTGAATTGCACCGGCCCAGGATTCAGCCTTCACTCCGACATCGTGATGCCTTATATCTCAAACTATGGCAGCAAGAGCCAGATAGAGAAATATATTGCAAACATGGCTGCCGGCAAATGCATTGGTGCTATCGCAATGACTGAACCTGGGGCTGGAAGGTCAGTATTGCCTGTTTTTAATATTCTGCAGGAAATGAAACAAGTTTAAACTAACCTGACCCTTCCTGTTGTCTTTAGTGACTTACAAGGAGTTCGCACAAATGCCAAGAAAGACGGAAGTGACTGGATACTCAATGGCAGTAAGGTATGGCCCGGTCTGTTGACATTTCCTTCAGACTCTGTAAAGGCAAACGATCTCCTTGATCTCAGGACCCTTTGCACATATTAATCAGCATTTACCAGGATTTTCTAGACAGGTTTTACATTAAAAAGAAAATATTAAGCCAAGGTTGGCAGCAGCTTATGGCAAGGTCAACATTATCTAGTCGGCGTCCTACCATGAGGTTCTCTCACATCTTCTCGCAGCACTTTTACAAAAGCTGCCTGAACTAATCAACAACCAGTAGTGCAACAATAAGTGTGAGATAACACAATAAGTAGAAATAATCCTGCAGATCCTGAGATAAAGTAGGTTAAGGTATATTTCGCCCTGGTACTCGCGTTAGGTGGGGTTTTCGTAGCTCTACCTTGCTTTTTTTAACCTGTAAACACTATTAGAAATGTCTGATTTGAGAAAAAGGAAACGATCCGCTTGAAATTGATTCTGTTTGCTGCCTTTCCGCAGGTGTTTATTACTAATGGCTGGATGAGTGATGTAGTTATCGTTGTTGCCGTCACAAACCGTGAAGCCCGTACCCCGGCTCACGGCATCAGCCTCTTTCTTGTGGACAATGGCACCAAAGGTTTTGTGAAGGGCCGGAAGCTGGAAAAAATTGGTCTGAAGGCACAGGTACTATAACCCTGCTTTTATTACCCAAGCTTGCTTTTTCTTCCACCAAAACTTGCATCATGTGGTTCAAATAAAAGCTCATCCTGCATTAAAATAATCTATTTTATACATCTATATATAATATAGAGATGTTCTAGTGTGCGCCACATTTTTTTAAAGATTTTTTTTATGTTTTTGGCTGGTGGACGCACCTGAGTTTTGGGATCTATTATCTAACTTATATTCAACATTGGTAATACTTTAAGCAAATACTAGTTTAATCTAATATCTCTTTTATGTCAGTGGTTTGCAGTAAATATTAAATGGCTTATAAGCCCCCTCCCCTATAATGATGCTTTTAATAGGGATCTACTTGACATCTCTTTTCAGGACACAGCAGAGTTGTTTTTTGAAGATGTCCGACTCCCAGCTGATGCTTTACTAGGAGAAGAAAATAAAGGTTTTTACTACTTGATGGCAGAGCTCCCCCAGGTGAGACTTACACACTGAACCCAATTTAAAAGAGAGAAACCCATTTCAAAGCCTTGCGGTCTCTGTCTCCGGGTCATTGCCAATCTGTCTCTTTCCACTCCTTCCAGGAAAGGTTGTTGATTGCGGATATGGCCCTTGCTAGTTGTGAATTCATGTTTGAAGAAACCAGAAACTACGTGACGCAAAGAAAAGCGTTTGGCAAAACGATTGCACATTTACAGGTACAACATACATGCGCCTCCGCTGTCTGTTCAGATGCATCTGTAGGCACCTCGTTGATCGAGTTCAATTATTAAACCAGTGTCCTAATGGTTGGCTGGGCAGTGACGTAAACAAAAGTGCTGAGAAATGGACAAATATCCCTGGGGGGGAAGAGGGAATGGCTGCCCCATGTATACTTATCTAATGTATCCTTATTGTAAAAATGTGCAATATCAGTACTCATTTTAAACTGTTAATCTTCTTCTGTTTTATTATAATCTGTGTTTTGTGAGAAGATGATTTGAACATGCCGTCCAAATTGGAGACACATAGGCCACAAAATCGGCTTCCACTACCGCCTTCTGCATATGCAGGAAAATATAATGCCTGCATATTGGAGTCCATTTTGCATGAACTGCGGCACATTTGCGTATTGCTGCGACGTGCTTTACTTATAGGACTCCTATCCTGGCTGCGTCTACTGAAAGCATTCATCAGTACTCTTTCTGCGCATGCTCAGAACTCCAATGCTATTCAGCAGGAGTAACAGCAGCCAATGTATGCTGTCTGAGCGCCGATGTTTTGAGTGCGCACACGTGATTGGCTGCTGCTTTAATCAATGACCTACTGAGTTCAGTGGGAGTGCTACTGAGCATGTGCAAAGAGGTGTTCGTGCGAATGCTTCCTTGTTTCAATAGAGGCAGCCGCCAGAGGATTTGAATAATATATAATAATTGTATAATATACAATTTTGGGGACTAGTGTTTTAACAGTACTACTGTTTATTTTTTTCACAGTAGGGTGTGAAAGGGATAGCTTCACATTGAGAAATCCGAATCTTGCATTAATTCATTTTGGTGCTTGATTTATTTATTTTTATTATACTTTCCTTTTTTCTTTCTTTTCTAGACTGTTCAGCACAAGCTGGCAGAGATGAAAACACAGATCTGTGTGGGTCGTGCCTTTTTGGACAGCTGTCTCCATCTTCATGCCGAAAAACGTCTGGACTCTGGCACTGCTTCCATGGCAAAATACTGGTATGCATGAGAAAAGCACTTGGAATAAAAATCCACGCACAATACAGCATCCGTGTACTGAAGATTAACCACATTCTAGAAAGGGAAAGCTATGATTTAGGTACAGAATGTTAAATGGAGAACATGTTGGTGGACACAACAAGGAGGTTGTTGACCTGGTCTGAGTGATAGCGGCTTGCTTGCAGAGTAACCTATAACTATTGATTGGGTGAAGCAGTTTCACGTTGGCCTTGGTCTCCATGGAGCTGTCCTTGCAGCTCTTTCACAAGCTGGTGTTTGTTTCCACTTGAACTTTTTCAAGTCATTGTCTTCTGAGGGGAAATTGGACGTCAACATTCCCTTCTTTATAAGCCTATAAAGCCCTTTGAGTACCATGGGTGCATTCCTCCAGCTTGTGCTAGGTAATTTAGTCTGGCCGAAGTTACGGAATTTGTTTTTCTTAATCCAAAAGGTCACCGGGCTCTGGACAGATTTGTCATGTCTGGAGAGCGGGGAGGGCAAGATTCTGTGTTTAGTTTCTTTAGACAAAACAACAAGGAGGCAAGTGAGATGATATGTATGTAAAGCGTGTGCATCTTTTATAATGATATATCGAAGAATCATTGCACTCAAATTCTCCATCGGGGTTAGTACAGGTTGAGAACCTGCTTGGAACCAGAAGTATTTCGGATAAGGGATAATCTCGGGTAATGGATCTGTGTCCGTTCTGGTGGTCAGGCTTTTCCCCCAGGACCCGGAGCGCTTCGGGGTTCCCCAGAGCAACAGACCAGAAGCGCTCAGGGGCCGCAAGGAGAAGCCAGAATAATGGCGTGGACATCCTAGAAGACAAATGGGGGGGGGGTCTACTAATTACAGGAGAGGTCACACCTCTTTCCTGCCCCCCCACCTGTGAGTATCCCTTATCTGAATAAGGGATCCTCAACTTGTAGTACAAATGTCAATCAAAAGGAGCTCTTAACCAGATTAATGATGCAAAATGCAGTTTATGTAAATATTACGGTTTACAGGAATGTTAATCATGACATAAAACAAAAATGTGTGTGTGTGTGTATATAATATACATATACATTTAAAAGTGATCCTGGTGCAAGTTGGTGTATATTGTGCATATTTACTAGGATACAACCGGGCTTATGTATATAAAATGATTCTGGTGCAAAGTTTGAAAAAATAGTCTATAGCAAACTTAATGATCTAATGAGAAAGGACAGGTCATTGGTTCCTATGGTGATTTAAAAAAAAAAAAAACTTTACCAATTTTACATCATACTCACTTTCTGTACATAAATAAAAAGGGTATTCTTGTACTTGACTAATACTAATGCTAAATAACCTCCGATCATGTGTTTTTAGGGCCTCTGATCTCCAGAATGCTATCGCAACGCAGGGTGTCCAACTCCACGGAGGATGGGGATACATGTGGGAGTACCCCATTGCCAAGTAAGTGTGATACAATGAATATTGCATTTAAACTACTCACTTTAGCCTGCCATGGACACTTTGTATGTGTTAATCTATACATTGTAAAATAACTTCACTAAACCGTTTAGGTTTTTATAAGCAATGTACTTGGCCTGTGATGGGAAGAAGCAGTAAAAAATGTTTTATGTCCCCACATAAAACAGATACGTGTGTGTGTAAATTTCTTCTCAGATAATATTCCGATAATATATTAACCTTTTGTTTTCCCGCTTTATTACAGAGCTTATGTAGACTCTCGTGTTCAGCCAATCTATGGTGGTACCAATGAGATTATGAAGGAACTCATTGCAAGAGATATTGTGAAGAACAAATAGTTCTCTTTTGCAGCCCGTGCTTGAAACCTGCCATAGAGACTCACTTGAAAAGACATTTTTGATATATCATCCCGATTTAACAAATACACATCTAAAGTTTGTTGGTAAACCTAATACAAAGGGGGGAATAAAATGCAAAAACTTTGTCAACAATCTGTGTTGTTTATATTCATCAGCATTGTCAGGAGTAATATCTTCTTCACAACTACTGTTCTTCGGTCGCTGACCGTAGTTCTTAATTGTTTGTCTACAACTTCTTATATTCTTCTAGTGGGACACTGATTTGTTTCCCTGCAGTCGCAAAAAGGCAGGACCATTCATATTCATGGTGAACGACATGGTAACGCATGGTTTTCATACAACAATAATGGGCAGTATATGTTAGAGATGTTTGTTCTTACACGGTTGGCTTTGCATATTTCATCCAATATGATGTAGAATAATGGGGATTTTCAGCAGCGTATCACAAGAGTTTGTAGGGCAGGGGTGTCCAACCTGCGGCCCTCCAGCTGCTGCAGGGCTACATCTCCCATAATGCTCTTTCAGCGAAGGGGCTGGCTGAGGAGTATGGGAGATGTAGTCTGGCAGCAGCCAGAGGGCCGCAGGTTGGACAACCCTGTTGCATGACGTAATTGTGGTTCATTGGCTCAGTGGGTAGTAAATATGAAAGCTAGAGCTGTAGTGTCGCCTCGCTCACTGTGCGTTATGAATGACTGACCTGTCCCCATCTAATGGCTAGTGAAGTCAGATTTTTATCCTCTAAGAATTCTCACTATGGCTGTACAAGGTTCACCAAGCTTGCAGGAGGAAGCTGGCTGGGGATAGCCCTTTTATGATGAATAGCATAGCCAGCTGAAGCTCTCTTGCAAAATACATTAAGTAATGAGCCATGTTGTCTTAATGTTCGTTGAGTGAGCAAGCAGAGGATTTAAGACCATTCAGTGCAGCCAGGTGGCGAGATGTTCTTCAAGAACCTCAGTGCATCTGCTCCTTTTAGACACTTCAGCTAAAACAACTATTGTATATGGCAATGCGGTGCATATAATACTTAGGCAGACTGTTCAATTTCATGAAATGTTGTTAAAATACTTTTTTCAAAGTCCAAGAAAAAAAATTACAACAGGATCCCACAACAAATAACGTTTGTTTAAAAATATAAAACAAAAAAAAAAAGCCCAAACGAAATTCCAGCCTTAAAATCATAAGAATGCTTCATGCTGATGACTCGGATCGGCAGCGAATGCATGCGCAAGCACCTGGCCGTGCTGACTGACGTGCAGGATCGCAGGTAGGCGATGATCCCTGAAGAAAAGATTGATGTGACTGACCTTTTAATAGGCTCTAAACCGAGACCTCACTATCTCACCCCGAATAACTTAATCTAGAGTGACCCTTGAGCCGCGTCAAATGTCCCTTTTTCACGTGATGGTGCATTCAGCATGTTCATTACAGAGTGATGGCACATATTCATGTTTTGCAGTTAAACTTTAAACAAATTCCTATTCTTAACACAAACGTATATGGTGTATTTTGCACTTGTTATTTTTAGTCGTGATTTTAATGTGCTTTCTCCTGTTCAGATGTAATTTTCCTCTTAAGTTTACCATCCTGCGATGTCCTCATATAAACACCACATGTGGTTGTCTCTTTACAGCCACACTTGTATAAAGCTTGTTTATCACTGGGACATATCTATAAACAAACAAAATGGGTCCTAATTCCCCTGTTTTTGGAAAAGAAAGAACATGGAAACAACAAAAGCCCAAGCTAAGTTCTTGCAAGTGTTCAGAGTGTAACAGAGCGTTGATGGAAATCTGAAACTTTGCTGTGGTCGGCTGTAGCCAATGAGCAAAGCCCTCCTGAAGGAAGTCCAGAAACAATGGGAAAGGACTAAATGAAGCAGAGCAGCCTTTTGACTTCTACATCTTCAGGTATCTTAAGGAAATTAATGTACTTCTGTCCAGAAGAAGAGTATCTGTGACCGCAGGCAGTCCGTCAGCTGAACCATTCCATTGGAATAGAAGGCCTTGGTAAAGGAAATCTTCCCATACTTGGTAGTCTTAACTGAGCCAGAGAGCTGAGGTTGAACAAATCTGTGTACCAAAAGCTCTGTGGCCAACTCGGAAATACTAGGATGACTGAAGCTTCTCCTTGTCAGATTTTCTAGTCAACTCTGGAGATACGATGGAAGGGAGGGAAAAAATGAATCTGAAATAAAAATCCCACTACTGAGAAAGGGTGTCCAGAGCCACCGGCCAAGCTTCCAAATTCATTGAAAAGGTGATTTTGACTGGAGACTGTAAGGTCTTGTAAGGGTTTTGGGGATACCCCATCTATGTATGATCATCTGGAAAACCCATCCTGCCTTGAAAAGAATCTGAGCCTACCATGTTGTAGCAGAATGCTGAAGACCTGCTGCATCTTGGGAAGAAGAGCTCAGACCTTCTACCTGTGAAGTTCACCTCTGAAACCTTGCTTTCTAGAAAACTGAAACATCTTGACTCTATCTGGACCTCTAAATAATTCTCCGCATTATTCTCCTCTATCAGTAGTTGATGTAAATGCATTTGAGGTATTCTGCAGAATACACATCATTTGCACGCTATTTGCAGTGTAGGAGAAGCGTTCAGCCAATCATATCTTCCTGCACGTGCTGGCTCGGTGAACACTTTGGGTTAGGGTCTGCTTAGATTTCAGTGACAGTCCTTTCCTGCCACTTATTGGCTGCTTCAAGCATCCAGTGGCAACAAATGAGGAGAAGCAGGGCAGCTTCTACAGCAGGGCTGCAACTTCAAGGTCAGGTAAGTGCTTCTTTTCTATGCTCAACTTTAGTATGCTTTTTACTTTACAGGTGGTCAGGGACATTAGACTTTCAGGGGTCAGGGACATTAGTACTTTTAACCACTTAGCGACAATTAACATACCACGTACGTCATGAGAAAATGTCCCTAGAGGTCCATTGACTTACCTGGGAAAGAATGTCCTGCCGGGCAAACCAGCCCCTCACGCTTTTGATTGCTCCTACGGGAGCGATCTTGCAGGCTCAATCTGTTCTTCACCCAGTTTTATTCCTTCCACGCAGCTGTTTCAGTTAATGATTGCGTTTCAAGCTACATATTAAATTAATGATCATTAGCACCGGTTATTGTTTAATCGTACACCTAACTTTATGCCAAAAATCTTGCGACTTGACAATTGACGCTGTTTTGAAGGTAAAGAGTGTTCACACCAAATATTGATTTAATTTAGATTTTTCTAGAAGGTTGGGTCACTAAAAAAACGTTTGAAAAATTAGCTACAAACCCAAGGAAGGAAATACACCAAAAACATTTTAAAGAATTGACCAAAGGAACTGCCTTGTATGCAAAAATAAATAAAAACAATTCTCATGTGATATGTTTTCACATTTACATATAGTTTATTGGTTTTTTTTGGTGTTTAGGAGTATTTTTGCATGAGCTCCACCTTCAGTATCCAACTGTAAAGAAAATGAAACCACCTAGCGCTCTAATGATTTGGGGGGGTCAATCGTGAGTGTATAACACTGACATACTACAAATATGTGCTCAGTAGACATGTGTGATTCATTTGTTGTATTTCCTTTCTTTCTTGCTCCAGATAGCCCAGTATGATGCATTCCAAAATATGCATGGCATGTGAAAAGGTGAAGGAAAAATACTCAAATTCCTGTGTTCCCGCTAGGTTTGTTGTTGAAGTGGGCCACCTAGTAAGTGGGGTAGGTGTGTTTGAACTCTTTAAGGGGTGTGCATTTAGGGAATATATAGTCTTATGGAGTTAAATTAAAATATGGGATCTCTACTGAGTCTCAAATGAGACATGGGCCCTGTAGAGCCATCTGTCAAAATTACAACTTGGAAAACTTGAGAAACATGACTTATTGCTGCACTCGAGGGAGTGTTGCTTAATACAAATCCAAAACTTTTTTGTTATTTCACATATCCATTCTGAAAAAAAACATAAAGTAGTGTAACTCCAAAGTGCATTTGAAAAATCCAGTTTTGTTGCACCAAGTTTGAAAGACGCTGGTGTGGAATCAGCTGCACGGGACAGGCCAAAATGCCCCTAATCAATCATGTGTAGTCACATAATATTTCAGGACCTCAGAGGTCTCTTCTTCAGATGGAATACAAAAAAAATGGCGTTTATCATAATTATCATACTTATAATTCCGAAAGTAACGCTTGTGATATAGGGTATAATCATGTCCTCCGCCATCGGTAATCTGTACAGACTGACAGCACAAGCAAGCGCTGTAGTGACAGTCAGGGCCCGGCTGCGATCGCTCCATTCATAATATTTACTAATGTACTACTTTGTGATTGTCTGTAGCCCCGCCTACAACACTACACGCGCAGTAGAATTCATTCTGCGCAGTTAGCAATTTCTATTGGCTAGTAGATGTCCAAAATGTCCTTAAACAAGCCTATTTACTATGCGATTGGTCAAGCGTGAATAAAACCTTGAAAGCAAAGGACGAGATACTCCCCGCCCACGACATATGCGATTAGTCAGATTTACTTAACTGCGGATCTGATTGGTGCTCTGCCTTTGCAGCGCCTCAGCCCTCCGTAGTGAGTTCTAGCCGTCAGTTGGGCAGCGGCGACTGTCAGGCGGGTACTGTGTAAAGGAGTAACGCAACAACATAAAGGAGGGCGGGACTTGTTCTCAGTTACAGTGAAGCTGCTAACGGGTCGGTTTCACACGCCTTGGGCTGCGCATACAGTACCTGGTTAAATTCGGAACAGTCGGCAGAAGGGCAGGTGAGGAAAAACCCTGGGCTCGTTAACCCTTCTTTATCATCCTCTGTCTCTGCCGTTCTTTCTCCCTCAGTAAATCGGGAGCGCGTGTAGTGCCCGCGCAACAAATCAGAGCGCGCGACTTCTTAAGGCACGAAGCGATCCCTGCTGGAAGGGATGCGGACTATTCTTAAATGCGCGAGATGATTGGACGAAAGCTTTGTGCGTGGGTGGTGCGCAGGGTGGGGCCAACTGGAAACATTAAATCGATGGTTTTTGGCATGATAACGATCGCAAAAGGTGGTGTGACGTGTTGCCGTTTATTTGGCTCATTAGCCTTTTTTTTTTAATTTGGAAATAAGGGGGGATATAGCAAAATACCTCAAAATGTGTAATTCTTAGTAAAAGTTTTCAATTGTACGCTTTAACCACTTTTTATGATTTAGGGTTTTTGAAGGGGGTTGTCATGGAAACTTTGATCATTCTGTATGGATAGACAGTTTTATTTTAAAATAAACAATGCCAGGCGTCCGGTGCAACCACAGGCCTGTTAGGGAGTTTCAAATGTATGCCTAAAAAAAGTACTTCCTAATATCCAATGCTTCTGGTCACTGATTGGCTGGTTGAAGCAGCCAATCACTGGCAGGAAAGTGTTCCTATTGATAGGAGCGATTTCCGTGCGTACGCATGAGGCTCATGTTAGGGAGCACGCCAAGCTGAAGCTGACGTGTGGTAAGTATATCATGTGCCAGGAGATATGTTCGGCCCAACGCATCTCCTGCACTAAAAGTAGCTGGGGCAGGTAAGGTTTAGAAATTCTAGTGGTATTCACTTATGGGGGATCTGTATCTCACCCCTCTTACAACCTCTGACGCCCTTAGGCCAGTGGGGCCCTAAGCACCTGCTTATATAACAGCAGCACCTCGGAGTAAATGGGAAGCCGAGGTGTATTGAGGACAACGGGATGCATGATTGTGATCTAAACACTAGTAGGTAAAGGCATGTTCACCACAAAACTTTGCAACTTTCCAAAGTTGTCGAATTCCATGTTTCTTAACACAGGTTTAGGGTCACTAATGTTTCTGTGGGCATAAAGGCTGCCTCTCATCTCATAAACCGGTGTACTTTTGATTTTTGTTCATCCTGTTTTCTCTGTATAGAAAGCTGATGGGGCTTGGTGCCCATCCCAATACTTCTCAACCTGCATCTCGCGACGCCGTCTAAGAACCTAACCGCAAAACAAAGAACAAAAAAGAAAGAAACTGTGATGACTGAGAAAATATTGTTTTTCCGCTGCGTCTTCTGCTAACTAAGCTAATGAAATGTAAGTAATATGTATGAAACATTGCTTCTTACACTACCTGATCGTTTAAATTATCACTTCCGATATTAACAGATTGAAAAATCCCAGCAGTCAGGTAGCCATGGCTTCTAGATTTTAAGATGTGGTTTCAAATGTTTTGTACTTCTCTCTGGCTCCTACATAAAAGTCAAGCTTGCTGTCAGATTTGTCAGTCTGTTTATTTTTAATGCTGTGTTTTGTCATTTTATAGTAAATAGTCTTTTGTTGTATTTTGAGTTCACAAATGTTTGTAAACAGTTTGCTTTGTCTGCTTCCCTTTTGGATTGTTATGGATCATTGTAATAAAGGCTTTCCAGTTGTAAGGGGATTTGCAGTTACTGGTGTGTCTCACATAAATGCTTTGTTTTCTACAGAGCGCCTACCACTCCCTACCCCGAGAAGCCATAATGACTCCGGCCCTTACTGAAACAGCAACACAGGGACCTGAAGTTCATTTTTCCCCTTCCTTGACCTTAAGAAGTCTCTGCTCTGATAGTAACTTACATGCGGATAATTCCAGGGCTGTGGAGATCAGCCTTCCTAAAGCCAACGGGCCCAGCATGGTACGCACTGATACAGAGCAGAACCATCATATAGATTTTACAAGCTTAAAGAAAATTGGCTCCCAGTGCTCTCCACATTATGAAACGGTCTTTTTTGTGACCTCAAGTGCGGCCTTGAATCTACAGCGTAGTGGTCCCGGGAGGAAGACTGAGGAGCAGGACACATGCAGGCAGATGTTCTATGCGAAGAAAGACATGCACCCTCTGTTAATGAGTATGGCTTTACAGCCTGAAAAAAAGGTGAAAAGAGAGCTGTTTCCGGAAAATATGAGCCAGTTTATAGCGGACGTGCACAACTTCTGGAATATAACCGTGACGGAGACTCAAGACATAGGCGGACTCCTCAATACAAACTTTATGTTGAATGGGAGCCAGAAGGAAGACCTGCTCGCTTTTCCATGTGCCAGTAGCTGTTCTTCGCCTGATGGTGTTTCAGATTTTTCCGAGGATGTTTCTCACAAACGAAGTGAGATTAATTCTCGCCTCCTGCACTGCCTCAAACAGCAACAAGCGCTTGTAAACCGAGCAAAAAGAAATCAGAAACGTTTGCAATCTCTTTTGGCAAATCATGCTGCAGAACACTGCAGTCAACAGATAAGATGTTTTGTGAGTCATCAGATGCGAAATACGAAGGTCCCCAGCACGTCTCTCACACACGATGATAGTCATTCAGGAAAGGATGCGGAGAGCAGTTCAAAGGTTATCTCAGACAGCGATTTCAAAAATGGCGCCAGTCCCACAATGTCGGCTGACATCAGAAAGTTCTCTGTGTCGTCAACGGAGATTCTAGGCCGTATCAAGCAAGACTTGGATTCTGACGTCACCGAAAGCAGCTCTGATGAGGATTGGGATGGAAAAGCAGGGGTATTTCAAGACAAGTGGTAGGTGTGCAATGGCCTTTAATCTAAGAGTTACCATTGCCAATGATTTCATTGATAGTTTAAAGAATATGAATGCCCGTGTTTAGTGGCAGGTGGGCCGTATTTGATTCATTATGTGTAGAATTTGAAAATAATTACATGCTTGTGGGCGGTCTGCTTGTGCAATTAATTATTCCACATATAATAAAACTGGGACCTTGCACATTATTTTAGGTCTTTTTTATTGTGTTTCAAGTGAAGGCTAAGCAATGTAATTGCCAGACACAGCTGGCAGGGATTATAAGGACTCCTACTCAATGTAGATAATGATATGGTGACCTGGCCTCAGCAGGCCGGAGATGAGAAATAGTGTTTACGTTGTTGGAGGCAAAAACCCAGTTCAGTGTTTGTGGAATATAACAACGAAAAGAAACATTAAGCTGATTTAGCCTAATTCAGTTATGTATTATCCACGAGACAGATGCTGCCGCACATGATTCTTTCAGTACCCGTCTCTTCCTGAAGGGTACTAATTATACCATTTTGTTTACCGATGTCTTCACCTGTTGATTTCCTTCTGGGAAATCATAATCCTGGTGTGCAGCAAATTGAGAATGAAAGACTGAAAGTATTGTACCTTTCTGCTTTCATTACAGTGAATGAGACCGGCAGCGAATGTATTGTGTTACTCTTGGTGAAATTACCGAACTAAATTGCTTGCCACAGATCTGATTGTGGGTTCTTTGAAAATGGAATGCAGTTTAGTTTTTTCCCCCCTCCATCTCGCTCTTGCGCTCGCTATCTCTCTTTCTCTCTCTTGCTCCTTTTCTCACTCTTTCTCTCTGTCTCTCTCTCTCTCAATCTTTTTTTCTCTCTCACACCCTCTCTCATTAAAGACATGTTCCAGCGCACTCTTTCCTGCACATGCCAACAAGGGGTGTCTTTCACTAGAACCCCATCCCAGAAATCTGGCAAATGCACATGGAGTGATTCTGTAAAATCCCCCCCAGACATTACAACTGGACCAAAAAAAAATAAATTAAGGGAGCATTCAGCTATCGCACACATTAAAGTTCATATGATGGCTGGAGCATCCCATAAAAGCCTGTATAAGGAGGTGAATGATTTAATGTAGAAGAACATTCAAGACCGGTTGGTGTGTAATTCAGATTTTATGATTTGCAGACACTAATTTAATCTACTTTTATATCCTGTGCTTAATTATATTAGCCTAATTTATTTACTTTTCTTGAATAAACTAGGACTCCCAGCCCTTCCTTACTTTCTAAATGAATTTTACAAATATGAAATTGCGCTATTGTGAGTTGTACTTCTAGAAGGCAATAACTTCCTGTTAATACATTATATGGGAAGGAAGGTAGGAGAAAAAAGTGTGTGTTGTGTGAAATCTGATGCATTGGCACTGCTGAGCCCAGCTGTTTTTCAGCCACCCCCACACTCACAGCCTTCCAGTATTTCTTAATGCGCACAATTAAAGTACTGTGGCAAGTTATGGCCTGCTCCTAGTCATGGATTATAAAGTTCACTTAGCACAGCAGAATCTGTAAAGCAAACAGCCTTCAATGCCCCTCAACCGCTCCGCAATCCTTACGATACGTTAGCAAATATTTTTTATGCTATGATCTCTGGAGCCAGATGGTGTACCTCTTTGATAACTCATTCGTGGGTATTTGGTTATCAAGGAGGACAAGCCTGTAATAATTTATGTTACACGGCACAGGGTAATCCTGCTTTATATTTTCATATAAATGTCTGCCATGCTGTTTATCTCGTCAAAAAGGAGTTCTTTCAGATGGGAAGGTAAAGGATCATTTGTGTTGCCATTCTTCCATCCCAGGCACTTGGAACGCATCCTCTTCTTCTAGGCAACACTCCACAGGGTGGTTGGGGGGAACTTCGGTTTTATTAAATTTAAAGTTGGGAAACACACTTTTGACATTGTTTGGATGACACACTAAAGAGTCTTTTCACTAAAGTTTCCATGAGAGTTCAGGTTTCAGCTCCCTCACTACATCATTCATAGTGAAACCTTCAAGAAGGGTTAAGCTGGTCCTAAATAATGCACAATTCAGTGGGTGACGATCTGAACATAATCTCATCGGTTAAATTATCCATTGTACAGGGCCAACCACACTGTTCCTGCAGCAGAGGCTCACTGGGGGTGGCTCTTCATAATGTATAGTGATACCGCAGCATGGTGGCCGAGTAATCCACTAGTTACTACTATTCCCCAGGATGGATGGAATACTCCAGGGCTTAACATGGAGCCTGAAGACCAATGGTTTTTCTTTGGTTTATCTGGTAATCTCTTTTCCTCACCAGTGTTTATACAGGCTGCATAATGATGGCCCTGTAACCTACAGAACAGTAAAAAGCACATCTTTTTCAGAGCCCGGCGACACTTGAAAGCTGATTCGCACAGACGTGTTGTGTCATATAATTGGACTCCGAGGTCGTATTAAAAGTGCTTACTAGTGTATTAATTCCCAGCTGTTAGCTGGGCTGTGTAAATTGCAGTACCATGGAAACTTCGCGTTATCTTTCAATACGCAGCTGGATACAGGGGTTTGTTATCAAAAGCAGACGCTTATTATGCTATTTTCTCGGTGGTGAGCCCTTTCTGATTGCCCCAGATTGAGACAGCATAATGTTTAAACTGCCTATAAAGTAATAGATGGTTTCATATTTTCTGCAGCGGATGGCAGGCTGGGATTTTCAGTGTATCATTTATTGTCGGCAAAGGTAGCATTAGGATTCGGGTTCTATGTTAATGGAAGCAGACATTTTCACAGCCAGTGCTGACGACTGCTGCTCTGCATACACAATTCCACCGTGATTACAATTAAAAACTTTGTTTACTTATAGACATTTATTGTAAGGGATCCTATAGATAAAGTCACAATAAGAGGAACAATTTTCTTTGAGCTGGTAACAATAGTTATTCTTCATCATCTATTTTCATTAGCCCATAATTAGGTAACACTTTGATATTCAAATCTAGCCTCCTGGATTAGTAAAAGTGTACTTTGCTCACGTTAGGGCGACATTTTTAAAATACGATCATACAATCACTGCGTTAGAAAATGGTGTTTGCTTTTGAAATCCTATTGATTTTGAGAGATTCACTTGATCCCAGTCATTTGTGTCAGAGATAAATGTTATTACAAACACACAGCCTCTGGGACTTTGATCTGTGAATTTGTATCCTTCAATCTATTAGAAGTCGCGAGGCTACTATGGTTTGCCACAAAGGGAAACCACAATAAGGAGCTGCATAAAACAATAAGAAAACACCTCAATGCGTTTCAAGTGGTGACGTCCGTCACGTGTTACGATTTCTAGCTTGGAGGTGAATCTATCGGCACCAGCCGGGTCCTGTTTAATATCCCTAAGAAAAGCATCAGTAAGCTATCATTGTAATGTGTACCGTCATTATAATTCTAATGATACAGAGAGCGCCCAGGTAGTGAAATAGTGAACATGCAGCGTGTGTTTTATTTTTTGGTTCTGGAAACGTATGTGCTTATATATACTTTCTAAGCTTTTGAGAGGCATGGTTTATCTCAAGGGCCTGTTAGTCTGGGATCAGCCGTGCCTGACATGTAGTAATGAGTGTCTGCATTATGTCCTAGGAATTGTCTCCTACTGGTACAGAAAGCCCTGTGTTTAGTAGGTATTAAAAATTTTAAGCCTTTACCGTGTGTGTGTGTGTGTGTGTGTGTGTGTGTATGTGTGTGTGTATATATATATATATATATATATATATATATATATATATATATATATAATCACACTAAAGGACTATCAGTATGATTGAATGTGTAGTGTATGCAGCTTCCCCACATTAAGCCATAAGTAACAAATCAGTTGAACAGGTCTACCACCATTGTATCTGTCTGTGTCCTTAAGATATAATTGTGATAGATATGTTCATAGTGCTTAGCTCATCTTTGCCTTAAAACATTAGAACGGAACTCCAACCAACTTATTTTCATTACTGGTATTAGATTAAAAATATTCTTTTTGAAATATCATCCTGTTTTTTTTTTTGTTTTGTTCTAGCTTTTGCATATTTTTATGTTGTTTTAGATGGCTACATATTAGTCATTTGTATGTGTTCTGTTAGACAAACACTCTGCCATACCATACCAGTAAACAATGGAATGGCTCGGTACGAATCATCCTGACACTCTCATTAGTGAAAGTCTATGGAGGAATGGACTTCATTAGATAACTGGGACTTCATTAGCATAGACATAAAGAATCTACTGATTGAGCACAAAAAGTCAGCCAAAATATCACATGACTGCTGACAATGGCAGCCTCCAGGTCTTCAGATAACGTTCATTCAACAAAATGAGATAAAACCAGATTTTTGTAAATGCCAACCTACATTACTGTATAATGCACCAAATTTATGATCAAAGAGAAAAATACTTTTTTCCATGGCACTTCCCCATTAAGCATTGTTAGTGTTACCAATATCCCTTATTTCCAGAAGATCCAAATCTGTCGGATACAACACAATAGGTAAAGAAATATCTGCATTTAAGTACATTTTAACTATCAAATAATTGTGTGAATGAATATGCGGGTGTCTCGTGTCTGTAGTTGAGGCAGATAATTACAGGACAGTTTTACTCCCAACCTGTGACCTCAAAGTGCGTTATAAATGAAATACTGGATGAGAAACTGCTTGGAAAGTGTTTTCAGTGCTAACGGTCGCCCGTGTCTTCTGTGTTTTCAGTAATGCTGAACAGAAGTGGCTTTCAGTCCGAGCAAGCGTTGGAAGTCGCTGGGTCTGGCTACAGGCTCAGATCTCGGAGCTGGAATACAAAATCCAGAAACTCGCAGATATTCACCGAGAAATACGCTCTACAAAGGTATTATCAATGACGTGCATATACACAGTGCCACTTTGCGTAAAGTGTGATGATACTCCCAGGTCAATATTCAGATTATTACTACATTTTATTTATATAGCACCAATAATATCTGAAGAGCGTCATACAATACATATATTCAAGAGGTATGACAAGACTAGAACCGATGGGCTTAACCGATACATTAAATAGAGATGGCCCTGCTTCTAATCTTACTATCTAGTCATTTGCGTTCGCTTTGTATATACAAGTCCATCCTTAAAGGCCTCCAACAAATATCTAGATATTCTGTTATATGTAGCTTTTGGTTCCCTAATAATAAATGAGTATGAAGCTGCCCCCCCCCCCAATCTTTGGCTTGCATTATAATTCTTATCTCTCCCCACCAGTTCTGCAGCAAGCTCTGTGTGGCGGTGACTTTGATTCATGTTCAGACTTAAATCTCCACATCATGCTCGCTGTCCTTGTTCGTCTGAAACAAACAAAAACATAAACTATTCTCAACTTGATTTCAGATATATGTGTCAGTCTGTAAAAGTTACCGTGTTGGCTGTATTTATGGAAACAAATAACACCAATTTAAAATGTGTATGCGGTTTATCGGGTGTGTAAAATAAATTCCCTGCACTTGGTGAAGCTCTGGTTAATGGGATTACTACCTTTTTGAGAAGAAATAGTTGAAATGCTTATTAGAGTGCTAAACCAGATGGTTTTATTGTTGTTTCCCAGGGAACTGTTATGTTAGACAAACCCTCTAAAGGCATTTGCAGGCAGGAGCAAAGTTTGCCAGATCCCGGAGCTTTATTGAGTCCTCCGGGGAGATTGCCGAGACCCTCAATGGAAAGAAATCAGTCTCCGGTGAAGGATTTAGAAATGTCGCCAAGCAGCCCGACTCTTCTCCTGAGAAACATAGAAAAGCAGGTAAAGTAGCACACCAAGGCATTAAGGAATACACACGTTGGCATAGCAGCATCATGGTGAGCCACATAATTATAATGCACAGAACCGTGAAGGTATTTCACCTCCGCCGTGACGAACAGTAAGCCCTCTGTGCCAGCTCCGCATCCACGGCTTCTTGTAAATTAAATATTAACTCCTGCTTTTCTTCACATGGTGAACTGATCTGGATGGTTTTTTTAAATGGGCTGTTGTGTCCCATTGGATGTCTAGCCTAAAATGGGCTTCTCTGACGCGGGTTTATAACTGGGTGTTTAAACATAAATGGCATTCTTGTAAAGTTTTATTCTTAGAGCGCACTAGTCTTCGCTGTATACCAATTTTATTATTCAAGAAGATCAGTAGCAGTGCCATTGACGTTATTGATCTTGCTAGTGGTCAACTAAAGAGCCTTCAACTATTTGCCTTTTTCCCCAGCCATTTGGAATAACGCTCAAAACGCTGAGGATCTACCCACTTTTGGGAGATCACTCCCCATGATGCGTACCCAGTGCTAGGTATTAGGACTGTGTTTAGACATTTTGCTAGTTGAAGTCAGAAACACATTACATTATTGGTTTCTGACAATGCAAGTGTGTTCGGCTTAATAGTTAAATCTTCATCCTCTCCTGGGGATGGTTATTATTTTCTTCTTCTTTGGATTACTTGTAATAAATAATACTTGGAGCGCAAAGCTTACATAATCTGCTGATACTGCTGTACGTCATTGTGTTTCAAAAAAGTAACTATGGTGACCAATTAAAAAAAAAAAAAAAAAAGTACCCCTTATTTCAACCAGTCATCACATACCCCTTATGTACGATTAACTCAAGTACATCCTTTCGGGTTCGAGCACACCCATGGGTCCCAAAATATTACTGCTGAGGCCTTAATGACTGCCATTTTCTAATGAACTCATGGTTCAAATAAATAAATAAAATACAAAAATCTTTTTGGTTCCTAATATAGTCTGTTTGGCATCTTCATTCTAAAGACATATGGTCATCCCTGATCCCTGTCCACAGAGGCCGTGCACGTACCACAGGTTGAGACACCCTGTCCTCGGTGACCATTAAATGGTTGCGATGGTAAATATGACCAGTGGGAACTGACTGTACAAAGTACCGGTCTGTTTAGAGATGCACCTGGTGACTGGGCTAGCATACAATGGTGCTTTTGAGTTTTATATTTGTGCTCATACAACATGCTAGTTAATTATGTGTTACTTATTAACAAGAAATCAATCATCTCAAATTCTTCCTCCGCTAACAACCCTCTCAGATTTGTTTTAACATAGTAGGGTAGTGTGCAGTAGACATTTATTAATTTGAAAATTGCTCGGCTTGGTCATGTAGAAAAGAGACATTCTTGGGTTTTAAAGCTCACGGTGGATGTGCCTTATCAGATGTGGAAGAGAGCTGATAAAAATTAGATCTGTTATCTTACTGAGATTTTATTGTTCTTGTTCATTTGGCATTCTTTGCTGGAGATCAACCAAAGCAGTCTCATATTGTGCAGCAAACTAAAGAGTATTGACAGTCATTTATATAAAAACAATTGTATATAATAACTGCACACGGAAGCTGTTTTTGGTGTATTTTTGTGTTTGGTTTTTAATAACATTGGATATTAAAGCAACCACATTAGCTATGTTTTTTAAAACGGGTAGCATTTTGCTGAGCGGTACAGGTAAAGCGCTGTAACACACAGTATGTGCGACATGTAAACTCAACGAAAGGAACCAATTACTCCGTTAAAAGTCTCACTCGTTACAGGGCAGGGCTTCAACTGTGATGATCAGCAATGTGTGAAAATGTATATGTCCTGGAAAACATATGTGGTCAACCTGTTTGCCTGCGGGTATCTCACACACAGAATAGCCATCTGTGTTATCCTAATGAAGTATGCATTTGTATTTGCGCACATTTCCAATCAAGAACACTCCTGACCAAGAGTGTTCCTCTAGACATCTTGGTGCCATCCCCATGACAGATATGGTATGTGCCATCTCAATATGGTAAGGCACCCCCTGTGTGAACAGGGTGCTAAATACAAGTGATGATACAATCGACACCACGTTTCTAACCGGATGAATGTAATCGGTATGGTAACCTAAAGTCTTCTCTACTGTCTGAAACGCAACGTTGAGGCAGAAGCCACCCCCTCCTTGCTCCTGCTAACAACACACCAGCCACCAGTGTTTGACTATACGGATTGGCTGATGCGTAGTCCAATCACAGGCTTGTGTGAGGTTGGGACATCCAGAAGTCAGGCTGGCAACACCTCAGTCCTGTGATTTGGGACACAAGGTGCTTCTGTATGTGTTTCTCGCACACATTAGTGGCTTCTATGAGTCCCTGCTGAACAAGTGGGAGTCCTAGGCTGCCTCCTAAACAAAACGGGAACGAAAGGATGGGGCTTTGCCTGTGTAAGTCGTTACTAACGTAAAACGTTGCTTATGATGGAGGATTATAGGGATCCTGATCTGTAGTTCCTAAAGCAGGGTTGGAATCAAATTATGTAGAAGTAATTAGCAGTAGAGTAATTTAAAAGGAATATGTCTATACAGAGCAATATAGCATGGCACAGAAAACCAGGGTTCCTTGCAGGCTTATCACTCCTACAGTTGTTGCATGTTCCTGAAAGATGAATGGCCTCTGATGATGTTAAAATTGTGTCGTCAGTATGAAGTTATGTGATTGAGGCCATTTAAAACTAATTTACATTGGTATCTACATGTTGTGGTTACTTTCTGCTTCAGATATTTTTACCAGTACGTTTTCACTTACGTTGTTATGTATTTGCATTTTATAACAAACCTTAAAGGCAGGATTTGCACCTGACTACCTGTGGCACGCACCATGCCCTCAAAGAGAAAATGTAAGATGCGATTTGTAGTTGGGTTGTTGTATTTGGGCACCACATTGAGAAAATGTCTATACAGAGTGGCTTGTATAGCACTCAGACACCTGCTTCTGTCTAACGCTCATGGCTCTGGTGGATGGGTCATTTTGATGTGTGAGTGATGGCATAGTAATGCTTTCAGGACAGACAGTGTGAGAAGTGTTACTTCTGAGGTGTATTGGCTATGTGGAAGCTGTAATGGACAGTGGAGGATGTATAAATATATTAAAACTATTGTGTTGCAGAGTGCTCAGCTCACGGAGATGGTCAGCAGCCTCATGGTCCCTATTAACGTTCCCATGGATTCGGCTAAATCCAGTGGACATAAAAGAGTGTCCGGCGGATGCCCTCACATGTAAGTGGACTTAAGTTTTTGTAGATCATGGTCAAGGTGGGAGCAGTCTTTTAGGTCTTATACCAGCTATGATGGACTGCTTCTTTTACTGACATGGTAAAGTTTCAGTGAAAGCTCTTTTTGCAAATATTATTTCCTCCTGCAATAGCTCAAGACGTTGTATCCTTCTAGAATGTCAAGACAGCACGGTGACGGATCAGTCTCATTGAAAGGATTCTGTGAGCATCAACAAAAAAAAAGGAAGAGGGTCCGCGTCAAAGCTTCTTCTGCACATGGGAGCAGCACCAGCAGCTGTGCAAGGGCCAGACCCCTACAGGCCTTCCAGAAACGGAAGCTTTATAGGCCAAGTTTGACTAGCTCTCAAGCTGATTTGGTAAGCATTAAATAGTACAGGGTCAAGAACTTCCTGAACGACTTTGTTGCTTTTCAGTGGCAAACATAATCCAATAACTACCCTGTGTGCCTTAAAACCTACAAATAAAATGATCCTCTATGGCAGGAGCTTGTAGAAAATGATGTTCTTCACAATATGTCCTGGTTCTCGCCTTTGCCTTAGTGGTCGGGCATTTTTCATGCACTGCCCTTCTTCTCCAGGCACTGCCAGTTTTTTGCTATCATATAAGGGACCAATTTTTCCACTGCAACACTTTATGCTCAAATAAAGAATATCTATTTACTTCTCCCTTTCTGTCTAATGCCATGTTCTTTGTGCCAATGGCATGATTGTTGCTCCTCCAAACCACGTGAATACCAAATTTATTCTGTAGAAGAAAACAATGAGACATATTTATGTGTTATGGATTTTTATTGCCACAGGCAATGTCTTGTTGCCGGTTTTCTTTGTTTTTCTCTACATCTCTTCTATTTGACAACCATTAACCTTTCATTGCTCATAATAATTGTCTTGCTGCAGGCTCTGTTCTCCCACAAAACTTTAAATCCATGTGATGAGTCGCTATACCACCCAGATCGCGGCCCCACCTGGACCGGTTGTGACAAGCAGGAGAGCTTTGCTTTAATGAACCGAAGTGAGATAGACCCTTATTTTCACCCTGTCATATCTCTGCCGTCTGGTAAGCTGTTATACTGTATGCCCATTTTAGAAACTATGTTTAGTGCCTCAAATTTTGCAGTTTTCCCTCTAAATGATGATTTAAATTTGTATTCTAGACCTCCCTCTAAATTTCCGCTTTGATGCATTGCTGAAGCAGAGTGACATTAAGGGGGAGGCTGTTCTGAGCACACTATTCACGGAAGAAGTGGAGAGAGAATCCTCATGTGGTGCGTCTAATCCATATAGTTTCCCTTTATTTCAATATTTAGATTGTGGAAATTATGTTGCCTCCAGGGGAATTATTGCCTTCAAATGTGTGCAGTTTCCATCTTCTGATGCATCAATAAAATGTGGAAAGCCAATTCTCTTCTAGTACAGTGCCACCGAGACTGCATGGAGGCTATCATACTAAGTTAACATTTCAATGTACCAATGTAATAAAAAAAATCACACTGTGGAACGAAATGGTCTCCCTTTGCCCACCCATGTCACTTAAAACCCAGGACCTTCTATACATTGAAATGCTTGTTTTCTTCAAACACTTTATTGACCTGCTGCCCCCATCATGGCTGTTTTCTCAAAATGTAGAAATATGTCACCTTGTCAGAATCACTTACTCCAAAATTAGATTAGAAATGACACATAGAATACGTTTCCAATATGAAGAAAATCAGACACGGGCATGATATGTTTTTTTTTTAAAAGTTTGGTGCAGCTTTTTGTACAACTTTTTAAAACCCCTTCAGACCTCTAATTTATAAATGGAGAGAGAAAAAAACAATGCAGAAGCAGACAGGAGTGATTTGTGTGTTGTGTTTTCCTCTATTTATTTATTTTTCTCTGCCAATGTTTACAATATATCTGTTATGTTATATAAAATATTATTTATTTGTCTCTAGTTCCTGAAAGTTGGAACAAGTATCACACCACCTGCAGGCCGCAGACACGCTACGAAACGCGCAGGAGGCAGAGGAGATATATGAGTGAGACGGAAGCTGGTAACAATCTGCTTAATGACCAGAGGTTGAATTTGTGCCGTTACTTTTTGTTTTTACATTCATAATGCAGAGTGTCTCTCTTCTTTATCACAGATAGCTGCATATCTTCCACATTAGAATCCATAAAACATGCTGCACCAGTTAAGGATGTTTCTCCAGCTCTTCAGAAATCATCGGCACAGGTAGAAATGTGAAGCTAAATTGCAAAAGTTAAGAGGTGGTGCAAACGGTGACGGATACAAAGCTTTTCCTCCCCTTTGTTTCACGCTGCATCCCTAAAAAGGTGACGCTGGCCATATGTCTGGTCTGCAATGAAGTTATTTCTTTATATAAAAGGCACACACCTCGATCTAGGGTCATTTCTCTTCGCAACTTAAGCAGACATGGGAGCAGCTTTGTCCCTCAATATAGACTACAAATTATAGAGGAAAAAAACAGTGTGTCTACAGCGCTTAAGTGACCGTGAAGGTGTCCAAAAAATGCATAAAAGGGTACAACCTTTTAGAGGACTTGGAAATGTCCTCTAACTTGCAAAAATCCTAAACATAGGATAGTGTTGAGCATTGAGTGTAATATAGGTGGTCTTTCTGTAGGTCTCTGTAGGGATCCCAAGTCGTTATCTTGAAAGCTTCCCAGTGTGGTAATAAGAGAGCCTCCCAATAATGAAAGAGCCAAAATCAGCATATATGAAAGCAGTGTATAATTTAATAGTAGCAAATGCCTTACATGAAGATTTGCATCAAATCAGCAGCAATGATGAACAAGTCAGAAACGCGTTTCACCCGTCACAGCGGGCTTCCTCTAGGCTAGACATCCTTTAAAAGGTTGTACCTTTTTATGCATTTTTGGACACCTTCTTTTCCTTTATACTTCACATGGTGGGGACCCCAGAATTCTATTGCATTTTATAAGAAGCGCATCTTGGCCATGTGTATGTTTGTTTGTTTTTTGATAGACTACAAATTATGTTATAAAAAAAATCACTTTTGGGCATTCCAAAAATGGATTTGAAATAGACGTTTGTTTTTTCTTGTTGCAGAGATGCGTTATGCGGGACTCCAATACTATGTTCAGTGCGTCAAGACGCAGATTAAGAAGTGAAAGTTCTTATGACATCGATAATATTGTAATCCCCATGAGTTTGGTTGCTCCTACCCAGTTGGAGAAATTGCAGTACAAAGAAATCATAACCCCCAGGTTTGTACTTAACATTCAAGTGCCCACGTGGAGTTTTTGCTTTTTGAATTCTGTCTAAAAAAAAATCCACTGTTGATGGTGGATTTATCTCATGTTTCAGGAATGCAAGTATTCTTTAGTCAGCAGTGTATGTTGTTTCAGTGCGTTCTCATGCTCAAGATGTTTTTTTTTTATTATTATTGTTAACAGTTGGAAGGTAGTGATGCTTGAACCTCTGGAAACCAAACCCGACGAAGAGGCAAGAATTCTTCATACTATTTTGCTGCAGTTTTGAGTTGTTGTTGATTTAATGCTAAATGCCACTTTTCTGAATTTCTGCAAAAAAGACCAAAGTCATCTTTGCAGTTTAGTGTTACTATAAAATTGCATTTTGCTGTTTAAAAAATGAATAGTATATACCCATAAACAATAGAAAGGATGGGTCTGACCAGGAGTTATATTCATTGTAGTGTGTAGGCTGACTCCTTGATTGATGAAAAATAGCTGAGAAAACTTCAGCCGTGTGGAAAAGTAACACACAAGAAAAGGGACCAAGCAAAAAGCACTATACTACCCCGCTGTCTTAGCTTCTTGACTTCAGTTGTTTCTCCCAGCATCTTTAGTGCATACGCAATTGGCCATACACACAAGTATATCACATACCTAGTGGGCACATGACGGCTTATTAACAAGCTGATTTTCGGTCCTCTTCATCTCCAGTATGTTGTTTAATTGTAGTTGGAAGACTTGTCAGATGAGGCTTTTAGCTGCCGACATGAGAAGTGTGAGCGGAGAGAAAAGGCTCGCTGGTCATTCTGGGAGCAAAGCAAGTGGCCCAAGCGGAGCAGGTCAGTCCTAGGGGCTCGTTACAACCCAGTCCTGCAAATGCCGTAAATTAAACAACACAAAGGTGGCTTAAATATGTCAAAGGAAAATAACATAAATATATTTATATAATGTATAGATATATATGTATGTGTTTGTGTGAATGACAGTAAAACACCTTGCAATAACCCATCATATTATGAATATGGTTTATGATTTCAGATCTTCAAGCAATGGCTTCAATGCCTGGTCAGGAACTGTGTTGCCTTCCAGTGAGAACTCCAGTAGCCCTAGTGATTTATTACCAGATCCTCACAACACTCACTTAACTGATGAAGATAATTCCCAATCCTCACAAGATACAGATGACGCTATTAAAGTGAAGGTATTGATTAATCTTGTTTTGTTTCATGATATACGGCAGGGGTGTCCAAGTTTTTTCTGCAGCGGGCCACTTCATCAGAATTGTATATGTGCGCGGGCCTCACTCATTTTTCACTGTGAGAAAATATGGCCTTTAATAAAATATGCAGATTAAAATAAAGTAAATGACACAAAACCTTTACTTTTCCTCTCACTGATTTCTGGGCCTAGAAAGTTTTGTGACTACAAATTCAGGATAATTAAAAATGAAATAGTTCTATTTATTATAGGGATGCACCAAAATGAAAATTCAGGGTTCACTTTTAATACAAGTAAGTAACACACCTGGACAAAAAAAATTCAACAATATGACTTGGCATGATAGGAGTGTGATTGCTAACAGCAATCACACTCCTATCATATCCAGACAACAAGTAAATGCTGGAACCTAGGCACGATGGGACTGTGATTGCTGTTAGCAATCACACTCCTATCATGCCAAGTCAGCCAGTACATGCTGGTATGGGGTTGCTGTAAGTGATGTGCAGACCCCATACTGCTGGCAGCATTAATACACAAGGGGGACAGCTAACCAGGTTTCAGCATGTACTGGCTGACTTGGTATGATAGGAGTGTGATTGCTAACAGCAATCACAGTCCCATCATGCCTAGGTTCCAGCACTTACACATCCATGCTATCACATACACAATCATTCATTCATATACTCATTCAATCACGCATACTCATTCCAACACCCTCCCCCACCCCCTTACCTGCACTGCAGCTCTCTCGATGCTGCTCACAGACTTCAGCAGGGGGCGCGGCCTCCCTCTGCGTTCTCTTGTACTGCACATTGGAAGCAGGACTGGAGCAGAGTCATGTGATGTCACGTGAACTCTGCTGAGTCCCGCTTCCTCTGTGCAGTACAAAAGACCCTACCACAGGTAAGCAGCCGATCTCACGCAGGCCGCACCTCGAGGTCTCGCAGGCCGCATGTTGGACGGCCCGATATATGGTGTGTATTTTTAGGTACTTTTGCTCATGGTGCCAAACACGCAAAATAATAAACTATTATATGTTGATATATAGTTCTGAGTTACTTGTGCTATGTATGACTTTTACTGTAGCATCTTATGACATAAACATTGTCCAGATATAATTGTGGGTTCCAAATGTGTTCTTTACATCAATTAGGACTGGTACGAACGGCACAAAATTTCATTTATAAGTATATAAAGTTAATTTTAACAACCACTTGACAAAAGGTGATAGTTAGTGTCCCACAAAGCTTAGTATCCCGCACCATACCATCCGGATCCTGTAACACAACACTATATGGGGAGGTAGGCAGTCAGAAGATTGAAGGGGGGAAATATTACAACATAACACCAATAGACTGGTGACCTTTTATATCTGTCTGGCAGACGGAGCAGTGGGAGCGCAGGACTTTCCCAATGACAGAAGCAGACACAGACAAATTGCTTGATAAATCAGAGAAGCAAACACCCTGCGCTCTGAAATCGCATCTGCTACAATCACCCTTGGAGAGGGAGCGACATTTCCACTCAGCCGGGCTTCCGATGAGACGTGACAGGATTATCTGTGTTCACACTCGCAGACCGTCACAGAACCGGGAGAAGAAAAAGGTAAATTGGAGTGCTTGATACAGCTTTATCACACACACTATTGTATAAAACAACATTTAACATCACACACATAAAAAAAATACTGTTTGTATTATATATCATTGCCGCTACAGATGGAATAATATAGTAAAAACATGTTTTTTTTCTTTCCTAAGACTCTTTCCTCTTTGGTGACAGCGAGCGATTGTTGAAATTGTGTTCACAGTTCTGGCAGCCATATGAGAAGTGCACTAGTTTTAAAAAATACTTACGCACTGATGTAAAAAGGAATGTATTATTCAAACCACAGCATGTTTATTTTAATGTGATTGAGTAATGTTGGGAATGAACCATGAGGTCATCGCCTTCTGCTTAAATTCTTAGTCTGATGAATTTCCACTCTTGTGATAGCATGAAAATCTTTATTCTATTTATCTATGTGTGTATAATATATATGTGTATAATATATATATATAATTACAGTGCATGAAATATGCTATTGTGCTATGTTTATGTACCACAAGAACATAATACACGTGTGCGGATGCCAACCACAGAATCTGATTAAGAAGTAAATTTTTGGCATTATTTTTAAAAAATTTAAATATTTCCAATGCTGTTTAAATATTTCAGATGAATAAACAGTAATTATAGGAAATGCGCTAACCGCTGTAGATTAAACCATTTAAATGCTGGGACCTCGTAGCAAACAGTTGTTGTGACCCTTGTGTTGGATAGAGAACGCTTGACTGTTGTCACCTCCTGCTGGTAACAGGTGGTACTGCGGGTATCGAGGGTCTTATCCGACATGTTCGTTAAATAAGCAAACCGCAGCAGAATTCACTTGTGTGTGTTTGGGGAGATTTTGATATTGTGAAGCAAGTGAAACTGCAAAATGTATGGAGGCTTGGTTTCCTCCTGAGTTAATTTGAGGTGACATTAATGGCCCTGTTATTCACTAAAGTTCCAGTGAACTTAACCTGATTCTCATGGGCCCAGCAGGCATTATTCCAGTGTTTAAAAAGATCCGATGTTACCTAAACGGGTCGCTCTGCAGCTGTCAAGTTAACAGAAACAATACTCACCTTTTACATCTACAGTATTTCTCTAAAAAGTAGCATTTGTTTAAAAACAATCAGTGATTGGTAATGGAAGCAGCTATAAACATTAACATTGCTACATGTTTTCTGTATAAAGGTGCAGCTTGCGATAACTACGGACCAATTACAAGCGACCTTCTGACGAGCCTGTACTCGGTGGACGCTTTCTTCATTTCAACACTGGTCCAGAAGCAGCCTGCCTGAACTCTGAAGAATTAAATATATTCTCACTCGAGACCCTAAATTTCAGAAACCGGTACTTCAGGCATAGAGGACAATACAGTTATATTGTGCTTCAGGGCTTTAAAGAATGGGTAAAATGCTATGCGTGCACTGACCGTATTTTTGGAATATAAGATGGACCAAACCCTTTGTAAGAAAGTCCAAAATCGGAATAATTATTCAGTAGCTGACGGAGGCCGTGACGCCTACTGCATTTCTTTTACAAAGAACAATCGTCAAATATACCTCTATCCTTCCTCACGCCATGTCCCACTCCCTTCTTCTTTTCCTCCTTCATTCCAGGCCTCGCTATTGTCTGCCGATTCATTTAACCAGTTTTCATGTTGTTCTCTGCATCTCACGATACTTGAACCTCGTTGTGTATGTTGGGACAGCGCAGGATCCGTGATCTGTGCCGCTTCTCCTGCGGCTGCTGAACAGGGGTGAAAAAGCAAGACCTCATATCTCGGTCTTCATCACCGAGATTGGGAGGGAGAGCCAGATGCTCGTCTTTGTTACGGGCGTAGTAAAGACATGGCAGCGTACACACACACACACGCTGTCACACCTGTACCACACCTTCTGTCGCATAAAAAGGGCATTTTTCTCTAAAGTACAACAAATGGTTGTAGCAGAGAGTTGATTTTCTTTTGCGGTTACAGGGCCTTCTGTAATGGGGTTCCAGTGAAGTCTTACAGTAACTGGACTGTGCCCCCTTTATCAGTTTCTTAACACTATTGTATTAATTTCATTGTCCATATTCACTCACATTTCCGGTTACATGTTGTGTATTATATTGCTTTGTTTGTGGAATGTATCCCTACTGATTTTGTCCACAGTGGGAAAGTTTCTAATTAATTGTAGGTGTTTGACGTCCTGTAATACCGTCTCTCGCACAGACAATGATCTTATTCTGCAGGTTCTATTTTCTTATTAAAACTGTTCCTCAAGTCAATGTGTGGAGTAAAGTCATTGGAAACCACATAGCATGTTATACATGAAAAAGCATAAGGGAGGGAGAGTTGTTTAAATGTTAACTGTACATCATTAGCCCTTGAACTATACATTATACAGGGCCAGCTCCCCCCCTTCTTGCTGAGTAACCCGCCACAATTACCTAAAGGAGTCGAATAAAACTCAAATTGTGGAGTTAGCAGGAGCGTTGTGACTTAACTCACTGAATTCACCATGTGTTATAAATGTCCTTCCTTCAGTGCAGGAACTGCTGGGCTGTGTATATAAATCAGGGAGATTGCCAAGAAACCTCACTGATTGAAACATGCTTTATACAGGGCCACCCAACACTGTTTGGAGTAATCCCCTCACAACATAACATGCAGTCAGTGTGATAATACTGCAGTTCTCCCAGACTACAAACCCCACGTAGTAAAACACGTCCATGATCGCCCCTGTGTGATTGTATTAGTAGACAGCGATCTAGGGCTGGGTAAGAGCCGATGTAAGCTTTAGAAGTCAGACACAGAAATAATTTGATAAATTCCATAGTAATTTAAAACCTTGACATAGGCTTGTAAGACTGCAAGGAAACATGAATACAAAGATCAAATAATTCACAATTATGTAGATAACTCCTCTGCTGGGGAAAGTAAACTAACGCTTGGACAGTATAACAGCAGGAACAGAATCGGCAGTCAATGTACCTCATGTTTGTCAGTTCATTGTCGTGGAGGGGTAAAGCCCCTGTGCCACGACCGGGGTAATATGGTACCCTGCCCATGGTCCGAGGACAGGTCTTTGTGTTGGAATGGTTCCCCAGTGTAATGGCTTAAACCAGACACTGGATCCAGGATGATTACATTTGTCTCCCAGTTTCACCGGTCCAAGGAGCGCTTCTGGGCAGCCTCAGAACATGCATTTCTCAAGAGGCTGATCACTGTGCGGGGATCGTCACTTTTCATGATGGCGCTTCCAGAGACAATCATATTTGCTCCAGCCTGTAAGAAAAACAAACCGTTTCTATGTTGGCCCGATAAAAAGGTAAGCCCTTTGACCAATGACTCCACATGGACCGAGTTCATTCATTTAATCACCAATGGGAAAATCCAGCAGTACTAGAACAGCATTATTCATTGAAACGATTAAAGAACAGACCATCTCCATTTATTTCACTTTCAGAGCAGAGAAAAATATCTAACATTTTATGGACTATGAAACAAGTTTGTTTTCAGAATCGATGGAGTCTTTAGTTGAAGTTGACACCTTTTATCGGATCAACATGTTAACGTTTCTATGTTCGCCCCCCAAAAAGGTCCTCCAACCGAAGACGGCTATAAAAATAAAATCTGTTCTCACCTCTGCACACCTATGAATGTTTTCAGGTCCTACACCGCCATCCACTTCTATATCCAGTGAAGGGAACTGCGACCTTAACCAATGCACCTGGAAGCACAAAGTGACGCGTGAACACCAGATCATCATCTATAATCCACAGCCAAGTGAACGCTTTCTTAGAGCCCTTGCCGTTATATCGATGGGGATAAACCACCTTCCACCCATCAGAGCTGGACGTATTGTGCACCAGAACGAAAAAAAATCAGCACCTCCGCCTTTTCAGTTATACAGGCTGCAAAATCACACGGCATTTTGTCTAAATATGGTTATTTAATAAAGGGGGGACTTAGAATTCCAGACGTTCAATCCCCATAACAGCATTATTACCGCTCTCCGTGGTGAATTCCTCGCCGTTAGAAAGGAAACGATAGTATAATACGCACTTACTGACAAGTTGTTACCTTTGGCATCATGTCCTCCATAAACTTCTGGCCCCCGAAACCTGGTTCCACAGTCATAACGAGGGCCATATCAATCTGACTCGCCCACGGCGCAAGGTATTCCACTGTAGTGTTCGGCTTTATACCAAGTCCCACCTCAAAAAAAAGAACAGAGTCAGCCTCGAACAAAGCCAGACGTGGCCAAAAACTACCCCAAACTACATATGACATCACAGCCTTCTGTTACAGTGCCACTCGCCGTCCGTGGAATGCCACTTACCCTCATACCGCTTTCACGGATCTCCTTGATCAGGGCTCCGGGGTTGTTGGTGGCTTCCAGGTGGAAGGTGTACTGGTTGGCACCGGCAGCTGCCATGGGTTTCACCCACTGCTCTGGATTTGCGACCATCATGTGCATGTCTGTTGGGAAGAGGGTACCAGAAATAAATATTAAATACGCGATTCCTAAACTCATACAAAAAGATGTTGCATAGAACGCTGCCCTAGTTGAGCAGTCAGGACTTGGACAGGCTCTGGACTGCTTACCAAAAAACGGGTCTTTGCCCAGTTGCTTCCGTAGACATTCTACCACCGGGTGTCCAAAGGTGATATTCGGAACAAAGTGCCTGCAACAGAAAGCAAGCGTAAGAACACAGCGCAGCAGAATACCATGCGAGGATATGCATCAATAATAATATACATTGAACCCAAATAGGGAGTCTGTCAGTATGCACAGCACTGAACAGATCATTCCTTAATGTCAAATGTCCCAAAGCTCCTCCAAAGTCACTATATGCTTTCCGGCCACAAGGGGGTCTGACAACGGTACAGAAGCGGAGTCATTCCCAGACTTAAAGGGACACTCCTGCCCCACAAGCACTTTAACACCCATGACAGCTGCAGGGTCCCTTTAAATGTTAGCGTGGGGGGGGTTCTCCAGAAGCCCACCATATGCATTTGCCCCTTCAGCAGCTATTCTCCATGCACACGATATACTCAGCTCCAACGTTGGCTCGCCAAACGCTACGGGCAGCGGTCTATGCAGTCCTCTGTGCACATGCGCGGCAAGCACTCCCATCGTGCCAGGTGAGGTTTTTTAAATTTCTCCTTTCTTGCGGAGAGAAAACAGTACTTCACTATCCATTTTTCCGTGCGCAGACCCTAGGACTTCTACAACGTATTGCACATCTTATGCAATAAAAACGGACACGATTACACCACGGCCCAAAACATTCTCTATTTATTTGTTTATTTGTTTGACAGTCATGTAGCCGTTTGAGCCAAACCACAATATCAGATCAGAAGCTGTCATTTGCCATTTAACAAAACATATGCCTTTCAATGTTCTCTCTTAAAATATATAAAAATTTAACATTTCCATCTGAAGAAGAGACCTCTGAGGTCCTAAAAAATGTGATTTTACAACTTTTTTTTTTATATCGGCCCAATAAACAGCATCAACTAACGATTCCGTTTCCTCCTTGGGCTAATACAGCAATATCCATTCTTACTCAACTTTCTAAAGTTGCAAAACAGCAACATTCTTACTGGTCGGCACCCAATATTTAATCTTAAAGTAAAATAATATCTTTTTACTGGCATTTAAGCGGCAGCGGTTTGAATGCCTCCGATCAGCCAAAGGTAAATCAGGGACAATTTCTAAGTGTGTTCTTGCGGATCACAGGGAGGGGAAAGAAGGGAGAGTTATATTTACAGGAGTATTTGTAAGATAAAGACTTATTTAGCTATTGGCACAATGGGCACAGCTACAGGTGGGGCAACTAAAGTAACTAATGCCTCCATAGCCAGGGTTATTCCTTATATATATATATATATATATATATATATATATATATATATATATAATGCATATAGTGCCATCGTTTACAGGGTACAAATATATACAGATATAACCAACCCCTGAAAATAATATGGTGTTTTTTTTTCTCATTAACATGGAATTCAGCGTAGTAATGTAAGGAGTGTTGCGCACACGTGTGTACTCGGCATGTACTAAACTCGGGGCAACCACATGTCCAGTCTGACGAGCAGATCACACTGGCAGGGTCTCAGCCCCCTGCACTCGGGCCCTTACCCGTCCATAACGTCCAGATGCAGGTAGTCGGCGCCAGCTTGCAGCATGCGGTCACACTCCGCAGCCAGGCGGGACAGGTCACTGTTCAGGATGGACGGTCCGATCTTGCAGGCAGGCGACATGACGGAAGACGGTTTCTCCGCTGCAGACACAGCACGCTTCCTCCGGCAGCCGCAAGGCGTTAAGGGAAACGTCGCTTCAATGGGCGGGGCTTGTTGCTCTTAGCGAAGACAAGGGACTACATTACCCGTCATGCACCATAACCCAGTGCTGTCAGGAGAAGCGGGGTGTTTTAGGGCTACATACTCTGTATGCTGAGGGGTCACGGAACGCGTCCCCCTGTGCGGAGGCAGCACGATGTCCGCGGAGCTGGTTTACGTATTCATAGATTCTTTCTTCTTGTCTGCATGGACAGATGAATTCAGAATTTGGGCGTCAGAGGGGGTTTTGAGGAGCCGGGAAGGGACGCATCCATGTTTTATAAAGTTTTATAAATGTGTGGGGTTCCCAGTTAAATGAATCTCCTTTTTTTCAAGGGATTCCCCTCTGACACTGGAACAAATGTGGGGGTTTGCTGAGGTAACCGACATGAAATGTAAATGGTTTCTCTTAAGGTGCGCCTGTCATTGGAAAATGATATTTGGATCAATTCAATGATGGGGAGATGACAGGAGTCCGCAGGAGGGTCCTCTGGAGGGGATACCTGGGAACTTTCCGGCTTTTGCCCAGAGACTCCGGGAGAAGCGCCAGTTCTCCGGGTCACAGGAGGTGTGAGGCGGCTTTAAAGAGGTCTCACAGATAATATATCTTTATAAACTCATTTTTGAAACTTTAATTAAAAAGAAAAGTAACAATCTTTCCTAGTATGTTGTCATTATTCTACAACTCTTTGTACAATTAGTACATTTGCTCCAACAAGTCTCTCCTTAATAAGGAGTTACAGAATTTGAGATTACTTGTGATGGTGAATGCCCGATAGGAACATTTTTGGGGATTTTACATCATGTTTTATGTATAAAGCACCAGCAGATTCCAGATGTTTCTAGTAAAGCCGGTTGGTTAGTTAATAAAACCCAAATTCTATTCATAATCAAAGTCAAATGCAATTAATTAGCGGGTGGAATCCTTGGCATTTCTTAGCTGATGTAAATTCATGATTAAAGATTAACACGAGGGAATTATAAGATTGGTTCAAAAATACAACTATGGCTATCACACCTGACATAAACTGATCTCCCTAAATGTGGAGCTGGTTTTAGTTGCCATTAATATTAAAACACGCTTATTCTTCCTCTTTTTTATGTGTTCCTACAACCACAAAGCTTGTTTTATTGTCGCAGTGAATCAATGTGTAATTGTAAACAATTGTGAATCTAAAGTATGTATCATTTTCTAACCATTAACAAATTATTTGTTACACAAAGTATTAAGTAACTGCTCAGCCTAACTACACCCGGATTCTCGGCCAACCTTTGGCTGACATTGTAGATGCCCCCAAAACGTAGAAATGGGAAAGGAGATGTAGACGTGTGTGTCATCAGCGCATGAAAGTTTCATGAAAGGGGAGCCCAAGCAGGTACAGCAATGAAAAGCGTAGTGGAGAAGAAACTAAATGCAAAGATAAAATACTATTGTCCCTCCAGTGAAGAGCAGCGTCTGAGAATTTGTAAGGACACAGCTCAGACCGTGCAACGCGACTCCAACACAACACCAAAACCTTGTTTTCTTTTTAAATAGGTATTTATTTTTTTTATACATCTATTTTTCACATATAGATTTTTTTTACACCTTCATACAATAAACCCCATCAGAACACACATACATTTATATTTTTATATAACAATATAAATATATATTTATTGGCGATAGAGAACAAAACAGAAACCACTTTATTTTTCTTTCCTATAAGTCACGTTTAAGTATTCATTTCATTTGTATGGCTTTGCACACTGTATCAAATCTAGAACGGTGACAGGCTGTGCCATAGGAACCATGGTTGGCTCCCTGTTTTGTGGAAGAGGGGTTGCCGGCATAGGCCAGAAAATACCACTATGTGTATATTTGTGTTCTCAGGTAGAAAATGAACTTAGATATGAACTAGGCCTCAGCAAGCCAAGAGCTTTTATTCCATAAATGAGAGGTCCATTGTCTTTATTGTAGTGAAAGAGTCAAAACTTAGCTGACCTAAGCCATGTCACATTTCACCAAAACATCTCCGCAGAGTGTATCTACTTAAAGAAGGCTTAAAGAAGGCTTTAAAGGCCAAACATTAACATTATAAGAGTACGTGAAAAGGAGTCTTACTGGACATGAGACAATATTAAGCCAGATCAGTTCAATACAAAAAGCAGACACGGAGGAGTCGTAGGGATTCCTCTGAAAACGGCAAAGATAAGCTGGAAGCAGAAAGAATGAATTCGCAAGCCTGCAGCTGCTTTCTTTAGCTTTTATCTTTTTGCTGAAAACTGGTCCGCAGACACAACAAACATTTAACGTTACTGATGTTGCAAGTAATATTGTTCTACAACAAAATAATTCTTTTTGGAAACAGTACAGAAAAAAACACCAAGACGCAACAATATGGAAAAACAAGTACAGTGAGCCAAGGGAACGCCACGCACATTGTACTCTGCAAGGCACCGGTAAGGCCTCAAACAAAGTGGAAAGCAGCATTTGTATCTACTTCTCACAGTAACAGGGACAGCCCCAGGTCCAAAAGCAGGAAGAAAAGGGGGGGAAAGCACTAAAGCGGTTGCGGATTACAACCCCCACCATGTCACCATTGTGGATTCTAGGTACTATAATCCACAGCAGACTATGCACAAAATTCTCTAAAATCAGCTTTTATTCTAAGCAAGAAAGATAGGAATCTATCAGGAGCACATTAACACTGACCACCTACTTTTTTGGCCTTAAACAAGGTAGCCAATTTGAGATATTTGAACTGGTCACGCAAAAAAAGCACAGCATCGAGGTCACAGCAGTCATCACAGGAAAGGAACATTAAGTGCTCTGTGCATGTAAAGCAGGCTAACAAATGAGCCTTTTTACGCTAGTGAGAACATACCAGTCTAAGCATAGGCAGCTTTTAAACTCTCGGTATTACACATGAGACTCATCCAGGTCAATATCTGTCTCCCCCAACTCAATATGGGAGAAGTTAAAGTGTCTTGAGACGAGAGGGTTCTCCATTCCGTTATCTTCTGTGATGTGTAGAACAGTGTCTCCATACTGAAGAAGGCTGCTAGTCTCCAGGCCTTCAAAGTCTTCGGGGTCTGAAAGATGGGAGGCTGGGGAGCTATGTAAAGTTGGGGTTGCCAGTCTGTTGGGATCAATGACCTCCTTCACCAGGAAGCGGCCCCCTCTCTGGAATAAATCAAATCATCAATGAGGTCACCAAGACAATGCAGTTAAAAAGTACCCTAAAGTCAAAGTTTCTCACCAAATCAACATGTAGATGTCAACCACAAGCATGTGAACAACACAATCTATTTCTGATTAACTATTCATCTACAGCAGACATGTTGATATTGAAATTGACAGCTGTAATAGCCTCGCTATAGTCTGTAACAGAGTAGGGGTGCATTGGAAGACATTGTTGCTTTCTAATTGGTTAATACAATGTATGACCCTACCATTTTTTCCCAATTTGATGCCACTTTAAAAAAATAATAATGGCAACCAATGCAGAAACATTTAGGAGGTTAAAATATTGAACACAAATTCAATTTATTTTGAGGTAGCCATCATCCCTGCAAACAAAGATTTATATAAACCATACTAGGGAAATGCTAATGGTGGATCATCTGCTTGCTACGGATTGATGATGTTGCACACTGCATCTATGAAGACAAAGGTGGGTCATAGTAAGGTTATATACATTGGCCTGGGGAGAGTGACACATGTTACCCTAGGGTAGCTCTGACTGATCAACAATGGTTTATCCTTTATTTCCAAAAATATAGCCACAGGGGGCATTTAGCATGAGATAAGATGTAGCCATGTGTTCATACAATTCTTTCTCTTAGGATCCTTTCTGTGTCAATGGTCTCTTTAGTGGTGAACACGTTGGCCCTGATTGGTTAGTGAATGTGTGTCTCCTATGTGCCAAAGTTATACCCAGGGTTCTATATTATAGTTGTCAACATACCATGGGCATCGGTTCCTTGTCCCCTTTGACCTGGCTTCTGTAGTAAAATCCAAAGCCCTCGGATACCACTAACTAGAATATATTCCAGTCCCCAAGTGACTAGGAAACATTAGCTAAATCTAATTACATGCTTTATTCATACTGTTTGGGCATATATTGAATGTAACCTCAAAGCCTGTACCACAGCACTACGTGTGAGGACACTTCAATTGCTAAAGACTGAGGTCTTCACTCTCCAACTTCTCTGCTCTTGGTAAATCTATTTTCAAAACATGTTATCTCTGCATTTACACCACGACAGACACTTATAAGATCTTTCAAAAGCATAGAAACACCCCTGAGATTGCAAAATAGCTTAATATTATAACAACTCACACTCATGTTCTGCCAGAGAGACCTGCCGTGGATGAACTGTAGCTTCAGAACTCAGAAAACGAATAAAATTAGAGGCAGAGAGTTTAAGCCTGAATTGACTTGGCCTACCTGAGGCAACCTGCAATCAAGAACGTGCCTCATGGTTCTGCACAGTGCAAAGAGCAAAGATATGATGTTAGTAAGGTTGCAGATGAAGTTAAAAGCAAGAAGGACTTAGAAAAGGAAGGGCCCGATTTATGTCAGATGGGGGTTGTAGCTTCATGTGTACTGAAGTAATGGAATAATGTCGCAGAACATTAACAAAGATAGATTCCGACAAAAGTATTAAACTGTAATATTTACAATATATATATATGAATCATTTAGTCAACTGTATTAATACCTTGTTTGGTCGCTTTAACATACCTAGGATCTTTGAAATAATTTGCACATAATGTACCCAGCCTATCCTCTAAAGGCTTCTTTCCCTGCTTCTTTATTTATTTATGCTAAATTGTGATTGTTTGGCCAATGTCCCCACCTGGCAGGCCTCTCCGGCACAATGACCACTATGAAGGAGGTGAGATACACGGTGCTCTAACCTTCTTGTGGTGTTACCTGGCTGTCATTTGGGCTGTGGAGATCAGCCACGGTGATGGACGGTGAGGAGGTGAGCAGAGGGCTATCTGTGGATGCCTGTTTGATGGATGCTGCGGGGCTACATCCAGAACGAGTAGCCACAGTAGGGGCATCAGCTTGGGATGTGGATGGCTGTGGCTGCGTTTCAGTAAAAGTTACTGATCGCTTCTGATCCACTGGATGGAAGGGAAAAAATAGGTACAGGGAATGAGATGTGCATTTATAAACAAAAAGTCGAGGGCCACACACATTTGTTTTGCCGGTCACTAGCTACATCTCAAACCTTCTCTTACTCTCCTCATACTCTCCACGCACAGTGAGGCATATGGGGCTAAACTAAAGTGCCTGATTAAATTGTGCTGTAAGTCTTTGCTTTCCATCGTGATATAAAGTACATGATTAGAACATGTAACCAGGAAGGAGGCAACATGAGATTCAGGGCAATAGTCTGCAGATTTATTAGTGAATGTGATATAATTCAGCACTACCCATGGATCAGGGTGGATCTCTTACTTTACTGATTTATCTTGAAACATTCTTACTTATTTTTGCTAAGCAGTGTTCTAGTTTTAGCGATATTAGCGATTTTATTTACTAATTCCCCTGAGCTGAGCTCACCTCTGGACTTAAACAAAAAAGAATAAGCCTTTTAATAAGCACATTGAATGCCCCTGGCAATTTGCACTTTAAGCTACAATGACATTGATGTATTTGTTACAGGTAGAATCGCCACACTGTCCATTTAAAACCCAACAGCTACACGTTCTGCATACTCCAGTTCACCTTAGTATGTCGGATACATGCATTGGCATGTCTTCATAAGCTCAGTTCATACATTCTACATACTTCTCAGCGGCATGTGTCAAATGACGGCCTGCAGCATGTCTGTACATTAGTCCTGTCTATTCCCATCTCCCATCTACAAACTCTGAACGCAGTCCACCCATTTGGACGTATGCAGTACCCAACTGGAGCCTACATCATGCCTACGTGTGTGAAACACCACAGGGACCACAGTGGTCATTCTGCATGTAACCTACTTTTGGACAGTCCATGAGAATTTTCTCTTGTTAGAAGGATTACTTTCAGTTTGCCCTTTATATTACCGAGTCACTGTGCTAATTGAGGGATATTAACTATGTATATACTATGATATATAAACAGCGGAGGGCTTTACCGTGGGCAGTCGACATTTGACACATTTAAGCGTTCTTTTAAAATGTTGTGTCATGTTTTCTCACTCACTCGTGATTAATTAGGTAATGTGCATCTTTTGTCAGTCTGTTACATTACGTCTTCCTTATGTGATTAAATATTACACAGTATAAAAATGGTCTAGCCAACATCCCATTGTACAGCGCTGCAGAATATGATGGTGCTATATAAATTAATAAATAATAATAAACCTTCTGTGAAACAACAGGGAGAAATTGAAAGTATAATTACAAATTACAAAAATTTAAATTATCCCACTTTGAAGAGCTATAAATGTAGCTATATTTCGGTGTAACGCTCACGTGGTTGTATTTCCATTACCTCTGCATGTATTAAGCCAAGACACAAAACATATATTTATTATACAATTTATCGTCACCTATTTGCTTGGTCCTGGGCTGTATGCTTCTACGTGTGGTTGAAAGCCTGGCCCCGTGCCGACTTCTTGGTTCAGTTTGTGTTTTTTGGCGTGAGAGTAGAGGTCTTCGAAGCTGAACCAGGTGAGAAGGAGAGAAAGTCCCCTGTTACACCACAATACAGGGGAGATATTATCACTCAGGAAGACTCAGACTCATAATGTGCCGAGGGGGCATTGGTGGTTCTGTGAACCTTGTGGTCAGTGCTGTGCCCCCTGCATATCTATGTTCTCTCCATGGTTGTCTAGGTATAGCTCCACCATGCAACTGGATGCAATAAGTAAAAAATATTTCTCGAAACATAAAATATGTCAAGGAATAGCTTGGGAGAATCCAGTGCCAGAGTAGCACTATTAACGTGGGTATCTGTATAGTTGCTTTTGTTGATTTCTTAAGTCTTATTGCTATAATGAAGCCCGGTAATGGCTTCCTTTTTTGTACTTTTTTATTTTGGTGGAACATTTTCTAAGACACCATTAAGAAAATAGGGAATATCTAAGGAGCTTACACTTGCACTGCCAACCCATGCCTAACCAAGGCATAAATCACTTCAGTGTGACTGACATAGGAATGAAACACCAACACATTAGTGAATAACTAAATATTATTAAGGGCCAACTCTGCTGTTCCTAAAGGAGAAATTTGTCAGAGTTGTCTCTTAATAATGCAAAGTGAAGGCAATGATTACAATGACATCTAACATTTTATTGTTAACAATGTTCTGTGCTGTCCGACCACCTGCAAATCAGATATTAAAATAACTAATTATTTTGACTTGTTTGTCGCATTAATTAACACCACATTTAGCTTGCGGATAATTGTTTTCAAAGTAGATCTTGCATTGGGTCTAGGGCTGATATGTTACCATTTTAATATGGGACACTTATGGAAAAATACATACCAGTAGCTTTTTTGTTTGGAAGGGGTAAACTAGCTTTTCCCCAATAGACTGGTAGCTATTGTATTGTGTTTTACAGCTTCAGAGATATATTCCTAATTGTGTCTGAATGTACAGCTGTTTTATTTAATTGTTGTGTGTGCAACAAATGCCATCTTGATATAATATATTATGCACACTGCAGCACACTGGTTTTCATGGATGCTACTGATATTAGCTAATATTTCACAGCTTTTTCCCTAATAAAAGATCGCAGATGCCCTGAGGATATGTTGAGGAAAGTCAAAGTCTCCTTTGCAGTAGCATCTGTTTCTTACCTGTCTCAGGCCTCGCTTCCTTCCAAGCGGCTGCTGAACGAGAAGGTTCTGGTGGCCGGGTTCACTCTGCACACTTGCTACCCTGTTAAGTGTTAATAGTGTTAATGTGAAATGTCCACATGGAAAAGCACCAGAGAGTCAAGAACATCTAAAAGTTGTTTGTCATTTATAAACATAAGTCACCTAACACAAGGTTTGAGGTCCTCATGTACCACCCAGCTGACATATTTGGATACTAATAAGGGCTACCTTGTCACTTGTCAACTAAGGACTGATGTTGCCTATGTCTCTTTTAATTACTTAATTGGTATTTGATGAAAATTAGAGGACATACCAATACATGTTATCTAAATGGCAATTGCTTTCTTAGATATAATCTGACATTAGTAACGCTGTAAACTTGTGTTGGCCTGACAACTTTGTTTACCTGGAGACTGTTTTCCAAATGTTGTAAGTTTAAACTAATTAACACAGAAGACACAAGCAAGGCATGTAAATGGCACAGCACCACTGCGATCTAAACCCAAATTTGAGAAAAACTAGAGCCAGAGAAGTTCATATTGACCATGGTTATGATAACACTCAAAGTACGCGAATGGAATAGATCCTCATGTTCCATTGTGGCCAAACTCTATCCATTTGTGGTTGTCATCTAGTCTAGGCATAACCTAGTCCTAGTCTTTGTCAATGTGGTGGGAACTGTGACTATGCAAAGTAGTGAGGCAATTTGGGTTACTCAGCCCCTACCTAACATTAGCACTGCCCATTAAATAGTAATTATTAAATATATTTTAATCTGTAGGCCTTAACACAGGAATAAGGGAAATTATAGGTGGGTAGACTGAAAGGAGGAAAGAGAAAAATAGTGAAGCAAGTTAGTCCCCCATCCCCCCTCATCATAATGATTTCCAACAACATATATTATATAGAATATTATATAGAATTTTGTTGCATGAATGCTGGTATAGTAGGAGAATTCAAACCAGGGGAGGGCCGACAGCTTCTGGTCCTAACTGGTAAGTAACATACCTACTAGCATACACACACTCACACTAACACATACTTTACGTTACAGCTCAAACCTCCATGAGTGGGCTGGTCCAAGAAGGATTGGCCCTAGTTAAAGAATATGGACCGGCCAGCGGGCCAATTTGTGTAGAAAATAAGATCAAAACTCGGTAGACTATAAAATGCTTGTATTCAGTTTTCATCTCCCTATTGTTAAGAATTTGGATAGGTGAGGAGGAGATATCTGGCCCACAACCATCATCTTCCAAAATTGAACTTATTCACCACACACTGTACACTATAGTTACATCTACTTACAGCTTGAGTAACACTTCACCACAGACTTGAACAATCTAATAAAAATATTACAGCTCAATAACGGAGCAACACTTCAACATCCGGTTAAATGTTTGTTACTTCAACAAGAAACCACTTCCCTACTCATGATCTGAGTTTGGGGAAGTTTTTCAGTCTTATAGAGCTTTAGGGTAGGGGTTTATCTAGGAGCAGCTATAAAGATACATTTTATTCATATTATTATACTTAGTTATTGCATGTTTGCTCCACATTGAACACAATAATAATAAAGATGTTTAATACTGTGATAAAAAACAAGTCGAAAAACTTGTGTCTCATTCATGGCCTTCGCTCTGCATTGATAGAAAACTTTATTTCTCCTCATAAAAACTGGCAAATGAGCAGATATCGGTTATGTTACTTTCAGCTCAGAACGAGCCATTTATCAATAATCAGAGCTTCCTGTGGCAGTGAGAAGTGTGAAGTATATATACTTAGAAAATGCACAAAACCTAAGGGGAACTCACACTATAGGTTTGTACGATCACCGGGACATTTGTATGTCAGCCAATCTATTCATCTATCAGTATGTCTGTTGAATTGACTGTGTTAGTAAATCGGTGTAGTTACAAATGTTGACAATGAAGACATGACGATGAGGCACCAAATACACCAGTTTAATGACTAAAATACTACAAACAATGACGATTCTAAGTTTGTCTCTCAGCTTCTCCTCGTCTTGGGGAGGCATGAATTGAGTGTTCGTGGATACCCAATAACTCTAAGAATAACGCTAGCCTATTAATGGAATTTCCACACTAAGCTACAACCCGGACACCAATACTTTTAGAATGGGGCAGAAACTGTACTTTGAGAATAAATACACAAAAGGCCAATATCTATTTCAGGAAGATATTAGCATATCTGTTTAAATCAGTCCAAAGATGTTTTATTGTTCAAACAGTTCTTAACATCTCAGACTGTCTTTGGAGCTACAAAACTGCATTAGTGTTCCTAAATGTAGTTGTAAATTTGTAGATAAAACATTTATATTCATATAAGATAATAATATTTGGAGCTCACTGCTCCCTTGCTCCTTTCATTAGTTCTTCACTCATATCTCAATCCAATTCCTAAACCCCAACTATGGCTTTACTGCATAAGCATATTATATTTTCACCAAATTCTTATATTCCATATTGATGTTTCATGTAATCTTAGCTGTATTTTAGAAGATCACATATTACAGTTTTTCAGTAATATTAAATATCCCCTCGGTAGGAAGAAGTGAGAGATAAAAGCTCTAAGTGCACAATCACAGTCATAGTGGATCACACATTAAACATTAAAGGTGCAAGCTGTCTATTTTTTAGAATACATAGGAATACATGCGCCCATCTATTAACAAATTGTGTTTTTGCCTTTCCTAAAATGCCCTATATCTGGCTTCCCATAACAATTACTTTTCACTGTATCAGAAAACATGCATATGATGGGAACTTTTTTCCTCTTTTTCCATATATTTTTTCTAAAATTCCGCCAAGTAAATAGATAACATATGTTAATAAACCGTTAAAGGGGCATTCTTCTTTTAACATTCTGTGTCTCATACAAAAATGCCTGTGTAGTACGTGGGATTAACTTGCATGTATATATATTTTTTTTACACAGAATCAATTATTAATTACTAAAAATGAGAGGCTATCAAGAGTCCTAAAGCAGAAACATTCATATAATTGTAATAACATTCTAACCTAGGTTAAAAAAGAATATTTGACATCCATATCAAATTAAGGATCTGGTTATGAGTAACACGAAACCTATTGCAATACACATAGCAGAATCTAAGATCTAGGCATAGGGACATTTGCACCTTTAATGTCCATGTTGTAATAATGCATGGCGACTGGCGAGAATGACTGTGAGACAGAATGAGAGGGAGGACACGCTTCTTTAGCAGTACTCTGACCTCTATCCTCTCTTTCCCTGGTACAGCACAATGACAGACAGGTAGCATTCATACCTAGACAGGCTCATCTCGCCATCACGCCCATGGGAGTCGTCAAGAACATTAGGTTCGCTGCAGGAGGGGGAGCGAGATGAAGCATTGAAGGGAAAGAAAAAGCAAAACAAAAATCTGCATGCAAAACTATCAAAAGGAACAGAAATATATAACAAAACAAAAATACAAAACAACGGCAAATTGTCTTTGGTTTGGGCCATACCATTGATATAATGCTACAGGCAACGGGGCAGAGAACAAGCTCCAAGGGTGGAGAAAAATGGCAAAGTAATGCTATTGAATGGAAAATAGGAGGGAAGGAGAGGAAGCAACAGCTTAGGTGCTATGTTTTAGAAATTAAAGCAGCAGTACTGGGGGATGTGAAATTTAGTCCTACCAATGAGTAAATACAGTAACCAATTCCGGGCGTACAAAACAGTTAATAAAAAACAACACCAGTAGTGCTTAGTGGGATTGTTCAGGCTGTTCAATCGGTTCATAGGGCCATAGGAACAAATCTTTAGGCATTAGGTTACTCTTATATGGAACAAGAAGTCCCATCATCCTTTCTAGTGGTCCGTAAAACATCTGGAGAGGGTGCCTACCAGTTGCCCCTGCTGTAGGGAAAGACTATATTATTCATTAAAACAAGTGACGTCTAATTTAATTCTTAATAGATTATACCGTACATGGGCAAACAATGGTATTTCCCATGAAACATTTATTGTGGTTGTTTATATCACTCCTGAGTTGACCACTTCCCACAGGACAAAATGACATCATCAACAATGGCCAAGGTACAAAGCTTTGAGATATTGCATGGACCAACACGTGTAGCTAGTTCTGCTGCTTTAATTACACAATAAACAAACTGGATAACCATTTTAATCCTGCACATAGGAAAACAATGATTTCCAATGTGGTACCATAGCACTGGTTTCTTAATAAGTCCTTGATTAAAATGGGAATCTAGTCAATTTATCAAATAAAAGCCAAACTACTTGAATATCATGGCAGCTCTTCATGTGGACTTTCTATACGTAAATAAAACATATCATAGCTCAGACAAGACATGACTATCTGCAATGTTTGTTCTCCTGTTATCTTGGGCTCAGGAATAACTACTTTTTGTGAATATGGGAAGTGCCTAAGTCAAAATGTTTCAATAAGGATGTGCCCTAGGCTTTATAGCTCTGTGTATGTTAGGAGCATAAAGTTAACAGGTTCATTATACAGAACCTGTACATCTCAATGGATCACAGTGATCACAGTCCTTTTAGTAGCCAAGGCATAACAAGCAAAGATAACAGTATGGAAGCAACATATTACTGATCAGCAGGGATTCTGTAACTGTCAAGGTAATTCTGAAAGTCGTGCATTCAATTAATGGCTACAAGCATGGTATGGTTATGTCATAGTTCCCCTTCGATGGTAATCAGCCCACTAAGCAATGGATGGACAGCACAGTTTACCTTTGACTTGGAAGCATGCCTCCGGCCTCGGCCTGAGGGACAGACATGCTGGAAGTGTGACTGGAGAAACGTCTCCTCCCAATGGCACTCAACAGGTAAGCGTCTTGCTCACTTACCACACTGGGCATGCTCACAGAGTCATCTAAAAACACAAGGAAGAACTTTAATATTTTACCTGAAAATAGGTAGAAGCTATACTGCATTAAACCAGGCAAAGACTGAGCCTCAGATTATGTCAAAGAGCAAGACCACAAAAAAATTACCACAACGCAACCAGCAGAAATGTCTTGATAATGATGGCATTTATGATTGCCTCTGGCTCCACATAGGTTCTTTAAGCACTTAGCTATTAACTGCACAAACAGTATATGTTCTGGGATATTGTTTACTACACAATGTGCATCCATATACTCAGTCCAGCCAACAATATTCATTTTGTTATAAAATACTCTTGTTTCTTGTTTTACTGCAGTCCCAAATACAATACTAAGCTTGAATAACCAAGTTTTTAAGACGATATTAATATCAGACATTAATTTTATTTTCCTGTTTTCTGATGGATTACACATTCTGCAATGTAAGTAGCCTCCCCTTTACTGGCTGATTTCTCATGTAATGGGTTTTTCTAGAAGAGGTCCCAAAGGTTTATTCAGCTATAAATTATGTGTTGTCCCAATAAACAATATCACCCTCAGCTAGAAGCTTTATCTTTTCCTTAGAGTCCCATAAAGAAATAATGAATAACCTCCCTGTTTTTTCCCACTTACTTTCTTCTTCCTCCTCATCTGTGCGGCTGAGTGTGTCCTGTGAAGCTTGTTGGGAATGCTCACTGTCCTGTTCCCAGACAGTCCCTGTGCCTGTGTTGGAGCGGGACATTGTAGCTAAACTCAAACGGTAAGCAGAGGTGGATGTACCGGCTGTGCTGATTGAGGTCTTCCCTTGGTATGCTAAGGAAATAACAAGCAAAAGCTCATCAGTCCCCTAGTCGTTGGTATTGTCACTGTTAAATAATTAGCATGAGTAATAATGTAGTTTTGACATTACTGAGATGGTGTTCATTTCTACAGTGGATACAGTAGTATTGTAAAGTGAACAGAGTACAGTTATGTACTCTGACATGGGCCGATGTCCAGAGGGACAGCAGTCTTGGGTGATCAGCTACTGGGTGTGCCGCTACTCAATGGGGCTGTTACAAGGATACAGTCAAAGGATTTGTGTGCCTTTAAGGCACAGAGCGCAGGCATAAGATTTCATATCCAGGTGCTCAGCAGTGAGTATAGTGGCCACAGTATGGACTCCTGCGGGCACTGCCCTGAGTTGTAAAACTTAAAATGTGATATATTCAGATGTGGCCTAATTAATTGCATTAATCCCACTGGTTAAGGAAAGTCCTATCACCAAACTGTTGTATTTTTGGCCACCCATTAAGCATCTTCGGTATACCTGAACCACTATGCACAGCCTCCTTCAGAATCTTCAGTTCATTATTGAACTCATTGATCAGTGAGCTCTTGCACAGGGGTCTCGGGATGAAGCGGCGCTCCAACTGGTCTGCAATATGCTGCCGCGCACTTAGTTCATCCTGGGTTTCAGCTGGTTGCGCCAATAGCTGTTAAATGAAATGAAATCAAATTAAATTCTAATAAGACAGACTGACTCTACTAATGCTTTTTAACAGTATCGAGGACATAGTGTTGAGTTAAACTGATATTTATCCTCTTGTTAATGAAGTGTGTCTCATATTACGTAAAATATGATTCCATATTTTCTAACTGCTAACATTATCTACAATATTTTACATTTCTAAAGCTTTACATTTCTATATGGAAATACATGGTGTTAATGTTCTTGATTAGCTTAGCTTTCCAAAAAAACCCAGGTGAAAATGTTATGGTTTGCTCAAATACTATCATACTATCCCACACCGATCTGTGCTCACCAGAGTGTACCTGCCTATGAGTGTGTATGACAATTCAGCCACAGTTGGTGTTCATGTCAGTATGAGGTCTGATGTCGCATGATTTAGATACTTTTACTTTTAGGAATAGGCTTACCTTGCATTGTATGAAAGGTCTCAGGAGTACGAATATTGGGATACGAGTTCTCACAATGAAGTCAAGGAAGTCCCACAGGGCTAGTCCTCCCACCTTCCGAAGGGCCATCTCCTTCACTTGCAAGCTCAGCCTATACCACTGGCTTCCCAGCTGCCTCTCAAAGCAGACCAATATGACTTTGAGGGCTGCAGAGATTGGTTGAAGAAAGGGATGATTTGCATTAGCATCTCAAATAAGAGTCCCAAAAGTATGAATCACAGAAAATGTAGGGTGGTAAGTTACCAGAACACCAGCCTACAGAACACCATGCACGTGATTAATCCCTTAATGTAGGGACACTAATGTTCAATGTTAAACATTGTGTTAAAATGTCCTCACCAAGATAAGCAGCCTGACTGGTAGACTCTGCAAGCCCTTCTCTGCGCAGATCTTTCCCAGCATCCCCTGGGGTGGAGCAGTGGGCTGGAGAACTTTCCAACATAAAGTTCTTGCTCCGGGAGGTGCTGATGATTCTTGGGGGTAGCAGGATGTTTATCACAGTCTGCAGTAGCAGGAAGACCTCAGGCTGCTCCAACCAAGGACTATCTAAGAGAATATAGACATAGCGATCATACCATCGCTCACCACAAAACCTTTAAAATAATTGAACAGCTGTGGTTAATATTTTACATCTTAACTATCTACCTTTGCTTCCTGATCCAACTGTCAGCACAAAAGGAATCAGGAGGTTCAGGAGCATTCCCTCTCGCCTTTCCTGATTGGTAAATGGCGAGATCACGTGACTCAGTGGGAAGTCTTCTTTTAAAGCCTATAAGAAAAAGCAAAATATATCAAACAATATTGTTTACTTTTATATTTTCGCATTAGTGTGAAAAATATTGGTGCCTTGAATATTAAGTCTATGAAATCCCACATTTCACAGAGCATGGCTTGGCTTTCACCGCTTGCACACAAGTCACTCGTATCCTTCAGGAAACATAGGTCCAAGAGGCGGATGAGGCACTTATGCCTTCTGGCTTGGCCCTAGATCCTGATAAACCAGGCAAAGGGCTTGTGTCCACAGTGGATAACCCAACTCTATTAGGAAACTTTTTGAATGCCCCACTCCCACAAAGATGACAAACGTCTTTAAAAGAACATGGACATCTGGCCGCATTAAGATGGTAGTGAAGAAAACTGTGGTGATCCGATGACAGGAGAAGTAATTAGTATGACTTTTGACAAAACATACTTTTTATTCGTTCTTCTCTATCGTCTTCCAGTATCATAAACCACGTTTCAGATGGTTACATAAAAGACCCCATTTACTAACCTGTATCTGAAGAGCCACCAGCCTAACAACTGCTGTACTGAATGGCAAAGGAGGGGAGAGGTATGGGCTGAGATGAAGAAGAGGCAAGCCATCTGCAACACTTGAGGGCCCCACCACACCCATTACCTGCAAAGCAAAAACCATCAAGCCAAGGGTTAACAGATTTATATGGGACATGGAATTCCTGGCCTGCTAGTCCAGTTGTCTCTCTAAATAAGTTCTGGAATCCTGATCACACTGATCACAGTCTACGGAGCTATACAGCTTGATGTAACCTGAAAACCAACATTAGGGAGCAAGCAAGCAGAAAGGAAAAGACACACTTCATAAGAAACCATCCCTACAGCCTGAAACTTAGAAGGAAATATACCAAGACATGATAAAATGATAAAAGGGACTTGAACCCTTTTGGTTTCTGGCAAACCCATATGTTATTCACCTCACATGCACGCAAATGATTAAGAAAACAGAATATGATCTAGGTAACTATTAAGTTAAGATCTTGTTAACAGCCGACACATAGAACTATATTTACTGATGGAAGAATTGTGATAAAACTAGCACTGTAGATGTCACCGCACTTTTGAGCCACAATGAGACCAAGAGACCACACTTATGAGCCACAAAGGGACCAAGAATAGACTGTTGCATATGGAATCAGAGCGAAACACAAACACTTCCAAATAGGATGTGACACACGCTGCGGTTTTTCCTCAGGTGTAGTCCTGTGAAGCATGCAGCACAGATGAGGGACTCAGACGGCAGCCTTGAAACAGAAGGCAGGGCCCATGGTTCATGGTTACTCACCAGGTTGACACAAACATTGATCAAAGACCTAAGGTGAGGCAGGAAGGATATGATTGGCTGCCTCTGAAGTGTCAAACAAACCCCTTCTATCAAATTGCTGGCAGGTTCCCACTCAACCTGTCGCCTGCAATACAACAGGAGGAAGAGTTAAAGAGAAAAAAACGATGGCCTGGAACTGAAAAAGAGACAGTACTTTATGATTGTTAGGGGTATCCAGCAACAAGCTTTCATAACACAAGCCTTCTCTCGGAGACTTATCCCCGAAGATCACACATAGAGCAGTTCACATATATGTTTATGTCTTGAATGATTTTTTTTTGGTCCTGTATCTTCATCTTATAGCAGGCATGAAACCTGACAGATTTTCTTTAGACAGAAACCATCAAACTGATTAGAAACTAGTTTTGTTTACAGTACATCATTTTTTTTCGGTCAAGTCTCACAAACACTTTGGTAATGCGTGTTTCTTATAGAATTATCATACTGGAAAAACAAAATTAATTATCTGTTATTCAGCGATACTAACATTGAACATATTATATGGTATTATATGCATATGTATGTGCTTCTTTTCTAAAGCTGGAAAATCCTAAAATGAGCAATAAAAAAAATAATAACAGAACTCCCCTAAACAGCACACTAGGAGATCAAACTATACGGATAGAAAAATATAAACAAACGTATTTATTAGAAAAATTTGTAAACATGAGCACTGCCAATGTAAGACCATAGCAGACTCCCCACCATAAGAGCAGACAACACCCCAATTATACCCCCTTTATGGGTGGAGATGAGATGGGCCACAAAATTTAAGTCATTTGAGCTATATACACATTGGTTTTCAGTATGGTAAATCCTAAAATGAGCCCAGAATTACATTTCATCCCGGTGGTTTACTTACCTTAAGTTTATGGGTATGTTTCCCCTGCTGTTGCCCTTTCAGCCACCCAAGATCCGGCGTGTGAGCAGCAGCAGAGGAAAGTCATTTTTGGTCATGCCCTTACTTCAAGGTTTGCAACACGAGAAACGCAAACCACGTTTCTGCAGCACCTGCTCACCTTAAAGTTGGCATTTTGTGAATTTTATTGAACATACGATCCAGCCGCTTTAGGATGAGGATAAGGGCTGGTCTCACTGCTTCAGCTGTCCAGTCTGTGATAGGCAGCATCTCCATGATGTAACGTTTCAATCCCCTGCTCTCCATTGTCTGCGTGTCATAAGGTGCCAGCTTCAAAAGCGAATGGGCAATTTCAGCCAACCTAAAAAAATTTTTTGGGACATTTGATGTTTTTTCCACACTGAATCCTCTTTATCCTATGCTAACCTACAATGTTTAGGAATCAATTTGTAAACCATTTATTACATCAACCATGTAGTAAACTTCAAAAGCATGTTACATATTAACAAACAGTATTTTTGACAATATACCTCATATGTGATTTTACATCCAGTAGTTCCAGAGAGGTGACTCTTGGCTCTCCTGCCAGGTTCTGTAGAATCTTCAGTCGGGGCCCGCAGTGTTTGTAGAACTCAGTGCAGATGTTGAGCAGGGACTCTCGAGGCCTTCTGAACTCTTCTCTTGCAATCCTTTCATCAAGCTCTTCCCTGGGCAGGCCTTGACCTTCTTCAAGAAGATGGAGATTATCTCTGGAAGAATTAAGAATAGACATCAAGTTGTTAAACTTAAAATACAGATTGCATTAGAGATCATGTTTCCCATCATCACCGATGAGTCGAATCGTTTCTACCTGAGGTTGACCCCAGCTGACATTGTGTGATTGGCAGTTGTAGCTCCTTTGTGGCCTTGGTCACCCCTACTCATCTGTGGAGCTGTCATAGGCCTGTAAAAGAACAACTGTAATTAGCAGATGATCTAATTTTACCTCCTTAATTATTATTACTTACAACCCCGCAGACCTTTTTCATCCAAAATTAAGGATAAATATCATAAATGAGGATAACCCAAATTTACTCTCATTTGGTAAATAATATGACTCCTGATATTAATATGTAAGTGCAGCACGGTTTACACTAATCCACATATTACCTCGTCAGAGCCTCCACACTGTATAACAAGGCCTGAAGAGAAGTAGCCAGAGCAGCGGTGGCAGCTATTTCTTCTCGTGCGGCTGACACCGTCTCCAGCTGAGATGTCTGACGCTTCAGCTTCTGCAGGTAGCAGGGAACCAGTGCCTCCAGGACCATAAGCATCTGCAGACTGAGAAACATAGCGGCAGAGTCAGTGAACAGTCCTTTTCTGTGAATTTCACAAATACATTGCACATCGACATTTCCAATGATTTTCTTTTTAAAATGATTTATATTCAACTGATAGTAGCTCTAGGACATAGAGAAGTCCCCAGATGTTTAAGTCATTTGAGGCTACTGGGCACATTTACAGAATCAATTTTAGAAAAGAGTTTTGAAATCCATTAAATGTTGGGCAAAAATACATTAAGTAACCAGGACTCCAGAACTCTACACAACACTTTAGGTGAGGTCTGACCAGAGATCTGTAAAGTGACAGAACCACCTCCCTCTTTCTGCTACTAATGCCTCTAGCTACGGTATACGACCCAGCACCCTGCTATTTCCAACACTTTGCCGCTTAACTTTAAGTTTGCCTAGGTCCTTCACTTCTGATGTTGCTGACAGCACAGTACCCCTAATGGTATAGTTACCCAAGTGCAATACTCTACATTTATGAACATTAAACTGCAGCTTACCTTTGAGACCCATTACCAATCCCTGAGTTACCCCACTAGTAAAAAAGGCCTTTTGTCCTTCTGTCTCCTGTCACCCAACCATTGCTTTATCCATTCAACTATTTTAGCATCCAAAACCAAACAAACCCAAAGTCTTCTACAAGAGACCATGTCAAATGCCTTACTGAAATGTAGATTATATTTATATATATTTATAAATTATGTTAAAAAAATTAATTATGTTTAAAAAAAATTAATTATGTTAGTTTGACAAGCTCGCCCTTTAGTAAAAATGTGGTTTCTGACCTTGTAAACCATTTACATCCGGATATTTATCAATTCTTAGAACACTATTGTTCAATGGCTGTCCATCAATTCCTTTTATCCACAAGTGTGTCTCTTGTGAGTTTCCTTATCTACGTCTGTTTCTTTTGTGTGTTCCTCTACTTATGCTTGTAGTTCAATATTTAATTATTCACATTTCTGTCTTTTGTGTCTGTCCTTTAGCATCTCCTTGCTTTGCCTCTTCATTGTTTTAGTCTCATATAATGTCAAGGTGTCTCCTTACCTCCTGAATGATTCTGGAGCATAAGCTACAACTGTCACACACAGCTTGATGCACTCACTGATGGAGAACGCCATATCTTCATTTCCATAGCAAAAATCTAAAATAATATACAATAATAATAACAATAATAACAAAAATAGTTTGTAACTGGTGGATTGTGCGGACAATTTCCTGTTAACAACAATTTCAAATCAATTTTATGTGCTTAGAATCTGACCTTGACGCAAACAGTGATTTCACATTTTCAAGTTTGTTTTGGCAAAATAAGAAATTCAATAGAACCAACAAACCGAGCAACAATGCCCTATAAAACGCGTGTGAAAAAGCTCTAGTTCACAATATTGTTCCTGGAGGTCATTATGAACATACACCTTCTGTTTTGATGTTAGTGGATGCAGTTTCATTTTATTGTTGGACAGAAGACAGAGTAACTAACAATAGGCAAGTGACAGAAGACAATAACAGAAACAAATGGAAGGAACATACTTAATACACTGAAGTTTTTACGAACCTCACCTTAGTACAGTCAAGGAATTATTCTATATTTTTTTGGGCAGACACAGCCTTAAATTTCAAAACATCTCTGATATTCATGGTGGATAAAACATATATAAACTAGAACACTGAAACACCTCTAATAGTGTTACCTAATGATTTCAGAGGGCGTTCTGCTTTCACTAGTTCCAGGATATCTAGAATGTCCGGGGTATCTCCTTCCAATGACTGTAACAGGTCAAAAAGGCACTGAGAAGATACTCCTTTACTGGATGAGGAGCTGCTCACGCCGTCCTGGGAAACATAATGTCATATTACAAGCAGACACTATATTATATCGACATTCTGAAAACATTTTGCATGGAAACTACTAAATCAAGTCTTCAGGTAGGTAGCTTGTGCTACATGTTGAATGTTAGTTCTATACATAGGGAACGCCAAAAATAATTTAATAATAAACTCTTACAGGAAGGTCTAGAAGAGGAGCAACACTGGCAAACAGCTGCAGTACAAATGGTTTACGGTGAAGGATGTAGAACTGCCGGCAGGCAAACTCAATGGCTTGTCGCAGCTGAGGGTTACTTTCATAATCGGCATATACCTGGAAAGATTAATGAGTAAAGGCAGCTGAATACAATGGATTCACGTGGTTCTCCAATGCCTTTAAGTTTAGTCTGTACTGATCTGAATGCAAGTCTAGTATCTCCCACGCATATAACGTGGCTAAATATGCTAGCATTAGACAATACTACAAGCATTATATATTTGTAGAGAAAACTGAAATCTCAAATTTAAGCCAATTTGTTGCATGTCCCAGCACTGGCTCTATGATACTTTCAATTATTATGCAAATCATATACCCCTAAATATCGATTGCATGCAATCATTTTCACACCCTATCTACCAGTAGCTATGGTACCTGTAGCATTGTGGGAAGAATCCACTGGTATCCACTGAGTGAGAAAAGGTGGTTGAAGTGTACAGCAGTGTTAATGACAGTAGCAGCATACTGCCTGATGAGGGCACTATCTTCTGGGTGAAGAATCAGAGCTCCATTGAAGACATTCAGGAAAAGCATAATCTCATCACCCCAGGGGTATTCACTAGGCATCCCCAAGAACATCTCCTCTAAGAGCTTTATCCAAAGGCTCTTGTGCAGGGTGTCCAGGCCAAACAGCTCCTTTCCAGCTAGAAGAAATGCAGAGGTGAAGTAATATTGGATGATTGCCTTGTCCCAGTGACAGATCTTTATTCAAAACAAAGGTTGAGATGTGTGGGCACAGGCCCCCTAAATGAGAGATATGTGTTATTAGCCTGAATAATGTACTTATGTTATTGTTAATACTGATAATATTATTGTATTGTGTACACTGAGAGTATTCTTATGGTGACATTTAGGTATATATATAGGTGCTATACTTGGATAACAGGACTAATACTAGATTAAATATAAATATAACAGAAGAACCTTGAGGGTCATTGAAGAGGGAGAACTCAGCATCAATGGCACTTCGAGGGAATGACGGCAGGCGCAAGAGATCTTCTTGCAGCATGGAGACGTGGGACTGCTTATGGGCAGTGGGGATCTTCTGGGTCAGTGATATCAAAAAGAGGACTCGCCCAACCTCTTCCAATTTTCTTGTAAACACCTGGTGAAACAAAAACATCCATCAGAGGACTTCAGAATCTACAATGGAGGAATGCATTTTCTTCATAATACAATAATAGCACTTGAAGGACTATTCTACTGCCCAAGAAGTATCATGTTACTCATAACGTTATAACTAATAGTAACCATGCCAGGAAAAGGTCTGGGACTACCTACCTGTTTCTGAATCAGCTCCTGACCCTTTTCTGGTGGCATATGGACTAAGTTCAGCTGTGGGGAAACTGACCTCCGAAAAGGATAAATGTCACGAACATATGTCTGAGTAGATTGAAAGATGAGAAGCAGGGGAGAGGACAGCAGTTAATAAAAGTTCATGACATGCCCATATAACTCATAGCTCTTTTAAGTTATACCATAAGGTCACTAAGAAACCATCTGTAAATCACGGTAACTAGATTAGTGTTTATTTTCAGTTTGCCACAAAACAATACAGAGAGGGAATTTAAACATGCATGGGATAGGCCAAAACCTATCCTGAACCTAAGATGAGATCAAGAACTAATTATGGTCATAAAAAATGGGCAGACTAGATGGGCCAACTGGTTCTCATCTGAGGTCAAATTCTATGTTTCTTCTTACCTTGTTATAATGAATCAGATTCCACCTTTTGTCCATCAGGAAGTAATTGGCAGATTGAGAATCCGCTATATTGAAAAACTCCAGGCATTCCTAGAAATATAAAAATAGTTATCTTACCAACCCACCTACATTGTTATGTCATTCTGCTAATCTATAGTTATTCTATCAACAACTGGACATACAACAAAAATGTATCTCAACCTTGAAATATTGTAACTGTTTCTCTTTCTCACCTTCAAGAGCGCCTCAAACTGTGTGTCTTCATGTACTGGGAGCTGTGTGGGGATATCACACTCATTCTGTCCATGTACAACTAGAGTCTTTGTGCCTATAGTAGGAAAAACACAAATATTTATATATATATATAACATTATATTTAAATTAAATATATAGACAGCAGTGATTGTAACTAAAGTCTCACCTGGCATGGATGCAGTCACTAAAAGCTTAACCTCACATTGTTCCTTCTTCATGGTCTGCTTTAGATCCTTGAAAAATAGACCTTCAACGTACCCGACAACTTCCCAGAGGAAGGTCAGAGTGGCTGATATGGCATCCATGCCCCATTCACATGGAGTGCGGACAAAGTACATGATCAGGCCAACCTAAGGCAAAAAAACATTCATAGGCCACATAAAGGGACATTAATGTATCAAAAAAATTAAAAGCTGGGCCTAAGGGCAATTAAGGTTTTTCTATAACTGGAACCCATTAGGCAATGTAGCTCGTGGTGTACTCACCAAGTAGTTGAACAGAATGTGTGAGGTTTGGGCAGGGAAATCTCCAATATTTAGAAGAAGCTTCCTCAGCATGTATATCAACTCATCCTGCAACATGAATATCATAGACCTCAGTATTTTAATGTTATAAGGCAACATTATTCAAGTCACGGATTATGTACTGAGGTTAAATTATAACCTCTTTATTGACAGCATGTTTTTGAATCTCACCTGACGGTTACTGATGGTAAGTTTCTCCAGAAAATGTCGGAGGACAGTGGAGGGATCCTCAATCAAACAATTCCATAGAACCTGCTGTGCCACCGCACTCACTACACACATAAGTAAAGAAATACTAAATATATATTTATTAAATGTTTACTGCGGTCAAATGTTGGTTGAAAACTACCATAATAGTAAGCAAACCTACACATGTGTACAATGTGGTACTGTGCATTCAAGGGGCCTACTGAATTATTTGACCAACGTCATCATGAGTTATCAAGATCTATCCCATGTTTGGGATACTGAAAGAATGAAAACCTGAAAGCGCAGTCAATTTATTAATCATGGATTTCTTAGGATAGGTTTTCCCATGCTCTCTGTACAAGCTAATACCTGCTACCCCATCTTCACGGACATCACCATCCTCCATAAGGTGAACAATAGGCAAGACCGCAGCACAGATACAGGCAGGAAAGACAGGTTGGGGTGGCTGAGACACGTGATGATTTGCCGAGTGGTCTGTGGCATGTTCCTCATCTGTAATATAATGGTCAGGGAAACAAAGGCTCTCCATTAATGATAGTGAAACAAAAAACATGCTCTACAGGTTCTTCTGTCTAGAAACGAACATCCAGGAGCATCACTTGGGATGCCTTCAGATGGGGCACTGCAAGAAATTCATTTCTCCAGTTAGCAAGTCTTTTTAAACTGTGTATGTATTTGATAAACATTGAGGTATAAGTGATGGGGCTGACCCCACCACATAGGTGAGCTAGGGGTCTGCCTAGTGCACCAAGCTAGGAGGGGGTGCTGCCACATGATCCTCTTCTATGTTTGTAAGCATGTGCATGCAGGAATGGAGGTGCCAGGGACCAGCCTTGGTAGGTAAGTTGTCATGAAATGGTTTGTCTCACTGCAATACTATAAATCATCTTGCAAGAAAGACTCAGCTGAAACATTTCATCTTCCCAAAGCTTCACCAGTGAATATCCCATTAATTGTTTTTTGAATATCCAACTCACCCTTGTTGTAGTTGGGTTAAGATGTACAGATTGAAGGTAAAGTGAAACTCACCTTCAGCACTCACAGCAGATCTGATAGACCACACGGACCCTCTGCGGAAGGAGTAGTTGCGATGTGAGGTACTGGAGGTGCAGGATGGGCTCACTGAGAGTCTGCGAGAGTTCAAATTTGGGGCTTCTTCTACTGGCAAAGAAAATGAATGAGGTGAAACCTATTTTTTCACGTGGCAAACTATCAGTAATTTTAAACCCATTATATTAAGAATCACAATAGAACTTTACATTAGACAGGGTTTACATATAATCATTCTAACTGATTAAAAATGTAATAGCAACACTGGACGAACCTTCTTCCTCTTGCTCAGAGTTGGGTGAACAGGTCGGTTCATAGCAGGCCTCCTGTGTCACTGGGATGGCTGTTATCAAACTGGCCTCTCTTCCCAATCGCTTCTTCTCCTCTTCCTGCTGAAGGTTCTTGAGAATGTGTTCAGCTCTCTGGTGGGACCGAGACACAGCACGGGCAGAGAATGATTTCTGGATATGAAAAATGGGAGACAAAGATAGGAGCGAAGGATCCTGTCTCAGTACCTTGGTTGTACATCTTTGTGGAGTCAAGGATTAGGATAAGAAAAATTGTGCTAAAGGAGTGTATGCGCTGACCTGGCTCTTAATAACATTAAGGAATATTAAATTAGTGAAAAGGAGATGTACTTACACAAATGTGATTGAACATTGTAGTTAAGGGAAAGTAACCTAAGTATCGGATTTAGCATTTCAGTGGTATAAAGCAAATCACCCTCTGCAAATCACCTTCATTTTATGTATACATTCTATTTTGCATTCTGAAACCACTTTTTATTGCCGCTACAAGAGAGCAACTACTACTTTTCACCCCTCCTTTTGTTTCAATTACCCAAACTACTCCCTTTGATTGTTCACAAGTGGGGCCCTCATAAGCCCACCATTCCTGCCAGGAACTTTGTATAAAAGAACCATAAGGCTAGATGACAAGCTTGTGGGCAGGGCTCTCAACTGCTGATATGTCTGTATGTGTAAATGTATATTTGTTATGTTTGTATGTTAACTGCCCCAATTCAATTGTACAGCGGTGCATCATTTTTCGGTGCTTAATATATAAAATGTAATAATAATATATATGATTATGATTTGGCATTCATTTAAAAACAAGAAAATGAACCCGATAACATTACAACTATTTCTACTACTCACTGACTGGTCCTCGTTGATTGGGTCCTGGACACTTCCACTGCTCTGCGGAACCCAAGGTGGGTCAAACATTGGAACTGAGGGCATTCCCAGGATAGGAGAAGGCAAGGTGAAGTTAATGCTCGGAGGAGGGATCTGTCACAGGATAAAACATTGCAGCATTACATGACCTGAATAAAAATGTACACTGTACGTGTGCAGACAGTTAATTCAGTAGCCAAACAGAATGTTTTATAAACCTTATAGATCTGTTGGGCACCTTCCTCCATCCTTGGCCAGACCTGGTACCTGAACCTCCAGAGTGTATGGAACTTCAGGATGGCATTGAGTCTCTGCCCTGCTTCCGGGTGCTGGAATTCACATGTTAGCATGTCGGAGACAGCATCCGGCACCTTCACAGCACACAGCAAGAACATGGCAGCTGCAGGAACGCAGATGTATTTATATTTAAAAATAAAATTTTGTACAAGGAAGACATGGTAGGGTCATTTAGCTAAAGCATTTATTTCTACCATCATTCATGTTTTGGGAAAGTAATTTGAAACATCAGCAATACAATGTTTACTGTGTCTCTGGTCATCTGCATTGCCAGGATTGTTTTCCGTTCAACATGGGTACCTCCAAACTGTAATATAAGCTTTGTTTTAAACATTTTTAGTTGGAACTGACAAACCATAAGTTTGAACTGACAAACCATAAAACACAAGCTGCCTTCGCATTGTTACAGCGTTAGTGAATACACTATTTGCTGGTGAAGATGCAGTATTTCTTGGTCTAACAATTATAAGGATGGGTGACAAGATTCACACAGTGAATGCCTCCAGGAATTAACAATGCTATATTGATTATATTGATTCAAGAACCTAGCGCTGTTGAAGTGTATAAACCATACCTGAGTATTAAATGTAACTGTGCATGCATTTAATAGCTGAGGCAAAGTGGAATGGCTAACATGGAGCAGAAGCCACGTTCTACCCCATTGTGCCTACAGACCACCAACAATGTCTTAGATTTTCTTGAGAACTTGCAACATAAAATGCTGATAACATTACAAAGATCCTTGCTGGAGGAAATAGTTATCTATTTCATTTTGAAGTCAGGAAGGATTTTTCTCTTTGTGAAGCACATTTGTGAATCTCTTCAATGTGTTTTTTCTTGCCTTCTTCTGGATCATCTGCAGGGTTGCACTTGATGGACTTGTGTCTTTTCAAACCTAAGCTACTATACAACTATGAAATAGTGTGGGGTGTACAAATGGAATTTAGTGTTATAAGACTCTCAATAATACTGAAGATAGCTCCGTACAAACTATCTGCACTAAACAGATACCTGCAGCTCCAGCCATGTGCTCATCCACACTCAGTAGAAGCTCCCAAGCAGCTGGTTGGATGTCTCCGTACATCTCCTCTGTTAGGATCGGTGCCGCTTTAATAAGCAATGACAGGGGCGCTGGAGACAAACTCATCACCTACATTGTACAGAAGGGTATTTCATTATTAGAGAATAAAGCATATGTGTCCCTTACAGAGTTACAACACAAATGGGAAGCCAAGTGAACCATTAATGGTTCAATTCTACCACAATGAACAAAGCAGGTTCAATGGCCTGATATCTCCAAAACTACCAACTGTATCCTATCAAACTAGTGAAATAAGCAACCGTGTACATTATACCACAGGCTGAGAGCAATGCCAAGAATATTTACTTCACATCTTTACAGAGCCCACCATTATTGCATCTGAGTTAATAAGACTTCCAACCTAAACTATCTCTCGGAAGGTGCTGACTACATGTGTGTCATCTCACAATTACTAACATATGCACATCACACCTTGGGTTAATCATTTAAGTAAAAAAGGTACTATGCATGGTCGGTGAATGCATTTCAGACTTTGACCTGGAAGTCTTGCTGCCTGCCTTAGCACAGCTTGGGACCTTGTTTAATTCCTTTATAACCTCTAACCTAACACAAATCTAATGCTCTGAACCCTATAACTCCTACTCAATATAATAATGCTAATTATGTCTGAGGTCAATCCAGATTTTGTTTTATAGAAACCTGATTCTCAATACTGAAGCTAGCTAAAATCATTTTTCTCTATTGCCTTTTTATTGATTAATTCTCTATTAATTGCTTATGGTGATATATTGTGGGCTTTATTAGGCCAATCCTGTTATCGGAGCAGCTGAGCAATTTAATAGGGAGTTTTTAAATGTAATTTAAAATTTCAGAAAATCAAGTCAGATCCATATTACATGATGTCTCAGATAGCATTCTAGATGCTAATACGTTTCTCATTTTTATTTCAATAATAACTCACCTGATGCCTTATATATTTCAGCATTCCACTGTCTTTCTTTCCTTCCAGGTTGGCCTCTGTCACTCTCTTTTTCAGAGAAGGAGTTCGCAGGCAAGACTTATCAGAACACTATGTAAATTATTTTAAAAAATCACATGTATGCACCCTTAGTATTCAAACCTAGAACACATTGACAAGCTACACAATGATCAATATTAATAATGAATGGGAGTCTCCAATCTAAAATTTAATGAGTATACTTTAAATTACTTTTAACTATAACATGTATTGAAAACTTTTGAACTTTTGTAACTGTAGATTAGTTGTGCTGGAAAATCTAAATATAACACCTACTTTCCGCTAGACATAATGTGTTTCAGAGATGCAGTCTCCATAAAAACTAATAGAAATTCAGTGATAATTGGCGCACGCTTATCATCTGCCCCATTATTGCTCCTTGTCTTACTTTTTGCTATAAATTCTAGAAGGACTCAATTTCTTTACACATACTGTATATCTAAAAATGTCCCTGCAGATTACTAAAATTATGCAACAGGATTCCTGCATGGAGTCTTAACCCTCTTTCTTATTTTGTATGAAACACTCACCTCTTTCACCTTTTTGCCCCTAAGTCCAGAGCCGCAGCCCAGGTTGTCTTCTTTGAGCGAATCCACGGTGTCTCCATAGAGCAGCTTAATTGCTCTTACCAACCTGGCGCAGGAGCGACTGTGATGAAGGTAGCAGTGAGGGTGGCAGTAATCCACATGAGTACAAATGAAACTTTGTTGGTTGCATAAAAGGATCATGACCTAACACCAAAGAACAGCCCTCAGTTACATGTCTACACACAAAACATAATGCAAAATTGTTTCATAAACAGAATGAAAAGCAGGTACCAATAGTTGTAAAGCACACATTGATAAAGTACAGACATGCACGTGTTTTATCTTCTTGAATAAAACATACTCCCATTGCGTTAGTATATGATTTATATATAGAAGCATCAACATGTTTAACCAGAGAGGTTCTGATTTCAAGATAACTTGGTAACAGTTACACCTCCACTCAACATCTGTAGGCATGCTGAAAACAAAAATGATGAGTTATTTCCCGATTTGAAGATAAGGATATTGCCATTACACTAAATGGAGGAGCCTATGGATCCACATTATTCCATGTTGAATAGTAATATACTCTAAGATTTGGTATGACAAAAGGGCTAAGATAACCCCTGGTTTTATATATATATATATATATATATATATATTCTCCCAAGTTATTCTGGGGAAAATAAGGGAAAAAGAACAACTTTAGGACAACACATTACAAAGTAGAGATTGCACAAACAAATTATAATGACTTTTCTCTTAGTAGAACTTCGAACTATGAACTATGAACAATGGTAATTGAAGTTGCTTTTGTATTGGCCATTTGGTTGTGTTTCATAGCATTTCGATATAACAAGTTAGATGAATATACCCAAATGATCCCCATTTTTTGTAGAATGTACTTTACACTGTAAATACATTATTTAATGGGATTTGATGAAGATGCATATATCCCTGTTGAGCCTTTGCATCATATTGATGGTGGCCTTGGTTTGCGGGTACACGATGGAAATCTTTTTCAGCTGTAAGTCGTTTTCTTGCATACTACTCACATGCAGCCAGGACATGTTACGATGGTAGCTTTCCTCTGTGCCAATGTTGCTTCCCTCTGGCTCAATACTTGGTTCACTAGTGCTCCAAGGACTCCCTTCTTCTCAGAGACAAACATCAAAGAAGCCATAAGGTTACTTGGTCTTTTTTGGCTTGACAGCACCATGATCACACCTTGCACAGCCATGCACAGATGATTTCACAACACAACACAAAGCTTATCCCCCACTCCCATTCCCTCTGACTACCAGCTGGGTTGGCGACAACAAGCACATGGTCACATGTCCCTCAAAGGGATTGGGACAAAAGTGGAGAACGAATTCCCTGCATCTTCAAGATGCTGCAAACCATTTGACTGATCTGCAGTTATAGAGCTTTAGGGCTAAACAAACACATTTGGGATTTTTTACTATCATCATCAGACTATCATTAAACTATAAAAACAGAATAAAGTTTCTATGATGCTTTGTTTTACAGTCTTTGAGGGAAGAATATTGTGTCCTCAAAGATTTCACACTATGCTCTTGAATTATGATAATGGAATTGTGAGTCAAAATTAAAGGCTGTTATGGCCACAGAAAATCTTGCTCCTGGCAATGGGTGGGGGTCGTATTAGACCAAAAGTTGACATTGGAAGCACAATGCTTTGCAAAATTAAATAGATGGTACATATCAATAACACATGGAAGATTTGTTGGCATTTCTGCTTGCAAAGACACTTTTTGTACTAATAGACCTAATTTCTTTTCAGTTCTTACAAAAAATAAATTCCAATAGACTCTTCAAAATAGAATTATGCATCCAAGGTCAATATATTATATATTCCAAATTCACCCATTGTCTTGATTATCAGCAACTGCAGTTTCAGTGCCAAACAGCTGATCAGCCCTTTCCAGTACATCTGGTTGCCTGAATATTAGTCCTAATGGTGGCAAAAGATTTTTCAGAGTGGCTATTGCTACTGTTTGTACAAGCTGGTTGTAGATACCTCTATTAGTAAGTATGTCTGCTATGTTTTCCCTTTGGAGCCTCTCCTCCGGGTTACCTATGTCAGTAACAGTGTCCCTGCTCTGTGACAGCTGGATGTCCTCATTCTCGGACCCTGAGTCCTGCCGTGTTAGTTTGGTGCTCTTTAGGCTGCCGGCCCGGCGAATGCTGGACAGGGAGCCCCCTTTCTTCACCCGGAAACTGCGGGTTCCTTTAATCTGGAGCAGGCGGGAGCCTCCTATCCTGATCTTCCTGCTGGGAACTGCATTGAAAGAACAAAAGAGGAATTTTCCCTCCTTTTAAATGTTTACCAATTTTCTCTTATTTGTGCAAAGTTCTTTTTTTTTTGAACTGGACCTAATTCTATTTTTTTTTTTTTGCCAATTGAGCAAGTTTAATCAAGGATATGAACAAGACTGCACAATAAGTATCTGCCTCTCTGCAAGCTTTCATTACTTATGATGCTTCCAGATATGGAATCTTCAGATATTTGTCCTGCGTCTGATTTTGTACCATATTGTCACTTTAAAGGATTGTAGGGCATGGATGTAAAAAGAAAAGTAGGATCCAATCTCTTCCAGTTTTCAATTGGTGGATAATTCAAGCTCCAGAATACATTATATTATGGGATGAGAAATAAGCCAATTCTTTTCCTTAAAGTCTAGTGGACTGGATAGAGCTCCAACTAGATATACAGTTTCCCATATCCGTCAGAAAGTTGATATTAACATATTAACTGCCAGAACATGCGGTGGAGTGGTAGAATAGGTCAAAGGGCATTTAAACGGGTTGAGTATACAAGAACCAAGGCGTAACTGGGTACAGGGTAAGCCTTTGGTCTGCATCATTCATAGCATTTGAATTGGTTCTCCTTCTTTATAAAAAGAAATAAAAAAAGGAAAAAAAAAAACACAAACAGTATATCATATTGTTGTTTATACCACTGTTATCCTTTCACCAAACTCTTTAGATATCCATAGATATAGCTATCGATTAAAAAAAAATAATAATTCTTCTTCAGCAAATAAAAACACACACAAACTTTGTGTTTCTTATGAAAAGTTATTATATTCTATATTCTAATTAAGTCTGATTATCTACTTGCATAGCCACCAAACACTACTGAAAGACTCTGATCCAAATACAAGAAAGAGTTTGATCAAAGGAACAAAGAATGTGTGGCATAAACTATGTGTAATTGTCAACTGCAGAGTAAACTTTTTATTATACTGGAACGGAGGAACTAGTAAAGTTCTAAAGTTGAATGACATTACAATTCTGAAAACCATGACGTAAAAAAGGATATCTTGGGGAATCTACAGTTACATTATCCAGCTTTAAAAAGTTTACATATTCAGCCTTCATCACACATATCACAAAATGATACACAGAAAAAAAAAATGTCCCCCCCCCAAAAAAAAAACCAGGGCTTTCTGGAAGACGACATCCAAAAATAAATTAAATAAATTACACCACTCACCGAAAAAACTGACAAAATATGGCACAAGGAACAGATTGGTATGTACGGTACACACTCTGACCTCCGATCTTAGAACATTTCTACTGTATGTACCGGATGATACCCTGATTAACTCTTCTGGTACCAGGAAGAAAAGTAAAGGAACCCCTTTGTGTTTGGGTTTATGATCACCAAACACGGCCCAGGCAATGGTTATTTGAGGTTAGAAGTGGACAGGTTATGTGCGCTATTATCTCAGTCCCAGCGTTATTTAGAATCGGACGTACACAGAATGTGGAGGCCAGAGAGGTTTCTTTGTGTATGAATCCCAAGGATGCCTAACACTGTAGCTGATTGAAAAAGCGATGGAGACTGTGGGAAGCCTTCTGTCACTGCAGAAAGCTTAACCCCACTCTGTTAAATACTTTTATACACATTACTATTCACAGCGGGACAGGAAATCTCAAGTTTGATAAATATGCATTAGCAGAGAAAACATTACCCAGAATTTTGCAATAGTATATGGGGCTCCATGAAGTGTGATTGACATTGTTATAGACTAATGTTCTCACAAATATATGACAGCCCGGCTTTTGTATTTGTAGCGTTACTGGGATGCAATTCTTTTTCCATTTTTGTTTACGGCACTAAATTGGGAAGCAATTACCTTGCATTAACAATTCCAGCCAAACCATTATTAAACATTATCGGAACAATCAAGAGATCCTTCCAAAATGAGATTCAGTCATCAAGCCCAATATACCACACAAAATATATCAAAAAAGCCTGTTGAATATTATACTATCAGGAGCTGTCTGCATTGGGTAAATGGCCCAGTGCTCACATCCATGAGCCGGTTACATAAAGTTCCTATTTAATACATACTGGATTCATTTACCTAGAACAAATGCTCATTTGGCTAACTGAACCCAGAAGGCTCAACCTTAAGCAACGGTAATGCGGACAACATATAAACGACAATCCCTTTCTCAGTGCCTTCCATGGTTCAGTGAAGATGGGCTGGAGCGGTTATTGTAATATACTATATACCAGCCAAGCTGTGAATATGCATCTCACAAAAAACATGATGTCACCTTACCAATAGCCTAAGTCACATTGAACAATAATGCTATGGTCCAGGAACTCCCTACCTTTCTTCTCCTCATAGCCTGTGTCCGACTTTAGAGTGTGGCTGCTGCTGTGTAGAGAGTCTTTGGAATCTTCATTTTCATCCAAGATCCCAGCAAAGCTGATCTTCCTCTCGTATCTATGTCGGTCCATCTCTGGGTCCAGTCGCAGACGGCATGTTTCCAGATCCTGGAATAGGGATTAGATCACCAATTTGATATCTAGCAATATATTAGGTGATATATTACATAATCATTTATCCAGAATAAGTACAATTAGTTAATTAATAAAAGGTGACACCCCAGCTGTAGATCCATGAAAACCAATCACCTATATTGAGTTATGATGTAGGCTATATTATTTAGCACTAAGGTTGTTCTAAAACTCCATTGCGTCAACATCTGGATAGGTATGTTGGGATGTTTAGACTATCTGGGAGATAATAACCAACTTCATCGTCTCAGAACTTTTTGATCTTCCACTTTGAATATAATGAATCAAGGTGACTCAGTCCTAACACAATTAACATTTACCTAAAATACAAATAAATGTATACCTGAAAGTTTGAACAATGAACAGTTTGAGATTAACGCCAAAACATACCGCAAGAGGTTCGGCTCGGGGCCTTGGCAGGCATGGGAATGTTTCACGTAAAAAGGTGGTGATTTCCAAGAGCAGCTGACATGCTGACATCTTCAGGGCAAATGGACAGCCACATTTGGTTGGGTTTACGGAACCTATAAATTGAGAGTCTGGGTAAGGAGAGCAGAGCATACTCAGACCTGGTAAGGAGAAGAACCAGCGTGCGAGTGACAAAAACCAGACACCCAACACCAGGGGTCAGAGATCAGTAGTCATAGAGGTGCAAAGTAATGGAATTCATGAGATCCTTTGTACAAGAATTCCCTCCTACATTTTAAAACTGCTGCTTGTAGCGTGTTAAGGAAAATAGTATCTGAAAGAACTGAATCTGGATCATGGAAGGTCCTAGTTTCTGCACAAATGCCTAAACCTTGTTTGGAATTTAATGGTTTGTCTCTGCCTGTTTTATATTATGTTCTGGAAAGCTGTGCCATTATGTATTTTAATTTGTTCTGGGGCAATTCTTGTACACAATGTTCATGTTCAGTGACAGAATAAATCCAGAAATCAATGACACGTGATCGCTGGCATGGTGAGGGTATCTGTCTTTCCTTCCCTTCCTGTCCAATGTGACGTACGTGAGGTAGGTGCAAAGGATTGATTTAGCCTGTTCTTGCTGTAGAGGGAAGTTGCAGTAAATACAAGTTTCTCCACCATGACAGATAGTGAGAAGGTAAAATCAGAATGTCTACCTCAATAACGAAAGTGTCTTGAACGTTGAGGCTGAGGGAAGTCATTTTCTGTTTGCGCTCTCCTAACAGCCGGACTGTGTCTCAACATTTTTCTGTAAATGTTCTAAATCATCAGTACAACTGAAAATAGTTTCCCTCAGTCTGCTAAAATAACACGTCAACTTAATTACATCAACACATAATTAAAACGTGTTTGTTAAAGTTACAAAATGTTCTTTCATAATGGAGACAATTGCATTTTTTGTTTTCCCTTTAAAAGAATTTCACATGCAAAGAGCTAAATTAGCATCTTCTTCTTTATAAAGACTTGATGAAAGTCTCTCACCCGCTTTGGTGCTTTAATTACAGATTGTCTTAGAATAGAATTTTATTACCTGGGAATTAATCATGTTTTTTTTTTTTTTTTTTTTAATTTATTTTATTAAAAAAAAAATTCTCAGACTCTCCCAGTAGAACATAGATTATATTCTGGAGATAAAAGCATTGTGTACTTTATCACAGGTAATATAATGCTATGCAAGACTGATTAACATCTTCTGTGAAAAATTAAAGTGGGAAAAGGAGTGTGGGCTTCAGATATGTGGAGAGCCGCAAATCTGAAAAGAAGAGGAAATATGGAGAATATGTAAGAAACTAAAGTAAATAGCAAAACCAAATGCTGGGCTGGATTATTTAGGATGGGTAAATATGCAAATTCATTTACATATGAGGTCTGATTCATGATGTCATGATTGCTTTAGAATTTAGAAATACATTTTCCCCATCTCTGCATTATCCGTGGCTTTGTAAATGAATGCATTTGAACATGTTCAAGAAATTATTTATATGTATATTTGCAAAGGCTACTTTTCACAGATAAATAATCCAGTCCACTAAGTAGAAACACAGCAAGTAAGAAAAATGGTTTTGCAAACATCGAACATTTACCAAAAGTTATTTAATTCCATGTGCAATGGGACCCACATGCTGTGCAATTATGGGTATGCATTTTCTACTTGTGTATATATATATATATATATATATATATATATATATATATATATATATATATTATACTGTATATATACACATACATATAGAATAAACATCTTTTTAATAAAAGGTAAAATTTGGGGGTCATGATATTGCACAGTGATGTGGGTGTACCCTTGCACTTTGGACATGTTGAGAAACCACAACTCATTATTAAGAAAACTCACCATCTACAATTATATCATGTCTTCACCAGGATAAATATATGTTGTTAATAAGAGATAATATTGCCTGATCCCTTAACAAGATGGAGTTACAGTTTATGTTTTCCATAAAGTGAACAGTTTTTTGGTGTAAAATATTGACTTTTTGGCCCAAACTCGGATGAAGTGCCAGAATATGAGTCACACAGTCTGGAACAGACTCATTTATGCTATAGATGGATAATCTAATGATTCCTGAGCCTCCCAATTAGTGTTTTTGCTACCAGCATGTCATGGGTGATATCCCTACTTTAAAGTAGGTGACTCATGAGTGCCAATACTACAGCCATTTGGTTAAGGTATCTGGCGAATCGCTTCACAGAATAAGTGTAGATTTAACGAGCCTTGAATTCAGCTCATTCAAAAAGATCTCAGGTACCAGTACATATATATCCCTTAAACAACTGGTGCTCATGTACATTAAATAAAAACGTTTGGACGCACTTAAAAAATTACGTAACAGGGACAATTAATTTAATTTCATCTAATCTAAATCACATAAAATTGCCCTTTTAGTAACACAAATAGATAGCTGTTACAAAAAAACTATGTTGATTTAAAGCCTATGGCATAACTGCTGACTTCACATTTAAAGAACTACTTTGTAATGGTTTTTGGATTAGGAAGAGAACGTATGGTGTTGTTGATTCCCTAATCTGATCATATGGTGGTTTCTCAACATGTTACAGGTTATGTTCATGCTCAGATGACATCATAACCTACATCAGATGCATGCGTTGTTCTATGGCTAGATAGGGGGAAAGCCATGTTATTAGCCCAGACTAATGCAACCAGAACTCAACGGGAGAAAACAAATGTGAAATCTCCTAATAAGAGAATCCAAATCCATACAAGATCTATTACCGTCTGCAATATACATATTCTTGGTTATGATCACTGGACTTCACGTTATGTGCATGACCATAAATAAGTCACAATATTTGAACTTTGTGTTGCCTACTCCATGTGATTTTATAAAATGCGATGCCTTTGCTATTACAAATCTATTGAATCGTTGAAAATTGCGTTTTTCAGACATTAGCACTAGCATTTATGCGCTTCCTTAAAATTAAACATATATTATATGACTATTTGGAGGAAAGGGCTCTGGTTGCACTTCTGGCCTTAAGAATATATTGTAACATAAACATGATAAATACAATTAAAGCTTTGACAAAGACAACATAATCAGCCTAAGATAATAACTTTAACCTGAGCAAAATTTCTTTGTACCGGCAAATCCTTTGTGCAAAAAGACACCTTTATTATTTGAGGAATTTGCACAAACCAGATGTTTGTGGACAGAAATGTTATGAACATACTGCTCCACCAACGAAATATTAACATGAAATAAACTCTTGCGGATGTGTCATTTCTTCCAGATATTGAATCATGTTGGTTTCTGTGACAACAACCTCTCATCACCAGGTTTTGTGTCGAATCATAAGTGTTCCCAGCAACAAAACTACATATTATTTCTAGGAAGGGTTTAGGTATTCAGCGGTACTGGGAATTATGTTTCCAATGATGCCTTTACTTGGAAATGTGTTAATTGTTTTTAAAAGAAAGAGCACATTGAAAGGTATGAATGGTATTAATATTTTCATGTACAAGATGTACCTGTCTATTTCAGCTTGATTTGTACGTTGTAACTATGATTTTAGTTATAATCTTCTCCATGGCTGGTAATCATTATCACATCAATAATTATCAATGTACTTTGGGGAGGGGGGGGGCACCTTTTTATTTTATGTCATGTTTTTAGGGGTTCTGCAGAAGTATAAAGGCTTAAATGTAACCCTATTTATGTGTTTAAGGTCTCCTGGAAGGTAAACGTGTCCTTGTGTCTATAGTATATATATATATATATATATATATATATATATATATATATATATATATATATAGACTATGCACTACGTATTTTATAAAGCTATTTGAAATTAATTCCTCTATGTTCTTCTGCTAATGACATCAGACATAAATGACATCAATGACACAGTGATGACATCCCCTATACATGGCTAGCCACATCGCGGTAATGTCGCATACAGCCAGCAGGAGAAGGGGGAGTAGAAATAGAGCTGAAGGTTGGTCAACCACTTTTCTTTTTCTAAAACATCTGGATTGTACAAATCTCTCGGGAAACCTTTATTAAACTATTATTTTGCCAGTTAAAGTATGCAAAAATCATTTATTCTTCACTTTGCTTCAGCTGTAGTTTCTAAAATCCAATACCATGTAGAAAACGTTCAAACGTGAATCATTTTCTAGCCAAGGAAAATATATGGCCAAGATATTATTTATAGCTGTGCAGTTTGGTATGAATTAGAATGTGTTTCCGATAGACGTTTCCTTGACGTGTTTTATAATTTAGAGATTTGGTAACACAGTCCTAATGAATAATATCTTGACAATATATGGAGACAGACTGCACAGAAAGAAGCCTTAAGGACAGATAACATAATATTTTCCACAGAGCAATAAGGCACACAGCACAGACCCGTCTGGACACAAACAGATGCTGCACCTCAGTTTTGAGGACGAGGGAGCTATGATTAATTAAAGAGAATCCAAATTTTATTCTTTGGAATATGAAAATTTTAAGATCGCTAACATCTTAGAAGAATGTATCTGTGTAATGCGTTTGGGGTGGACTCGATAAATCCAGTTCTATTTTTTTTTCTGATATTTGAGATCTGTATTCCTTAATTTACCGGTTGTATGCGATTTATATTAAAGGGATATTTGGAACTGCGTTTGAATTTGAACTACAGCTAACTTGCAGAGGGAGGGATAACATGTCAACCAAATAGGTTCAATTTGACTCCAGTTTGGACCTAAGAGAAGCACAAAATAAATTTAGTCCATTTCTTTTCCTTTAACAATCAGGAGGCACAGATCACCAACAAGCCTGTTACAACATTGTTCATTAAACTAGTGTATTGCCTGGAAGGCCAATCAATTAACAATTATTGAGATAGCTAGTATTCTATCTATTATTGAGATAGCGTTGATGTACTTTATTTTAATACTGGTTGAACTTGAACACAGAATCTGGCGCCCAAGGGTACGCTCTGGGGCCGTCTCTGTTACTCTGTCTTCCAAAGGCACATGCAAATAGAATGGAGTTCTGTGCATACAGCCTGTGAGAAGGATTGCCACCTGGCTCCAGATCACATGATACGATCTAACCATACCAGGCTTTAGAACCAGGTCAGGAGAAGTACACTGTACATTTATTCCACCGAGGAAGTACAGATGTATGTTTCTCATTTCCTGACCAAATGCATAAAACCATGGTTGGCATAATCTGATCAGAGAAATAAGGATCAGGTGATAAACCTGCCTTTAAAAAATCCAAGCAAGAACCATCAAGAGAAATAGAAAGTAGAAATAGAGTGCTCCTAAAGCAGAGTTCCTTACAAGCAGGGTTTCTTGTAGTAAAGGGAGTCTCCTTACTGTCATCTAAAAAGTCTTCTTCCTCATCCTCCTTCCTCAGACGCCTCTTGGTTTCTTCATCATAGATAAGTCCCAGCAGGTTGGCTGGACTTTCACTCTCGCTGTGGCAAACCTCATTTAAACGGGCGCCTATCACCTGAAATACAAGCATGTTACGTGCCTCTTAATCATGCAAAGGGGTATTCATCCAAGTTACTAAATTACTTTTTTAATGTAGTTGTACATATAGCAATCACTTGTCAAACTTCCCTGCCAGAGCTCATCTGGGTAGATTCTATTTTTAAACAGAATAACATAGGGTAAACCATTAAGAGAATTATTTTCTGGAAATAACTAATCTATCATAGATGTATGGCTATGCACTTTTGGACACAAATCGATTTCCCAATCAAGTAAGGGACTCCCAAGACAAGCACAGATAACATGCCAACTGGCAACCCTATATATATAAAAGAGTTTATGGCTATTATATCACATTGTTCCTTGGCCTTCATCTTCATCCACTGTACAGCCCTGCAGCCCACTGACCCAATTCTCGAGATACAGGGACCATGTGAAGAAAAAGGGATTACAGACTTACTAACAGAGCTGCCCAAGAGAGACTACAGAACTTAAGTATGTTCTTCCTGATAAGATATAAGTTCGGTAACTCACATCTCCCCACTGGTAGAAGAGCTTGGCAGCGTTCCATTGCAACTTCTGGTTGCGTTTGTTGCCGACTATTGGGGAGCGACCTCGTGACAAGCCCTTTTTGGCAATGTTCACATGATGTCCCTTCATCCACTCTGGCCAGTTTCCCCGATTACAACGATGTACAAAACGGGCACACTCCAGGAAGAGTGCAGCTCTGGCCACCACAGGAGCTTCCTAATATTGAAAGGTTTGGGGATTAATAGACAAAAAAAGTAATTTTATATCAGTATGTTAGCAATTCGCAGCTCACTACTGCAGGTCTATCTCATTTGACAATAGGGTTTATTCACTAAAGTAGATGTTGTCAGGAGAGATGTAGTTTCAACTTTGTGAATTCACTATGTATTATAAATGCAAAGTTTTCTGCAACAGTAGCTGAGCTGGCCCTTCATAAACCATAGTTCCATCAACAAGGTAACTTGATTTGGGTATGATTTATACAGGACCATCTTAGCTGTATGTAATGAAGTCAGGGAGATGAAATCCTGCTGGATAATTACAGAAAACATTCATCAGTTCTTACTAAATATAAATTAATTGAAAATAATAAAAAAAAAATCAATATATACTGTTGAAAAGCTTGAATGACTGAGAAAAGGTTTACTGGGAAATTTAGAGACAGTCTATGCGATGGCGTTCTACAGTACAGTATAGGGCTTAAAACAAGGGCTATGGGCAAATGGTCCTTCTAATATTTCGTACACAATGTTTTCTTACCTGACACCTGTAGAAGAGGCAAGTGAAGCAATGGAGATATAAGAATAGAATGGATAGAGATGGAATCACAGGACACAGAGACACACCACAAATGGAGAAGAATGGGCGATGCAAAGCTGTAAAGAACCACATATTGCCATTACCACTGCTTACATACTTTAAAACAATTATGTGCACAGATGGCTATATCAGACAGGATCATAACTCCAAAATTAAGGATAACATTGGAAAAAAGCTAAATATAAAATAACCATAAAATAGTCACAATGTGATTGCAAAGCATAAGATGATAATTGATTCTGGAAACATACGGCAAGTGGGCGATTATGTTGTCATATGCATTATATATGAATTATGTTATTATGTTTAATGTCTTAAAATGGGATGCAAAAAAAACAAAAAAAGAGTATGGGATGTACTAGTCAGAATGCATAAAACCAATGGTGGCAACAATGTTGTTTTTATGCAATCAAAACAGATTCCACTTGTGTTAGTTATTTTTACTTAGTTGACGTGATGGCTACATCTAGAGAGTGACTTACATGTTTCTTGCCTGAATTTGGATAATATAAGGCAAGAAATATGGGAGAAAGAACCTGCCATTTGCTATACATAGAGGAGTAAAGATGCAGAACATGAATAAGAATGCAAATTTAGAAAAATTCCCAAAAAGAGCAGAGGATTCTCAACTCTACGTAATGGAGAAAGCGTTACATGTTTTCCTGTTCACATCTGGAATTACCAAGTTGACTTACCAAATCTAGAGCTGCTGCCAATATTGAAGCATCAGGTATGGTTCCTGGCTCACAGCAATTCAAAAGAAACTGGAAGCGTTTCATTCCTTGCCTTATGGCGCCCAAGTTGACTACATTTTTACTTTTCCCAGCCTCCTGGTTGGATGTCATATTGTCATCAAAGTTTTGACACCCTAAGAAGGCAGATATGGAAAAAAGAGGGAAGGGGAAGACACAAGATCTCACAAATAAAACAGCCATTGCAGAATGCCATCATATTAGACTGCCCAGCTCTCTAGACTTATGCGTGATCTGAAGCTTAGCGCATATGGTGGCATCACCCACAACACCCAGCAAACTATGTAGAACACAGACGATGATCATTAAAGGTATTCCACACACTTTAAAAGTTAGCAGTTACCATTCAAGAAAGTGGGGATCTAGAACATCAGTTTACTTACAGACATCCTAAAAAATTTGATTTATCAGTAGAACAAATTAACAATTAAACACTTTACGCACAGACGAGAACCTGTATACCCTTGACTGAGTATCATTAATAGTGTGTGGAATATCTTCAGTAAATCAGTGCGTTATCCGTCTTTCAGTTTGGTTCAAAGCTACATAACATTAACATATATTTTCTGCAGTTTTACATCAGGTAAAGAACTATAACTAGGTTTACCCACTCTGTTGATTAATAGTTTTATGTAAATTCTCTGTACTCATTACACACCAACTGCTTAACTAAAAACATCTAATGCTGGATCTTATACAAAGTACATTTGGAAAATGTTTGCTCACGAGGACCTTCTGGGATCCACCAACCATTAACTGTCCCTCACCAAATTCTAAAATAATTAACTGTGTAAATATATGGTATACGAAGCTAAACTTGAAATTATTATGTCATGCATCATTTATAATCCTAATTCGAATTCAGCCATGGTTCTTTTTTCATTAAATATTCTGTAACCTGTTCGCATATGTGTTGAATTCTGAAAGAAGCCTATGACGCAGCATTTTGGAATCAATTTATGGCTACCTTTAATATAGGCAACATTTGGCATTCCAACTCATGGTGCAACCCTCATCACGTTCATCATGTGTGATTACATTATTAGCCTGCATGAGATGGGTTTCAAAATGCCGCCCAACCCTGATGGTATCTAAAGATACTGTGCCTTTCATTCTCAGCACATGGCAAGGCATGATAAAGAAAAGCTAGGAGAACAAAGCAAAGCAGATTACAATAATTCACAAAGCACAGCACCACATGGGCAGAGAGACAGAGATGGAATGCAGCCAAAGGCAGTGTCCTGAGGTCAGCTCCATCACAATTGTCTTCTGCTTAGCTCTCCATGTCAAACACAGCTGATCCAAAATTGTTATATGCTGAGTTGGTGGCTATGGTAATAAAAGCCATGTTGCTCAACACAATAGATCCAGTAGAAAGCTGTAACGTGATTACTTTGACTTATTTTACAAGCATTCTTGTCTAAAGTCAGTTTCTCACTATATAATTTTGGAATCAGGTATTCATATCTGCCCTTATGATCCCGCTAAAGATATCAGTGCTTTTTAAGAAAAATCATATTAAAATGTAATTAATGGAAAGCACAAAATGCTTTACTTTAGATAACAAATCTTTGTAGTACTAATTAAGAGTTTCTCTTCTTGGTAGGTATACATTGTAAGTAATGGATAATCCCCCCCCCCAGATTTGAATCATACTGTTTTATTATTTATTCTGAATACTTTAGGAGAAGGGCTCTATTTTGTTAACCCTAAAAGTTCTATGGAACTCATGAGTAATTTATATATGCCCGAGGTACCCAATCACAATTCTTAGTAACGTTTATTTGTGCTGATGGAAAAGGACAGTGTCTTGTTTGGAAATGGTTATGCAAATGCTAACATGCAAACACAGAAGAAAATAGATAATTGAAACAAGGTATCTGGGTGAGATTTTTTCATTTCATTAAATGTTTTAGGGGAGTGTAAATCAAAATATACTCTAGTAAAACGTAAAAAAAAAATGGGGAATAAAATGGATGATTCATCAATTGTTGATGATTAAGGATTTAATGATGCCATTTTAATTAGTCTTGGATTTAGGTCTTGTTAGTGTCTTGGGAGGATGAAGTGGAATGATTCATGCTGTGAAATGTAAAGGAGGTTCAGTTTCGTTGTGGATTTCAAACATGCTCTAAAGTCTCGTTTTTGGACAATTTTTTTTTTTAATCAATATTTTTTTTCCCTCTTCAATTTGAAATTGTTGCATGCAGGATGAGAAACCAAGTAAATAAGCAAGAAAAGATGGAGGGATGAAAAGTCCCTTCTGGGCCGGATAGAGGAAGTATGGGAAGGTAAAGGTTCGGAATAATTATTTTTTTTGCTGATAAGGGGGGTTGCAATGAACTATTTCTAAATCCATTGCAAGTCCCTTCAGCAGCAAATGGAGTTAAAGTAATGAAAAAGGGAAATAATTGCAAAGGAACAGAAAAAGAGAACCCTGATGTCTAACCATCTTTTTCTTCTGTGTGATGAAGCTTGGATGTATTCCTTCTGCTTGAGCGCCATTTACCAAGACGCTTGAAAAAATTCTCTTCTTCATCTCTTCCGCTTTCCAGTCCGGTTCCTGGTCCAGCTTCTGACAGCTTTACAGCACTGGTAAACTTCACCTGATGCCAAGGAGAAATAGGAATCCATTTGTGAATATATCAAATCGTTACAGAAGAAAGCCAATAATGTGCTTACAAAATGGGTCATTTTATACACACTGCTTTGGCTTATTCACTAATCTGTGAGTTGATCTACTATTTGAGTAGAGGTTTGTACTGCAAAGTATATCAAGAGTGTTATATCAAGAGCTGTAAGAGTGTCTGTGAACAAATTCATTTTTGCGCGAGTGTCAATCACTGATTGTTGAATGTTTGAAAATGTTGAGTTGTCTGTGTTGTTTTGAGTGTCTGTGAGATTTTATGAGTGCCTGTCAGACTGAAAATGTGTTGTTATGCATTTAGGCCTCAAATAACTAACCATAGCTGTGGACCAGATTATCTTCTGGAGGACACTTATATACGTGTGGTGTCTTTGTATTGAAGCCAACCATTTGCCCAATTGCTTTTGACACCCCTAGCATTAATTTCATGTTAAGAATAACTTAAATCTGCTTAGAAAGATTTGTGTTCAGACATTATATTTAACAGTCTGTCTACCTTGGAGCTCTGTCTGATGAATGAAAGTCGATCGACTGAACTTATATCCAAAAAATCTTCAACTCCATCCGTCAGCCCAGAAAGGGAGGAACGTTTCAACCAGTTGCCTGGAACAGAACATTAGGAGATTTTGAAAATTACAGGGCAATTTTTTGACCCCTTTAAGGATGATCGCTGTCATTCCAACATCTTTGCTATGTATTTGTTCAACAGAAATGTCCATATTTCACATTTAGGACACCCACACAAATGATATATTGTTTTTCTGGGAAGATACTTCCTTTAGAGAGTGTTCTCATATTTGACACCATAGTGGGATTAAAATATAAAAAAATGAAGAAACATGGCTTTCATGTTTTGTAGGTAATTACAGGAAAACATTAGAATGTGCGTGTGCTGGTTCACGAGCTAGAATTCTTTTCAAATATGATTTGCTGAGACCTATATCGTTGCCATAATAGAGTGCGCAGATTCCAAAACCTACCGACGTATATGTTTCTGAAAAGTAGGCCACTAAGGCTTTTTCACGTCATAAAAGCATAGAATGTCATAGAAACATAGAATGTGAAGGCAGATAAGAACCATTTGCCCCCACGACTTGTCTTTTAGATTCAGGATATGCCATGCCTGTTTAAATTCCCTCACTGTATTAGCCTCTAACACTTCTGATGGAGGCTGTGCCATTTCTCAGTAAAGTAAAACTTCCTTACATTACATCTGAGCATCTAACCCTCTACTTATGTTCTAATATTCCCACTCTTTTGAACTTTTGTACTTAGTTATATCCCTTTTATTATTTCCTGAAAGTTTTATCACAAAAAATGAAATCGGCTTTTAAGAAGCCTTTTTGGTTTCTATGGCAACATCGTATCAGTGCCTGCTTTTGTCTCAATTGTTTACAGTAAATTTATGAAAAGTATTATGACTGATGTTTCTAATGCTCCTTTTAATTCTAAAAGTTTTAAATTCAGTACTCGGAACAGCACTTTTGATCTCTAAGACAAGCAAACGCTTTGTGGACTGCATTGTCTGTGTTTATTTTTTATAGGAAAAGGGGACAACATTATGGGTCTTGATAACTTTATCAAAAGAGTTATTGCTAGATTCCCATTAAAGAATATCTTAAAATGGAGCGCTACACATTAGGCAGAATGATCTTTCCAGTGCAAGCGTAAATAGCTACGGATCATTTCATAGATAAGCCGTACCCACCCAAGGGTAATTTAAGCTTTTTGCGGAGTGAGATCCTGCGTGACCGGGATCGTGATCTCCTTTCATTGGTGTTTCCAGAATGGGCAGTAGTGCATTCCGAAGTGTCTGGCTCTGATTGGCTACTGGTGTCACTGGCCGCACTCTGGGATTTGAACATCTTGCGCCAAAAATCTTTTCTGCCAAGTCCCGCGCCTTGCATTTGCTCGTCGCTGCGAGATAGATCAGGGTGAACGTTAAGATTTTCTGCATTGCTGTAAAACGAGAAAAGGAAAACTTGCATTCAGTATTATGAACATCACTTAAAGATGTTTGGGTTTCTAAACAAAGGATGTCAATGGATTTCACTCACTAAAGTGGCGGTTTGCAGGATAGTTTCCATAAGAGCTGTGCTTCCCAATCATGGAAAGTGTCTCTTCATATAAATCTGCTTTATACAAGGCCATCCATGCTATTTTCAGAGCTAAGTAGGATTAGCCTTCCATAGTGTATAGTAAGTCAGTGGAATGAAATCGCAACTCTCCTGCCAACTCCCTCTTTAGTAAACAAACCCTAGTCTGCCAATGTAAACCCCTATAAGAAAGGATCATGTCTGCAAGCCTAGCCATCCAGCTGTGATCAAGCGTAGACTTAAAAACCGCTACACAGCCAAAGGTCTGGGTCCATCACCTTGGTAACAATATATATATATATATATATATATATATATATATATATATATATATATATATATATATATACATATATATATTATAGATTGATCAGTGAACAATTGTGGCTTAACTCAACAGATTGCAAACTCAGCAGTCTGTCTGTTGTTTGCGGGGGTATGCAAAGTAACTTGCAAATGAGCGAATTTGCACGTTCTGTGCTTTTTTATAATATATATTATAAAATCTCCTGTATTAAACAGTGAAAAGGATCATAGCTATTGATATGGCTCTGGGCAAAAATGGCATGGATTTATAATATTAATAAGCATGCATATTACCTTTCACATATAAGCAAACAGATGATGGGTGACAAATACAATAATAATACATGTTATGGATATCTCTGTCTGAGCACCAGTAAGGTGTCAGATCAGAGTTTCTTAAGTTCAATTCTCAAATACTCCAACAACAAAGCAATATCACGGATGAGGCACACAGTGGGCATGATGTATAAAATATCTTCTTGTCACCATAGCAACCAATCCGTCGATTGGTCGCTATGGTGATAAAATCACTTTTCAAACATTACACCATAATTAACCTTCATACATGGCAACCTTCGTTATGTACCATCTAATAAACCTGACACATAAATCAACAAGACAAATGCGCTTTAACTATAATAATTGTGAACAACTTTTCATAAGTACCAAGGGTAAGAGAAGGTTGAGAGGCACATCTATATAAAAGCAACAACGAAAATTCAAACTGATAAAAACAAAGAATAAAAAAACCAATACCTTCAAGAACCAAAAAACCTGGGTTCTTTGCGTGTTGACTGGAGGATCAGTCAATGTTTTTTAATAATTATTGCCCTCTCCTATAAACCTTCTCCCATGGAAGATCATAAGAGCTGGTTTTGCATGAAAATGTGTGTTATGCCATGTTGTTTAAAATTGCACTGAATTTATTGAACATACAAGATACTGATTTGATCAAAGTTTCCAAATTGGACGTATTCATGCTTCCTGGCTGCAAACTTATAACTATATCATTCTCAAGCGATTACATCCCAAAGTGTTTTATACATGCACACTTCTTCTAAAATGCCCTCTTGAAAGAATGATAATAGAGAATGTATAAAACCATTTATGTAAATTTGGTTTTACATATATTTGTTTTTTAATTTCCACTGTTTTCAGGGGCTTTATTCAATGAACACTAACAGGTTTGCACTGTTAATAGACAATGCATGGTCTGTGATTCAACTCCCTGACTAGCAAGGGAGGGCTGGCACCTTCTGACCCCAAAAACCTCTTGACCTCCCAGAAACTAATATATACACTGGCACATATATTTACACATATTTACACACTCACACTAATACACCATTAACACACACACACACACACACACTTACACATACATACTGCCTCTAACACACACATACACACTCATATTAACAGATACACATATTTACACATGGACAGGCACTCTAACTTACCCACATACATACACTGTCCCACCCCCTCACTTCTTACTGTCTTCCTCACACCCTTACCCCTTTATCTTGGCCGGAACCTTCTTTCCAAGCCTCTCTTTTAATGTGAGGTCACATAACATCTTGTTACCTGATCCTACATCATTTCTGCCTCGAGGAAAAAGAGTTTTGGACCAGCCTGGGATGCCCTACCCCCTGGGCCAGCCCTCCCCTGCCGACAAGAAACACTACAGTGGTCATGGATTCTAGACTATGGTAGATGTAGCAAACAGCTTTTACTAAGTGATTCAATGCACCATTCGTGTGCCCTGAATACTGTTTGATCTAGTTAAGTGTCACGTGAACTCCAAACTAGTGGTTCCAGATAATAAATGGTATTAGTTGCAAAACCAAAACAAATATATGCACAGGCAAAATGCACAGGCAAAATGAATGAAAAGAAACACCAGCAAACATTAAAGTTCTTTCTACAAGTTGTTATACATTGAATTTAATGAGCTTCTGCTGTGGCAATGACTTGTTTCACTTTATATTATCAAGTATGCATTGGCTTAGATGTGGAATTACAGCACTCTATGCTGTCATATGCTCTCTTATTGCCTGGGTCCATCTTAGCAGTTAGCATATTTGCTCTGGTAGTTGAATTGCTAACTAGCGAGTCTGACTTTAGTGTGCATTTTGTTTTTTTCATAAAAAGTATACCTTTTAGCTCTGGATGTTTGTTTCTGATGACAACCTGTCTTCCTGAATTGATAGTTCAGAGTAAAGCCTTGGTGCCGTGCATTGCCCTACTTTTGCTAGTAAATGTATAGGTAATAGGGTGGTTTTTTTTTGTTAAAACATTGCAAAGTAGAACATATTGTTAAAATAATATTAAGTCTAGTCAAAAGAAAGTTGACATTGATAAAAAGCTATAGGCTGTAATTTACTTATTTTTAGGTTAATTAGAACCCTTGGTTCTCTTTCCAAAGAAGTTGAGTATTAACATGCAGGTGCATCCAACTGGAGTTGAGTCTAGTCAGTCTAGTTAATCCTTGCAAGTGCAAGCAAGATTATTCAAATTAAATATAAACTCATATGTCCTCACCCATAACTTGCAAAATAAACCCAAATCACTACATTCATTTTTTTTCTAAAAAAAAGGAATAAATTAGTAAAAACTAATGAGGGGTGGGCTTGCTGATGCATGCTCACTCGAAGGCATTTTACTGAATAGATTTGCCTAAGAAGCTTTGTAAAATGCATTGACTTAATTGCAATGAAAAGGACACTCAGTGTAAAATGGAAGGTAAATAAAAAGTTTCATATTGTCCTCCCAAAAAACCTGTTATGCATGTCCAAAACTGTTAGTTAATTTACTGACAAAGGTTGTAGCAGTGTTTTTTAGCAGAGATCGGTAATACAAATGCTTATGCCAGAAGACACAGTGCAGGAATAGGATGAGCCATGTGATAATTGCCTACTTACTGCTCTGGTGATTGCGGGGGGTGGCTAGAGATGTAACTTCGGCACTCCTCGGGCGCATAGGAGACACGGCCCTTTTCAGGAGCACTCCCCTCTTCCGGTCTAAGGGTACAATAGGGCCAACCACAGGAGAGAAAAGTCAGCCACTGGCCCAATCCCTTTTTAGTTGGCTTTCAACTGTACTGTACTTTATAGACTCCAATTAAAGCACTATCAAGCACCATGATGAAGTCACAAGAAAATCATTACTTTAATTCATATTGGTGCATTCATTCATATTCATTCATTCATTAAATGGCTACAATACAAATCTTGGGGACAATGCTTCCACTATTTCTAATAATGACAGGCCATTTTCTTAAATAAGCAAGGCCGCTGCCAAAGTTGGAAATAAAAAACAATCTCTGCACTGTAAGTATCACTGAAGGCATTCAAGTTACAAATAGATTTAAGTTTAGAATGGAGACTGTATGTTCAAATTTTTCCCATTACATGTTTCCCAAGGCTCGGACACCATTGCTCCTCTAGTAAACTTAAATGGGATGGCTTGATTAGTGAGAAGAGTATACAGAGGAATGGGTTTTTCACCAATAATACTTCTCCTTTGCCTCCAAAATTTGTCACTGTAGATCTGCCTTACAAAAAATTTAGCCTTTGGGTCAATATTTTAACTGTTTTGATCAGTTACATGACAAACCTGACAGGTCAATATGCATTATTTATTTTCACTGATTTAATTAAAGAGAAAATGTCACCTTAAAAGCAAATCTATATTAACATTTGATGTGTTTTTAAATTATTGTTTTTTAATTGTTAAAACACAATATTAAATGGGTTTGCTGGTTCCCTCATGCGGTGGAAAAGCAGGGTTGTACTATAGGGCGTGCTATTAAGTTGTTGTTTCGTCTTCTCACTTGAGTTGTTCTTTACAGCTCTTGAGCTATGGGTTCCGGATTTTCAAAAAAGAGTTGAATGAGTCCTGAATTTGCTTGCCTTATGTTCTAGGTGTTGTCTGTCTGGACCCAAGTCTCATGTATAGGGACTCATATGCCATTTTAAACATATGAGAAAAGTAATATTGGGGTTCATCTTTTTTTTTTTTTTAACCATGAAAATTGCTGAACTATTTTGAAATATGTTTACATAGCATAAAGCATGTCATTGATATTTTAGTGAATAATGTTATATGTATACAGGGGGCATTCTAAATGAGCTGACCTTTGGATTCTAGCACCTATATGAACATTTATCAGTTTATTACAATTAACCAATTGTATGTACAGGTAGACTAAGAAGCAGTCAAGTCCAGACGCTGACAATCTGGCAATTACCATACATTCGGATGTTGAGACAACCCTGGGACTCAAGGTCAAACCCCAGGAGTTACCATGTATGATTATATATAATAATTTTCTTATAGGTGACACTCCCTCTTTAACATATATTAAAGAAATGTTAACAAACCATATAATTCAATGGTTCCCAGCTCCTGTCCCGAGGTTAAGGTTGTCTATACACCAGCACAAATAATCAGTTGGAAGGGGAGTAGTGGTTTTAACTCCCTCACCTCACTATTCATAATCAATACTTTCTCCAGTGTGAAGGTCTAAGAAGACTTTGGAGTCCATTCACTAAAGGAAGAGTTGGCAGTATAGTTTGTTGGCCTCAATAATGAATAATTGGCCTCAATAATGAGAACTCTACCTTTAGTGAATAAATCCCTTTGAAGAATTCTCGCTGATTTTAGGGATATAGCACCAACATATATATTTATATAAGTGCAGTCTTAGCAATTTAGAAGGCACATAGGTAAACCCCCCCTTAAATGTTGAGGCTTTAGGTACCAGAGCTGGGAACCAGTGATTTAGGAACCAATGATCTAGGCAGGTGTTATCACATGTGTATTAAGGTTTTTGGGTGCAATAGGTTAACGGAATATGATGGGGAACAAATGATATCAAATGTGTACATTTACAAACATAAGTATTGTTGCACTCTAATAAAAGCATTAATGGTGAAGCAAAAAAAATAAATATAATAGCGGTGCAAAAGCTGATAGCAAGTAGCAGTCACACAAAAGGCAGCCAAGAATGTACCACCAAGAGATAAAATGTGTGTCTTAAGTATTCATATTAATATATTCTCTATTTTTCTGTATGTACTTATAAAGTTGTGCATGTACATATTAAATGTCTGTTTAGGTCTGCAAGGTCAATTACATCGTTAAGATTTAGAGCATTTTTAAAGGGGCAGATATATCTGTTTATTCTTTTAATATTAATATATATATATATATATATATATATAACATCCAAAAATAGTTACCGGCACTCCAGGGACTTCTTTAAATAATCACTCAATAATTTAAATAATTAAAATAATTTCTCGAGTGATTATTTAAAGAAGTCCCTGGAGTGCCGGTAACTATTTTTGGATGTTATAAGATTTGCTGTTGCAGCTACTTGGCACCGGGCTAAAAAAGTGGTGATTGGTGTGCAATTGTTAATTTTGGACTTTATATATATATATATATATAATATTAACAAACTACATTAACTGTGGTTTGTTAGCATACCTCCCAACTGTCTTGATTTCTCCAGGACAGTCCTGATTTCCCCACTCTATCCCGCTGTCCTGCAGTGGTCTACCTCTGCTACCCTTCTCGAGACCATATGGGGATCACAGAGAAAGTGAGGAGGACCTTTATGTAAAGGAATCTTTTGTTCCTACAAAGGACTTTACTACAGGTATAGCTGAGCTCGAGACTTTTGACTAATCTCCTATATTATGTATGCATTATGCATTGCTAACGTTCTTGCAGGACAAGCTCACTGCCCTTGATCATGCATAGTGAGGATGATGATGATGAGATGTAGCTGAAATGCTTAACTTTCCTGTAGATTTCCTATTTTGCAATTACACCCGAGGCATAATTCCTATCAGTGGCCACTGGAGGAACAGTATATAGTGGGGGGGGCACATAAGATACCACAGTCAAAACTGGGGGGCACCAATAAGTTCCACCACTAAATCATGCTCCTTTTCCCCCGAGGCAAGAATGGAATATTGTGCCCCCATAGCTATTTTTTTTAAAGAGGTAATTTTATTGACCCTGCCTTTACACACAGCTTCCCATAAACACACATATACACGTACACTGCCCTTACATACCTCTGTCCATACACACATATATATATATATATATATATATATATATACACTGCTGTTACACACGTTTGTCCATACACACATAATACGCATTCACTGCCCTTACACACCTCTGCCTTTAAACACACATATACACATGCACACACCAGCTTACAAACACACAAATACCTACACTGCTCTTACATACTCTTTACACACACCAGATTACAAAAACACACATATATCCACATACACTGCCCTGAAACACACCAGCTTACAAAAACACACATATATACCCATACACTGCCCTTACATCCCTTTCTCCCATCTCTAACCTTTCTCATCCTCCATCCTACATGCTCCATGCTGTCATGGGAGCTCGAGGTCTGTCATTTCAGACTTCTGCTTTAATGCCCCCTAGTCAATAGGCATAGGCTATTGCTGCAGCGCAGGGGGGTAGCTCCATCTGCCATCACAAGTGCCCTCCTCTTGCCATCAGAGGGCCTGGGGCGGAGCATGCTACTTAACTGCTAAATAATGGTCATTTACATAAGTTGCAAATTAAAGACCCCTCATACTTGAACAAGTTTGAGACCTGCTCTATCTGTTGCCCCCTCCACAGCTATGTGGACTGGTCAAGTGTCAAGTGACTTAATAATCTCCTGGAAAGGCACAGACCACTCTATTGCCCCAATTGTGGCTCGGTATATTTTGTAAATGATGGTGCTGGAATACAACATCTTAATCTGGAATCATCATTCACTGCAATAACAAAGTACAATGGAAAAGAAATCAGAGGGTGCAAGAAAAGATTTTACAGTTTCGTCTATTCGTCCAAATAACGAACTAACAAATGGAACATTGGACGAAAGAAACGAAAAACTAATGTACGTAATACAAAAGTCTTTATTTATTCGTTCATTCAATCATCGCCACAGCCGCTGTTTTAACTACACTAAGAGAAGGAGAAGATCGTCATTTTGCCTGCACTAAGAAGAGGGACATTGAGTGAGCTGATCTCTGCTTGTCCAATCAGCCCATTCCTGTCACATCATGCTGAGGGCTTGTCCAATAGCTGTGCTGCATCTTTCAAAGAAAAAAAAGCAGACTAGCAATGAAGAAAACCTATATAAGAGCAGAGCAGGCAGGGGATCCGTTCATTTCAATGTGACTGCTTTATGTGACACTGCTGTGCTGCATCTGAGCATTTTACAGAGTGAGATTCTTCTTTGTGAGACTTGGTGAGCCTCGGCCTGCCATTTCTCACAGTGTCTAAGACTCTCTAAAGTTTCCAAAGTAAAGTCATTTAAGAGGATTTTTTCAGTGCTTCTGTCAGCTGTGTATTCTTGTGCTAGTGCTGTTGAGCTGACAGTTTGCCTCACAGTTCCTTAGAAAAATTCAGCACAGTCGGTCAGTCAAACCAATAAGTTAGTTAACGCAACTAATTTGGTAATATCAATAATATAACTGTTTTGCTGTTACATTTTTTTTTAATTATTTATAGGAAGATGGACTGTGTGAGGACGACTGCAATGCTTGAAGGTAGCTGTAATAGTAACAAAGAAATTAGCTATTGTAGTATTAGGCTTAGCAGAAGTAGTACTACTGTATCTTGAATTTGTAACTAACTTCAAATTCTTGGTTGTTTAACCATAATATATTTCATGAATATCAAAGTATAATATTATTATTATTAATTAATATAAATTAATAATATTAATTATAAATAATATAACTTCACTTTAGCTTAGTGAGCTTGACGGTAGACTTGGGTAGACTTAGACTACTTAGAGTAAGTAATTTATTATTCTTATTATAATAAAAAATAAATAAATAAATATTATAATAAGTTAATAATAAATAACCCCTAAGTAAACTCTTGTCACGGCAATAATAAATAATAATAAACTCTTGTATTAAGACAATAACCAGGCAGGCACTTGCAGTAGTAATATAATTTTTTTAAAAAAAATATTTAATTAATTATTATTATTTACCTAGATTAAGTAATTTAAAATTATATAATTGTATTATTTAATTGATAAATATTTGGTTATTCTTAATATAATCATTAATTATTAGGTTATAAACTTATAAATTAAGTTTAAGGGTGGTAGTGGACTAGTTAATCTTTAATAGATGGTGTTAAAGAATTTTTTAAATGTAATTAATAACACCTATTAAAAATTAAGATAATTTAACCCTCTTTCTTCCATCCATTGGTCTCAAAATCCCTATTCAACATCTTCGACGTGTTTATTTCTTGTTTCCATGGCAACCAGACTGACGAACATAGCGACATACAAATTTCGAATTCCATCGAATAAGAAGCACCCCCCCAAAAAACCAAAAACATGAAAACTAAAACAAAAGTTATGCCTGCGCCCAAGTCTAATCTGGGCCTTCTAAAGCAAAAGTCTAACGTCTCTTATTTTAGGGTACCTGGAAAGTAGCTTTAATGCCTATATGGGCCTATATGATTTGGACCTAGGTCTTAACTGTGGTTTATATGACATATGACTCCATGTATAGTTGTACAGCTGATAGAAATACAAAGAAGCTGAATGAAATGAGGGAGTGGCGGCCTTGCACAGCAGAGGACATCTGAGCAAAAGCGATCTTAGCCACACACAATGCTGTAAACAAAATGTTGAATCTTTGCAACCTCCATAGCAAAGCAAAACAGCTAAACCCAGCTAAGCAGAACAAACTTCATCAAGCAGCAGCAGCAGAAGAGCAAAATAACCAGTCACAGTGGTGTATAATCATGGATAGTAACCAATTAGTTAGCATGATTACTACATGCCCACTTTCACACGCAAACCTTTTGCTTCCTGAAGGTCTTGGCTCCTGTTCTCCGTCTTCAGATTTTTTCCCTGGTGTCAACTTTTCTGCACTGTCCAGCAAAGCACTCAGGGCAACCCTTCGAAAAACATTGCCATGAGCCTCTTTGATAAACTGTACCAGCTGTCGAATGTCACAATATAGACCCTGAAAGGAGAAGATACATTATGCAATTAGCTCTTCCAAAAAAACTCATTTTGTATGGATGTTCCCATGTGTTCTGGTTTTTTTTGTTTATTCAGTGACTGAGCATATGTTTTGAACCAGGTTTGACAATTACATTTTTATATTTCACCACCTACTTTTATGAATTATCATATTAGGCCACCTGCCATATGTTAAGTAAACAGTGACACCATAAGAACAGAGATGTGGGCTTTGAGTATTTTGATGCATAATGCACACAAAAATAAACATGAAAATGTATATGAAATAGAAATACATATGAACAGATTAGCACCATTCCCTCCACGGTGATCAGCCTAACGCTGAAACAGTTAAGAAACCTTCCTCCCTGCAGTGTGTATAGCCGCAACATTGTTTCTATCTTTTGTTAGATCTCAAACCTTACTCAGTTCTTGGTCTTGTCAAATTAAACTTGAAATCTTCATAAACTGTATTTTTAGTGGTAAAGACTAAATAGATCAAAATGGGTCAACTTTGCATTCTTGATAAACTAGGTGACCCTAAGTATGAACTCTGAAAATGTAAGGGAAAATCTAACCCATTAGATGTTAAAAAAGTTCTGGTTTAGAGTACAATGGCTTCTAGTGCCTTTACCACCTCAAAAACGTTTGATGACTACAATAAGGTTGTGGACGGCTTGTTCTAAGCCCATTAGGTCTTCTGGAGACCTGAAGCATGGGGAGAACTTCAGTTAGCATCTGCCTTAAACTGTGTCCAAATTTACTTGATCTCTGATTAACGTTATATGCCATGAATACCACCTCTGCTCCTTCTAACATTTAATTTCCAGATTTCATGTCACCTATCTACTCCTCCAGGATCTAGACTCTACAGTTAAGTGACTTTGCCTCTTCTTTGAACTAACATCCTATCAGTGCATATGAATATGTTGTGTTTGATTGTAGCTAAAATTGTGAATTGTCTTTAATATTTGAGCAAATAAAAATATAATATTAATAATGTTATACACACAAAAAAAGAAACATCTAGTAAAGATACATAATGTATCCGTTTGTAACATTAATATGGATACTCTTACCAGGTTCTCAGGACTGTGTAGCTCATGAGTAGTTGAAGCACATCGTGTAATCAGAGACTTAAACATAGAGCTCACGATAATGCCCTCCACACTTTGGGCTGTAGACTTGTTGTCCATTGTGGTGAAGTTGTTCCCAAATCCAGCCCTGTCTATCAAAATACAAGGACAGTATTTAAATTGGACACCTATATCATAAATACACAGAACTGTGTAAAGGAGAGTTATTAAAAAAACAGGTGAATTCAAGTGACAATGCTTACTCGTCATAAATCATGAGGTCTTACCCTTTGTAAACCCAGTTTGATGATAGAAAACACAATTTCTGCCCTAAGTTCACCCATAAATTCAGAGACTTGTTAGCTTTCTTGTCTTTGGACTTACTGTCAGTAACTGGCTCCATGCAGAACCCGAGAAGAGCATGCAGAAAGTCCACAACATTATTGAGGGAATCCTTGTTAACATAATCTCTCATGGTTTGCCGGAACTGTACTTTATCCAATTTATATAGCTTGGTAAGGCAGCTCTGTGCCTAGACAAAAAAAAGTAATATCCATTTAGTATTATCAACCCTGGAAGGGTAGCAAAGGAGCTTGCAATCAACTATCACAAATCAACATTTAAACCATGGAGATCAGCAAACCTTATACGGGTTATTATGTAGAGGAACTTGTGAACCTACCTCTGATTAGTAAGTTATGAATGGCTTCCTGAAAGTGGGTATTTACTGAACTGCTTAAATGTGATTTGAGGTGAGATGAAACTTCTGAGATGTGACTTCTCAACGTGTGCTAGAGGGCCAGTGAGTTTCTCCTCCACAAAGGGCCAAACTGGCCAGGCAGAATGTAATGTTAAATTGGTGAGGTGACTTTCATGAAATGTTATATCTTCATAATGCATTGTGAAGTCTGTCAGTTGAAATATCCCCTTACCTCAACTCCCTTCCTAAATAACAGTCTGATTATCTGAAACACATTTTAGTGCCCGTGAGATAATTGTGGTGCAAAAGGGTTAATGGCATGTTGGTGTAATGGTTAATGGTTGAGAAAAATGTCACAATGATATTTTTCAGTTATTCTCTGTTCCATTCTTCTTTTATTTGATTATTATGCAATTATGCATGTATTTTGATTTGGATAATAAGCTATATGCTTGATTTCATCCTTTTAGTGAAAGCGTCATCTCTGTATCCTCATACGCAGGTTATAGTTAGTTATTTACTATGTATTGTTATTTTGCCCTATTTGGCATTTGCGCAGTTTAATATGCAGAAATGATGTGATACATTTTACCAACACCATTGTTCTCTCCATACCTGGTTTCTTAGGCGATCCCCAGACAGCCCTCTATGCCCCTCACCGCAACCATATGCACAACCTAGAGACTTCACCAGTTTTATAAGCATGGTAAGAGCCAGCTTGTGGGTTGTTACATTCTCATCCTGAAAACACAAAGAACACGTAACAGAGAAAGGAAAAATAACTTTGATCAAGGCAACCAGCGTACATAAAAGTTTAACAATTGTGAGTCAATTATCAATCCTCATGTAAGAAGAATTAACACAAAACTGCCTGAAGATGTCATGCCATTAAACCCCACCGGTAAGTAATACTCACATAATGTCTCAGATCTGATAAAATAGTATAAAAAGTGATCTTGATTATTTTTTGAACTCTGGTGGGTATAAAACTTTTGGTTTAAAGAACATATTTGCTAAATCTTATTTTATGAATTATTTCAATGTGAGTAGGACATTTTTTACCTTGGACACTGAATCTGATTTATGCCATCATACCTTTTCATTGTTTTTGTCATTCTTGTCAAAATAGCCATCTCCACCACTTCCTCCATCTCCTCCTCCTCCACCACCGGCTGCCCCACTAGGAGCTCCTCCAAAACCACAATTTGATCCTCTGGCTGCCCCTTTCATCTGAAAATTCCCTTCGCTCTGTCTCTTCTCTGTGGAAACTGAGGCTGATCCTGATAGAGAGGAGGAATCATTCTCTTTGTTGTCACTTTTCTTCCTCTTTTTCTCTACACAGGGAACAACCCCGAGCTGCAGCAGGCAGTCTACAATATTGAGGGCCACATCGCATATACGAGAGCTGATGTCATGGTTTAAGACGAGATATACCGCTTTAAGAACAAACTAAGGAAAAAAGTAGACAAAAAATCCATATGCATTTGTGTAAAATTGTACATGAATCATGTCTTTATGATTACATCGTCACCTGAAAATTCTTAGAAAGGATATTAATGTATTTTATGAATGTTTCTTTGATGTTCTCCATAACAAATATTGTCACTTATATAAATGGCATATTAGAGCTCATTTTAATTTTTGGCTCTCCTAATTTTATCTATTTGCTCATTGTTTGCATGAAAAATGCTAAATTTGTTAGCCAGCATTTTTTATTTCTATTCAGTTAACGCTGATATACTATCCCAGAAATTCCATTGAAAATTCCCCTAAGGGTTTTCTCCACGAGGAAATACATGGTAAACAATTCACCATTGAATCGGAACCAGAAAGGGTTAAACAAAAATACACAAAGAGGAGTCTCCAGATATCATTATTAGGGCAATTAACCTGCGAGTCTCTGGGCTGCAGTATTTCACACGAAAAGGAATTAAATTCAAAAAGAAAAAGACAGAGCTACAATTATCCAATGCCACAAAATATTTATATATAAATATATCAACGCTGTGAGGCTATGCAGAAGCACCAATGTACATATATATGGTAAAAATCACCACAATATTCTATATGATATAAAATATAGTATAGAAAAACACAATAAATATCAGGAAATATTTATAATAATAATCATCATAATAATAAATAAAAAAAAGGTCCAATAAACTATAAAAACAAACCTCTTTCTCTGGCGTTGTCCCCCCGCCAGGATAAACAGACATTTTGTTTCCTCCATTAGCAGTGGCAACATCATATAGATCACAATATCATATAGTGTTGATATTTATTTCTGGTATATATCTCCATTGTGTTAATTGATTTTGATTTGTTTATTATATATGTATTGAATAAAATGTATTTTTATATAAACGTATTATGACATTGAGAATTGTTAGCGCTGTATTTTTATTTTTGTATATTTGCCTCCTCTTCTGGGCCGACTAGATGAACCATCTATCTTATCTATCAGATTCTGATCTGTTGCAAATTCTTTTTTTCTGTTGTAGATTCCTCCACACGCTACCCTGCTTACCGAGAGATCGAGCATTCCGTTCTTATGGACAAAATTGTTGGTTCCATCTATGTGATCGGTGTCCTCAAGGCTGCTGTAGTTAATGCAGGAATCAGTTAAGCTCCGTGGAAGATTGGCACAGGCCAAGGGTTCATGTGGCAATTCAGGAATGGGCACTTGGTGGCACAGCTTTCTCATGTGCTCAGTGAAAAAGTCAGCATAGCCCACATTAAAAGAAGCCAACGTGGTGTTGAAAGTGGCCACCGTGATAGTGGAGATTTGGGACCTCACTGGAAGGAGTAAAAATAAATGTATGAGCATTATTGACATGTCCAGCAAAAAAAAAAAAATGGAACTCTGTCCTAAAACATCAAAAGAGTAGAACAGTTCACCTACCCTCCTTAACGGTGTTTTCTCCATGGCTGTTGGAGTGGTCAGGCAAGTCACTCAATAGAGTGTGATGCGAGTGAGAATGTCTAGCACTTAAGCTTTCCATTTCCGTAGCAGTGTCCGAGCTCCCACGTCTGGTGAATTTACCTGCGGAAATTTTGTGAAAATTATTTTAAACAATTTTTTTTACATTAAAGTTTCTGCACAGTGAAAAAAACTATATTATAACGTATTCTAGTACTCACCAAGTATTGTAGTCTGCCATCCGGCCTTTTCAATAGTACGCCTGTCCTCACCAACACCAGAAAAACTCCCGAAAGAAAATGTGCTGCGTGTTGGAGATACATCCAAGTGGTCTTCGTGAAGTAAAAATGGCACACCCATTCTTCTCTGTCGCTTCTTCCCCTGATGATGATAAGGGATAGAACCCTTGCGTTCTCTATCCTCCCGACGGCTTTTAAACTAAAGGCAGATAGAAGATAGCGTTGTGTAACCGCTCGGCACTTCCACCATTAGCAATGCTTAAGTATCAAAGAATGAGACTTGGGTCCAAAACACTGATTCAATAGGCCTATGAGTAAGCGCCATTTTTGGGTGTGTAACGTGTTAGACGTTCACCTACCAGATTTCGAGTCCTCTCTGAGGTTGGCCAAATGAGGTACATAAACTGGCATATTGAATGAACTACCTTGTTTGACTTTTATTTTCTCCTGTGTTTTGGATCCAAATCCTATTCTTTGATACTTAATCATGTGGCAACCCAGGCAAAATATTATCTTGCCCCCTCCCCCTTTCATTGCAATATTTTTAAATCCTAGTAAGATCGAGAAGTGAAAAAAGCTATACAGACTGTAGTATGGTGCAGGGGCTACACATGGTGACAGACAGGAACAGGAAATAACTGTTCTGCCCCCTACTCTGTACAAACTTCTTCACTGCTCTGCTCCCTGCATGTAACTTTGCGCTCTACCTTCCTGACTCATACATTCAAACCTTATGAACAAACACACTCAGTAATACCATACACAAACACACATTTTAACACTGTACAGTGACACTCAAGCAATGCACACCAATGCACACTCTAACACTGTACATAGGCACTCCCCCTAAACACTGTATACTACCACCCTACACTTACATTCACTCTAACACTGTACACTGACACCCAACACATTCTAACACTTTACAATGACAAACTGTACACTAACTCACACTCAGTCTAACACCAAACACTGTACAATGACACCCCTTAAAAACACACACAGTTAAACACTGTACACTGACACTCCTCACACACATACCCATTCTAGCACTGTACATTAACACACATACACTCATTGTAACACTTCCACTGACTCATGTTCTAACACCGTACACTGACACATACAGTGTTTAACTTGTACACTGCCCCACACACACACTTAACCATGTACACAAATACCCACACACTCTCATTTTAACTACTGATAGACATGGACATGGTTTTTACAGTTGCTGGACCCAGTGAAGGACACTATCAATTGTTTATTAATTTAAAACAAATCTAAATTGTTCCCTGGGCTAAACATGTGTTACAGTGAATCAGTCTATTCGCCTTAGGTCCAAAATACCAACAGTAATGGAGTGGTAAAATGCACAAATATACACTGTCCTTACAAATGCCTGTCCAAAAACACACACATACCCATTCACACATACATACACACGGATATTCACGCTTGCCCCTACGCACTAACATCCTGGTTTACACTTGCTCTGTCAGCTGCTTACTTGCGAGTAGCAATGATATTACATTCAGTAAGGTTACATTCAATATTTCATTGTTACTACTATGTTCAAAGTCAAATTTTGCAGAGCCATAAGGTTAGTGAAAAGAATTTATAAGGTAAAGGGTTTCACCTTCTTGAAGATGTTTATCCCAATATCTGAGGAAAGATCAGGAATTGCTGATCGTCTAAGGTTGGACAAGGAGACCTTGGCATAAGGTTCAGTCCCCAGGGATCTGTCCTCTTCATTACACTTCATGGTGAGATCCTTTATATGAAAAATAAATAAAATTAAATCTCTTTATTCGAAATGATTAAGATTGTCACTAATAACTAAAAAAAAACCCTCTACTCTTTTTCTTACTTGTGTTTTGTGAGTGTTCACAAGGGAAGGTGCAGCTGCCACCATAGAGCTGCTCCTTGGACGAGGAAGTGGAGGCTCCTCTGGTTCAGGAGATTTTTCTGGCTTCTCCTCCAACATATGCCGGAGCCTTTGCAGGTAGTACATGAGTGACCATTGCGTACCCTCTTCTGACCAATGAGGCTGTAAAAGGCACCTTAGAACAGCCACATCAAAATATGTGGCATAGCGAGATTTTTGGCATGGCGGAATCACCAAAGATGCTCTGAAAAGGTGGTATAGTAAAATATAATTAGTTTCAAAGTCTGAGAAGAAGTCAATGATAAGAACAGCATTTTCTCTGATTCGATATACAAATGTACAGCAAACAGTAAATAATAGAATAGTGCATTTGGATTTGTAATGTTGGCCAAATTTGTGCTTTTGTACATATCTACAAAAATGAACACAAAACCTCAATTCATTTGTTTGTTTGTCTAGAGAGAGACTGCCCCAAATTTACTTTTGAACCTGAAAAAGCCTCCAAATTCTGTCCGAACTGAAAGGTCAGGAAATTAAATTAATTGTCCAAAAATGTATGTTCTGAAAACTAAACGAAAATCATACAGAATTGATTTTGCTCGCTGTGCACATGTCTAGTAAATATTATAGGCTACAGAGCTATTAAGAAACACCTGGATATGAAAGAAGGTTAGTTAAACTAAACTAAAATATTATTTAGAAGGTCCCCAAAAATGTTTTAAAAAAATAATATCTCCACAGTTGCAAAGTGTTTGACTCAATTTGTCAAAGAAAGTACCTTGGAAATGGTGGGCCTCTCTCCTGCGAGGTCTGAGAGGTGGTGCAGCCATCAAAAGAGTTTGCCCTCTGACAGCTGGAGACAGCAGCTCGGGGAGAGATGGAGTCTGGCTGGGCCACTTCAGACACTACCTCAAATCCCTTTTACAAAAAAACAGATTACTCAAATATAACACCGCCGTAGAGTGAAAGAATTCTGGTATTCCAGTGAATGAGGATCGTTGGTAAAACCATCTTATTTTATATTATTTCACGTGGAAGTCAAAGGTTTCTTGTTTCATTTACTCTGAAGAAGGGTTGCATTGTAGTTTTTCTCCATGAATTGTGAAGGACACACAAATATGAGAAAAAAATGTCATAACTTTCTAAGATGCATTGTGACGAGTTCCTCACCTGTGAGGGTCCTACATCCAACTTGGGCGATTCCACCACTTGGCTTTGACTGTTACACGGGGAACTTCTTTTGGCTAAAAGACATTAGACTCAATATGAGAAACTGACCTGTTTTCCTATAAAGTTAATGCTTTTACCTGAGCTTGTGCTGTGTTGCAGTAAAACTCTCAATATTTAAAGCTTGGAGGAAAGAAGAGAGGGGATTTGATGTAAACATTTAAATACATAAAGGGATTTAACAAAGTACATGAGAGAAGTTTATTTCTAAGGAGGAGAAATGTTAGAACAAGAGCTTATATGTAACGTAGAGAAGCTTTACCCTAATTTTTCATAGTTCCTATGTTATTTTTCATATTTTTCCTTTGGTACGATACAACACTTTGGTACGATCTCAACACTGCAGACTCCTGCCTTGACTACAACCCTCTATTTCATTACATCAAAAATTTAAATTCACTCACTTTTTTCTCTTTCCAGGTTGTGACCAATAACCAATAATTCAACCTTGGCAGGTTAGTAACTCTTTAGTATACTAAATTCCATGTATTTTATTTAATAATGACATCCTAATAAAAGTATTTAACAAACCAACATATACTGGACTTAAATTAACAGTTTTGAAAAAAACGTTTCTAAAAATGTAGCCTCCCCCTACCTGTTATAATGTTGCGAATGGGTTTCACAAGTGATGTAAAAGCAGGAACTTCAGGATGTCTGTGTTCCCACATTGGCTGCCAGATCACCAAGCCACTCGCCAAGCGAAATGTTAGGTCTGATTCCTGCAACAAACAAAAAAATAATGAAGTATAGACAGTTAAGCCACATCTTTCACAATTAAAGGGCATCCATTTTTGTTTAGCATTGAAATGTAATTATATTTGTTACCTTAATCCTATGGACCAGAGGAGCAAATAAGAACACAAAGAGCTCCACTGTGGCCATAGAATTCTGCAGGAACTTCCTGCGATTGTTCTCATCCTCCTCATTGGTGTTGCTTGGCCTGGAATGTCCTGGAGAACCTTGATTTTCTTGGTGAATAAATGCCCCACTGCCTCCTCCCCAGCTGGAGCTTCGATCAGTCCCAAACCTATCATTGTTGCAATCTTGAGGGGCTTCCAGGAGCATCCAATGAAGAGTATGAAGAAGTTTTGTTTCTGCAACACCAAGCTTGTCCTGATGTCCTACACAGTAAAACAAACAGCACACAGAGAATACAGTAAAATAGAAAGAAGATGGAAGAACACACTCAAAAAGATGGGTGAAGTGATAACCAACCTAGCTTGTTTCTGTTGGAGAGCAGGGTTGCTGTACAGTGTAAGACATGTGGTAGTGCAGCCTGGACCAGTTCCCAGCGGGAGATACTCTGGATTGCTTCAGACAAGGCAGGTGACAGACCATGTAGTTTGTTCTCCACCAGAACTCTCTCAAATGACTAAACACAATGAATAAAAAATAAATCCACAAAGAGACAAAACCATGGCAAAAAAGGAACATGAAAAGACCTTATTATACAAAACTGAAATATGAATTAATTATAAGCTTTCACATTTCATACCCTGGCACAGAGATTGCACTGTACTTCTTCTTTATCATAGTTGCTGTATATATATATATATAATGGCCATATAGCCATACAAAGAATACAATCCCGTTTTATTGATAAGGGTGAATTTATTAGATTTCCGACACAGATTCCAATAATGTCTGAACTGTTGGTTGATGATCCCGATAATCTTAGTGTAGTGTTTTAAGAGTTAAATAACTGCAATGCAACATTGTTACACGATAAATCTTTATCACTTTTATTTATATGTTTATACTTTCTCTTATCATATTGCCCGTTAAGAAAAGGGTTTATGGATATTACTTTGAAGCATACACTATAGGCGGCAAGTCTTCCTAATGTATAAAAGAGTCTATACAAATTTACTCTCTTAACTTTGAGACAAAGATATCTCTTTTCTGGGTTTGGATTCATAGACAGGCATTAAGTAAAATACCTAGTAAGAAGGCGAGGCCCAGGGGAAAGAGGGCAATTCTTCAAAAAGGGTCGGTCCGAGTCGCAGTTGCATAAACGTGCAATGTTACACAACCTTGTGGTAATAGCAAGGATGCTGGTACAGTGTGTGTGAACAGCTAGAAAGAAGGCTCTGGGCAGGGAGGGAATAAATATTTATGTATGTAAGTAAGTTTGTATTGTGTGTGTTAGCATGAGAGTGCATGTGCACGTGTGTTAGCATGAATGTGTATGTGTAAGAGTGTGTTTATGTAGGTATAGTATGTGTGTGTTGAGTGTATGAGTTAAAGTGAGTGTGTAAGTGTGTAAATATGTGTCTCAGTGTGTATGTGTTAGCGCTTCACCAGGAACACCTCCACCTCCCGGGCCAAAAGGTGCCAATGTGCATAGTACAGCTGAGGTCTAGAGTAAAATTTGGGCAAAGTGATCTACTGGTCCTTGAATATTTCGAAGAATGGCTGACAATGTATTATTCAGAATGGCCACTCTAAGTATACATTTTGGAATTTTTTGTACAAGCCTTTAGCTTAAGACAGAAGCATTCAATCAATGAAAAAATATTTTGTTACGTAAATCGTTACTTTTTCTTGGTTAGATTTATTATTTGACTCATTTAATAATGAACTAGCACGTACCACACATGAGGCTTCATACTGTTTGCCCAGCTTTGGTCTCAGAAATGCACTGCAAAAATCAAATGGGTTTGTTACTTAAAACCTAGAGATTGCATAAAGAATTGTGTTACACACTTCGGTACATGACCTAGAAGCCCTAGGAAATTAAAATGCTGTTACTGATTATGAAACCAGATAATAACACATGGGGAAAAGGGGAATTATCTAGAAGGGAAACAAACATGCATTTAAATGGAAGAATACTCAGACACACATGTTTTAACATGATTGGGATTCAAATGCAAATAATTCCTAATCCTGTTTCCATGGAGAGAAGTGGAACGGGTCTGACGCTGTGTCCAAGGTTTCCTATTTCATTGTTCAAGACTCTGGCCGCCACCAGAATGACACTGTATCCGAAATACAAACTCATATGTAAGTCAATCATTAACAGGACAAGGCAGCCTAGCACTGACGATGTTCAATACCGAAGTATATAAATAGCTGTCTCTCTCTTATAGTCTTCTCTCCCTTTTGGTTAAACTGGTCTTTTACACCACTGGAGGCAAAATGCTGTGAATCTTGCAGAGAATCAAGATATATATATATATATATATATATATATACATTTATATACAGTATATATATATATATATATATATATATATATATAGTGTGTGTAGATATATATAAAAAATATATAGATAGATTATATATATATATATATATATTGAATTTCTGTGCATGTTTTTTGTATGAAATGTATGTATTTCATTAACTCATCCAGTTTCATAAAGGATGATGTGTTCTGATCCTCGGAAGAGCTTTGTACAATATGAAATCCTGTTGATTGCTATGAAATAATGATTCAGTGACAGAGAAAGGATTCTGTAGCCATAGCAAGATGGGATTTGATAGGATCTGATGTACGGTGTTTAGATTATTAACTCTTTTAGGAAAGTAATAAAATATGAGTGGTTATTGGTTACCATGTAGATGAAGAAGGAGATACAGAATGGATGATAAGAGGAGGATTCTCTAAAAGGATGTCTGGGGTTGAACAGAAGTGGCAAGTAAAATCAGCATGGGGATGAATAACAAATGTGTGATAGAAAGAGACATATATGATAACTGCTGTGATGTGAAGCCATTTAAAATGATCAGAGAAGTCATAGGAAAAAAAGGTAAGGCAAATGTGTAGGTAAGTTATAGAATCTCTCTCTCTCTCTCTCTCTCTCTCTCTCTCTCTCTCTCTCTCTCTCTCTCTCTCTCTCTCTCTCTCTATATATATATATATATAAAGCTATATATATATGTAGATATATATATATATATATATATGCTGTAGGGAGGGAATATGGTATTGAATATAAGGAGTAGGTGATTATGTGAAACTTGAGGGTAAAAGGGAAGACATGCACTGCTGTGGTTATTATGATGCTGGATGTTTTGGGAGGAGGTAGGGGTGAGAGATTAGTTGGATGATGGATAGAGATACTGGATCAGGTGTTAAATAATATGAGCAGAGGGACAGCCATTGACAGGAGATCATCAGAGGATGAATGTGAATGCTAAGCAGATACATTGCAAGAAGTATCTAGCAGGGGCATCTGCACCTTGTTTGTCTCCACAGGAAGATCTGTATAGGGAGAGGGATTCCTCGATGCCTTTCCTGATCCGGACCCTCCGAGCTCTTCCTCTTCACCATGTCTGGAGCTGCTGGGCACCGGCCCCGGCTCGTCCCCTGCAGCCGGCTGCACCCGTTCTCCCGGCTCTGTGGATGCAGCCGAGGAAGATGTCCGCTTCTGTGATTTTCTCCTTTCAGCACCTCCCCTTGTGGACAGCGCCCTGACACCAAGTGGCCAAAGGGTGGAACTGCAAGCAGCTTGGATTCAGAAGCAACACGTCGTCTCATGTGAGCATTGGAGGAGGGGTGGGGTGGGTGTAGATATCATACAATCATCTTGTCTGCTACCAGGGTAAATGGACACATATACAGCTTTATTCATGATTAATTTGGAGCTGAAATGGAGCTGAAATGTATTTTATAAAGTATGGTAAGACTCAAATTGTGTAATGCATGTCTCACCCCATCTTAATATCTTTGTATCTCCATATATTGCAGGGGCCCTAAAAGCTTCCTAAACGTCTTGAATGATAACAGCTGGTGATGACTGATGAAGAGGGGAGACTTTGGTCGGAGAAAATAACTGAAAAGAGACATGTTCTAATTTACCTGAGGAGTAGAATTCCAATGTCATTTGATTAGTCTTTTTATTTATATTTAGGAATATCTGTTCTTGTATGTTCTTACATAGAGATCTTAATCTTTATTTAACCAAATGCCTGTATGTGAAGGAATATTAAGGTTTATATGCAAAAAGCTATTTTTGTATTGTGGTAAAAGCGGTGCGCTCCGAAACATGCCATTGGATTCTATGATAACAGCACCAATTTGACCATATTGCCCTTGATTTTCACTATATGTGTAACTCCTTTTCCTGTTAATCTTTATCAGCTTCAATTAGTGGAAAAATGTTATCCAGGGTTTGTGAATATTTGTAGATTGAGCTACACCAATCACCCATAACATTATGACCACCTGCCTAATATCATATAGGTCCCCCTTTTGTCAAAAAACAGCCCTGACCCGCCAAGGTATGGACTCTACTAAGCCTCTGAAGGTGTGCTGTGGTTTTTGTCACCATGTTAGCAGCAGATCCCTTATGTCCTGTAAGTTGCGAGGTGGGGCCTCCATGAAGGCTTCCTGGTGCCATGTGTTCTCCAGGTAAGCAACGCACCTGGCCATCCACATGATGTAAAAGAAAACATAATTCATCAGACCAGGCCACCTTCTAACATTTCTCCATGTTCCCATTGTAGGTGCTTTCGGGAGTGGACAGTCACCTCTTTTACAGTTCATTAGAACAGCCTCCTTATATTCTGTAGACACTATGCACTACCACGTTGTTAATATTGCTAGGGTGCTAACATATGATTGCATCCAGAAATTGGGGAGGAGATTAAATATTATATTCACTTGCAAATGGAGGGATTTACAGCGCTTTGTTTGGCTGACTGTCGATCTGCGGCTTGCATAGAGTATGTAAAAGTATGTGAAATCCATAGTTATTGTGTGCTTTTCTTCCTTCTGTTGGATAATTATTAGATGATTGCATCAAAACCCATCTCATTTTCATACATTGTTGACGTGTATTGCTGCTTACACTTTTGGCCTAATATACTGTCCTTACCGATTTCCCAGGTGTAGGCCACTAACTAAACTGCAAGTTTTTGATGAACTAACACGCCCAAGATGCGTCACCAGAAGGTGGGAGACCCTGCAAAACAAGGAGCCTTTTGCCTGTTAAAAGGGAGAAATGTGATCTGCCTAGCTGATCCACTAACACTATGGAGGACTGTGCCGAATCAGCACCCCCTCCATAGTTCTTGCCAGGATATGACATCATTTTGTGGAGCTCAGCAGTAAGGGGTGCAGCGCAGAGAGGGCTCGCTGGTGACGCTGCCCTGGGTTAGGCATAAGGCAGCGCTGAATCTAGAAAGGCCACCGGCTACAAGAAATGATGCTGCAAATGTTCCCGTCTTTGGTGTTCTAAAACCACTTTGCATGAGGAAACAAAGAAGAGAGAGATGGAAAATAATATTCCCTGTAATAGAGTTGGGAAATGGGTTAATACATGGAGAAACTGTTAGGAGTTTCATTTCATTTCATCGTGATACTGTTCTAGTGCTTAGCTGTAAATACCTTGTAGGTCCTGTAGGCTACTGCTAACTAGGACTCTACCGCATAAAATGGAACTGATCTGAGACAGCACATAGAATCTCGAACAGAAGGCACACTGACTGCGTAACACGCTTTGCGTAGGCAGGGCTGTAACCTAGGGGGTAGTTTGTTGAAAACATTAAATCATTATGATATCATTATTATACATTGTAAAGAGTCAACCCTGTTGAATTTCCTCTGATGAGTTGTTTCTGCATCATTAACTCCTTATGTGCCAGATGGCTGTTTATTGGGAGATTTATTGGGTTAATAGAAGGTGCTGTGGACCTTTCAAGCGCTGCCTCTGGCTTTGCGTTCTCTATTGTCATTTGTTTTTACATTTCTGCAACTCTCAGCACGGGGCAGTTCAATGGCCAACAGAATAGGGTGATTAGTAAGAGTTTGCAAAGAAAAGAATGGAATACAGACCATGACAAGCGGTTTTATTTTGCAAAACAATCACTATACAGCAACAAATACAATTGCAAATTGGATTGAAAAACATGAACTAACTACCACCAGCCATTCAATAAACACCTCCCTATGTTTACAGGCTTTAAAGATATCATGAAAATGCACAGTTTGTTAACAGAATATTGTACCCCTTGTATCTCAGCCGAGGTGACCTTTCCCTTTTTGCTAAAGTTGAAGTGTTTGACATTGTGCGCTGAATATTTCATAAATTATACTCAAGTTACTGATCACTAGAATTGGAAGGTGGCTTCCCTATAATCTCTATGGTAGCATTTGTTATGGAAAAAAATGGCAGCCACAACCATTATTAATACAACAACCCAGCAAATATAATGTGAACATCCATTATCCCTATTAAACGCCAAACAGTACTTAAGTTATGTCTTTAACTGCTAGACAGACACAATGGGTGGAAGTCTTCTGTGACATGTCAAGTACGGCATAGAATACGCCAATACAGGATGCTTAGGATTCATGGAGAACGGGTATCTTCATTTTAATTCACACACGATGTTCTTCTCATTCCAGAATATAACACGTTCTTCATTTTCTCTAAGAAATTTTACTTTGTAAGCCCACATGGATAGCTTGGCTGCCCTGCTGATGGATGTCACATCGGTAGCGAGCCCTTCAAATACTCCCGTCTGATGATAGGGGCACTACCGTAGCAGGCTTAAGGGTGCTCACCAAAATATAGCGTACATGCTTAACAAAATCTGCTACTGTTATTACTTATCTGGAAAAGGATCATAGTATAAACTTCACCCCATCTCCTATACCTGCTCTAATGTATATCCAAAGTACTGAAGGATTGAAATATAAGGTACATGAGCGGTAGGGGTTCTAACCCAGGCTAGATAATGCCTCCAACTGTTTGTACTGGCCTCCTATTAGATCTGTTTGATTTTTGATGGTGGCTTAGGTACTTTTATTTACCGGATAACTATACGATCTTGCCTGTATATTTTACTTTTGGTTCATCTGCTTGGTTTAGGAAATCTATTTGTTTTAGACCACAGTACCCTCATTATTAATGTCGAGTACACAAGAAATGTTATACCCCACTGTTTATGACTACACCTGACCTACTTCTAATTCAGAAGAGATGTAAAATCCAAGGTTTCCGGCTATAAAAACGTATTAAAATTAATGACTGGCTAAGAAAGGGAAAGCACCTGCAAAACAATATTTATGGTCAACATTGTACCTTGAATAATACTGCTGAGTGCGCCTGGGGAAACCAAATGTGGCAGTGTCAGCAAAAAGACTGTTGCATTTTTGGAAAATCTTTATTAGGGAGATAAGCTATACATTTAGGTGCATGAATGCTCATCATGTGACGAAATGGGATTCATTCCTGCACAGTTATTAAACTGTTCCAGTTCAATGTATGATGCTGTATGAAGTTGGAAGCTAAAACAAGACCAGCTCCTCTCAATAATACATACATGTCCATTATGGAGCAATCTGGGATGTTTTCTTTGTTTTATATAGAATTTAACGACAGATAAGAGCCATTTGGCCCATCTAGTCTGCCCATTTTTCCTAATGTAAGAATTCAAACCCCTATCAATCATTGGTCTGGTCCCATAGTGTTGATAGCTTTGTGTCTATCCCATGCCTGTATAAATTCCCTCACTGTATTAACCGCCAAACTGGAAAAAATGTATGCTTAAGTAAATCTTCATAGGACAGTAGAAAATCCAGGCTACTTGTAGTCACTAGCTAAGGTGTTATTCTTTATATTATGTACGGTTCCTTGCCATTAAATGAATGATGCTAGAATCTAACATATAGGCCCAAAAATGGTGGTGTAGGGCAAAAGGGTGCTCGATTTCACTCACCCCAAGAGAATGTATATACTTACCTAGTGCATATTTAATAAACTAAAGCAATGGCTAAACGCCCAAGCATCCTTGGTGTTTCCTACAGCAAAATGAAGACAATCTTGGCAATAAGAAAATCTTAAGGAATATCTGGGCCACACAATCGTCTCCAACTATACGATATATACAGCGTTACAAAAAACAGGTTAGTATTTGTCTTGTACACTTTTCTTGTATCATTCTAGAATGCATCTCCGTACCATTCATTGAAGGTCATCCTTAAACAGCATCACCACTTAGATATATTGTACGCCAAAGTTACGTTAGATTTGCTGTAGCACACATAAGCCACTGCATCACTTAGAGGTGATGCCATAGGCCTTCAGAAAGCTGTGACCTTTTTACAAACCACTTCACCTTAGCAAGACTTCAAAATTCTCATGCGGATGAGCAGAAATTGGTTCAGTTCAACTTTAGCAAATAGGGGAAAAAAACAGGAATAAAACCTCATTGGTTTCAGCTCATAAAGGGGAAAACAGATGACACGAACCTTCAAGGTTAAAATACCAGATCATACTGCAGCCCTTTAAGTCAGGAACTAGAGAAAATGGTAAATTCAATCACAAAACATTCTTGCTTTCAGAACCTTCCAGCATAGAAATTAAAGTCAAACTGAGACAGCCAATGGGTCTAAAGACCTCATAATGAGCAATTTCATGCTAAACAGCTTTGCTGTTTAATTTTTTTTTATTATTTTTTTTTTTTTCAATGCATGTCATTTCTTTTTTTTTTGCATTTTTTTATATAGGAAAAATGAGAAGCGTTCCTAACATTAAATTATGCCTACCTAAAACTGCTTTACCAAATGGCGCAATAGACACAGATACTGTGAGTAAGAAATGGAATTTTCAAGTATATGAAAGGGTTTCGGGAGAGTGAATGAAAACATGGCCACAGAGAAATATATATACATCTAGATTAATAATACTGTATCAAACGGGTGGAAAAAGGTAGCGGAAATGTTTTGCCTATGCACAAAGCTAAGTTTCTTTTCATGATCTCTGCTGCTTGAAGGAGTTTGATGCTCCACAGAGCAATGCAGGTCATCTGAGCAACTACGAGTCTAACAACTATACAGGAACTAGTCATAAAACAAGTGCTTTACGTTTGCTGTTCCTTATCCACCCTGGATCCCCATTTCTTCTCCTTCAGTGGCCCGTTTTTCCATTAGCATGGTCAGCTTGCATGCTGACAATGATCCGGCTTCTGTGACATGTACTAGCAAGTGTGTTTATTTCTTTTTAAAACCGATCACATTTCTAGGTGGCGCACGGCAGAAAAGCATTAATGGTAGTCACTAGCCAATGGGGATTGGTTTATGGAAGGTGGACCACTATCTGAACAGGGAGACGAGCAGCCTCTCTAACTGCACATGGCTCTTATACAAACTTTGCTTGGGTGGTTGGCAGGCACATGTTGAAGTTACACCAAGTACTTTAGGGCTCCATGCAAGACTAGTCAAGAGCAGTGATTACAGCTGGGGTGATGTTTTGGGAGTATTCTAATATGTGAGGTTTGCTCTTAATTCAGTGAACGTTGATAAATCAGAATGAGGAAACCTGTCTATCATAATCATAGGATCCCTACTCTCCATGGAGGATTTCAGTGGAAAATGATGTACGTAATGAATAAATCTTGACATAGATGTTGTCTTTAGGTAATATCTGTATGCTGTGTAGAAGGATCTGTTAAGTAATGGATGGGATACCTGCTCTGAGCCCAAATCCTGCCAAGAGCTCATGCGTAAATATTATCATTATTAATATTATTAATATTTATGTTTAACTTCATACACTGCTAAATTAAAACACATTCATAAGCCCTGTTTGGCCAGGGCTGCAGTGACGTCTTCTGCTAGGGTAGCAAGCTGTGGGGACTCTAGCAGATTGATGCTTCCAGAAGAGGACACATTGCTGAGACGGCGTGGGGAAGCGAGGCTGGAGCGACCTGGGGATTGTGTGATGATTTCTGCGCCATGGTCAACACGGGCCTTAGCACTCTCTCGGAAATTCAGCTTCTGGCTGTCAATCTGTGGAAAGATGAATATGCATATATAATAGCGTTCTGCAAAGACTCTTCCATATTCTTTGATACCAACGCCAGAACGTCACCTGAAAAAACAATGTGGACCCAATTTAGCTGTGCGCTTTCTAACTTATATTGAAAGGATTCTATCACGTTCCAGGTTAACCCTGATTGTTATATCTACATGCTAATGTAGTGCCCAAAAGAGAAATGTGATGCAAAAGGGTTAATAGTGTGAAGACATGTTGTTAAGGAAGGGGTTAATATGTAGGTTTTTTTTAGCTATCCTATACATAAACAAGTATAACAGGACATTTTTGTTGCTGGTTAGTATCCGTGTATTTTGATTGGTTAACATATATGCATTATTTAATGAAAGTGTCTCTTTATCTGCAAACCTGTTAACCCCTGCCTGTCCACAAAGGCTTGTGCCGCTGTGGGTTAAAACCACCCAGAGATATTTAAAAAATGCCATTTGTTTTCTGTTGTGCTTTATGTGGAAGTCAGCCGTTTCAAACTGGTATTTATGATAACAAACCTTCACAGAAGTAATGCACAGTTAAAACAATTCCCGGAGCAAGATATTAATACAATGGGAAATATGGCCGCTTGGTGTAAAGTGAAAGTTACAAAAGGAACCATTCTGCATGTTAGGAACGTGTGTGTTGTAAGTAGGAAAACTTGTCTGATATAATATATATTTAGTTTGTGGACTACAGTCCCATGACTCTTGTCAAGAATGTTGAGGAGGGTTATGGGAGTTGTACCGCACAATAGTGTATGCATCAGAGGGGCAAAAGCGTGTCATATCTAGATTGTTTTCTTCGTATAATTATGGCAATTAGGTACCGTTCTTAGGGGTTATTGAGGCTTTTAAGAAAAAATATTTAACTTTTTTATTATTTCGTATGGCACGTGCATGTTTAACTTTTTTCCATTGTTACCATTAAATCATGTGACGCATTACATAAGGTGATGCTGTTTATAAGTTTGACACCTAAATTTAATTAATAGTAAAATGGCTAATATTGCCCTGGCCTCCCAGGAAGGTTCAATTATGGATCTTGATTTTCTCTGGCCCCCTGTATTATTAGTTTGTGCCTCCCTGACCATTTAATTATATGCAATTATATATAAGTAGAACATTTTAAGCATTTCTAATTAGTCAATTTTTCTTCTAGCTTCCCAAGAAAATTTGAGATCGAGCCAACAAGGATGAGCCAAAACAATTTTTAGAAAATCACTAAACAAATAGCTGATCCCTTCTGCGTTTTCTCTGGGATTTAACTTTCTGGGAATGGAAATGTTACACCACTGCTGGCTCTACTAATCATGTTTCTACGTTTCAACTGAATTCTATTTTCATCTATACGTCCTTAACTGGTTGTTCCTTTACGATGTACGTTCAATCTTTGTCAGTTCTACCATGCTGGCGTTACTTTCATGATCACTAGATATGTTTTTCAACCTATGTTTTTCACATTTCAACCTATAAATGAACTCTTAAGTGGAGAAAATTTCTTTCAAGAGTACAGTTGTTCAGTAAAATTAGTAACAGGGTGCACATACCTTAATGTTACCACCTCCAGGGATATGGTGAGCGTTATCCAGAGAACCAACCTTTGCGTGGGCCTTCTCCTTGAAATCCAATTTCACACTCTCGATTCTCACATTCCCACCTCCTGGAAAAGACAATAATACAATATCTACACCACTGCAGAAAGCTATGGTACTATAAAAATAGAAACATCTAGACACAAGTCACTACAGCACAAGGAATAAAAGATTATATATTAACACAACACGGGTATAAGGTTTCTTCTACTGAATATACAATGTATCCCAGCGGGCAGTTGTGGCCACATGCCCTTGACATGCCAGTCAGGACACTATATGAGCATAAATACTTGGATAACGTGAGGCTTTTATTTAGCTGGCTGTTCAGATCAGGACTGTATGGAACAATAACTTGTAATAGGATGTTGAGCACCCTGTATTTTAAAGGAAATACATTTTTGTTCAGCTAAGGACAAGATGTTTGGATCTAGAAGCAAGAACATGGAAAAGTTGAATTTGTATGTTTTTGCTTTTTTAACCAAGTCAACTCTATACTTTTTATGTTTTCACATCATATAGATCAAAACATATTGTTTCTAGGAATTTCAACTACTAATAAGTAGGCCACTAGAAATTTTTTTTGGAATCCTGTTTTGCTTATCCTGGCACTTGGGTCTTCTGTTCTTACTTATTCTTTACCTGGCCGGTGGTGAATGTTCTTCAGAGATCCACATTTGGATGTCACATGACTCAGGTCAATCTTCTTGCTTAAAATGTGGACCTGCAAGAAGCCAAAACACAATGTTAAAATTAGAAAAGCAGACTAAAGGGTGAACCAGGGAGAGTAAACTCTAGGGAGCGCAGAATTCATTGCATGCTACATAATGCGTGGCAGAATGAAGTTGAGTGCAGCAAGCTTCTACAAACCCAAGAACATTTAGACGTTAGTTTCTCTACCAAGGAAAGTTAAGACACAAGCTTTTAACAGAGGAGTTCCCAGCACCGGTTAATCTGACCTTGAGCAAGGCTTGAAGTATTCTGTGCACCCACTGCCTCCCACAGAAGAATGGGAGAAGGGCAGTATGGTCTTTGGCTCTGGTACATTGAGTAATGGAGGTGCAACCGCTATGATATGAATGGCCACCAAATGATTCACTAGTCATGACATGGTCCTAGGGTTGTCAACATAGCTGATAGCTATTAGTGATAGCAATCTTTTAAATTACCCCAAGACAGGTTTTTTCCTTTCTGATTGGTAGGTGACTTTCATTAATACTTCTGACTTCGACTTCTGACCCCACATTTCTCTTGCATGTATTTCTTTGATTTATCAGAATTTAATTGTAGCCAATGGTTATCCTATCAGAATTTCCTAAGCAATATTAAAACCTATAATCTCTCCTACATCCATGCATTTGAAACACATGATAGCTGACTTCAAGAAACCTGCTCGCGTCATTAGGTTAGTTTTGGAAGCTCCCGGAGTGAGGACAGGAGTAACAGTGACAAAAAAGGACAGACCAGGTACTGACATCTAATGTGTGCCCAAAAGTGGATACAGCCTTGTAGGATCTAGAGAAGAGTCGCCAAGGAAGTGAGGAGGAAGTGAGGAGGAGATCCCATACCAAAATGTACCCTTACTTACATTTCCACCCCCTGCACTATGACTGATGTTATCCTTGGAGCCACAACGAGACTGAACTCCACTAAAATCAATCTTCTCATTTAAGATCTTAACCTACATGGAATGGGAGGCAGAGTAAGAGAGCCCGAGTAATGTATGGGGGACAGATACCATCAGGAACACCGCTGCTGCCTTACAGTAGATATAACGGGAGCGATCCGGCCTTTTTGATCATTTTCCGCAATTTTTTATTTTATTTATCATAAACCATAATTTATAAACAGTGGTGTATTAAAAATGCTGGACCCCCCTGGAAGACTTACAGTAAAGACCCCAAAGCTCCTCCTATACACACAGTAATATAGTTACACACACTGTAACGTAACATACTTACACATACATTAGCATACTTACACACATACATAGTAACACACAAACAAATATATACACTAATGCACACACCATAACATATCTACACACACACCATAACATATCTACACACACTAACCCACGCACGGTAACGTACTTACACACACGTACTGACTTACTTACACACAGTAATATACTTACACGTACAAACACAGTGCTGACACACACACTTACACACTGAAATACATACACTGTAACATATTTAAACACACACTTACGCACATACACGCATTTTAACATACACACACACACAAACTGATGCAGTAACATACTTACATACTTAAATCTACATTAACATACTTTCACACACAGTAACATATTTATTAACTCACCTGTCCACCCTTAGGTTGATACTTGATGTTTTCTGTGGATCCAATTTTCGATTTAATATTTTTCAGGTCTGGCATGGGTTGATTTGAGACACGCATTTGTTTAAGTGTTGCAGGAGACTTTGGAGGTGTGCGGAGGATTGCCACTTTTTTCTCCGCATAGTACATGGCAGATTTTGGTGTACCTGGAGTGCGAGGTGTGCGGGAGTAACTTGGGGTACCTGGTGTGCCGGGTGTTCGAGAAGCATAGCTTGGTGGTGTACCAGGTGTAATAGCAGTAGAGCCTGGGGTAGTTGGTGTAGAAGTGCCACTCTTACCCGTTCTACTCCAAATTGGCTCAGACCCTACAAACAAAACAAAATATCATCAAACTAAACAAAATACATGCTACAAAAAGTATTTGATAAGTGATAGGCTTGAAATGTATTTCTTATACTGGTTCTTTGTTTAAAGGTAATTACAGTCCGTAGAAAACACTTACTGGTGGTGCGTCGTGCTGAGGATGACACAGACATGCTAGTAGAAACCGAGTTTTCTTCTTTCTCTACAGGGAAGATTTTCCGGGTGGGGTGGATGGAGGAAGGTCTTGGCAATGATGAGCGCTTTTCTGGACTCTTGTTTGTACTTTCCTACAAATGTTCAAACTTATTATGGTATCTGAAGACTTATCAGCAGAATAATGACATATAAGTCTGCCTGGACCTAAGGGTTTATTAAAAAAAAAAAAGTTCACCCCTATAAGAATGCTATTTCTAAAATGTCAAACTAAACCATAAGACTAAATTTCACACCCAACCCTGTTCTCAAAAGTCTGGAATATAGTAATGCCAATCAACAAATTTACATTGATAACATGAAAGGCATTTAACCAAAGTATTGCTTTGTTTTGTTCTATTTACAGATGTGTGGTGTAAGCCAAGAAAGGTATATATTGACATGCAAGCAGTGGGTGGCTGGCAAAAAGACTGGGTTCTTCAGCAAGTCATGGTAGATCTTTCTTGTGTCCGGTCAATTTCTATGTTAGTGTGCAGTATAGGTGTGATTATTGTGCCACATAATATACCGTAATAGAACTGGGTGTTTTGTAATGGGCTATATGTAGGCTACATAGAACTATCCTTTCTCTGTCATATTTACTTTTCTATCATCTGTTTTACTTTGATTTCACATTTGAGTGAAGACTGGATGATATATATATATTATATAATATAATATATACATATATATATATATATATATATATACACACTATGCAAGAGGGCCCTTTCTAGCAAACAATTCTTCAGAAGTTGTGGACCGGGGCTTGACAATAATACATAGATTACTATATCTTTAAATACGAATAAACTCAACCACCACTACAATCATTGGGAAAAGCTAGAGGGAGAAGTCTTATCTCATGGCCAGGGGTGTATATATAATGGTGAAAAAGGTCATGGCAGGATAATGTATATAAAAGAATAAAAAAAAACAGTTATAATAACCATCAAAGCAAGTATAGATCTCAAGCAAGTTGCATATAGTATAAAAGTATAAAATAAAAATAAAATGAAATAAAAAACGTAATTATTAGTGGTAATGTAACAGAGACACAAAATTATGTTGGAAACATAAAAAATGAGGGAAAATGCAAACAAAATAATGACACTATTAATGAGCGTGAGAAACATAAGATAATTAATTCCAAAAAGAGGGCATAGACACTGTTCCGTGCCAATTTTTTTATAGCCATTCAAATATTTAAGATATGTACAGTAGAAAGTTGGGTGGTTTTATAAAATTAAAACAAATACTCTTAGTAAACAAGTATTTATGGGGGCCACATTTTGTAGAGCATTTTCCAAAATGTATTAATAATAAATTATGAATTAAACAAGTTGTTTTATGAAACAATTTGATATTTTCCATGAGAACCCGCTGACTTATAGCTGAAAACCTTAACAAGTAAAATGTAGAAGGTGAATATAAAAGGCTACTCACCATAACCTTGTCTTTGGCCTGCCGAACAGCACTAGAGGCATGCTGTGACTCCCCCCCTGCTGGCATCAATGCAGGAAAAAGAAAGGGGAAAACGTAATGGTTATGGCAAGATCTTGTGTGAAGTGAATTGGTATATACCATGGTGGGGAACACGTGGTCCCCTCAACTCTTGAACTTTTATCATTCTCAAACCAACTTTGGATGCAAGCTGTAGTTCAAGAACATGTAGATGGTCCACAGGATCTTTATCCCTGGTCATCAGGTGACATCCAAATTAACATTACTTATTTACTGTAAAATTCTGTGACTTTTATTTGCCTTTGTTGCAGTCTGTTTAGGGCTGCCCCGTGTGTAGCAGTCTACACTTTAATACACAACACAATCACCTGCCATTTACCTTCATCTTTCAAATTATTTCATTATTACCCCTAATTGCGAAGCTGTCTTTCCAAAACACACAACATGCATGATGTATGAAAATGACAACGAGCATCAGAACTAGAACATTACGAAGCAAAATGAACTACGGAGTGTAGGCTTATGTTTATTACCCCCATATGACATATATGGTTGAGATCACTACTGGTGATGAAAGAGATTATAATAAATAATAATATAATATATCTGTAAGAATGAAAGCAGACTTGCTTGAACCTAGCAACTACTAATACAATGTTAGAGAGCGTGGTAAGAGGTGGGTTTAGCCTTAGCCGGACCTGGGAGACGAAGGACCACCTGTCCACCATACCAGAAGAGACACCTTGCACGTCTCAGCTGCAGAGGGTCATTAGGTGGTCTGGGAGCTGCAGTGGAAGTCTATGCTGCTACAACATAGGCCTCCATTGGCTTTACAGCACCCTAGGATGGTTAGGATAGATCAGTAGGTTTACGCAGGACAGCAAGATGAAAACTGGGACACTTTGCTGGTGTGCTAGATAGTCTGGATCCATAAACTGCTTGGGCAGTCATATGCAAACTATACTTAACACAAGGGCAGTCGGTGCACGGTTGCTTGACATTCCGAGGCTTAGTCATACCTATCGCAAGTGATTACTATAAGATATCCTATAACTCAATAAAAAAGAAAACGAAGAAAGACCAAGCTTGTGAACCTCAAAACAAGTGCACAGATGTGCAGGAAAGTGATTCTAATTTAGGTAATTTTGATTTATTTATTATTTTGATGTACCAGTGGTCCATATATATATACGGCTCAAGTATAATAGGAAGAATTATTTAAAAACGTCATCTGCTCAAGTGTACTCAAAAAATCCGGCACTGCTGGTAAAAATGCACCACAATCTAAATTATTGTTTTAACTGCTATGTTAATTTATTTATTACACTGCTTAGCCAGAGGTCCTAGAAATAATGTATTGCCATTTACTTTCATAAATGTCAAATAGGTTTTATGTCACTTGTCTAAACACATAAAATCAAAGTGGCAGCAAAAATGAAAAAAACAGTCTAATGCCCTTGTGCCTTTTTGCTCCATCTGTCCCTTTCAAGAATATGGCAGGGGGAAAAAACAACACAACAAAAATAATAGTGAAAACTGCATGGTGCTAAATAAGATGATGTACAAAGCTGGTATATGTAAAGAGATTAAATACGTATAGATACATAAAATAAAGTTGCCAGATGTATGTTATTTTGACGTATTCTGTGCTCAGGTTGTATATTCCTCTCTTTCAGTATTCAATATTTCAACAAGGCGGATAAAGAAAACCTTATTTTGTTGTTTTAGTAAAAAATAATTTTCCTGTTGCTTTGTGAAAAGAATTGATGTAGCTATAAAATCGTTCTGGCACGAACAATTCTGATGCTTGAAAAAGTTACTGAAAAAAGAACTATTTGGCCCATCTAGTCTTCCCATTTTCCTGATGTAAGACTCAGACCTTAATCAGTTCTTGATCTTGTCTTAGATTCAGGATAGCTTTATGTCCATACCTGGGAACTTCTGGGCTCTGGCTACCGGGTACCTTCCCTTGCGGGATGCGGCCAGGACTGCCTACTGACGTCAGTGGGCGGTCCCGGGACGTCAGTGGGAGGTCAGGGGGAGTTCCCAGTGACGGCAGTGGGAAAAAACCCAATTTTAAGGGAAAATGGGCGGGGAGCGGGGTGTGTCAAGACCCTGCTCCTGCGACCCGGAGGAGTCGGGTCATGACCCGGAGAACCGGAGAAGTAGTGCTTCACCCGGCAATCTCTAGGTCAAACCCGGAGAGTTCCCAGGTATGTTTATGTCTAGCCCATGCGTGTTTAAATTCTCACCACTTTTGCTGGAAGGTTGTTTCACTTATCTACTGTCCTCTCAGTAAAGTAAAACAATTATTGATCCCCTATAGAACTAAATGTAGATATCAAGTTGATGTATTTTAATGTATGAGACGGAAGCAAATCAATGAAATGTATACCATGGATGCAATCTTTCATGAAGTTTCCACCAGAACAGAGACATGGATATACAAATTTCTAAGAAAGCACTAAAGTCACTATGCCAAGATACAACCAATGAATTCTTATGGCTCTCGCAAGCGAATGTGATCATGAGGTCTGCAAAGAAATGAACAAGATTCCATAAATAAACAAATACCACAGGAAATCAAATAAAAGCGTAACAGAAAGAAAAAAGTTGCAAGGCAATTTTGTGGAAAATCAGATTTCATGGAGCCTGGACGTACTCTGAAGTAAAATAAATAAGAAATAAAAGGAGAAGAAATTCGGCAGAGATGAGTTTTGCAAGCAACACAACATGGAAACCAACTAAAATAATGTTTGCCAGCCACATTTGCAAAAAACAAATACTGAACAGAGCAGTCACCTGCCGGCTTCCTTCTCGCACAGGCCAGTTGGGCAGGTCTAGACTGCTTGACGGCAGGTTTTAAAATAATTTTCCTGGATGGAGAGTGGGCCTGAACGTCAGACTTTTTAGAAAGTTCAGCTTTCTTAAGTACAGCTATATGTAGGGAAAAAAAGAAGAAGAGACACAGAGAAAGAAGGAGAGAAAGCACATAGTCAGGGGGGTACAGTCACAGTTTATACATTCCTTGGACCTATATTATATTCGTATTAAAAGTAACCATATTTAAGTCCCTTGGTGGCTGCACCAATGTGTATTAAGAGAAATGATGATGGACCTTTTTTCCTTCTCACTTCATCCCTGGAGGTTGCGCTGGATTCCCTTTTGGTTATTTTCCTCTCTGGAGTAGACACTCGACCGCGGCCAGATTTGAGAGGCTTTTCTTTTCTATGCTTCTCTACGGGAGGCCTCTGCAAGTCTCGGTCAACCTTCTCTTCCTTAGGGATGGGTTCTATAGCTTCAGTCATAATGCTCCTGTCATCATCTGTATGGTATAAAGAATTAGGAAAGCAGAAGAGATGGAAAGAGAAGGCATCTTGCAACCTTCAGAAGGATTATGTAACCCACTTGTATGTGTCCTCTAACTTTTTTGATAACAAAGTCTACTCCTACATTGAAACTGCCGATCGATAAAATACTGCAGGGCTCGATCCATATGTAACGCTTAAACCTTAGAATCTGCAGGGTCTCGGTAACACGCAGATATCATGTGGTGATTCAGGTAGTGGAATCCATACCAGTGAACAGCTGCGCTAATCCTTTAATAACCTATGTGAGCTTAATGCATCTTGTTTTTGTACCATGAATTCATTTACATTTTATTTACCATCCTATGGTTTAATTTTTTTGTGTGTGTGATTCATGAATATGAGCAAGTGCTAATTATATTGTTCAATAACTTATTTAACTGTCTGCTGTCTAACCCGGTACGCCCCCTCTTCTTACTAAACTACTAATTATGCAGATTTGGTTGGGCTGCAAAAGCCAACAGCTGCTCGTTGTGTTGAAATGACTTTGTTTCTACTGTTTACATGTTCATTTCAGTTGTCCTGACTTCTATACAGCAGCTTTGTGCACGAATAACCCCAACCCCCACAAACCAGAATGTCTCAATAGCCTTCAGTCATACACTGGTAGAAGGGGCTTCTGTAGTTATGCCTTTTACCACTTGACTTTGCTGACACAGGTTTTAAGGTTTTAAGAGACTGCAAGTTTTGTATTAAATATAGATGGATATGTAATTCTATTATAGCATGAATCAGTGTAAGGTTTTTTGTATTATTCTGGGTCTCCTCTAAAAATGATACCATCAATGGAACACAAATTTGACCCACCTAACACGGACATATTTTGCAGTTTAATGTGGCTAAAGGCAACTTAAATAATGTCTTTAGGAGGAATCTACTATTGTCATTTGAACTATCTTGGAACCCTGTAATGAGGCTGTCACTGATACCTGGAGCTGCATAAAACCTGCACCATTGTGACATCCGACCACTTGAAAAGTATTTCAAAGGGTCATCAAAAGGGAGATTGACTTATTTTAATTGTATCAACAAAATCAGGTATTCTTGGGTTAGAGATTATTCAGTAGGTGGAAATAAGCAGGTTTAATGAAACAATTTACAGAAAAATAACTTCTTATGAGGAAGCTCCCAGATTTCTTAATGGGGAGGGTTCAAAGGAAATGCAAATAATCACAATAAATGAAATTATAAAAATAGCTTTATACTGTATGACCTGAAGGGCAGGGATAATCTAGACACATCTCCATCTACTGTGTTTCCCTTGGTTTTCAAATTTGGTTCGGTTTTGTGTTCAAAGTTTTGTACTGTGTCCTGGTGAGCGGGCAAATAGCACAGTAGAAGGAGTAGTCTCCTTCCATATCTTCTAGCTTTGTTGCTGCAAGATCTATGCCTTTAGTGGCAGCTGGTGAAGGATGAATGATACACCTACAGTAACAACACATTACAAGGGCTCCAAGCTTGCTTTAATAAATGTGTATATATATAAATCTGCATTAATTGTTTTATTTCCACAAGTTTGCAACAGGGTTGTATGTAATGAACATTGTCAGGGGCCAGGCTAATTATTACATTGCATCTAAAATGTTTTACAATGAACCCGTATACTTTTTAGTTTGCAAAGTGCATTCCCATTTTGGCTAATGACTGCAATGTTACCATATTTTACTATTTTAAGTATGTCCAGGTGTGGTTGAATCGCATCTCCTATGACCCTCTACAAATGTTTGGCAGAATCGTGGCAGTTCAAGAACAATTGCCCAGTATTCTATTTGTATGCAGCTTAGTAGGTCATATGTTGTTGAAACCTTTCTATGTTGTCAGGCCTACATATGAATAAAGAAGGTAAATGAATAATTAAAGAAACCCACCGTGTGCATCAACCCAGACACTGTCTGTATCCAACACAGAGTCATCTATTGTTGTCTCATCTCTGTAATCATCTTGTGTTTCTGTTTTGTAGTCTGTGAGAAGGGTCTCTTCTTTTTCTGGAGAACCTGGAATGGAAGGTGAGCCTTCCTTGGGTTCATCCTTAAGCTCCTCTTCTTCTTCCTCCTCTTCTTCTGTGTAGGGCTTCTCTTCACTTTCTGCTGGTACCACAGCAGCAAAGCGAACACTGTGAGCCAATGATTCACCTTCATCCACAGTGGTCTGTACCACCTTAATAAAGTCTTCTTCAACTGTGACTACAGACTCTATGACTCCTGTCACCTCTTCTGAGCACTCAACTGCAGGTTCTTCATCAAATGTCTTAGGTTCTGCCTCCTGTTCTGGGACCTCCAGTGTTAGGTCTTTGCTGCTTTCTTCTATCACTTCCATCTCTTCTTTGTCATACTCTTCATCAGCTGGTTTTGTAATCTCTTGTTCAGTCTCCTCCTTTTCAACCAAATTGTCTCCTTTTTCATCAGTTTGGGACTCAGTTAAGATTTCCACTTGGGCTTCCTCTTCAACATCTTTTTTGACATCCTTTGCTTGAGAAACCGATACATCACAAGGTTCTTGTGGAATTTCAAGAGTTGTGTCTGGTTTGTCTAATTCTTCAGCCAGGATCTCTTTGGCCACTTCCAGTGAAGATTCCTGTGTCTGCTCTGGCTCTCCACTGGATTCATATGATTCTTCTTTATCCATTGCTTCTTGATGGACTAAGTCTGGCTTGGCACCTTTCTCTTTTAAATCTGTTTCAGAAAGTTTGGCACCCTCCTTCATTTGTGCAATGTTTTCATTATTAATGCTTTCTTTGGCATCTTTGACTTTACTGGAATCAATGGCCTTCATACTGTCTTCAGAGGCAACAGCTGATTCTTCTTTTAAAGCAACTGTTGACTGTACCTCAATGTTAGTTGGTTCATCGGACACTGGGTGATCTTTAATTTGCTTAGAAAGCTCTGGAGATGCTTCTGTTTCTGATATCTCCTTTGCAGCTGTCTCTGCTGTTGCAATGGGGGAAGCAACTTCAGATAATGAAAGACATGTATCTTTCAAATCTTTCTCTGGTACGTCTTCTTCTTGTGCAGTGTGTTGCATGTCAATAGGTTTTTCATTGTTTTCTTCTGCTAATGGTTTTTCTACTATAATGCTCAAAGCAGGCTCTGAGGTTTGCCCATGTTGTTTGGTTCCTTCTACGTTTTCAGAAGTATCTTTTGTATCTATGTGTTCCTCACTTTTTTCTAAGACTGTGTCAAGTTTGGTCTCAGAGGCTTTTTTATCCAGTTCTGTGTCCCACCCTGGTGTGACTGGTTCACTAGGCAGATCTTGCATGTCTTTTTCCATTTTCTCTGCAGCTGCCAACTTGATCTCAATGATTGATGGATCCACTCCAAGACCTTCATAAAGTGTAGACATACCCCCAGTTAAATTCTCACTATCCTGCACTGGGGAAGGCAGAGGCACAGTGTATTTGTTGAAAACACAATAGCCCAGTTCTTCTTGCTGACTGTCTGCCTTTACAAGAAGTTGGCTTCCATCAAGAGCCGTAGCTTGCTGGATAACACTACTTTCATCAATAATGATCTCAGAAGCTCCAGACTTTCTCCTGGCTGCATCTGAATCAGCACTTCCTGAATCTAATCGGGACCGAGATCCAGTTAAATCCAACATCTCAGGAAGATCAGGTGCCATTATTGTGCCATTTTTATAAGATTCTTTGGCTGGGTACTGTGATTCACACAACGGTTCAAGCTCAAACCTTTCCTTTTCAGTGGTCTTTTCTGTCTCAGTTCTATACTCTACTTCTTCATGTTCTGACTCTTCTGGGAATGAGGGAGCCTTCTCTAAAGCAGGGGTGGTTGCTGGTAAATCAGATTCATCCCCGTCATCTAAACTTCCACTTGTATTTGAAAGTATATCTGTTGCTAAGGGTGAGAGGTCATGGGCACGAGCATAGCTAAAGCCTAGTGCTATGGAGTCAAGACAGGACATAGGGAGGTTTATTGACATACTTCTCTGTTCAATTGCAGATCTACCACCAAGGCCAAGGCTTCGACTGAGAGTGAGATCATCTTTATTTTTGCTAAGGAACTCTGATTTGTCTGCATAGATATTTGGATCTATAGTAAACAACCTGTCACCTTTAGCGATGTTAGATGCTAGCTTTGTAGATGTGAGCGTGCTATATCCTGCTTCATGACCAGAAGTGCCCTTCTCTTCAGCAATTGGTTCTAAATCATCATTGTCTTCATCATCCTCACCTTTATCTAAATGAGGCATGGAGCAGGTCTCATACGGAGGCTCTTTTACATCAGTCAACTCATAATAATCACTGCTTTGCTGAACTGCACTTTCTGCATCATCTTTCAAAGCAGAAGTCTCAAAATATGTGGACATACCAGACTTATCTTCCTGTAGTTGTGTTTTACTGTCAGTTTGCTCTTTGTTGTCAGGTTTAGATTGGGTTACGGTTGTTTTTTGAGGAAACTCAGACACTGAAACATTAGTAGCTTCAAGTACTTCAAATTCCTCAGTCTGATCTTTAGGTGATGAGTACTGGGTTTCCATATTATAGTCATCATCTGTATGGTATGCAACATTTAGATGACTTGACTCATCTAAGATACTTGCTGCATCCTTTGTTTCAGATTCTTTGCATGTGTCTACATTATCACTAGATTTGTTAATAGTAATTTCATCTTGCTGGGGCAAGAGTTTACTTACAGCCACGGGTTGTAAGCTCTGAATATCGGACTTTTCATCTTCATATACTTTTTGATTGAGCACGTCTTTCTCACTCACAACACCTGAAGTTGTTGATGTAGGTAAGTCATCTACACTATGCTGTTTATGTGCACCAGATTTATCATCATCTGAGAAAATTACCTCGCTTATGTTATCTGTTGGGCTACCCTTGGCTATATCAGTTTTAAATGGTTCTACATTGGCTGAACCTGTGGTATCCTTATCAATTTGATCTGTATTTGGTAATAATGAATGTGAAAGAAGTTCATTTTTGATTTCCTGTCCTTCCTCAACCAACTCAGGCCATGATTGCGCAGAAGAACTTTCACTTTCTTTTGAAGGGTAGCTAGTGAACTGAACATCAGTCTCAGTGTTTGGATTTGAAAGATTATTTTTGTCCTTGCTAGAAAAATCTCTGATTGTGTCTGGGCCTGTATCGCTTTCTGGTGTCTTTCTATCCTTTGGTATTTCAAGTTCTTGTGTTTCAGCATCAGAAGACTTTGAAGTGCATGGATCCAATGTGGAGACATCAGCTTTCGATGGTTCCATTCCTACAGCAGTGCTTTGGAGAACCTCATCTTCCTTGTCACATTTCTTCATGTCCTTTTCGGGTGTGTGCACAGCCAAGGTATCTTCTTTCACATCATCTTCAGTCTTTTTAATTGTTGTCATATCTTCGACAGTGTCCACAACCTCCACAGAGAAAGGAATTGAATCCAACTGTTCTCGTGCTCCCATCTTCGAGGCTGTAAGTACATCTAAAGCAGGTTTTGTTCACAAAACATTAATCATAAATGCTTTCAAACAACATGTTCATTGCAAATTGGAGGAAATGAGACATAGAATGGGAGAAGCATGTACTTAAAAATAGCAACTCTTGCAATAACAAAGTATAATGTAAGTATAAAATAAAATGATTCATGTAGCTTTAGTTATACGAACTATTAAAAAAATATTTTATATAAAAGGAAAGCCGTATATGCATGCAATGTAGAATTATCCAAAATCCCAAAATTGGTGACAAAACATGTGAAAGTGGTCTAGTGGACTCACATATATACATTCAGCTATCTCTACCACCAAGGCTTAAACCTCAACCAGTGTTAACTATTATGTAAACTCTATTTAACTGCTGGACCCAAAATGCAAGTACAGTATGGTTATTTAACGGGATTCCATAAATAGTCAGGTTGGCGCATTGTAAGATTGACAAATGTGGTTCAACCACTTTGGTGATTACTTAGTTGCCAAGCTGCAGGAAACTTGCATTAGAAGCTAAGGAATTTTTTGTAGTACTGACTCCTAAAATAACACTGACGTACCATTTAATTTCATTAAAGACATTTTGATCTGGGTCAAGGAGCAACTTTAGGACAGGAACATGCTAGCTGGACCCATTATTTTCTCTTACAAGGATGTAGATCCAGTCTTACAAAGTCAATTCAGTATATGTACTTAATAAAATAATAAAATGCTTCAATTCTTAAGTATTAGTGCATTTTACCTGCAATGTATATAATACTTACAAACACATTTGATTAAAGCTGTGTTACAGATGTCTCTTTAGATTTTTAAATTCAATACTGACCTTTACTAATTGCAGATATGGTGTTAAGGTGAGTATCAGAAAAAATAGTTACTAATATAATCAATCTCTGGCCTATTTTTATATTTTAACTTTGAGTTATACAAATAATCCTTGATCAACAGAGCATGACACATTTTTGCAGTTCACTAGATCCACAAATACAAAAGAGAAAAAGAAAGTTACAGAAAATATCAAGGCAAGAAAAAGAATACCAACTCATAACTTAGCAATGGGCAGCCACAGACTGCAATGGATGGGAGTAACACATGCCAGAATAGGACAGAGAAGCAGAAGTTGTTGGTAGAATAAATGTTACAAAACTGAAACAAACAAACACAAAAACCAGACATAAAGAAGAAAGAAAATCAAGTGTAGCTATTGAAAGTCTACATGAAAAGAGTTAAAAATCAATTCAAAAAGTTCAAAAACTATTAAATGAATAAAAAAATAAACAGATAGTATACAGTTTTCAGCAATGTGACTGGCAAACACATCTAACATGGCAGGAGACTAATGTGAAGCATTAACTTAGCAGCAAAGCATTGTTGTATCATGGCAAAGTAACCTGCAAGTCAATTACTGAGCTTGGAAACCATGTCATATTTACAATGGACACTGAGCCCATTGAGTGCCAAAGAAGTAAATCGGCAGCTCACGTCTTTGGCACTCAAAGGATTAACGGACTGCAGCCAGCATAGCAGAACAACGAAGCCAATCATTATGACAACATGTAGGGATGGAGCAGCCTTAGATAAGCGTTGACGAAAAGCTGATTTGAGGCATAGGTACATGCAGAGTTTTTACAGAACACACCTTCCTCTGGTAAGGAAGGCAACGTAATGGGAGTAGACTCTGTCTTGATTTTTGTTTGACCTTTCCCACCAGGTAATTCGCATACAACACTTTCTCCACCAAGCTGTGTGACATCAGAGCCTGAATCAGCTTGGTCTTCACTGAGCCCTAAGACAGAGGGCTCAGTTGACCTGCTTTCTGTCCCCTGAATATTCTTTTCTTCTTCCTCAGTCACAGGGCCCTTAACTCTCTCTTCTTTTGGAATGAAAAACAAGATGATAGCAAAAAAAACAGACAAGACAAACATAGGAAGGTGGTTATCCAAGGACTTGTTTTTTTATACTTGAGGTGGTGAGTTATTAGCATATACTGTTGGAAGTGGTGTCACTTGGAGAAATGCTTATGGCCCAGGCTATAGATTTCTAATTTATTATGCAGCCTACCATTCATTATTGAAGGTAATAATTCTTAATGGTGATCTCAGAATAAACCTGGGTGAGCACTGAAGAACTGTTTAACAGACCCTTCAATATTTTACCCTGATAGGAGCAAAATCCTTTTATATATGTCAATGACTCCTCTCAGTTTATTTCTTCTTGCTAAAAATCAACTAAGGATATATATATATAATGAGACACACCATATAGATGTTCAACCTGGAATCACATGTTTATGCTTATGATTAGTATATATATATATACATATACTGTCCCCTGGCCACATAAACAACCTGGTTGCCCACAGTGATCATTCCTATCATGCCCTTGTGTACACTGGATAAAGACCACAGTAAGTGGTCACTACTGTGACATGACCTACAATGGCTGCATTTCTTGGGGGTAAACTGTTACAGGTGACTTACAGCAGAATTACTGATGCTTCCATAAAGCATTAATAGGAAGAACTAGTGTACTCATTATAGGATGTAAATCATTGAAAAACATAATTTTAAGACCTTGTTTTTGTATCCAAAAAGTAAAACCTTGTTTGGTCGATGGTTAAAAAAAAAATCCCTGTCCATGTGATTTTTACAGAAAACTGCACAGTATACGTGATAAATGTTTATGAAAAATGAGTATTAAATGCAGAATAATCTTAACATTCATGCCTTATCCACAAAGAACAGAGGAGAGGTATGTTGATCATCCGACAACTGACAATTAAAGTTTAGCGTTGATGCATGATGGGCCCATCTCTGTTGGCCCAGAGGGATTATATCCAGAAACACAGAATGGAAGCTTCTTATTACAAGGCCTTACCTTCCTCCACTGTAGCCATCTGTTCAGAAGCAGGAGAAGGAGGAGGAGAAGGAGGCAAGTTGGTCGTATCTTCAACAACTAGAAATTGAAGAGACGACAACAGGTGAATCAAATGTTAAGGACCAGAAAAGAGTCAACATAATAAACAGTTACATGGCAGTAGGTATAGAGTATGCACTGGTTCGTATTTGTATATATAATGCTACATGGGAGACATTGAAGTATTCACAGATACATTTTTTAATGTGGTTCTTTTTTAAGAATGAGGGGGAAGAATTTTTTGTTCTTTGCGCTGTTCACATTTGCTTGGAAAACTGAATTTCATATACTGTAACTAAAGCTGCATCAAACTCTATTACTGAATGTTACGTTATGCTTTCATAACATTACATAATGGTCATCAGGGATGGACTAAGGATGAAAACTGGCACTTTAAGGTCAGGTACCAATACATATGTATGTTCTTACACTCTTGCAGTGGCCATAAAGGTGTGTGGGAACCTCTTTCAGGCACCTGTCCAACATGTATTGGTCTGGTTTGCCTGATGGGTAGACTGTTCCTACTTTTCATCCAATGGTAGTAAAACCATTTTGATGTAGACAGTCATATTGTAACAATAAGTGAGCGAACTCCAAGTAAGTGAAGGTAGAAGAAAAAGGGTCTATTAAGGAGAGGTTTAATTTTTCAAATCCCTGATATCACTATGCCTTAAAAAGGGTGAATCCCAGACTGTTTATACTGCAAGACAGTTAATGTTGGCTCTGCATAATGCAAATATAGCGAGGGACAATTCTTAAAACTGTCCTTAGTGATTTAATTATGGATAATACAGCAAAGCCTTTCACTGGGGTTAGCCTTTCTTAATAAGTGATAACAGAACTGAAAAATTAGTGAACATACACTGAAGTCTTCATACATGTGACAAGTCTTGTAAAAACCCATGGCATTTCATGAAATGTCTTCACAAACCATGTTGCTACCTACCCGTGGCCATTTGGAGCCAGTCTATAGCTAAGGTAGTTGGTCTTACCTCCATGGTCGAATGTCATCAGCTTTCCTCATGCACATAAAGCTCCTCAGCGTTACGGCAATTAGCAAAATTAGTTATGGTAAATATTTAGCCTTCCTTGCAATTGAAACTGTACAGAAGTACCCTGTACAGAAAGACTCTCCTACTCTGTATTGGTAAATGGTAACCCCAATTACTCAATCAAATCATAATCAAGCTGGGACATATTTGCAGTTTACACCAGAATGCAATAACGTACTTATTTTTCAGTTACATTTCATTTATTACTAATTGTGATCACAATAGGAATGTTCTTTATGCCCACACATTGTCTCCAGTATTTGAATATGCATCTATAAATATAACTGCATGCTTGACTTTGTCACATATTAACAGTTAATGTTATCCATTCACTGCTCTCGCAAAGTACAAACCCCTATTATCATTTTCAGCTATCCTTCCTACAGAGAAAAAATACTTAAAAAGTCATTTTCTCTGTGTATGCCTCACCATGACCACTTTCATTCTCACAAGCTAATTTTGCCATTGAAAGCTGGCAGCCCTTCAAGAGATTTGTAAAAAGATATAGCTGAACAAATTACCAAATGTGAGACTGTTATTGAGCACACTGCAGTGGCAGAAATCAGTACAGGAGACAAATATTTAACTGCCCACCATTCACAAAATACATTTCCAAAGAAAGCTGGTAAACCATTGTAGATTCATGTTTGATCATATTTCATATTTCTTTTGTATTCTCTTCCAATGCGTTTCCAATGATAACCTATATGGTGGATATTAATTGATTTTTGTACTTGCTTTGCTTTGAAAAATCTATTAACACAATTTTCCTGGTAATGCAAAACATAAAATGCACTTAATTTGATTTAATATATACTGTGTATACAGTACAAGCTGTGTCTGCTTCATCGACCAGACTATATTTTTCAAGCGGGTCTCAATATCTTTGGAGTTAAAACGTAGAAAACAATGCTTGTTCCTATAATACCTGTGTTACATGGGTTAAACCCTGGCACTTATCACTGTCAATCCATCTCTTAGGGTCCTGAAGAGAGCTCCCTCCTGTCCACAGCAATATTATGGTTAAGGGGAAAACAACAGGGATGCTTTATCAGATATCTTTAAAAGATATGGATTGAAATGATAAATTAAAAGGAATTACATTTATGAATGGACCGCTTGTATTCACACATGACAAACAATGTATAGGATATTCAGATTTACCAATTTTACCAAGTTTACCAATGAAAAAATGGGGGGCTGGGATAAGGTAGCCAATGGGAAACAGGCCTACCTTTAATGGTGACCAATGATAGGTATGCCTTCCTTCTCCATATTACTCTATGGGGAAGGGTGACCAATCCAAGAAGCACCCACTCTCTCCATTTTATTCAATGGAGACTGGTACAGGTTTATTTCTTACTGTATGCAGCCACCCGAAGCCATAAATAAGTGTGCAAGTGTGTGTGATATATGTACAGTATATGTTTTGTACTAAAATGGAAGTAAATTAAGAAACTGGTTGATGAGGGAATGGAACCTTATAGCTTAAGGAAGTCCCTCACTTGATTTGACACTTGGTCCCACAAACACTCCCGTTCTCCCACTGCTCCCTGTGTTACCTAAAGGCAGATGTCCCGGGGGTCCTTTGTGCTGGGCTTCCTTCTCTTGTTCACCTCTCAGGACCGCTACAGCATCAGCAGTTACTACTTGGACTATTCGTGCAGATACCTCCTCTGCCGAAGCACCAAAAGGGGCAAAACAAGAGAAGCAAACAATACAGATATTGTTAATATGGTGTTGGGGATTCCCTCGGACTGGACAACATTATAGAAAAGGGCTGATATTACCTCCTTAGCACAATGATAAAGATGTACTAAATAGCTATAAAGCCATCTCTGTAAATCATACTGATTAATATGCACAGGGCTACACGCCCTCCAGAGTAGCCATCTAGCTGCAAAACTACACCTCCCATAATGCTAAACTAGCATACTTGAAGAAAAAATAAGCCAAATGATAGCATGACTTCATGGAAGTCATAGTTTCACAAATTCCCAGATCAACAAAATGTTTTTCATGAGTTTTTTTTTATCTAGGGGTATTTCAGACTATGTTAAAATCATTTTAGCAGTATAGCAGACTACTGCGCTATTTTTACTCCAATATGGACATACACCAGCACCTTCTTTCCTATAAAATAAGCCTCGGGAATCGACAGAGTAAGATTGTTTGTGAATTGTAACATTGTATATTGTATATGCCTCTTTGTGTATGAGACAAATTAATTGGAAATTGTATGTCTGTTTATGTCAGTAAAATTGATTAAACAGTTCCCTGGGACAGTCGGTGGAGATCAGTGGATATCCCCAACCAGCCCATGATCCTAATGCCCGAAGTGTTGGAGAATGTCCAAAAATGAGTGAAAAAACACGTATATGAACTTTATAAGGTTGAGTCTGGGATGTATTTATTGCTAATCCTGAAAGAAATCTTTCTCCATTAGGTTAGTAAATAAGACACTTTTTTTAGCCTACCTGCCTAGTAAACTGCAAACTGACATCTGTCATCAACATACAGTTATTTGCCAAGATAACAAAATAATAAGGTGAACTCTATTGTGCTTCAACCAGCTGCAGCAACGTTTCCATATAAACATATTGGATATGATTTCTATAATAATACCAAGGGCACAGTGGAAAAATACAGATTTCCGACAGTATGAAACAGCGTAGACTTTAACAGGAGCTAGAAGTAACCAGACTGCCTCTAGGGGTTTCCTCAAGAGGGATGTAAGCTTTATATCTTCCACTTTGATACATATTTTAAGAGACAGGAGGCATGAGCATTGCGGTGGAAATTGTGTTTTTACTATTAATGATGCTGAAAAAAGGACAAACACTTTGAAACTAATGGACAGGCTCTAAATATAGCAGTGCCAGCCAACCCAGCATATCCTTGAAGGCTTGATGCAGAGTTTCCTTCTGCTTTCCTTTGGGTTCATTAAAAGTTCAAGGTACAGAAAGGGTATGCCGTATATTCTGCGGAAATATCATGCAGCTTGCCAAAAGCTCACGAGCTGTGGAAGCTCATGTTTTTGGATGTATGTATTTTAATGCTTTTTCACCTCATTCTTTCATGTTCTATTATTTCCAGCTGAATCCCAATTTTTGCATTACCTTTAAACATAAACAGTAGAATATATGAGTTTGCAAGTTCTTCCAGTTATATTATGATTTTTTGGCTGTCGCTCATCTGTCGCTTGAATCTCAAAAATAGCTCTAGGACGCGATTTCACCAGAAATGCGGTGACAGAAATGTCTGCCCCTTACATTCATCAGCAATTATTTATACAGTATTAGAATCAAATTATTTCCGTCATTAAAATTCCACCCCTTGGCACATAGAGCTTTGGGCATGTGTCTTCCACTGTATTTCTGATTTTCTTGTTACATATGTCACATATTCAGAGGACAAATGGGCATAATGCCATCTCTAGTACAAAAAGTCAACAAGCAGGATCAATGATAATGTAGGGAGCAGAGTACGCATCTACCTGTAATTACAACACTAGAACATCATACATCATCATATATTTCAAGAGAGATGTAATAGTTGGCACTGCACTCCAAATAGATCAAATAAGAAAAAAAAGTGTAGGCTAGGGAAAAGGCAGTTGCCGAAACATTGGAGATCTCATACAGGGTGTTAGATTATCTTTTTCTTTCTCTATTTATTTTGGTAAGTAATTTCTGGATTTGTCAAATCTATATTCTTATACTTAAATAAATATAATTTAAGCATATTTTTGTCTTCCTTTTTTGTGTGAATGATTTTGAATTTACATATATCTATAGTATTTCAAGAGAGGTCACAGATGTTCAGTGGATGGAAAAGACAAAAAGCTGTATTTTCAGGCAATACTTACTAAAATGATTATGTCAACAACCTGGGTAAAGGCAGGAGCCAAATTAACATATTAAGTTAAAGAAATTGGATTAGTTGTGTCATGAAAGTAAATGGTAACCGAAAAGAAGAATTGTGCCATTTGGTGCCTTGTAACAAGACAGACAGATCCAGCAATGAAACGGAATAGATGTAATTGGTAGTGATAGAATGAGGTTTGGACATTATCCAAGTAGTAAGTGCAGGAGCTGAGCCACAGAAGAGTTCAGCAAATGTTCAAGAACAGAGGTCACAAAGCTACAGAATGAAGAGATATTACATCTAGTTAAGTGTTCTGGACAAGAGAATCTGAATCACTAGTGAAACAGAGTACATGGGATGTACCTCTGTTACCCAAGTTCTGAACTAATTTCCACCATTATCTATAAAAATGGTGGCAGATAGGGTACTGTACTCTTTGGCAAACACCAAATCAACTTTATTTACTTCAAAATATTAAAGCACACATTTGGGGGTTTTACACATGATTTATTTAAAAAAATGGTGCAATCCACACAGCAACTAATGGTATTTTCCTGAGAATCACTCCTCAAATTTGCCAACACATTCAAAATGTCTTATTAGTATACAGCAGTCTAGTTGAACTATGATAAGGCTGGACGCTTGTCTAGGGATTCCTAAGCTCTGGTGGCCTATATACACTAACGAACAATCTGGTGGTGCACCACAAATGGCCGCACAGCGGTAACTGCACTACGGTTGCTACTTTAGCTGGGAGGTGGACACTCAGCAGGGTCACATCATGTGGCCCCACACTATAAGTATGGCACTGTGTGTGGCTGCCTAGGGGCCCCACTGGTTGTTACTTGACAGGTAATGTGGCTAATACCTAAGGGCTATTGTGCCTGATCTCAACATGCAAGTAGGAGTATATGAAATGTGTATTGGGAAAACATACAATTCTAGTGTAGGAATTTTCTTTATTAATTAGATTACACTTCTACTTCTACTTACTGGCCTCAGCTCAATGTGCTTCATAAGATTATCCTAATGAGTTAAGCATTGACCATCAAAACCTACATCCATAAAATAACTACATAAATTAGATACTTACCTAAATAAAGGGTATAACGCATATGTTCTTGCTGTAATATAATTTTGTAATTGCAATGACAACTTATGATTCTTTGCACATAAAACCTGTGCTTGTTAAGAGTTAGATATAACAATAATTTCAGCTGAGTAGTCAAAACATAGATGTCTTAAGCTAGCAGGGTGCCTTGAGTTTCCATGGTAACCCATGGTAACCCTTCATTGGTTTAAAGCTAGCACAGCTCCCCAGTTCACCACTTGACAGCCTAACACAAATAGAAGCAAAATTAGCAGAAGTGGCACAATTACACTTTATTCAAACAGTTACTTGTGGCTCAATGCTCACAAACATATCCGTCAATGTATATACATGCACATTTCATGCGAAGACTGTTCTATGGTGTGGCCTTATGCTACACTATATAACTAATGAAATGTACTTACTCAATAGAACGATAACTTATGTATGATAATAATGATAATAACATCGGTCGGTTACATTTTTTATATAAATAAAGATGGAACCTCTCCTGCCAGTTATCATTGTGCTGTCACAATGGAAGATATATATATATATATATATATATATATATATATACTGGTTCTCCACACACAGAGTGAAATTTTGAAGGATCATCCAAGACAGCTGGCTTCCTGGCAAAGTGACACGCAGGGTGTCGGGTACCTGGCAAAGAGACTCACAGAGTGCCAGGATTCAAGCATAAAGTGCATGTACTATGTGTAGATCTTTTTGTATATGGCAGCTTAAGTATTTTCTGTTTGTTTTACTGTAGTCAAAGTTACAAAGTTACCCTCTTAGTGCCCAGGGAAGGGCATGTCTTAAAGCCAAGGTTACCCAGAGGTTTCCTTCTGAAATGTTTTTCCTCTCCTGCGTGTTGAATAATAAAGCTTTGATTCTCACCATAATCATTGTTGTCTATGAGTAAGTATTTTAAAATCTAAAGTATAAATAACCAATGTATGTTTAGAAAATAAATATAGAAAAACTACTTTGATCCTTAAATATATGTGACTTCATCATAATTCCAATGAAACAGAGTTTTTCAGCTTTGAATAAAAATGCACACACATCTCCATGTGATAAAAGTACATATGATTTCTTACATCAAGTAGATCCAAAAATAAAACATTTACTTTAAATTAGGTAGATATCTATTAATCACAACAATGGAAAATCTGTGGCTCACAACCTAAAGAGCAAGTGTGAATTTTTGTTACGCTGTCCTTAGAGATGGACCTTAACATCAATGGGTATAGTCATATTAGATTTATAAAACAGTTCATATTACAAAAAAAATAGGTTGAATACAATTCTATTTTATATTGAAACTTAATTGACAAGAAGGCCTTTCCATATTCCCTGTATTTTGTATATCCAGCCTCCATTAGAGATATTTGTGCTTTTTGACATGAAGTGATCAAGACTTTGTATTAAATATGTGCATTAAGGATTATGCTGAATGGAGAACTTGGCTCCCATCACCCACCTTGCACAGCAAAAAAAGGTCCACAGCTCTGAGGAGGGTCGTCATGACAACATATTAAGGAAGCAGCTAGCCTTGGCCATCAAAGCAGACAGAGGCCTTACTGCCTCATCTTATCCAGTGATTTAACTGGCACAGCAGCTCTTAATTTCCTAAAACACGTCTTAAAGCAATTACCCTATAATGCATCTTAAAAATTATATATTTCTAAACACAACTTTCATATAACACATTGACAGGGAAACACAAGTAATTCTATTGTTAAAAAAGTTATGGTGGAAAATGCAGAGCTCTCCTAATGATATTACTTTTTATATGTAAGTGTTTTCATCATCAAGATTTGGAATGATGAAGATAATCTAAAAAATATGCATAAATGGGGAAGGTTGTGCAATAAGATTTATTCAGGTCTGTGGAAAGGTATACCGACACCCTCTTCAGGGACAAAATTAGGCTTAATTACATTGTTGCTCTTTGTATCCACTATTCTAATCTTACTGCATCACCATCCTTTTATAACATATATTAAGTAAAAATAAGTTAATGCAGTTTTAAACCTGCATTATCCATTCCAAAAGGGTTAAAATAAGGTCTTAAGCTCTGAAAAAATACAGATATAATAATGGTGATTAAATTTAATTTCATTATATTTAGAAAACATGGATACAACAAATGACATCTCCTGCTTAGAAAGTATCTATCTATCTAGATAGATAGATAGATAGATAGATAGATAGATAGATAGATAGATAGATAGATAGATAGATAGATGTAGATATATATCTATATTTATACTGGGAAGAGGGGTGATGTGGTGACTCGTGCTTAAATGAAATAACTAGAGACATGGGTTTTCAGCCTCTGGTTGTCATGTCAACCTATATTTTGATGATACTGGTTATAACATCCTAGAACAAACCCTGCATCACATGGCTGGTTACTATGACAATGGGACCAGGTGTGTGGAATTCGAGTACCAGGCTTAAAGGGACACCATCATCCATAATTCTATTGTCTGGACCATTTCTGATTGAGCTTTGCAATAAAGCTTGTATTATGAAGGTTGCAGAGTACGTAATCTATGCTTCTATTTACAAATCAAGTTCTTCATTGTTTTAGCGTACATACTGTTGCATCACTTCAGTCATGCCAACATTGATGATTGCTTTTGTTAGATTATCCTGACCCATAACATATAAGTGGTCCTATATAGCAGTAATGGTTTCCCTACTATCCACTTATAACTGCAATATACAGTGCAATATACAGTGCAGTCTGATATCCACGTATTTTTGTGTATTGTTTAAACAAAAGGTTAATCAATAAAGACAATTTTTGTAGCTTTCTTTGCTTATAGTTATCAAAGATGCCAGTATTTGTGGAGGACACTGCATGTTGTAGTTAGATTCATATTATGATACATATAACTATCGCCAACTATTGACTACTTGGACTATTAATCAGCTACACCTATGCATTTATGCCTCACCTTTTAACAATATGGACTCAATAAACAATCTCACCATTAATTAAACTGATACATTTGTTCAAGTTGGCTTATAGGGCTCCTGAATTTCTCTGAGTGAAGCACAGCTCCAACCACACAAACCACATTAGACGTAGGTGCACTCTAATGGTTATAGATCCATCAACAGTAATTGCAAGCCTAGAGCTGCTAGCCCTGTTATAATGCCCAGATGCAGGCTTCAGGAGCAGGTGTTAGTATTAGGGCTAATACAAGTAAATTAATCCTACTTCGTGTTTCTCTTCTCCCTTTCATAAAATACCCGGTTGCCTGTAGGCACAAATAAATTGAGTAACATGTAATGGTAGCTGCATCAGACCAGGATAATTTGCATAGCCTTGCAATATTCCAGTGATCTGCCTGTGGATATACAGTTACATTAAAGACAATGCCTTTTTTACACATATCCTTGGTAAAAAGTCTGCCTTTAATTTGATAAAGCAAAGAGCAATATGTAATGAATCAAACACTAAAACCAGGGGAAGCAATTACAGTGCAACCGGTGGACTTAAGATAAAAGTTGGCTCCATAAAGTTAATAAAAATGTAAATCTTTGTACAGTGGAAAAGAAATAAGTAAATAATGGAAGGTCATACACGTATAGCATATGACATTTGCACATATTCTCAGCTCTCCTTAGGGCCTGCCAAACTGGTATGGTGGCCAATGCATACGTTCCTCGATGAGTTTTGTGTTGACTTCACCCTATCAAAAAATCCCCAAAAATGCCCATAGCAGTATATTAGTAATTTCATATTTCCCACCCCAAACTTAAGCTTACAAAAGTTATGCACTACCATAGTGGACAACACGCAAAAGAAAATCACAACATAATCATAAACAGAAACATGTCCAGACTACCCCATGGTTTGCAAAGTCTTCCTTCAACAGCACTATAGAATTTACTATTTAATGATGAGCGATGTTTACAAAAATAAACATTTTCAAATTCGGCATTATGCCTATCTCATGCAAGTTTGAATCCCCTCATTATATAAAACTCTACTACATCTGCTGCCCTCTGAAAATAAGTGACTGCGCCGAAAAAATCCTCGTAAAGCTTCCAGTCTCCCTGAAAATGTCTACACGCATCAGTGACAGAGGCCACCAACTTAATTTAAGACAACGGCATGGTAACATAACGTACTTCCACCTAGAATAGAACATTCCTTCCAGCCAAACATCACAACAAAGTTTAAATGGCACCAGGGATGACCTTTTCATACTTCAAAGAATTGCAGAAATGCAGTTTGGAGCCTCAGGCACAGAATTAATTTTAACAATCCATCCACTGCCTGCTGGATGTGTTTGAAAATACTCTACTGTTGGACTCTTAAAGTTCCCTTGGACTGATGGTTATTCAGTAAGCAGGATGGGATATTTTTTAAGGGTTCAAAACATTATTCTACAATACCGTATTTTTTGCAGGATATTCACAAATCAGTAATTACATTTACCTTGAGAGAGAAGATTATCTCTGGCTCCTGCTCATCAAGTATGAAAGCTCTCCTGGCTTGAAAATCTTTCCACATGCAATTATGTAGCAGGTCTCATGAGAAGTACAACCACAAAAAAATATCTCCATGTCAAGGGCAACATAAAAGGCACTTTAACTCTAACTATCAATTCGATAATAACATACAATTTATGGATTTTCTTCTATTAGAAAAAGGGCTGTTTCTCCAACTGCTGGGACAAACATTATGACAAAGACACAGCGTTCTTTTTTATTAACTCGGGTCTTTTTTCAAATCTGGAGAGATTTACAGTCAAGGAATGCAGCATTCTATTGACTTGGGTGGAAGAAGAAGACCTATCAGAAGACAGATGGGCAGCAGTTTTTACATGGGGTTAATCCATGGTAGCAAAAACTGCCCTAAGTTTGTTTTACTAAACAGAGGGGTATTCTCTGCAGAAGTATTAATGATGGCTGGAATTAAATCAACCATTCTATCTGAAGAAGAGACCTCTAAGGCCCCAAACGTTAAAGCTTATTGTTTTGTTCGACCCAATATATGGTATCACCATTCATTGAGGATTCTGTGAACAGGTAATCTGAATATACAGGTATCTTGCAGACCTCCTGGATATGTGTGGTAACATGTTTGTTTTTTTTCTCATTGAGCATTCAGTTTAATCAGGTGTTGAGGGTAGCCAGGGCTACATTGCTTTACAAAAGACACGGACAAGAAAATATACTGTACATGCACCAACATATACAAAAGGTATTTGTTTTGTTTTTCAGTTTATTGACATACAATTTGGGCAAATGACTATAGAATAACAGACTGTGACAGTCAGATCTAAATAGTCAGATCCAAAATTGCATAATTGAAATGACATGGCCAAGTCATCTATTCCACTCCTCTGTATCCCTCCCCTCTCTCTTTCTCTTGTCTTTCTCTCTCTTCCTTTTCTTTCACCTCATCCTCTCTTCCTCTCCATTTTTCTCTCTCCTCCTCCTACCTTCCTTTTTTCTTCCACTCTCATCTCTCCCACCCTTCTTTCTCCCTCCCCTCTTTTTACACTCTCTCTATCCCTCCTTTGAACTCTCTACTTTGCTTTTTTTGCCTGGTAACCATCTCCCATCCACCTTCTCTTACATGACATCATCCATTGTCACATCCCACTCACGACTACAATACTGGGAATGGGTAGCTCTGCCATTGGATCATTGTCTTTCCTAGGACTCTGTGTAAGTGGCTGGGGAGAGGAGATTTCTACTGTCCAGGGGAGGAAGATGTGGGGAAATCCGGTAGTCTTTAGACTGTGCCTGCTGTTCAGAGGGTCTCTATAGCATACAGGATACCTCTCTATTTTAAAAAAGTAAAAAGCAAAAACTGTGGGTCTTGACGAGAAGAAAAGGAACCAATCAGAGTACAAAATGTGATCATCTCAGTAGTTTAAGTGGATCAAAATGGGTTAATTACTTTCACATGTATTTAACTATTTGAAGTACACCAGTTTTTTTTTGCATGGAATGTAGGGAAAGGTATTATGAAAGGTGCAATTACCTGGAAAAAAATGTTTATTAATTAAACGTCTCTAGTTTGAGTGACTTTAAATATGATTACCTGCAGTTTCGGAGTCTGCAGATGGCATTTCCCCATTAATGCCATTCTCCTTGGTGTTGGGATGAGAGGCCTGGAGAGCCCGCTCCCCATATCCTCTGTCCTCTGCCTCTCTGAAGGGAATGCCATTGGAGCTGTGGACTACCCCTTCTCCTGCCCCTCCTTGTTCTTTCATGTCTGTGGCATGCGGGAGAGAGGAAGCTTCCATGAGCTGTCCAGCTGCCCAAGGAGATGACTTGGGCTCATCCTGCCTGTTGTCCGTCATGCTTTTCCTTCTACCCAGAGACCTAGAAAATAATATTCAAATCATTTCTTACAAATCCTGTTTTCTCTTAATGCTGCTGTTTTAGATGATACAATTTATACGTTCAAATAGAGTATCTATTCATTAAACTAAACATATATTTTTATACATAATGCTTATTGTTCTCTTTCTTTATTTTTGTAAAAGGAAATATTTGATTGGGTAAGCAACAGATTTATGATACACAGAAAACAATCACTAAACATAATTTAAATACTTAAACTTGTATCACAATCACAATCTTTGGTAAACCCATTTTTTTCGGACCATTTGAAGCTTAAGTGACAATTTTGACGCATAACACAATGGTTTCATGACAGTACCTGGGCTTTAGTTTGCATGTTACTTTGTTTCAAACTAAAAAGTCCTATGTACCAGAGCCGTAACTAGAGCTATTGGAGTATTGGATAGGATCAAAAGCCCTACCTCATTTGTGACACCACACCTGGATGAGGATATGCAAGGGAATTGCCCCTTGGTGACTCTTGCATGTTTAATCCGTGGCACTTAGTGTTTCAATGAATATATAGTACAGCACCAAACTACTGTGTTAAACATGGGCAAAAAGGGGCACATTCTGCCATCCAGAGTCCAGTGACCAAATGGAAGCCCGATAGGTAATGCATTCCAAAATGTATGCCCTGGTTTCAGTGAGGGACTAAGATTATAATGAAACTTAATTTCTATCAGTGAAGACTTCCACTACCTTGCCATCTAGCCTTATGGTACTTTTGGTTCTCGGTAAGAATGGTGGGTTTATGAGGGCCCCAAGATCTTACAATCTAAAGATGCACAATGTACTATAAAGGATTCCACTATGTTTCTCCTGAATGGCCTTGTGTACCGCATGATAAAATTTGTAAGATTTCCTGAGTGTCAATTTAATTATGCATTATGTGGGGTCAGCTCAGTTTTCCTGCTGGCTATTCTTCATAATGCATAGGGCAGTCACCTTTACTTGGCTAAATAATAAACCTGTTTTGATATTAACCTCAAGTCATCCCACGGAGAGGGTAAAAATGACTTTAACGTTCCCATTGCACCAAATATCGTATTTCCTACTCCCACAGCGAAAATTAGCTGAGGTACAGACAGTTATGTGCATAATAAAGCAGCAGAACTGTGGCTTGAAACAGACTAGCATTGTTCCCTGGTAGCTGAATGGGAAACCTTTAACCCAGCTTCTACTACTGCTAACAAAGCCCTCTTTTGCTGTCTACACTATCAAGTTGAAATAAGCAAGGAAACTACAAGTGTGAATTGGTGAATGGAGAGCATTGTGTAGCAGGACATGACAAAGCTGGAGACTGTACACTTTAAGGAAAAGAGAATTAATTTGGTTAACTTGATTCTTTTGATCGTTTTTTTAGAACAATCTTGCTTGATGATAGAGATAAAATAATGGACATCTCCTCCCAATACAGTTACTGCCCAATATTCAGCCCAAATGGCTATTAAACAGCAATTTATCTAGATTTCCTAGAGGCCAGAAACAATAGTACAGTTCTTTACGGTGTACGGCATTCAAGAGGCAAGTCAATGCGGCAGCCGTGAAATATCTTGTTATTGTATGACGCAGGGGTCTGTTACGTTACAGCAGAAGATGCATTTGGAAAAGAAACTCCCTGTAAAGAGCGTCTTTCTGAGTCATCATGATACTTCCTTTATCCCCAGATACCACCTAAGACCGATGGGAAATATAGCTCAAATTTATTGCAGCTGAATTTATTTCAGTACCCCGAATATCGAGTTCATTAAAGCGGAGGTTCCCTAAGGGTCAGGTGGGAGTTGAGCAACTTCCTGTTACTGAGCAGTTTCTGGAATGAATACCGAATGGTGGGCCAGAAAAATTCTATGACATCGACAATACCATATTTATCACGCTTGGGATTACAGAGCAGACCTTTGCAAATGTATTTATCATCGGGGTGATTTTAGCATCTCAATATAGCTACACGAGCCCTGGGCACAGCATGGCCAGACAGGTTCAGGTCACTAGCGTTCGGCGTAGCTCCCTACCTTCAGGCCGTGTGCTACAGTTCAGTGAATGCAGAGGAATCAGGTCAATTTTTACGTCTTGTTAATCACTCCTGCTGACTACTGGCTTCTGCTGAACATATGACACCTTCAGGGATGATATTTCTAAAGTGCCTTGGTAGGCTGCACATGGATGCATTCTGCCCTCACTGCCAAAGCTAGTGTTTGTAGAGCTCATCCTTTTACATGTAGACTAGTACTTTGAGAGTCCACCAACCACAGTCTGGTGAAACTCATTGTTGAATCCAAAATCTATTTTTCCGATTGTCAGTGAAAATAGATCTCACTTAACACGTTAAATATTTTTCTTGTATGAGTAGGACCATCTTCTCCTTCTATACCAAGTTGTCTTAGCATGTGTAAATGTTTCTCAATATTTAATGTTATTGTTAGATGTTCATTCTCTCTTCATTTTAATAGTGCTATAGAATCTGTTGGTTCTCCATAAAAATATGTAATGTAATAATGTTTTATTTTCACTAGCTTTAAACAAGTCTATTTTAGTCCACTAGTATGAGGCAGCACAGAGGGCATTCTTTTTGGTATGACCCATACATAAGTGCAATCCTCCATTGTGCACCTCCATAAGAGCACATACCGGCACTAATTATCATGGCCACTTCTGGGCAACAGTGTGGCTGCCAATACAAAAAATGGCTCCTGGGGTACTGAAGTCAGTTTGCTATTATTATTGTGACTGTTTATAATTCTAAATACATGTACTTATGATACATAAAGGCAGCCTTTTATGGACAGACGTCTAGCTCTGGAAATATTTCAATGGGTGAACAAATGTTGTGAAATTTACTTAACGCATAGTACTTGCCTAGCGGAAATGTTTTGGCTTTTTATGGGTTCCAACGTCCAACATACACATTTAATGATATTTTTGTAAAATGCCAAAATGTGATCAACAGACAATGCTGACAAAATCTGAGAATCCCCTAAATGTACCTAAAGGTTAGAGTTACTCAATGTGAAACGAGAGATCACCATAATCTTATATACCATGGATATACTTTCTAAGACATCTGTGTTCATGATGATTTTTAACGTTCCATCTCTTCTGACAACATTCCTTAACATTCAACTAAATTATAGCCAAGCCAATGACTATTGTAAAGTTACATAACCACAAGCATGCATAATGCAGGACCATTATTTTAATAGGTGTCATTGTTTTTTGTTTTTCATTTATCTTCAGTTCTGCTGAATATAATAGAATAATAAATATTAAATCAGAGAAAAAAAAGACTATTATTTATTGCAGCTATTAACCAGTAACAAATGTTTCCTTTATCTGGATGTATTACATTTGCTGTACGTGATAAGGAGCACTGTTGCTGTACAATTGCATTTTACGGATGATTAAATTACGCTGTTCAATTTAGAGTTTTCCGCATGATCCTTCTTGAACATGGGAGAGCCTGTGTAGAAAGATCCTACATTCACTGGAATTCTAAGATTTTTGGATGTGTATTGGAGATTGGGAAATATTAATTAGACCTGATTTTGATTAGGTTTTTTTGTCACAGTAGATGTTGCAAGTGTCCCTTCTCTGCCATCAGGGTCAATTGTCACTCATGTTTCCGTCCACAAGTAATACAATCCCCAATGGGGGGCTTTTTGGTGTTAGAGCCTAGAGAGGTAAGGTAAACCAAGTGATCCAGCAAAAGGTATATATGGTATGGTAAATATTTATTATCCATTCCACTATCCAAACTCATTCATGGAATAGAATGGAATGCATAGAATAGAATGCACAGAAAATCCATAAAGAGAGGAAAGAAACTGTGAAAGAGAGGAAAGATACTGTGGAAATGCTGCGTAAAATTCTTGTTATGTGGAATTGCACAAAAACTAATGAAAAATACTTCAGGACGTAGAAGTGTCCTCCATATATAATAGCGTTCAATATCCTAAACCAAGGAAGCTAGCAGCCTCTGTAAAATACACTTGTGCTAGATTCCACTGAACTCAGGTTCTTCAGATACACTGTAGATGTTAAGAAGATTAACGATGAGCGACAGCACAATTTCTATCTGTGGGGCTTTGTGTTACTAAACAGCAGGTGGGAGATGCCATCAGCTTTTAACCAGCAGTTACAGTTTTGAAGACCTGTTGGAAGTCTTTGGTGTATGGAACGAGACTTTCATGCCGTATGACATTACTTTAGCAGACAATTGATTTCGTTTTTGTAACCGTCATGTACACAGTTTCAGATATTCCATTTTAAATGTTTTTGCTTTAATTCAACATGAATATTTACTCTGCTAACTTAAATGGAAAAAAGGGTATCATTGCTTAATAACAATAAAAAAATAAAAAATATTTATAAAATTGATGAAATTTACTGTTTTTAGTAAATCTTTTTTTGGTTGCATTTGTCAAAACGCATTTCTCACTATAAGTTTATATATATCCCCTAGAGTGTCAGTTATGTAGGAGATACATAGGTGGCAAAGTGGGCACAGTTGGCTAATTACTTATGCCCAATGTTGTGGCATCCTAAGCTCTATTTTTAGCAATCACATAAAGTGGTCATAAAAAATACTTTTCTTTATTGCAGAAGGGCTAAGCCTTCCCTTCCCCTACCTTCTCAACCGAAGCCTTGCATGTTCAAGAGAGACACACACATTTTATAACAGCATTGCACCGCACCATAAGTACATTTTTACTGCAAACAGGGCTGGACTTGCAATGGGTTGGTCGGCCCTGGCTCTTTAAGGCCTCATGATGTAAGTGCAGCCAACGTTGATGTAGTGTGCAGCCAGGCATATCCAGCTGCTTGCTACATCCCAATCTGTCACTCCAGTGATTTTGGTGGCTTTGCCCAGTGTGTCAGATGGACAGTGCAGGCATGAGCACAGGGATCGCAAACTGCAAATCATTCTCTTGAGCAGTGAAATTGAACCAAATGCTGCACCACATGTGCTATGGGGGCCTACATTATGCTCTTAATATTGATGCTAAGGATTATAAGCCAACACCAGTTGGTTGCCTTGTCTTGTGGACATTGAAGGGCTCCAGATTTAGAAGCATTGTCATGCAAAAAAACGGAAAAAACACTGATTCATGGGACAGATTTTAACTATGATTAGTAAAGGCAAAATAATAACCAAAAATATAAATATCTGAGACAGACATAACTCTATTTTCAGTGGTAAAGCATGAATTTTACTGGGTGCTTTAAATGAGATGCAATGAATAATGCTGGCGGATGAGCAAAGTAATGCTTCCATAAACATTATGATTCCGTACAACAGAACCAGTTGCAGGAGATTTGCCTTTATGTGTTACATTCTTAAACAGCAACCAAATGGTTAAGCCTTACTACAGTAACTGCAATGCAGTATTTCAGCTCACTTCGGTTCTGCAGCGAGACCTTTCTCTGGCTAAGCGCGGGTCTAAAACACAACAAGGGATTGCTATTAAGAATCCCTAATTCTTAACTCACCCTAGACAAACAATGTGCATATTAACACTAAACATCATTAAAATATCCAGGAATAATAAACCCAGGTGCTGAGGTTTGTAATGAGTTAAAGACTTTTTCATTGCCGATGTTAGATTCTTGGGTTCTGGATAGAGTATGTAAACATCGTAGAATAACAAAGAGTGAATTAGAGAATGAAGCCCTGTTGTGCAAACAATTAAAGTACAGCGCAAACCTTTTAGTCTTTAGCTGAAGTTGATACCTTTTATTTGGCCAATATAAAAAGACATGTATAGTTACATAAGGGATAAGGACCCAAGAGGTCTCTTCTATAGATGGACTCTAAGGCAGATCACTTTGGTAGGAGCTGCTAATAAAGCTACTTGGTGGATAAAAGGCTGCCATTCGGTATATTTGGTAAAGCAAACTTGTTACTGTTGCTAGTTTGTTGGAAAATGATTGAGAAACACTGTTCAAGCTTATCAAAGCGCTCCCCCAAGATTGCAGTAATAGCGACTTGAACAGCATATCTAAATTGCTGATTTGCATTTTCCTGTGAAGCGTGTCTTAAATACAAGACACTGAACTAAATAGAATAATATATCTTTGTTGACAGGAATCAGGGACAGATAAAAAGGACAGCGTGACAGTTACACGGATCTGCTGCAGCCGAGTAAATGAATATCTTTCTCACTCTCAAGGCAAGGAGATGACTTTGTTATATCAGCCAAGCAAGCTGCTGAGTTTGATCAACACAACTGCTCACAACTGCGTTCATAAAAAGTGTTAAATCTTTATGCACGCCATATACATGTTCAAAATATTGCTTAAGGGATAGATTTCAGCTTTGTAGCCATCTCTGGACTTCTATATAAACAATACCAAATGAATGCTTGGGCGTATTATGCCTCTGGATGGCCTGCCTTATGGTTGAGTTGGCTTACAAGGTATAGGGACTTTCTGTTTGTGAACTTTGGGTATTTAATCACATTAGAAGTTAGTTAGAACTTGGAATATGTTATGTCAGTCTACACTTGGGTACCGAGTAGTGCAAAACATGCACAGTGTTTGTCCTCTGTCTCAAGGTTGGTTTTATCTGCATGGTAGACAAGTATTCCACCGACTAAAGGAACTTCAGTGGAGTATCGAAGAACATGCTGCCTTGCACTGGTTTGTTCTACCAGGAGTAATATGGCTTTTCCTTTTTCATTGCTTGGGACTTGGATCTTTTATCTACTACATGCTTAAGCTTTGATGACGATTCACTTCCAACAGAGGCTCCATCATACTAAAATTATTACCCCAAAATGTTCAGAAAGAATAAGGTAATACAGGAGAATCCCAATCCAGTGCTGTCTATGCTTACCTGTTCTAGAAACAGCTGGGGTCCTCTCTGCTATTGAAGAGCTGAACAACAGGCAGCTGTCAGACACAAGGCACCTAAAAATAATAATAAAAAATATAATAAATAAATTAGCAATTGATGTAAGTTTTAAATTAGAAAGGATGCAACAATTTGGTGCCAACTTAAACACACCCTACTGTGACTTAACATCCAGAAGTCTTAAAGAAAAATATTAATAATCATGATTTTATTACTCGTCACGGAAATATTGGTAATTTTAATGGTTATAGTGTAATTCTTCCCCTGCCCCAGTTCAGTAATTCCTTTCCTCCTGCTGTTAGCATTTGTGGGATGCACTGGTATATAAAACGCCCGGTGGTCTGATTGTCTATGAAGCTCGCCGCCTGGCAGTGGAGTTGTAGCAACAAATAGCAGAGATCCCCAAGTTTATGAGAAATTCATACGGTTATTATACACATCTCAAACAAGTAGCATAGTATCTGAGTATCTAAGCATTTTGGCCAATTGCTCATAAACTGGGAGGGTTATGGTAAATCATAATGGAATAAAATATTCCAAAGACATTTTGTAAAGTAAATACATACTCATACTTTATCATTGTGAATGGAGCAGTACAATTACTTCATGTGGAATAGCAATTAACAAAGAAGCTATTCCAGGTAATTATTAGTGCCATGGGAATTTAAGAAACCATTTTCCCCTATCCCTCCAGTACTATACACACACAACATATTCACGGTGAAACAGCTCTATCCTCTGGTTGCTTTGGAGTTAAACGAAATCCAAGTTTCTGCTTAAATCTGGTACCAATTACTACCCATGGATTTTGTGTTCATTTGCATAGTATTACCCATAATTCTCATTATGCCTGTTTAATCTCTTCCAAATTGAATCTCAGCTCAGCAGACGAATACTGGGTGCTGGCCTTTGCACGAGATAAGGTGTGATGCCTAAAGCTCTATATAGGTTTCCAAGTCACCCATCATTAGCCTCCCGCCTTAAGCCTACTTAACAAAGCTTTTTAACTGCTAAATATCATCTTGTGATTGTCCTTTCCTACAAAACAACTTGGTCCTCTTACTATTGATGGCTATGCAGAGTGAATCTAGAAAAGATTAGAAATTATTTATAGAGTTCTATTTAGGATATGGGAGTTTGTGGAGACATCTTTAAAAGGTAACATTTAGTGCATCAATTTCTTTGTACATATACATTTAGGTCCTGGGGTGTTAGACAAAAGTAGACCCTAACTAGGTGATCCCTACTAGTTCTTGGTACTGAAAATCAAAGCTTTGTATCTCATGGAAAAGGGTTTTATCAAAAAAACAATATTTGAGGAGAAACATCCGACCTGAAACATTCACCAGGACCATAGTCAGTGTTTCATTTTTTTTACTTTGCTTCTCGCAATCTCTTGGTTAACAAACAGAAGTTGTAATATAGTTTCTAGCTTCTATCTGAAATGGTTTAAAATCATGTTTAAAACCAAGCAGATCTTCTGTAAAGCAATTCTTACGAATATGTCAGAGCGAGGCACCACTTTAAATTGCAGTGCAGAACCAAGATGGCAGCTCTGGCATACTACACAACAGAGAATAACATCACTTAAATGGAAAGGAAACGAAAGCATGATGCACATTGGTGTAAGAATGTTATTATGTTGTTATCAGGAATCATCTGGAATGCATTATATATATATATATATATATATATATATATATATATATATACATACATACATAAGCATACATTGGCTTCTAAATAAATTGGTGTAATTCTTCTAAATACCTCACAGCATAACCTTATCTGCAACCTCTGAAATAAGGGTGCCCCTCTTTTTTAGCTCAAAAAGTTGGAGGGTATGTATTATGAGTGCGAATGCATGCCACTATTCAGAGTTTATAATCATACCATCCTTGATTTCCCTTAAGTCTGGCATTTGCTTGCAACACCTTGCAGGCAGTTCATTCTTCTCAATACAGAAGACTATCTCAGCCATCTCCTCACCATGTTCTGACTGTTCCCATCCCCATTCTATTCACAATGAAGTCATCCCCCAGAGTAAAAAGTCATAGGACTAACACATACGTAAGCACCACTCAGAATACACGGTATCAGCTACAAAAGCTAATTCTAGACCATCTACCTGTCAGTGAGTAATAGCAGGGGGATTGAACTCAAAGCTGGCCTAGAGCTTGGCACCCCCAGGTGAGACCTTTTTTGTCAAGGAGGTTCACGTGATTTATGAGTACCCAAAATTAGGGACTGAAGCCCAACTAGAATATAATGTTTCATTATTGTATCCTGGATTAAACATGCAAATGTATCACTTCTCTGCGTTATTCACAGCAAAGGGTACTGTAATAGCCCAAAGTGCCAGGTCAGGGTGGAGGGCAACATCTTACTATGGGCCATACAAAGTATGGGCCATCTGTAATATGTTGGTTCAGGTAAAGTCTCGGGGGTGTTCACAAATAAAATGAACAAACTAGGCTAAGAAAAGGTTATCTACAGTATGAGGTCAGAGGTTTGATTATGGGAATAAGCCTAACACCTATTAAATAAGAAAGGTACATTTTTTAACGTTTATTTCTTTATAATACAAAATACAACTTAGCAGTATTACAAAAAAGAATCTTTCTGGAATCTGAATTATGTGAAATATCTGGATGATATTTTCTCTAGACATCTTTAGACATCTGCTCACAGAGCATAAATATTGCTTATTCTGCTTTAAAGGGTCCACACGGATGCTTTCCGGTTTTCTTCTCACAGGTGAGGTATTTTATAGTGCAGAAATATTGTTGCCAGAGGCCGACGCGGAAGAAGAATTCAGGCCAGGAAGTGTCCACTTCAAGTAATAGCCAAGTCAATTAAGCATTAAAGCACTTATTCCTAATGTAGGGTTAGAGAAGGAAGATTTTTGATTAAATCATAATATAATGTGTATGTGTTGCTGGTGCAGCTGCCTTTTTACCCTGAATCTCTGGTGTAGTAAAACATGTATACAGGTAGGAAAAGTAGCATAGAAACTCAAATTGTTAAATGTAAATAAATAACTATTGCTGTGTAGAGGGACTTCCTCTTTTTTTAAATATATCTACTATTCAGTCCCTGATTCCTTCTCTTTGTCTTCCTTCTCACCTATCCCTTCTCCATTTTTTAGTCAGTCATACACATACCTGGGAACTTTCTAAAAGCGCTGACCCTCATGGGTACCTTGATTGGATCATTACTCACAAATGCACTTATTTGGGATATCAACTATGCCATACTTAAAGCAAATGAATGAATTGGGAGGCTTGGGTATCACCAGATCTGTGCAGAGGGGGTGCAGAATGGGTCAGCTCCAGACTCTGAGATTGTGGCCCGTTCACCCTGAGATTATTTCTCCAACTGCCCTGTCTCATCTTTTGATCAATTATCTCCTTCTAAATCACACAGGCCTATGAAATGGGGCTGAATTGTTACTCTATCCCTAACATTCAATATTTCTATAAAGATAATATTTTTTCTAAAGAATGAGATTTACAATCTATAACAATTCATCCAGAAAAAGACTAGATATTATTTCATTTGATTAACTAACTGGTTGCACGGGGCCCTGTTTTAAATGATAATTACGTTATACATAATAACTATACAAATTAATTACAAAATAACTATACAAATTAATTACAATATATATATATATATATATATGTATGTATATATGTGTGTGCATGTAGAATGCTTGTTGATTAGCTTTTCCTTCCATACAAGCAGCTGTTTAGATTCAGGAAAAGGAGGGGTGATATTAGAATTAGAAAGTGGACAAGATGTGCAGTGAGGCTCAGATATTCTTTTACTATGCACACCATTAATAAATGGATCATTAAAGTCACTTTACATGGGTCACATGGCAGCCATTTTGTGTTGAAATATAAACAGCCATATCCATAACCTAAGATGGAGTCTCACTTAGTTGATTTTGCTGAATTACTACGACAGGGTCAGTATAAAGCCGCACAATCACTGGCAAGCTTTAATAGTGTTATTATTCATCCAAAATCAAAGTAACACAGACTGGCGTCGCTTTTCAAGATGTCTGTCGTTGTGACACATTAACACTGACATAAATTTGTTTTACTAAGCAGTGAATGACAGAGGTTCTCAGGCGGTGCCTGTAGAAGCCCAGGCTTCCCTGGAGAGTTGTTTTACAGAATACATTTGAATAATGGTGGATAGAGGACAATCACTCGAATAGCAAGATCTAAGTGATATAAATATTTAGCATGAATGAAGAGTGGGCTACGTATGGTGCAGCAGGAGGTGACATATGTTGTCATACATACATATGCTGACATGTCATGAGAGACACGCAGTACAAAAGTACTTAATTTTTCCTTAAAAGTCCTATAACACCTACTCTGCAGAATGTAACACTTTTTAACAAATTTCTAAAAATTAATCTCATTCAGAATTTTTTGCTGGGAAAGTTTCACTTGTGATACAAAAGCTTCAGATAAAAGAATAAAAAAACAGATCCATTAAGCTTTATTTGCTTTACCTGCTAGAGAGTGACGTAAATATATTTTTTGTAGATATCTGATTTTAACATATTAACATAAATTAATGTGGGTGCTGTGAAGGTAGGCAGCAAGTCCAACTATTAGTCTGTCCAATGCACAGACAAAGTAAATTTTCCACGTTTCATTATTTTTCTAAATTAACTAATATGGCAAGGTGGGAATGATGTCTTTACCCTACCTCGCTGACTATGTGACTATGTAACATAGACAAATATTTGAGAAGCTCTCATTAAAGGACATAAACGTTACACCATTTGGAGCTGGAAAATACCAAATTTACCAAAATACTGAGTATTGAGTAAATAACAAAAGTGGAGACATCAGTGGCAAGACTGGCATAATTGATAGAAGTGGCAGCAAACTTTTATTTTTAAACACTTAAGAAATTGATTAATCTTTACTTATATGAAAAGTAATGAAAATGAAAAATAAAGTTTCTAATCAAGTAAAAAAAACTGCATGACTTATACCATCGATCCTTTCCTACAGATTGCTTTGCCTCTTGGTACAGACACCATCAGCTTCCACCATAGGGAGAAAGACTTTACCATAAAACTGAAGAATAATTCACTGGGGACAGAAAAGCCCTGAAAATAGTTTAATGTTATACTTTTAATTATCTCAAATTATCAAAGAGCAACATTTTGGTTTGGTATGGTTAGATGTAGGGTTGGGTTTACTGTGACATTGTGAATGGCATTTAGAAGAAAAATAACTTTGTTTGGAAAATTTAATTTATAAAAATGATTCCTGCTGTTTCTATAGACATTATCGAGCTTCTAGGTGTGTAGAACCCTGCGATGCACTCATATTCCGCAACCATTCTGAGCTCCATGAAAAGATGGACATCGAGGGAGGAAAAATGAGAAGAGACATTTCCTTCTCTCATCTTTATTTCCATTATGCCCGCCTCACTGGTAAAGTGACGAAGGAGTATCACAAGCTAGCCTGCAAGATACCTGCTGGAGACAGCTCCAGCAGGTCTTCAATTATATATACTGTTTAATTTAATCTGTAAACTCTGTTTATTAAATGCATGAATTTGTAAAGCATAGGGTATGTAAAGTGACATATCCTTTTTAAGCAAACCAAAGAAATGTATAGGTTCACATGTAATTCAATGTTTTTATTTAAATGACTAATGCCATTAATGACTCTTTGTGTCAGTAAAAGTCAGTTAACAAGAATACAAATCGCAGATTGTATGTTAGAAAAGAATCCTCATAGACTGGAGAAGGATCATGGTAAATTAAGGCCATCTTCTCACATCCTTTCTTAAGACAGAAGGTCGGTCTGTATAGCCTTTGGCTACAGCAAAGAGATGGCAGACTTGTACGTCTTTGGATTTCTTCAGTCCTTGAGGCCAGTGACTCAAGGAAGAATAACTGCTTTGGCTGTAACATTCATCACTCTGTTCCTCTCAGCAGTAACCTTCCCTATCCCAAGGATCTTAACTCACTAATTGCTCTTTGCAGAAATGTCAGTTTGTGTCGGACACAAAATTAATTCCTTATACCGACCAGCTGAGTTCTAAACTGAAACGCACTTCAGCCATTCGAATGTCTACATTGTATATAATACAGTAAGTATCAACATATCAACATCCAACAGCTGTACTAAAATGCCATTAAACCTTTGGCTGTGGATCATGGAAGCTGCAGTCCAACCACAGTGAGAGGGGTCGATGTCTGTAAAATCTGTGGTCATTTATGCAGTTTTAACTTTCAAATGACTTGTATTGACCCAGACCAGTGGCATATTATAGCCTAGGCCTAGGGAGGTAGGTTGAGGGGATCAGCTCCCTGCTATGTCACTACTTGATGGGCTGTTTAAAAGGGAGAGTGCTGATCTCAACAACTAGCCCTTTAACAATATTAGGGTTGTGCAGCGTCAGTACAGTCCACCATAGTTTCCTTCAGCATCATGATTCCTTCAAGTGGGTTATGGCATATGATTCCAACACCCAGAAAAAAGCACAGCGGTGTGGAGGGGTACACTGACTTCATATATATATTCTGGGTAATATTTTCTTTAGCAGCTGCCAAGATGGTAGGCAGAGCTGCCCAGTGGCATGAATGGCAGGTACTGTGCCCTAATCAAATGGTCCAGAGGAAATGAGTGTATCTCACCGAAAATGTCAATGTTCACCAAGTGAAGCTGTCAACCTACTCAGTTACTCAAAATAGTTGTTACTTGAACACAGTTAAATCAGTGTTTGGGAAATGCAGTTCACACACCTGGATTGTAGCTATATATTCCATGTTATGCTGTTTTCCTCTTGGAAGTTAACCTATCACTCAGCTTTAAGAATGATTCAGTATATTTCATAATGTGTAAACACCATTTGCATTCAGCTCTCACAAGAGTTCCATTGGGTCTAACCAAATCTCTGACGATTTTGACGGGAGCCATTTCTTGCCAGTGATTGGCTGCTTAATGCCGCCAAAACTTATGCCAATCTCAGACAGCAGAAGGGGAGGTAATGTTGCAACTCTGAAGCGGCAGCACTTTCACCTATTTGCTTTCTTTTTTTTTAACTACTCCCATACTTCTTTGTCGTATGGGACATCAGACTGTCACCTTAGTAATTTATTTATTTTCAAAACTGGGTAGAGCAATAACTGCATAACTACTTCCTACCGGGAACTTCCCATCATTCTTTGTATCCCTCCTTGTCAAGTTACCAGAGCCAATCAGCTTCTGCCAAAGGGGAGGAGTAACCATGTGGCATGCTTATATTAATATATTGCATATTTAGACCTATATACGCTTTAACATATTTATTTATTTATTACGCACACTGAAATGTCATATTTGGGAAAGTTACCATTCTGCTGAAAATAGGAGCTGCCATCTTTTCCATTGTTCTCACACATAGGGACTAAAAATGTTTTGACGTTGTTGCAGAATATAACTCCCATCATGTAGCGCACTACAATGCCAGTTCTGTTTGGACAGCTGAGCATGATGGGAGGAGCAGTTTACAAAATATGCACTAAAATAAATTGCTTGCTCATGCGTGCAGTGAAACAGCTCCTTTAATTTGGATTTTAGCTAAGCTCAGTTTAATTAGCACACGTTGCGTTCGCATGTTTTATATAGTGAATTTATGCACCGAGAGATTTGTCGTTAAACTTGCCACTGAGAGGTGATATCTGCGGAGGTGATAGATATAAAGCGAATTGTTAGTGGCTGCGCCGTATTTCAGTAGCAGCCTTGTAAATGTGCATACTCATTCTAGCACTGCTGAGGATGGGCAGGAGCCGCTGGCAAGACAGGGAATTAACACTGTGGGTTAGTGAGAATACTTGGGTATTATCCATAAATACATTTTTATTTACAGACTGAAGGTTGTAGGAGCACAAATTCCATAATCGTGCAAAAAAAATCTATGTTTTACTAAGTAAAAAACTGTATAATACAACATTGGCATCAGAGTTAGTTTAATCCTATACAGTATATATAATGTAGTCCCATCTCTTGAGTAGACTTTTCCTATATATAGTAAGAAAGCCCCACCTCAGGAATAGTCTAGCACCGTAGAACGTGAAGCCACCTCAGGAATAGTCTAGCACTGTAAAACATAATGCCTCTTCAGGAATAGTCTAGCACTGTAGAACGTGAAGCCACCTCAGGAATAGTCTAGCACTGTAGAACGTGAAGCCACCTCAGGAATAGTCTAGCACTGTAAAACATAATGCCTCTTCAGGAATAGTCTAGCACCGTAGGATGTGAAGCCACCTCAGGAATAGTCTAGCACTGTAACACGTAAAGGCAACTCAAGAATAGTTTAGCACTGTTAAACATGAAGCCACCTCAGAAATAGTCTAGAACATAAAGCCACCTCTATTATACAGCACTATAAAACACTATCATGCATGAAAAACAGTATAGTCATACAGAACACTCACTAGACAATGTTATCTTACTTCAAGAAAAGCCTAGTTGTATACAAAATGATCCCAAATTACATTACAAACCACGTTGCCCCTTGAGAAATAGTCACCCCAAGGACTATTATTCTAAATGACTCCTTATCCAAGTATAAAAAATATCAAGGGTGATCTAGAACCAGAATGTAGCTTTCCATAAGTCATAGTCTTTAGCTACCAGGAAAACGGGAAACTGCACAGAGCCTGGAATGATCTGACCCCTTGGCTTGTGTGCATCAAATGCACAGGTATATATACTTGCTAACGTGTACTAAACCATGCGCAAGTGCACTTACAGCTTATTCGCCAACAATACAAGCACACTCCAGGTAAATGTGTGTTTCAGCTATAAATGTGCAAGCAATGTTGTTGGTCCTACACTAATCAAGTTCATTCATCTTAGCAGTTTAGGTAGCAGCGATTGGCAAACTAGGTGAGAAGAAATAATTTGATATTAAAATTAAAACTCTGGGAGTATTGGTTTTACTATATGAAGCATCAAGAATATTAAAGATCAGTGGAATCTTACATTTTTAAAGGAAATGGAAGTAAACCTTTCACCGTATGCATTTCTTAATACACATCTTACTTCACTACCCCAGTATAGCTAGACATCTTATTGTCGCCATCAACCCACCAGCATCCCACAAAACAGATGTTTTCCTAACATTTATATACAACTAAAGGTCTTGTATACCATACACATAATCATACTTCTCAATGTATATTGTCAAATATAAATATGTGTACCGTATTTTCCTTCCCCCTAGATGTGCTCATTTATGGTGAAGCTATGCCATTATGATTTATTGACAAAAAGGATCACATCTATATGTATTATAATTGTGCAATAGGAAGGAATTGTGAATTATTCTAAATAGATAGAGCTGATTCTTGATATGAAGGCCCTCTGGTAGCTGCTGATTCAGCACCAGATCCGTCTGTACCTCCATCATCCCTGCAACACGCAGATGATGCAGCGAAAAAAATACAAGAACATTAAAACGGTGGTGACAGGGCATGTGGCAAGTGGCACCATCACCGTAATACAATATTTAAAATCCTTTGTCAGTCTATTGTCACTTTAACCCCCTATCAGCCATCACGTTGCTTATGTACATGCTGAATACATGTTTACCCTTTATGAAATACGCTAGCCAACTGGAAACTGCTGGCCTTCGCAGGCATGAAGTGACAACATTGAACAAAATAACCACACACTGACCATTCTATGTAAAGACATTAAGAAAGAATACATAAATTGCATTAATTCCCTTTTTACAGTATACATGGAAAATGTCTAAATTAATGCCACCTAGATGTCGTGGCGATCAGTTGTCCATTCTAAAGACGGCTGAGAAGACACACAATAGATGTATATCTATGCTTAACATTTTTGTGCCTTTCTGTAGTTACCTCTTAATCCGGATGGTGCAGCAAGACAAGGAGACGGGATCAAAACCAGGAGTCAGGCAGAAACTGGAGAAATAAAATAACAGGGAAGAGAAACAAGAGAGGACGATACGTTAGGCTTTTGTACAATGCATTGGGAAGATGCACTCCCTGCGCTGAGCTCTGAAGACAGCGGTGATGTGGATTTAACACACCTTCTGTTCCCTGGCACTTCACCATAATGCTCTTTGTTTTAATTCAGCTGAAGCTAGTGCTTAGGAGAAAGGCAGCAGCAGAACTAGTTAATAGCTGTCTGCGAAACACACAGGCTGAGGATCTGCTTTATTCACCCCCACCTCCTCCCTTCTCTCCACCGGCTCTCTGCCTAGGACTGTGTCAACCACCAGCCTGTCTCTATGAAGCCTGCAGTGGTACTGAGGAGAGGAGGGGGAAGGGAGGGAGAAACAGGGAGGTGTGATGGGGGGGGGAATGAGACTGGAAGAAAGAAAAGAGAGAAAATATTTGATGAAGAGGAGGAGGGAAGAGACCGCAAAGGAAACAAAGGAAGGGAGAAATAAAGGAAGAGGGGAAATAGGGGAAATTGGCAGGTGGATGGAAGATGGAATTAGACTGAAGGAAAACAAAGGACTGGGAAGAAGAGGAAAAGTCGGGAGATTCAGAACAGGGTTATATGATGTAAAACAAGAAATCATAGTAGAAACAACATGATGATAGGCTCAGGGGACCACTAGCTCTAGAAGCTTCTAGAAGGAAAAGCAAACACAATAATCATCTTTTTCGCGCTATAAGAGGATGCACTGGTGTCATTGGATGCTGGTTCAGCTACTGGACATGCATTTTAATGGAACGGCTGCTAATTCTAAGAAGCAGAGGTGGCCAATTTGAAGGCCTCCAGCAGCTTTTGGGCTTCCATAATCCTCAACAACCTTGGATGGTGGGTGTTATGGCCCAACAACTGCTTGTTACCATAACCTAACAATGTGAGAATCTGCATTTTCTATGTATACCCAGGGCACAAGGTCAACACTTGGAGAAATATCCTTCTGCTGTTTTTTAGGAGACATTTTTTTTTTTTTTAAATGTATCGTTTTTTGGCTCATGCACGCACCATATCACTGACTCATGTCATGTATCACTAGGTTGACATCGTTATATTTTTGTACATTTTTAAAATGATTTTCTCAAAAATCATTTGTTGGTGTTTTCCTTTTTTCCTTTTTTTTTTTTGAACAGCTCAAGAGAGTCCAACTATTGTCTGCTGATCTGTGGACAAAATAGGCATGTACTCTCAGAATAAGAAACCTCAGCGGGTGAGCTAATAATCCCCACATATGTCAGTCGTTAAACCTACTGTGGCATAAATGATGGCTTTACAAGAATAGAGGGCCCTACTGCTTAACAGACATGAGGATTTAAAGAAAACTGTGAAAAATTGCTTGCAGTTACATAGATCTGGCAACGTCATGTAACCTAGGCTGATGGTGATATACCTTGCTTTGCTGAGTCAATGATCTGTTTTTAGAAATGTATCAACCAAGCCATTTTAAATAACATAAATTAATTACAATGATGCCCTTTGTTATACTGCACGTTAATTATCCCTTCATAAATATTGATTAAAGATAACTGCAAAAAATGTAACCCAAGAAAACCGCACTGATAAACACTGGATGCTATGCAATTTGTTACATGTATGAAACCCAATACGACGTGAGCTTTGTTTAGACCTACATAAAATTGTAAAGGCATTTCGCTGATAGATCCCCTTTCGCTAAATATTTAACAACACTGTCATTTTTACTTAAAGCGCCGTTCAATACTATTGATTCCCTCCTTCAAAGCAAGGGAAAACCTTATTAAATTTTAAATAAGGCATAGCATAAAGTGTGATGTATAGTAAATTAGAGGTTTTCAGAGCTGTAGAACCCCACGACTCTCTGAACACTGTACGGCAATCAGCATGTCACCTTAAAAAATGCAGGACTGGCATACTTAATGTATCAGAGTAATAACACATAATATCAATGGTAATAGTAATGACATCATAATCAATAATCTTTTCCATTTCTTTAAAAAAAAAAATCAAGCTCTCTCTTTTCTTCTACCATACCGCAGTCTCTCTGTATCAGCCTCTCCCCCATCTCTATCTCACTGAAAAATAATGTGCGCATGAATGGCATGTTAATGGTATGAAGAATGTGAGCTATTGTGCAGCCGTTTTAAAGACAAATTAAAAAAAACTTGCATACAATGCTCTCTGTTCCAAAATGCTGCAATCGGCAACTAGGTTTTCCTTGCAGGTATTGATCTATAAACCGTTTCTTGGCAATTTAATAGCTCCTTCGACTTCTTATTGGCTGGTTAAATCTTTCTCAATTATTGGCTGCAGTCACAGAATCTGGAGGCTGAAACAGGGGAGTAGGTTACTGACAGCTGACATGCATACTAAGGACAGGACTGCACTCTATGAAGCAGGACATATGGCTGCCTGCCAATCAGAGTGGAAATCTTTGCTATATTTATCTATGGCGAAGGTCTATGGTCATGGCTTAAAAAAATAAATAAAAAACAGGACTATCAAAGAAAACATATTAAAAAAACAGGGATATATGTTTTATATATAAGAAAAGTATATTGGTAATAAAGTATCAAGATACTGTGAGTATAATAATTAAGAGCTGCCAAAGACTACAGTGCTGCTTCTCTTCCGAATGTTTATAAGTAGCCCAGTTTTATGTTGGTGCTGCTGAAACCAAAGTCTCTTCAATACTAAGGCACAAAATGTGGATATTGTAATATACATTGCATAAGTTTGGCACAGCCTTAACATTCTTAGAACAGAAGAAGGTTAACAAAAGCTTACCAGACAGCTTAAGTTTACATATGATGAAGATCTCTGAGGTCTTTAGGAGACATCTTGAGCTACTCTGTTGACATCTCTGGGTGTACAACACTTGTTTTATAGATGTAGGGTGTCACATGACCCCTGATACTCTCCTGTCTCCTTGTGCTGGTTCAAAATAGTTTAGAAAGGGCCCTTCCGACCTGGGTTGGTGCAGTATGGAGATGTGAGAAGGAGGGTACCCCTTTTTCACAAGTTTACAATGCACTGGTGCCCAGATAAAAATAGCCATTACTGGCCCTCTTACGTGCCACAAACTCAAGACCACTTTGAAAACAGAAGGTTTAAAAGTATGTTTTACTTTGCCATCTGTGACAATGAGCTAATGTTGAGCTCACCGAGGACGAGTCATCTCTCCAATACACTTCCACAAAAACTTACATTTGCATAACAAGCTGTTGTATCTACTGTACAGTAACATGCTGGAAGTAGTAGTTAGGGTTTGATGTGAGCAAGAGGAAAAAAACGAGATGTTTGTTAGTGTGCTGTATTAAGAGCATGGTATACATAGTACAGGGTAAAGGTCAATGGACTACATACCCATGACACTGAACTGCTCATGGACAGACTCATACTTAGCCTACAAAGAGAGGGAATACACACCTTCTAACACTAATGCCTACTACTATCTATTCAGATGAGAAGCAAAGAAGGGTGCCAATAAACCAATGAAGATTTAGTATTCAAAACATTTGAACCATAAACCAAGCAGTTTGTGATAAAAAATATTACCCCAACACTTGTAGCTTTCCTCATGACATGTTCACTAAATCCTGTATTACATTGCCCATTTTCAACCACGAATAGTGATCATTGAAAATAGTTTGTGAATGTAAAGACAACGCAATGCATGTTAGACACAGAGGTGCATGTTGACAAGTGCCCATGTTGGCACCATTCTGTTCTCAAAATTCATATCCATAGACTACTCCATTTAGCACTGCTGAGCAGCCAGACCATTCAGTCCAGGGCAAGATTGGTGACTGAAATCCACCTGGGACATTAAGGCTACCATAATGAATACATGCAATCACATGCTGGATACATGCAGCCACACGCAACGCTCTTACACTTTTGCCCTGTGTGAATCCAGCTGGTGGCCTCACACTAAAGGATGGGATCTGCCGTATAAGTGGTATGTGGGCAGCACCATTGGGCACCAGGCCACAGGGCATTTGTTGTGGTTGCCCCATGACCAGCCCTGCCCTGATTCAGCCAGTACTTCTTTGGCAGTAAGGCAAAGTATTTACTTATAAAGTATTTTAGCACGGAAGATCTCTCTTGTTTTCAAGTGTGTCCTGGGTTCACGAACATTGCATTCAATTATTTAACTTGATGACAAAATGAATATTAAGATCAGTAGTAAACAGATTTCCGACTCTGTAAAGACAGCTTTACCTGCATTCCTGAAGATGCACCTGGGAAATTAGCTTACACAGCGGTCATTGGTGAAATTAAAAGGTTGCATGCATGGAATAAACAAAAAGCTACCCAGGACAAAAACCAAGGCAATGGACCTAATAAGGTTTGAGGGTTTAGATCAAACAAAAGATCTGTCTTTATATATTTTACTATTGACCTGGTAAATGTTACAGATATTCCACATGATGCATGTCTTTTCTTTACTGCAAAAATGATGTATTTAAATAACTTCACTAAAAAATTACAAGCAAGGTTTAGCACTCCAGTTAATTGGTTAATTATGCTAGCCAGATACATTACGATGTACAATATTTGTCCCAATATATCTTTGTACATACAGGTGTGTGCATACACCGCAGTGAGCTTTATCCTGCTTTTATTCATAAGTGAATGTAGTTTGTCACCCATGATAGATTCAAAGCCTCGGTATAGGCTTCCCCTCCCCACCCCGACATGCTTGGCTCATTCCTACACACCTAAAAACACTGTGATGTCACAGACGCAGCATTGCAATGGAAAACCTTTGTTTTTTTCCGTATAATTTCAGCTTTTAACTCTATTTCTATCGGGAGATGTGTTTGCTGTTATACAGATCTGTGCAAAGCAGACCTCTCTGCCAGCAAACATGTTAATGCGGCGTGAGTGGGTACAGGATCAAAAACTGTTCAATACACAAAAAATACTAGTGTAACTTCCACCCCCCCCCCTCAATACAACCCACACAGAGGATGATTAAACTCGAAGAACTACTTTTCACACTGCGATCAAAGATAAGGCTGGGGTGCTGAATATTTTCCTCTGGGCTTCCAGCAATCTATAAAAATATGGTTATATAAGTTGCTTTCAAGTATGACCCTGTTATAGATATATATATATATATATATATATATATATACTACTTATTTATGTTGTATAGTAATATTCTTAGGTCTTTGGCTCCTAAAACTTATATGACTTATAATGATCCTTAGAGGGGTGAACCTTCTCAACGTGATGGTGTAAGAACAAGCATTGTTACTGCAGTGACGTTATCCTTGTTAAATAAAACAAGCTTCACCTTTGTGACCTGAAATGATCTTTAATTTGCAATGTTATGCAAAGAAACAACATATTGTGAAGACGTTAATCTCCTAAGTGAAGCAGAAACATAGAGATCGGTTGGGAGAAAACGATTTGGCCCACCTAGTAAGGCTAGAGTGGCCATCTTTTCCCGAGCCTTTTGTTTGTTTTGGCATTTTGTTCATTACAGGCAAAGGAGAGAGAAAAAGATAGATAGATAGATAGATAGATAGATAGATAGATAGATAGATAGATAGATAGATAGATAGATAGATGAAACAAGATAGATAGATGTAACAATAGTAAAAAGAGAGGAGAGAAAAAAGAGAATGGAGATAGCAGAGAGCAAATGAAAGAGGAAATATGATGAGAAGAGGGAAAGGTGAGACAGAAAGAAAACAAAGAAGAGCGAAAGGTGAAAGAAAAAGAGAGACAAGAGGTTAAAGGGAAAAGAAGAGAAGAAAAAAGAGAGGACATGAAAGAGAAAAGAAAGAAGAAGTTGTATAAGAGGAAATAGGAAGATAAGAGAAAGGATAAACGAGAGCAGAGGAAAGAGTGGAGGAAAAAGGGAGAGGGGTAAGAGGAGATATGAGAATATGGGGTTTTGAGATGAGAAGGAAGACAAGTGAGGCACACACTCAAACACACACCCGCACTAACACACATTTCTCCCTCATGTCATATTACCTGACCCTGTTAAACCCCAGAGATACAAACGACACCTGCCCAAAAAGAGATAATCCAGGACTCAGATCTTACATCTTTATCCTGGGACCGTCCCGATCTAACAGGGACTGGTGGCAGCCTTAAGTCAGAGCATCTTTTCCCTGGTGACAATTTTTGTCCAAATATCATTAGGCCAGCTCACAAGCACTAGCCTATCTAGGGTTTTCACATGAGAGCAGTGGCATTATGTCTCTCCGAAAGCAATACAGTTTCTTGGAGGCAAAAAATACAGTTCAGTAAATATAATAAAAGACAGCACTGTCAATTAAACGTCATATGGTTAATAAGCACATAGAATTAACAAAGCAGTTCAACTGCCACAAATAATTATTTTGCTTTGTTTTTCATGTGATCTTTTAAGATTATAATTTTAATGTTAGGAGTAATATTACATGAATGACTGATGTAAAAGCTTTATTACATTCTAAATGAGACTAGCTTCAACTTTATCTATTTTTGCAATTTTGAACCTTAACATAGAATTATTATAACATACAAATACGGTAACATTTGCATAAACAATTCAAAACTTTCTTGCATCAACACCTTGTTTACAATAACAGATTTAGCATTTAAGGTGATCAGCATCCAATTTTAACAACAAAAAAACCCTGTATCCACTACATTATTGACATACCTGGAGCTCTCTGGAATTGGCCCTGAGTCTCCGGGTGAAGCGATGCTTCCCTGGGTCTCCGGACACTTTCCCTTTTCTCTGGGCAGGGAAGGGCTCTAGTTTTTACATAATATACTGTTTTCATATCTTCTATCTGTGTTACCTCAGCCGAATCAACTAGACAAACACCCTCACTCCTTATCATACTGCCTGTGGTAAACAATACAATGGCTCATTGTTGATCGGACATTCTGACTCGTGAATGTCAATGGAGGAGCAGACTTCATTAGCACTGCCATAAAGAATCAGCACAGTGTGGTAATTCTGACAGAGAACGTTACCCAAAATATTATATTACTCACAACAATGGCAGCTTCCAGGTATGCAGATAGGGAAGTTTATTGGTACAAACTGAGATAAAAATTGGTTTTGTCAGTGCTAACCTACATTACTGTATACAGTGCTGTGTTTTATGAAGAATATTTTTTTCCATGGGACTTCATGTTTTAGGGTGGTGGTCAGTGCAATTAAATAGAATGCAAATAAAGCTTGCAGTTCCATTCCATTTAGGAGGTTTAAGAATAAGTTGGGTTCCCATATCCCAATGTTAATTCCCTGTGCCTATAACTTGCCCATTTAGAAATGTTAGTATTTTATTTTGTCTCAATTTGTCCTGTGTTAGGTTTGATTGCGGAAATTATATTAAGTTCTTCCTTTTTGAATTGTGTGTGATAACTCCCCAGTGGGACAAAGCATTCTGGGACCGATGCCTGCTTGGCTTTGTCCAGCTGCTCTTTGAACTTTAACTGTGACTGCTATTGTTCTATTGTTATACTGCAGTATGTGTCTTCATATAAAGAGTGCATATGGCATTCTACCATCATACAAGCTGATGCCCACTGCACACTGCCTTCACCTTCCATGTTTATTGGCCCCCTTCATGTGCAACATTCTCCCCTATTTAACTCTGTTATAGCATTCTGTAGATTAGTGCTTTTAATATAATATTCCACATAAAGGGACACTTTCGCCATTATGTGCATGTTAATACAAATGATAGCTAAGAGGTCCCTTTAACCTTTAAGGACAATGGGCGGTCCCTAAACCCATTCAAAACAATGTATTTTGAGCCCGTACATGTACGGGTTTGTTATTAAGGGTTAGATTTCAGTTGTGTCCTTTCTGCAGATTAATTTTTCCCTTTTGCCTGCTCCATCAGCTATATTATTGCAGGAGATGTGTTTAGACTCCTGTGCACATGCATAGAAAACACTCCCATTAGTTTCAGTGGGAACACTTTTGTGCAGCTGATTGACTGCTTCAAAGAGATTGATGAAGTATACCCTATGTTAAAGCACATTATTCAGGATTCATTCTGTTTTAACAGAAATGTACCCCAGTAGACTGAACCTTTATCACCTTGTACTGAAACACAATTACGCTCTTTCCGTGCCTTTGTGTAGATCAGCCAACAGATTGTCTGTTAGCGTAAGAGTTGTTTGTTAATGCACATATGGTAATGGGATAAACCAAATTCTATCTCTTATCCCATTATTTGGTAATGGTATCAGCTCTGGGTACTAAAGAACTAAATCAAAGCTCAGATACTTAAAAATATAAAAGCTATAACTATATTACCAAAAAGACCTTGTACGTACAGTAGGTGTGTATTACACGTTGACAGAACACATGCATAGCTATATTAATATTCACACACAGGTTGCAACCATTATCATTAACCTATAACTGTGTTAATATACACTATATGGACAAAAGTATTGGGACACCTGACCATTACCCCAACAGGGACTTTATTTGGCATTGCATTCTAAATTCATAGACATTAATATGTAGTTGCTCCCCCTTTGCAGCTATAACAGCTTCCTCTCTTCTGGGAAGGCTTTCCACATGATTTTGGAGCTTTTCTGTGGGAATTTTTGCCCATTCATCCAGTAGAGCATTTGTGAGGTCAGGCACTGATGTTGGATAAGAAGGCCTGTCTCGCAATCTCCGTTCCAGTCCATGCCAAAGGTGTTTGATGGGGTTGAGGTCAGGGCTCTGAGCGGCTCAGTCAAGCTCTTCCACACCAAACTCATTCAACCATGTCATTGTGGATCTTTGTGGACTGGCCCACACAGAGCACTGACCTCAACCCATCGAAGACCTTCAAAATCTTGTGGAATGCCTTCCAAGAAGAGTGGAAGCCCTCTAGAGCACCCAAGGATACCCAAACACTATTCAGGGAGATAAATGTGAAGACGGGGACAAGCAGCAGGGGGTGCCACAGAGTAAAGTTAATCATCTGACTAATGAATTATTATATTACATTTATTTAAAAAGCACCTGCTACAATCAGTGGGATAATTTAAAGTCACACACACTAGCAAACTGGTACAAAAGGAGAAGAGGGTCCTGCTCTTGTGAGCTTACAATCTAGTCGGTGGTTGAGGGGGAAGTGAAACATTAGGAGAGAACAAATCAAGAATAATTTAATTTATGACTTACTTGCACAACAAACATAATTAACATATATTACATAGAATTACAATTCACAATTACAGTACATTTTTTTCATTTCACTAAAATCAATCATTTTAAATAATCCAACTGTGGTCACCTTGAAGCTGATTATGTTTGTGTAGAATGGCAAAAATCTGCAGGTCCTACAGTGAAGAAGTGGGTTTAAATAATTAAGCAACCACAAGGCATTGTCTGGCACTTATATTGTAACCTTCCTGCTATGAGGGGTGCACATTTTGTGAGGAGGGGGTAAGAGAAAAGCAAAGCAGATGCTGGCCTGCCTTTGCGACACCGTGGCTGAGCTGATGAAAAGCTCACAATTATATTAATTGATGTCACATGGCCCGGTGCACAGTCATCCTGAGGAAGCAGATGGCTGTGTATTAGCATTTAAATAAGCTTGAGCACCATTTCTAATGCAGAAATGAACAAGAAGCATTCAACAGGACTGCGTATCAACTGGTCTTCAGCGTCACATTTAACAGGACCTCTTATTTACTGTTTTTTCTTTTACATTTTATTTATAATGCACCAGATCCCAAGGCTCTATTACAACAGGGATACAAACACAGGAAAACATAGTGCTATTAAAACAGGCACACAAACTAACAATAACTTTACAGCCAACAATGTACAAATGAACAATACTATGGGCACACGTGAGCGATACTAGTACAGAAGAAGAAGAAGACCTTGGGAACTTCCAATGGTCTTCTAACCCAACGAGACAGGTCAGTTAACGTGACAATGAGAAGAAGGTGTGGTGACAATAAAATAGAATGGTTGAGTATACAAAAAACTGCCATTTAAACTTCTCATTATCATCTCTGTGTAATTGTGCTGATTTAACCCACAAAGTGCCCGAACTTGCAGGTCTAATCAGTAGAGACGTGCCACTGGATGCTACAGCAATAACATTATTTTTCAAACTTTGTACGCTACTCTAGTACTGTACCCCTGTACCCTTCCCTTTTCTGTTCTAGGAAGTGACTATTTACGTATATATATATATTTTCCAACACATACATGTCCCATCAGTGGCAACTGTGTATGCCAAGTCTAACTAATTTTATAGCCAAAAACAATTACAACCGTTACTAGGAATTTAATTCCAATGAAAACAATGCAATGCCCAATTAAGCCCGCTGGTCTCCTGGTCCAGACGCCTTACACTTAACACAAAACACCCCAAAGAATGTAAATAGAACCCCTTAATGAGAAGACAATATAAAACAATTACATCAACCAGCTGTTACAACAACTGCAACTCCAAAGCAAATGTCAAAAGGAGAATCAAGTAATCTTGGATCTTGGCATCGCCTCTCACCAACCTTTTGGAGATTGTTATTAAGATATTAAAATAAAATGTATTGTTATTTTGTGGATTATGCAGTTCTAGGTAGTTTAAAGAGCAAATTTAAGTGTTAGATGGTGAACTATTTCTATAGTCGGAATAAAATAATATTTGCATTATTTATTAGATTTTAATTGGTTGGACTGTATTTTATATGCTGAGAACCTTAAGCCTTGTAACTTGTGTGTTTTATAAACTGGACAACAACTGTGTGTACATGGGGCCATCAGTGATGATCTGGCACATGGCAGTGGTACTGAAAGTCGATAAGACATGTAAGAATGATACTTTGACCTTCATCCAGAGCATATAAAACAAATCAGATCTATTGACATTCAATGATTGAAGGGGCAGTCTAGTCCCCAAAATTTTATTTTAATTTTAATGCTTGTTGGAGTCCATTTTGCACAAACTTGTTATTATGAAATTAGACTTTTATCTGATTTAATCTCAGCTGAGTTCAGGAGTATTAGCATGTGACACGCTGTGACATGCTCAGCAGCACTCCCAGTAAAGTGACTGAGGCAGCAGCCAATCACATGTATGCTAGCAAAACATCAGTGTTCAGATAGCATATATGTGATTGGCTGCTGCTAGTGACTAGAATTGGAGTTCTACTAAGCATGTGTAAGGTATGCCCACTGCTTTCAGTAGAGGCAACTGAATGAAGAGTTAAATGACAGAATAGCTCCAATAACTAAAGGATGCTTGCACCAATATGCATGCAGCAAACAAAATCACGTCGCCTTTAAATTAACATGTACATTATATAAAAAAGTTACAGAAAACAATATGTTTCAGTTTCCATCTAAAGTGAGTTCAACTACTGAACTAGCGAAGAAAGATATGGTTATGGCAAAATGCACTTTATAGTTTATATTGGAACATTAGAATTATGTTTCCAGAAAGGATCCCCTTAAGAATTCTAGACTGATCACCTCAAAGGAAACACTGCTTCCAGGGCCGTAGGAAGGGTGAGACCAGAGAGGCACTCGCCTCGGCGCAGCTGCGAGGGGGCGCACAGCCGTCTGATCATCAGCTGCAGCCTCCAGGACTCCATTAAGCTTGCATCCAAACGCATTGGACACACTGGGCAGTTGCCCAGGGGCCCAGCGTTCTTGGGGCCCCATGGTGAATCACATTGCTGCCAGGTTGTATGTTCTGGGTTAAGCTAATCTCAAACGTCTGTGCATGCATTTTGTCCCTTTAGGGATCTCCGGAAGCTCTGCCCAAGTGTAAAGGTGAGCCATGGGTACCTAGAGGCGCACCCACCCCCTGTGAATGCTGAGTCCTGTGAAGGCTGAGTCCTGTGAAGGCTGAAATAATTGTGTGTTTGCAAGCTGGTGTTTGTGTGTATATCTGCATGTAAAGGCAGGGGAGTGTGAGGGCAGTGTATGTGTATACACGTGTGTATGGACAGGGTTGTGTAAGGGAAGTGTATGTCCATATGTGTGTTTATGGGCAGGTGTATGTAATGTAGTGTGTAAGGGCAGTCGTTTATAAAGGCAGTGTGTGTATATATATATGTGTGTGTTTGTGAGCTGGTGTGTGTATGGGCAGTGTGTGTAAGAGCAGTGTAGGTATTTGTATGTTTGTTAGCTGGTGTGTGTATATGTGTGTAAAGGCAGGGTTGTGTAAGGGCATTGTATGTGTATATGTGTGTTTATGGGCAGGTTTGTGTAAAGGCAGTTTGTATGGGCAGGTGTGTGTAAGGGCAGTGTATGTGTATATGCGTGTTAATGAGCAGGTGTGTGTAAAGGCTGTGTGTAAGGGCAGTCGTGTGTAATTAGTTCCCTGCTACTAAAAGTTCTCTGGAGCTAGCCCTCCCTCTATATGCTGCTAGCCCCACCCCTATGCACAGTTATCTCCACTCTTACAGAATGATTCTCCCCAGGAGCTCCAGGTAGCCGGCCTGGAAAGTTCCTAGGTATGCCCATACCCCATTCTTTACTAGCAGTATGCATTTGCGGGTATATTTGAGAAATTAGTCATAATGCATAATGCACAAAAGACACTGCTGATTAAAAAGCCTGGCCTCCCCATTGTGTCCTTCAGCCAGACAGAAGTAAAATGAATGGGAGCGGTTCATTGGGTAAATATGCTAAAATTTGAATGTGGGTCACTCTGTCTAGAGCTGACCCTTGTGTATTCTTCTCTGGTTTCATGATATTTGAGCTTCCCAATTACTGCTTGGGATGTCTCAGTTTTCCTGCTTATATGCAGATGAGGTAATCCAGAATACCTTCTCCTACTAACCTGGAATGGTTTAGTGTTATTAAAATCATTTCACTGCTACCATTGTTCCAACAAAAGAATCGTTGTGATGGGTTGTTAATAGGTTAACATTTGAAAGAGCCTTGACATGTTTATTAAGGCACCATGTATGTAGTAAAGATCCAACTATCGCTAGGGGATTAGAGTGCCCCTTTGATAATATGATGCTTCAGTTACATGCTACACGCCACCTTTACTGCAAACGCAGCTATTATGAATCACAAGCTTCGCAGGCATAGAAGAAGAGTTGAACGTTTCTCCTGTGACATTTATAAGAAAAGGTCCTTCCAGTGACCCAATTCTTTTAAAAGCAGAGACTGATACCATCGCTCAAGACCTTGAAGGTTTAATCTCTCCTAAGAAACGGAAAACCAGTGATTACCAGACGCTCAGTCTTTGATACCATTGTGTGCAGGATACAAGTACAGAGCCACGCCACCTCTTTCTAATTAATGTAATGAGTACCTGACAATATCACCGTCGGACATCCGTATCATGACATGCTGTAATTAAGTACCTTTCTTATAAAGTATAGTGATATTCTTCGAACAGGGAGATTTGTACTAAGCAGAGATAAATCACGTTTTACTAATGACAAAATATACTGATGAAGAACAGAAACATTTTAAAACTATTATCACCTTGATGAGAACCACTTTTTTATACATAACCATTCACATTTTTTATACATAATCATAATAATTTTTTATACATAGGTTTCATGCAAAGGTGGCGTAAGACGAAAACATTATGTTTACGTAGATGAATGGTGTACACTACCATTCAAAAGTTTGGGGTCACACATTTTATCCATTAAAATAGCACTAAATGGAACAGAAATACAGCACAGACGTTTGCAATATCATAAATGACTATTATTGCTTGAAACGGATGATTTTTAATGGAATCTTCACAGGTGTACAGAGGCCCTTTATCACTCCCATCACTCCTGTGCTCCAATGGCACGTTGTGTTTGCTAATCCAAGTTTAAGTTTAAAAGGCTAATTGGTCATTAGAAAACCCTTTTGCAATTATATTACGCAGCTAGAAATTTCCATGTTTTCCAAGTTATCACAACCTTTCAAACAGTATTGTAACGGTAATGTATAACCAACTATATTAACAGCATAATGAGTATGCAGTGCGTTAAACAGTACCGTATACAATTGTCGGATGTATACTGCTTTACATTGAAGAAGTGGATATTTTACAGAGCACATCTAGAAAAACACTAGCCCTGTGAAATGATCTCAATAGAAAAGAACAGGGGAGGAGGTAAGTCCGGTACATGCTATGGTTAGTTTGATTGACCCAGTTACATTTATTTGATGTTTTATTTACCAAATATGCCAACATCTATACAAATGTAAATAATCGTAATGAATGGCACGTACATTGCCACTTGCATCCTACTCCTGGCACTGCCTCGATCAGAGATACGCTGCCACGGAGACAAAATGTTTTCTACGTTCGGAAAGCTGCATCAGATCAGGAACGAAAAGCTTTGTTTCCATAACAACATTAGCAAGCTTAAATTAATTGCAATGTTTGTGTCTGTCCTCCCCGCACACATTTCATTAGCTTTTGCTGTATATAATTGCTCAGAAAATATATGGACACAAAAAGTCCTTATTTCTAAACTCAGAACCAGCTGTAGGTATGATATTTATAGGTTTGACTGCACTATTTTTTTTGCCAGGCTTTTACGCATGTTTAAACACTAAGATACATTATAGATCACATTTAGGCTAAAGTGCCAGGTTTATGCATAAAACGGAGTATGAGACTGGCACAACCAAGAACAGATAGCATCATTACAGAGGAAAGATTTCTATCAGCCTATCAGACTAATCGTACCCACAATGGCAGTACAGGGCTAAAACGCAAGGCGAGCTTCTCTACGCAAAGAGCCAACAACCCCAGACATATCTTTCACAGGACTCAGCATTCCCAGGTGGTAGGTGCTCCTCTAGGTACTCGTGGATCACCTTTACACTTGGGCAAAGCCTCAGGAGATCCCTAAAGGGACAAAATGCATGCACAGAAGTATGAGATTAGCTTAACCCAGAACATACAACCTGCCGTATGATGCATCCCCGCATCTGACTTATGTCAAGTTTTCATTTGTAAAAGGGAACCAACTATAAAGGTAGTGCTTCTCATCACCCAATGTGAAGAGAGTGAACAAGGTGCTCCAACTGATAGGGCCACAGTGGAAACAAGGTCCCCAATCTTCTTCTGGGCCTGTACTCTCCCGATGTGGGATAAGTAGCCCTTTGCCCTCCCTGCCTGGTTGAAATCAATGGAGGGCCAGATCGTATAGCCTCCCCTACAAAGAGGAACCCACTAAAGTCTTAACTGAGAGGTGGTGGCCAAAAAAGACACAACCCCCTCCACCCACCACCAAAAGAGCCAAGTCTTCAGGGACCCGGCTTCACTGTGGCATTTGCAATATAAATAAAAATCAGGTGCAAATTTATAGAAAAAAAAACACATGCTGGTGAATCAAATGCTTAGTACCGTATCAGTGTCTGTTTGCTTCCTTTAAGCCTTCACAGCTACGAACTCTGTAGCTACCTGTGAGCAAGGGGGTCCATGTCTGGACTCACTGTTACACTTTGGGAGCACCCCAAAAGAAGAAAAATGTCTACAAACAGGTATGAGGCTGGCTGAGAAAGGACAGCATCTCAATAGTCTGCGCTGTGATACATTCCAGGTGCAAGGTTGCTATAGAAGATCATTGAGAGGGCTCAAACTTCACCCCATCCTATCATATTCACATATTTCACAAACTGCGCCAGAAATAATATTGTGTAATGCGTGTAACAATTTATTTCAATCCATCATGCCTTAAGTTAACATTTTGTTGCGGCTCTCCTTAAATGATGCAATCCATTATTAAAATAAATGATTCATGATAAATTTTGGCGTAATAATTTCAAAGGTGGATTTACATTTGAGTGCGTGGTTAGTCATCAAAATTTTAGGATAGGACCAAGATGAAGCTGCGTTGGAGAACGAAAAGCTGTTGACACCTCACTGACACAGGTCCAGTTGGTTATCAGATAAAAAGGCAGCTGCCGGCAGTTCTATGTTTGCCTGTTACTTTGTATTATATTGCAGAATGTTTTCCTACACACTGTTGCCAAATATTGTCGGCACATTTCCATGTGTTCCACACTTTATCTATTTGTGAGTGCACATTTCTTAATCTTAATGATTTCAAAGATACGTCAATCCACTCATGCAGATACTCTCTACTCCATCTCCTTAGGGAAGCAGTGAGCGATCTGAACAAGGACTGGTTTCTGTAGGAGCGGCTGAAAGTAATTACTAGGTCTAGAGCTCCTGGGGGCCTTCTCTACTCTGACCATTTTTACCTTGATCAGCATAATAAGTGATTCCTAGGATTAGTACAGAGAATCTGCTGAGTATGAATCCAGAAATCTGCAGCCAGCCTTTTTTTGTCTCCTCCACAGTTTGTTACATTGTACACAGTATGAGATGTGAAATACTTTTCCTGTTAGGGTGGCTGCTTTGTATTTATGGCTATTCTGAGATCCTAAGGATTAGAGTGTTATAGTTTTGCTTTGGGCACAGTCGACACTTATCATTGCAAAATAAACTCTCAGCACTCCTGAAAATGCTCCTATTGATTTCAAAGGGAGTGCTTTCCTGCTGCTGATTGGCTGCTTCTAATCCCTCTGCCCCGCTCTCTTCCCCTGATATCCCTCATTTCTCAGGAACTCAACATATTTTGTGGGTATGAGTTTATCACAGTCATTCTTAAGAACTTCCCAGGGACCTGAAGCTCTACCTATTCTGTGGGAGTGGCTCCATGAGGGGGCAGGGCTATCTGGTTGTGTAGGTAGGGCTTGCCACGCACAGGGGTGTGGCTAGCCATGCACAGGGGGAGGCTTTCACCAAGCAGTATTGTGTAGGAGGGAAAGTGGGCATGACTAAGCACCAGTCCCCCCTGCCCACAGACAAAGGTAAGTGACCCAGAGACCCAGGGATCAGGGCTTTATCCGGAGACTCCGGCTCCCAGGTATGATCACAGTGCTCTGCAGCCCAAAAAGTAACAACGTATGTATTAATAGTAAATTGATTTGTGTAATAATAAACTGTATTGTTCTTTTTCTGAATGCCCCACTCCATTACATAATTAGCTTTCAATAGGTTGCAGAATTACACAGGGCATGGACTTCTTACATGATGATATCATTTGTTATGTTTTCATGAGCAAAAGATAGTGACTATAAAGTTTAATGGTGGGTGGGCCCGGCTCTTACTAACTGTAACATCAGTGATAGTTTTGTACAGATTATATAAATGAAACATTAAAGTAACAAATGGTGTATGATGTGCAGGTTGTACTCATTGTTACAGATTGTGAGACCATAATAGGTTTTTAGTAGTTGAGTTTAGTAGCATACAGTGTTCTTTCATGTTAGATGCCTCTTAAAGTCCTTTAACAATTAATAATACTGTTGAAAGCGGAGTTGGTTGCCATTCTTGCAGTTTAACATATTTGTCCTGGCGGTATTCTAGTGAATCTTACCAGCTCATAGAACGCGAGTGTTTAACCTCTGCTTTAATGACAACACTTTTCTACTCCGAATTCTAGGTTGTGTTTAAATAAACTGAATAAATTATAGAAGCATATGGCAAGACTGCAACACGTGGTGGAGAACAAGTGCATATGTTCGCAGGAACTGTGCCAAAACTCTTAGCTTAGCAGACACCAGTTCCTGAACAAAATATGTCACTCGTGCTCTCTTCCTGGCTGCTGAGATTTCCAGCAGCAAAATGTCCTACTTCTCGGCCGAGCCTGTGCCTCCCGTCTCAGATATTTATTGGCAACGACAGAACTGGCCTTGTAGGGGGGCAGCAGGGAAGGAATTCGGAATGAGAGTGCCTGGCACACTGTTATTTGCTGCAGAAATAGCTGATGCCAGACAATTTTGGCAAAGCCATTAACCCATGTGTAGTTAACTGATATTCTCTGGCATCTGGATGGTATTCCTTGTTAAAACTAGACTATGAACCCTATTTTTATCACTTGTCTAAGCAGTACTTAAGCTTTGAGGGCTGCACTGGAGCTCCATAGAAGTGTGAAATGCAGCTTCCCTGGACCTGGCATGGTTCCTTGATAAATTGTGTAATATACAGCAGGGTGTTCTGCAAAAGATGCCAATATGTACAAGGGGAACAGTGGCCCTTGGGCCACTGGAAAGGTAATGGTAATCTGCACTCAGAATATCCCCATTTACCAGCTGTTTGATTAAACCTGTAGTCAGATGGTACTACTCATGCTCCTTTTTATTTTTCTCCTGAATAAGAGATTATCTTCACGGAAACACTTCAGAGCACTTGTAGACCATAGACAGGGCACTTACCAATTGACTCTGAATTGAGCAATTAAATGTGCCCATGCCACCTCCCTACTCGCACAGGTATTTGGAAAAATACGCTAAAGCACACATTTACTGCTATTAAGCTTTTTTTTTATCTCTGGGTATATCAAAAAGTCATCACAATGAGAGGTCCTAAATACCCATATTGCATACTGAATAAATTATACCAATGCATAGGGCACAACTATTGATACCAGTATATATACACATATACATACATACAGATAGATAGATGATAGATAGATAGATAGATAGATAGATAGATAGATAGATAGATAGATAGATTTATCTCACTATATACAAAGCAGTCAGTACTTCCATATAATCTGCATACTGAGCACCAAGCTTACTGAAATACCATGGATCACATACTCTTCCTATATTTCATGTCAAAAACCATTCTGGCATAGATATAATAATTATGTGCGAACATTGACCATGAACTAAAACAGTGAGGCAGTGAAATGGTAAACCATGCTTAACGTGCCGGCATCTGAAATACCTCTGTGTGCCAGTTGCTATGGAAACAGTTACTGTGCCTTAATAGAGTGTATCTGAAAAACCTTAACGTTCACCAGGAGGGAAAAAAAAAAGACAAAGGAGATGGAGAGGAGAAAAATCCAATCAATCAATGGAAATAGCATCCTTTTCAAGAGTTTAACAATATAAATGTCTTCCTTAAACAAATGGCAGCGTGCTTTTGTTCTTCAAGGACATAACATGCAATTTTCTTCTTTTTTTTTCTATGTCAGATGTTTAGAGAGGTGTTTGTAGTCATTTGTTTCCCTATTTCTTATCGTAATAGCCTCATCAGTTAAGGAATAAACCTACAGTCAAGGTGAGATAGGCTCAGACATGGTGCATGTGTACAATATAAAGCAAAATGGCTGACCAAATAGCTTCGGCAGTGATGGATTAACAGAGTGATTTACTGCCCTGATCGATCAACACTATTACCAAACATGTTAATTGTTCTGTAGTGACTGCCTAATGGTGGCAATCAAATGGTATACCTCCCAAGTGTCCCAGTTTTCATGAAACAGCCCTAATTTTCACATAGCTGCCCTACTTTCCCACTTTTGCAGGCAGTGAGGACTGTTGGGGAGATCCTCAGCTTCTAATTTGCCACCTTGCAATGCTCTAAAGCTGAGCACTGAAAGGTGTCTCTTTGGGTAAGGGGGTGGGCAGGGTGCCATCCACTCCTACCACTGGCCATGCCCCAACATAAATGGGACACCTGAATTGTTGAGGCTTATGAAATAGTTATAACAATGGCCCTTCACTCTGAGACCTTGAAAATGGTGTAAAAAAAGACACAGCGCCAAGCTGTAATGTCCTCTGACTTTACATTAAAGCCATGAATAGAAGAGAGGAATGATTTATTCTGCGATCTTCTGCTTATGCTTTTGGGTGGAAAAAAATGCAGATTGGAAAGATGAAAGAAAATGCGATACATGTTTAATCGCTGTATCCCGGCTGGAATCTCCCTTTGTGACACCTGAGGTGTGTCTGACAGAAATATTTACAGAATGAGGGAGGTGCAAATGGATTAACCTACAATACAATTTCTGACGGGACATAAATCAGCAAAGCTGCATTAACAAGCCTCACCCCGCTCCACTGCCTCTCCAGAAACAGCTCCACCCTCCCCACTGCTGACATCACTGGGTTTTTATTACTTTTTGTAATGCTTTTTTGCGATTGTTGTTCGGCTTCTTTATTACACCTAGTAGAAGAAAAAATTAAGGAAGAAGCACATCTCATCTTGCCTTGAAAGAGATGTAGGGACATGTAGGAGATTTGCTCTTTTTACTCTGTCTTGAGGAAATGTTTCTTGTAGATACATAAAGTATATCCAAATTCTTGATCATGAAAAGTACATTTTAATGGAGCGCTCCACCTTAGTGTGTCCTTTCCCAACCTATCTAAAGCATCAGGACCAAGTTCATTTTAATTAAATATGTCAAAGAAGCAAACAGGCAAAAGGGGCAAATTGTCCATCAATGTCCTTGAGAATATACCGGATTATGGGCTATCAGAAAAGGTGGGCTATCACTAATACGAGTGATTATTGTAAATACTCGCAAAATATGGAACACGATACATATACTCACATGTATATTAAGTGTTAAAGATTATAATAGCGGTTTTACATTATAATAAATATATCCTACCCCTGCATAGGACACTCCCATCCACTCTCTGAGTGATCACAAGCAACTCTGCACATACTACAAACTCTACAGTAGAGACTCCTATGGTCTTGCTTCTTGACAATAAATACTAGGGGTATCGGCCATCATGGGTACAGGGACATTAGGGGCCAGGAGCAGTACTGTACAGAATCTGCTGTTACTACTGCGGATCCATTACCAACTAAAAATATGGCCACCACATTGGTCCATTGCTAAATGCGATTCAAAGTTGAGTTCAGCAAAATATAATTTTGCTATAACAATGAGTTTTATACAATGCAAAACTTTTTAAAGAGCATTTAAGAGACTTTCAAATATACAAAAACAATGTAATGTAAAGTAAAAATCTGTGAAAAGCTTTATTCAGACTTTTGGGAGGGACAGGCATCTGCCTCCGGAGGAAGAGGGAAATGACTCAGAGACCCAAGGAAGCAGAGCTTTACCCAAAGACTCTGTATACTCCATGTCCACAGGAGGGAAATGGTGTATGTATTATGAAAAATAAACTGATGACCTTTGTTCGTTCATTGTAATTAGACCCTTTATCTAGAGTTATTAATTCGATACAGATTTTTTTTCTCTTATCCAGTGGTTTCACATCATCTGACAGAATTCATTTATTACAATAATTATAAAGTCAAATCCTTGCAAGTTTCAGATAAACAAATATTTTAACAATTAAGAACGCATGAACTAAAATGTGGTTTTTTTCTAGCAGAGCAGTAATGAGTTTCTTCATTTTCTTTTAAACTAACTCCCTTGGAAGCTCTACTTCCACTTCTACGTGGCATATATTTATGAACAAATAGAGGGAAAAAAAACACTTACTCAGCAAGTCTCAGATCATTTTCCAAGTTGGTTCTAATTTACCCGAAGTGCATAGAGAAGCTAGCACAAAAACTACAGGCTATGATATTCTGAGATCCAATTATTTCTTAAGAAAACAAAAATATTCTTTACTGTTGTTTTACTTTTATTTTTTATCTTTTTTTTTATATAATAAAAAATTATAATATGCTGTATATGGAAAAATATATAATGGTATTAAAATAAATCTATAGACTTAAGGGCTGCGAAAAGGCCACAATCTCTAGAGATCCCAGCTTGAGCACTGGTATCTTAATTAAACAATAATTAAATTACCATGTTTGTCTTCAGGTAGGGATATACAGAATTCCTGACCTGGTTGCACCCCTTGTGAACTGAAGGTTAGTAGGCCTTGTATACCAAAAATATTTTCACTTTTAATAGCCCCTCTTACATTTATCTTTGACCTCCCTTACACTTTCCTCAAAGTCTTACTCCAGTGGGAGAGCAAGCCGGAGTCAAGGGTGTATTCATATTATTGGCCACTCCAGTCATTGTTAATAACCCCTCTCAGTTCCCCTTCTGTCTAAATACTTTCCCTTAATGCTTTATCATAAGCCATTTCCCCCTATAAAAGACCTCCTCATCACCTCTTCATTATTCCTAGTATCCATCAACTTTGAAGACATACAAACCCAACCCAATGTTTCATGAGATCTGGCTTGGTCCCAGTTTGGATCATGTCATTCCACCTGGCAGCTCCCCCACCTCTACTTCCCACCAAGACTTTTCCCCCCTCAAGTGAAAACCAGCTCTTTCCACCCTTAGTAATGCTCTGCAAACCTTTTCCATAATTTCCTTCCAAATCCCTTTAGCCGTAACTCAAGCCATTTTCTAACTTTTTTTTTTTACAGTCAACAATTCCAACTCCAATTAGTTCCCAGGTACTGTGTAACTGAAGGGGCATCATTATCCACCATAAAACATATACTGTAACTGTATAAACAGACACCTTTTTAATCACTAACACAATTTAGAATCCCTAGATAATATTAATAAATAACGGATCACTCACCACAAAGATTTCTTACTCACAGAGCCTATAATACCAGTACAAAGTAAGTGATTTGAGTATTCCGTAATCTGAAAGCAGCATGGCAAATTACAAAATTATATACGAAGGTCTATCGGTTTGCTCACAAGGACTCTTGACTAACATACTTAACAGGCACCAAAGTGGAACGATATTATATAGATGACAAGAACCTATGATACATCTTATTTATTTTTAAATGTAGAGCAAATTGGGAAAGGTAAAGAAGCATCCAAAACAGCTGTGCTTCCAGATATACAGGGATTTTATGGCTTTCGAGACAGAATGGAATAAATACTTCTGAAAAGCAGTGAAACAACAACAATTAATACAACCAATCTGAAAATGCCATATATATGAAACATGAACCCCACCAACTGATATAACCACACTGAGCATGAAAAACCACGAAGATGATTTATTACAATAGAAAAAACTAGAAAGCATACCTGTAGTGAGTGAGCCTTCCAGAACTGGGTACAACTGGGGAGTTATCTGAAACCACAAAGGAAATCCCGTTAATTATTCATACATCTTTAATCTGCAGAGCAGTACAGAAGTAAATGCTTTCTATATACTGTACTCCATACAATGGAGCTTCTTAATAAAAATGATGTCTTCTGATGTAATTATAAGTACACCGCAGAGGGACTTCTCTTGGATTAGATAATGGAGAAATACAGACGAACACCATTAAAGCTCTAAAATGTCAGGGGCTCAGGTGCTGTAAGCTTGACTTGTTTCACGGCATGTTCTTTGTTTTGTATTTGTATGTTTCTCTAAGCATTACAATTTAAGTTACTAATGGTCTTTGCTAACTGGTTGGTTTCATATAAATTCTATTTTGAAAGTAGACAGTCTAGTTTCTGAACTGGCATCTTCTGATTCATGGGATTTTCTGGTCACCTGGATGAACATACCTTTCATCACATTAGTCAGCAAATACTTACTAAAAATCTCTTCTTAGTTTGCTTTTCTGCCTTATATTATGAGTGGAATGATCCAGTTCCACAGAAAGTCCTGGCTTAGCTCTTGCCATATTTTAGCCAGTTCATCCACTTCTACTTCAACGTATGGCAGAGCTGCTCAGAGTAAGGTTCATGTGGGCTATCTAGGGAAATGTTAAGCACAAAGGTGGTGGTTGTACATGATTGTTTCACCAACTCTGATGTTCAACACCCAGTCATTAAACCAACACAGAATATCTGAAGCACATTGCAAAAGCTGGAAGTGCTTGGCTGGTGTCTATCATTGTGCAATGGCAGTTACACATGACCACCTAGAAACCACCTAACTTAAGCACGTTATAAATGTGGCTATTTGCTTATATTTATCATTTCCAAGTATTAATAAAGAATATGCATTAAAAACACTTAGCCACTGTTTGTTTGCCAAGATCATACACTAGATAATAGATGATCAACTCAGTGAACATAGTAGGGTGGTGTGGTCAACTTCCATAGGTAGTGACTAGTTACTAGCAGTGTCTCTTGGATATTAGTGCTTGGCCAATTATTTTAAAAGTGACTGCTTGATTATATTTCCCCCGGTCAATCTGTATTAACATCAAGGGTATCTCAGCAATCAACAGCACAGTTGACCAACTTCTGACTTGGTACAATGTTGTGTACCCTTACCAGTAACATCACAGAAGTACCGGAAGATGACATGAAAGGTGACATTAACATGTCATAAGAAATATAAGTTCTCATTTTTAATATTAAAAACTAAACCTCACCTTGGATCGCTCGTCAGTTTTGTTACTGATAGCCTAGGAATCAGAAACTATAATTAAGTAGTGACGCATCCATACCACAGACATAAAGGATGCCTGTGACGCTCTGACTTATTTAAATTGCTTTACTGAACCGCAGTTCTCAATAGACAGAAAACCTTTAAGAAATGATTTCATTTTTAGAGCACTGGCGGATTCTGTAGAGCTGTAATTATTTTGTATCATGTAATTATTTTATGTTTAAACACGCTAAAACGCATACTAAACATCTATAACATAGAAATACTTGTTTAAAGCAAATTTTACATCATCTTCTATTGGGTATTTTGATAAACGTATATTAGTATTATGTATAACAAGGGTAAAAACCCACATAAAGTTAATATGATTTTATAAAGTGCTAACATGATGTGATTTCTAAAATTATATGTGCTGTAAATTTAGTTTCATAAACCTGGACATTTAATTACCAGACATAATAATGCTTTACATACAGCATCCAGATATTAGGCTGTAATTGACTCAAAGGAAATTATGAAAGGGAAATAATTTATGAGAGAACATAAATTATTATGTATAAATGATTTGTAACTATGGATATAAGTGTAGGGATAAAGGAGTCCCAAGAAATAGTACATTCTATAGAGTATACTGTGGCAAAAAGCATAAAGCTTATATGATATTTGTAGGGTTACAATTGCTTGTGTTACCTACTTTCTTGTAGATTATGGTGGACATCCCATGCCTACTACCACACTCTTGCTTCTAGTAGAAGTAAAAGTTTATTATTGCATGCCTGGAACCTGGAAATTGGGCAGCTTCTTCTATTGTCTCCTTGATAATATCTTTGAAGTCATCATTTCTCTCTAGCTGAACATTGCATGAGCATACGATGGGGTGCGATAGCTGCCATGATATATTGCCATAGTACTATTCTGTCCATAAAAAGTCTCTGTTCCATTCTGTGGGTGATAATTCTGCTTGCGCTGCCTCTACAGTGCCTTTTTTCTTCTTGAAATGTATGCATCTATAAGTATACCCTTGTTCCCAAAAGGCAACTAAAACATCTCTCACAGCCTTGTGGTTCTTTAGTGTTTCTTCTCTCCCCTACATCGTCCAACATTTGTCTTAGCTCTTGTTGAGTTTTTGGGAAGTAATTTCAACATATGTCCTCTTTTCCCATTGTGATCTGTTTTATCAGGTTTCATTATAGTTTGATAATTGTAGGGGTTTAGTTCCCTTTTGGAATGCTGTCAAGTTAGCTTTTTACCATTATTTGGAGGCCACTCATCATAAGAACATTTAGGGTCAATTTGACACAGTCAAGAAGCTGGGTGGACATTTTAAAAGGAGAGAATCATAATTAGTTTGAGCATGGTTTTATACTGAATTAACTGGCGTGTTAAATATGGACTCTATGAGTGTGACATTTCCAGTTTAAGGGGAAGATTATTAAATGTATCTAAAATAGCTGGGATCCTGCCTTTCGTTACAGCTGCTATTTCTTTGATTTCTGTTGTTTCTGTAAATCAAATTGTTATGTTATTTACTACTTGTTATGTTCAGGAGGTCCTTATATCCAGTCCATATACGCTGAAATTTCATTATCATATTAAAGGGACATTCCAAGCATCAAATGCACTTTTCGTTTGATCTGCTAATGCTAATCTTCTTGCATGCATTTGCCCCTTTGCCCCCCTCCCCTCAGCTAAATGCCATGCACATCCAGTTAGCTCCAGGGTTTGTTCAGAGCCCTGTGCACATGCATGACATGCATCCCCATTGATTTCAATGAGAATGCTTTCCTGACACTGATTGGCTGCTTCAAATAGCCAACCAGTGACCATAATTATTGGATCACAGAGGAATAGGGCAGCTGCTGCCGGTCAGTTAAGTGCTTTTTTATTTTTTCTGGAAGAATGCACATATACATTCATTCTTCTATAGGGGAGATGCCAGGGACCTTAGTGTGCCCCTTTAACATCTACCATTGGTATCACTTCATGCACAGCGTGTCAAATATTGTGGGAATTGAATACATCAGCCGCTGTATAGCTGCTATTTTGTCAACACAGATATTGAGACATTCTACAACCATAAAACATTCTTAACCCTTTCCTCACCTAAGGGGATGATTGCTCTGCAAAATGAGCAACAAGACTGTAAGGGTCCTGAGAATTCAAGTAGTCACAACATATCACAAAACCCACTGGGAATTACAGGGTAATTCTCATGTTTTTTTTCATCCCACATGATCTAATTTTAGAACATGAATCCTAGCTTTTTTTTAAAAAGAAAAATAAAGATGCCAATGCTACTGCTCCGTTTCTGTATAGATACATTGCTTATTAAAGGAAATGTGGACACAATGGACAGGTCAATGATAACTCAAAGCGTAATTTATTAAATAGGTATTCCTGCTATTTTAAAAGACTAATATCAGACTAAAAATACTTTTTAAAAAAATCTGATGCAGTTTTCTTTTTAAAACAATTCTAGATTTTTCCCTAAATTAGACATTTTACGTCTTCTAGCCCTCTTATGTTAGCCCAGTCTACTAGACAAACACTCCAACTCCTTATCACATTGCTTTCAGTAAAAAAAATAGAATTGCTCATTGTTAATCACCTAGACGGACACTCTGACTAATAAAAGTCATTGGAGGAATGGACCTCTCTATCATTATCATAAAAAAACAGCTCAGTGTGGAGTCTGAGCAAGGAAAGTCACACAAAATATCAGGAACACCAGCCTCCAGATCTGCAGACAAAGGTCATTTATTGGGTCAAATTGAGATAAAACTGTTTTTTTTTGTCAATTACTCTATATAGCATTGTATTTTATGCTCAGAAAGATTCCCCCCCCCCCATGAGACTGCCATTCCTAGCTATTTTGTGTCCTCTGCATATTTTTGGGTTTGTAACAAATGTGCTACTGGCAGGTTTTTACGAGACATGTCAGAACACTATTGCCAACGCCAATTTCAAATCATGTCAAGGAAGTAATATGACCTTTTATTTCTGACTTATTATTTAAAATCAAAAGGTTAGATGAGCTTAAAATGCCTACCTCGAAGTTACCAAATGCTGTCTTACAGACTGTAGTACCAGCAACATGGGAAAGACAACTTGTATAAAAATGTTTCCATAAGAAGGTCCTTTAAGGTAAAATACCATGAAAACAGCTGAAAACAAAATACTATACTGGGACTATACTGGGACATGGTATGCAATTTTGTTTCAATATTAACCTGACATTGAATGCACAGACTTAACCTTAACACCAGTTCTAATATCTAAATTCCAATGTATCATTAACCCTACCATTAAAAACAACAGTATAAAAATCCTAGTTGCTGTTGTCCGTAGTCATAGCCAAGTCATAGCCAACTTGTAGTCCTAAGTGTGATCTTAGTAATTCTTCCAGAAGAATAAAATATTCAGTACACAGGTACTTGCGCTGACCGTTACGTCAATTTCTCAGTTGTTGTCCTTTATGAAGGACATTTGACAAAATATTACATAGACACAGTGGACTTCCTCATGCTTTGTGACGGACACCTGTGTCCCTGATTCAGCACGTGTCCCCTGCTTGCCTCCTTAGCAGAGACGGTTAACCACATTGCCCATTAAGGCAAGTTTTAATATTAGATACAGCCTGGTTTTATAATACATAGCTAAGTTTGGATTTCGTATACTTCAGAACCCAGGGACCTGCAGTGACTCAGATTTGTGACTCATATTGTTTGCAGCATCCACCCGACGCTTTAACTTCCAGTCTGCGCTGACAAACGCAGGACGGGATGGTGCTGTTTATTGGACCGCACTGAAATGTATTTCTTTATTCCCAATGTTAATTAAAGGCATGCCATCTCTGGCAGGCAGTATGCGAGTCGTGCTGATCTTCAGTCATTTTCTCTTCCTACTTGTGCATCAGTTCTGAACAAAAAGAGACAGACCTTGGGAGTTGCGGTCTAACTAGTTTAGGAACTTGCATTGTAAGCATTCCCTTTACATACGTGTTTATCTTTCTTCGGGCTGAGGAGTCTACTTAACTCCAGGCTGAGGAGTCTACCTAATTTAACAGCATCTGAAGTGTGTTCCATTCCCACACTAACCAAGAGTATATTTGCTTTTTGGGCAAAGTGGAATCAAGTACATTTATATATCACTTCAAGATGAATTCATAGCATAGTTTTTATCCCTTTATCAAAAACTGCCTTTGACAATTGCATATTTGTTTTATAAATGTGTTTGTCTAGTTGCTTTTGCTAATAGATTGTAAGCCCCTCTTCTGCTTCTGTATCAGTTGTGTTCATGTTATTGGCAGTTCGGGACATTGCCGGTTTTATTATGAATGGACTTTAGAGGAGAGCTATATGGTTTGTATGAAATCCCTATTGCTGGCATCTTACATGCAGTTTGCTAAAGCAATGCTTGATTCAGTTTATTCAAGAATAGAATTTCCATTATGGACGAGGCAAACTGCGACGCAGAACACAAACACCAGCAGCTTTATCAAATATATACAGGTACCCCTGAGACAAACATTCATGCACAATACATTAAACATTAAACAGTTCCAGGGGTACAAACTAGTGGCACTGCAGCAGCAACAGCGCCTGAGGGGGGTAAGTAAAAGGTATGTGAAGGGAAATGTCCAAGGACTAAGGGAACCAGAAGAGCGGGGACTGGGAATTGATCATCATTGAGTGTCAGTGATGGCGTTGCCTTTGAGCAAGCTGAGGATCAGTCTGTGACAGCCTTGGACAGTAATCTGTTCCCCTTCGCAGGATCTGGTGATTCCTGGCAAACTAAAAACCATCCTTGACATGTCAGGTGCCAAGCTTCTTCAATGGCACCCTCCACCTGAGTTCCTGGAAATAGTCCATACAAGTGGTTAGAGAGCAGTCTTCATGAGTGCAAGAATTACCACCCCTTAATGTTTTGTAGGCTAATCTGATAGCTTCAGAAGTGTTACAACGCATTACTATTACTTGGGCTGATTTATATTTTCCAGATCCTTTAGTGAAGGGTCTTAGAAACGGAAATGCCTTTGGCCTAGCAGAGTTGAGATTTCACAAAAAAATTGCAATAATGCAAGTAGCAGATGTTTTTACTGCCCAATTAAAATGTTGTTTTTTTATGTTAGATGTGACAATTCACCTTCAATCCTTAACGACCAGTGACGTAGGGGATACGGCATGAAAAAGTGGTCTTTGGGGGCCAAGGACATATCCCCTACATCATGGGATTTAACCCTCCAGGTGAACAGATCAGGAGATCAAATGAAAGCCTAGACTCTCCCCTGACAGCTGTGGGCAAAATTTGTGGCCCAGAGCTGTCAGATTGAATGTGACAGCGCTCTAATTGAGCGTTGTTACATTCTACAGGGATTTAAATGCTTGAATGGAAGTTCAGGCATTTCCTTCCAGCGACGTCATCACTGACGTTGCCAGGAAATCTCTTGATGCGGCAGGGACACGCGGGGTCTGTATAAACCCCAATGTGTGACTCATCAATGTGTACAATTTATATACCTGTAAAACTGCAAATATTTTTTTTCCATCTTTTAGATTTTATTCACACAAAACAATGTCCTTCATTTATGAATATGGTTTCAAAATAAAAAATATATATAATTTGTGTGGGTTCATACCTAAACTGAAAAAGTAATCCTGAATTGGGATGGGGCTGCAATGTAAAAAAACGATGAACTCTCTAATTTATGATAAAAGCTAGTGTAATTATGTCCATTCACAAAGATCTTGGCTTGGATTTGTGCAGTGCTCAGTCATCAAAAATAATGTTGACATAAAGACGTAAAAATGACATATGAATTGTATTAACGGTTTGTTCCACATGGCGGTTTTTAAGATATATATAATCGACCTGTTGTGAGCGTCTGAGTACAATGAGAACTCATAGAAACGTAGAATTTTATGTCAGATAAGAACCATTTGGCCCGTCTAACACCCCATTTACCTAAGAAGATGATTTATAAAGGTAAAAATTGGTTGTATGAAGCATCAATTGTTTTTTTTTTATTATTTTAAATAAAGCTCATAATTATATCAAATTTACATTATTTTATTTCTTTATATAGACATTCTGATATGTTATTATTATTATTATTATTATTATTATATTGTTTTACTTACTAAGCAGAAATATATACCTATGTATTCGACATTTAAATGCTTGTATTTATAATCACATTAGTCCACCGCGTGATCTATACTTTAGTAAACGTGTACTACTAGCTTTGCGATACTACATTAGTGTAATTAAATACTTATTTAAAAAAACAAGATTAAGGACAAAAATACCTATAGAAATTAAATTATAGCTAACCCTTTGAGTTGGGGTCAAAGTCTTACAGATAACTACCAATGCATTCGTTTTCAAGAAAGGAATATGGGGGAGGTGTGAGACCCCAGTCCCCATTCAGCTATACTGGTTATAAACCATTAATGGTGGCCCTGGCTCCCATAGAACACCTAAAAACATGTTTTTTTTTATTTATTGCAATTACATTGCAATTACATTGCAATTATTTACTGCAATTTGTATAAGACTTTAAAATGTAAAAAGTGACAAGTCTGATCTATGTTTGTGGATAAGGAACGGTGACGGAAATGTTGAGCGAGTGGGGGAGCTACAAGCAAATCTGTAACGATCCAAAAATGGATGTGATCCGCTGTCATATACGTAAAAGTCATGTATGTAAAATGAGATGAGCTCATGCCAACGTGTATTAATGTCAAAACATGTATAAGGTACCAGCCGCTGAAACAGCTATTGTGCTGCCCAAAGGGAAGCAGATCGCTGAGCTGATGGGGAGCCTGGTGGCTGGTGCAATGACAATGAGCGTCACTGTCTAGACAGCACCTCTCCCTGCGCTCTCAGAAGCTGCTTACAGCGATCCTCTCCCGCTACAACGCATAGGAAGCAGCCAAACACAACATACCTCCCAGCTGAACAAATAGGGAAACCAAACACATTCCTGGTTAATTGTCCTTTTCATTTTAAATCATCATGCGGTTAATAGCAAATGAACACGACAAATTCCTTGGAATGGTAGCTGACGAGATGTATATGTGTTACGATGTCTTATCATTAGACGTGTTTTGTTCATGAAGGAAGAAGTCAAAGAACAATCTTAAGAGTTAAGGCTTCGAATGCATTCTGGGTAAGAATATTATTATTATTATTTATTGTTTTATATAGCGCCATCAAATTCTGTAGCGCTGTACAATGGGTAGACAGGACATAACAAGTAGCATGTAATGTAACAAATTGACTAACAGAGACAACAGGTGAGGAGGGCCCTGCTCATACAAGCTTACAATCTAGGATATGCAAATAACCCCTCCGTGACAACATACCTCATCTGTCTACACTCTATAAAAGAAGAACGGGACAAACGTCTCTATGCATGAGGTGAGGAAGGACCAACCCCAGTGAGCTTATCCTCCATACATAAATAAATCAGTAAGATATCTTGAGCGTTGCATTATATCCTAAGCATTTTGCTGGGCCAGGAGGCCTTCTTGCAAGGTTGGTCCTTCATAAAGCATAGTAGAGCAGCTAAGGTGAGACGGCAACTAACCTACTAAAGTCTTCTTAAGTGAGGAAACCTCACAGTTTTGTTTTCTTATAACAAGGCCTGGTGGGCAGTGCCCATGGCGTCTCGCATGTACCCTAACCGTCGCTCGTGCTAGTGTGCGGCCTCTGGCTGGATTCACGCTGTCACGTGATGCAAAAGTCTAGGATCCTAGCGCGAGTCCAAAGCAGGACAGTTGGGAAGCATGTGTCATTATATTGGTAGGCCTTAAATTACTAGGGCCAATTAAAATACCCAGTCCGGTCCTGTACTTAATCCTTTTGTGATTTTTTTACTGGTTAAATATTTTAAAGGTCTCTGAATCTAAAGCAGGTATTACTCTTATCACATTTTGATTTACATAGCACCAGCAGTTTCTGTAGAGCTGTACAACGACGTGGCACGTATTATCAGACATGTCACTAGAGGTGAGGTAAAGCATACTTTAGTTTAGGGTAATATAGAGCTTCTAACTGGGTTCACATGTATGAATTTTCATACCAAACTAATAAAAGGCTAAAAACCCTATTAACACTATTTGGCTGATCTGAAATCAACACAACACTTAAAAACGACATTATTTTATTATGAGTCTAATAAGAGCGAGACATCCACAACTCTGGCACTTATGGGGTTAATAATTAGTCCTAGTCAGTCCTTTCTTCTTCCTTTGTCTAAAGCAGCAGCGATCGCACGGCGCTATTTAAACCACAAATCGCTTTGCTACAAAAACACAATGAGAAAAAGGTGTGTATTTACTATCTTCACAAAAAACGAACTATTCATATTAAAAAAGAGAGGATGAAATGGCACACATCGAAAGGATGGAAAGAGCTTTTGTCAGCAGGCAGACGTAGTGCAAGCTGGGTGTGCCGAGTAAATCTCACAGGAGACTTAATACATCATAGAGAAATCTCACAGTACGAGCCTGTGTCCACAACTCCCATCACTCTCATGCAGTCACAGCTAGATTACCTCCCCCTGTATCGAGTACATGGTATCTCACATTGCAACATATTCTTTCCCAGTCTTTGTTCCTCGTCTGCCTCTATGGTTCTTTCTCAGCCGCTACATGGTCCATTCAGTAATTTTCTCTGTTTTATACGACGACAATGCAAAGTATCACGCCGGTCACAGAACACGCCACATAATTCTACAGACGGATCATACCCCAGAATGTTCTTATCAATACAGATAATACATATAAAAGGAAAACTAAGTAAACTCATTATGAATATGATTTGGACTCGGTATATAGAATAAGCTAACCACTCCCAAAGCAGACAAAAGATTCACTCCACTTTTCCCTGGATGAGCTCCATCCAGACAAAGCCACCCGGTACATTTATTGATGATCAAATCCCATCATTTTAAAAAGAAATGTGTTTTTTTTTAGTAGCTTTGTTTTTGTCCCTCCCTGTGATTGTTGCCAGTATTAAACACTTAAATACACAATTCGCCTGTATGCTATAACAATCTACTAATGATTATTTTATTCACTATGATAGCAGGGCTGATTGTTATAGTAGAAATACCAGTCTAACTGGACTACATAGAATGCAGTACTCACGGGTGCCTCGTGACAATGATAGATAGATAGATAGATAGATGGATAGATAGATAGATAGATAGATAGATGATAGATAGATTGATAGATAGATAGATAGATAGATAGATAGATAGATAGATAGATAATCAATTCTAGGTGATAGCAAAAAAAAACCCCTAAAAATAACCAGAAGCTTTCTCTCAGCCATTAAAATCCTGAGTGCCTTTTTTCTATTCTTTTTTATTTAGTAAGAGCATCAGCTCTAAAACATCTCCTATCCAAAAGTAATGTTGTGAAGGACCTAATTGAATTTTCGGTCGCATGAAGAACCTGACAATACTCATGTTCTGAAGATGTACAATATGCCAAATGTCTGGGCCGGGAAGTGGTTGATATTTCCTTGTTTATTACCTGGAAATTATTTTAGCCATCACAGATGTTGAATATCTAGAAGATCATGTGGTCAACAAGCCAAGGTATCTATTCGCAATATGCTAAGGTCATACAGCGCTGAGGAGTTACATGGATCGCTAGCTTTTATATTCACAGGTCTAATGACTAGAGATCTGTGTTAAGAATAACCTCCGGCTTTATGCGGTGATTGCAGTAAATCATTTTAAAATGGTCTCTTGGGAGCTTTTTATCTTCTGCTGTCTGGCATTTATCCCCTGCACAACCGTGATTTAACACTGCAGGCCTTCATTGGAATGGCAGCATAATACTCACAATGGGTATGTATGTGTGTGTATGTGCGCGTGTGCATGTGCGCGAGTGTGTGTGTCTGTGCAAAGATGGATGAGATAAATTGCGGTATTTTCCTACGTGAATCACCACCCACACATCTTCTGCTACACCTTCTTCAAGTCTTCTTTGCCCACCATCAGTTTATTAGGTCCCTTGTGTGTCCCTCCTCATCCCTCTATGATAAACCTCAACATGAACAGGCATTTCTCTATAGGTTCTTCCTATATAATATGTTCTTTCCATTCTCCTATAGGATACTATGAGAATCTATCACATTGAAACACTGGCGCACTGCAGGCATAATGCACCCTAGGCTGGGGTGGGTATTTAGATGCATTGCAGGGACGGCGGGCATGTACGGTATATATATTTCCAGCGTAATCAGGAGTATGGCAGGTAGACCGACAAATGCGTCTTTATGCAGGATTCATTTCCATTGTGCATGACTCTATGTACAAAGACGAGACGACACTGCAATGCAGACAGACAGTGTCTAGAGAAGCCAACAGCGAGCAGATACAGTCTCTGCACTGGACAATCATTGATGCTCCACAACTGACAAGACAAAGTAGGTCTGTGCATAATGCAAGCGATGTCTTGAGGATAAAGCTTTGGATTTAAGGAGAGGGGAGAATGCCAACAGCCACGAGACAATGGCATGAACAGCACGTGGCAGCAGTGGTCACATATCAAGTGACAGTTCGGTATATTCTGTAGATGATTTAAATAGAAGGTAGGCAAAGGTGTGAAGTTAGCTGGCTGAGAGCGGGGGTCACTAGAAGGGGTAGATGGAAGCGAAACCCAATATAGCTGTATTTAGAGGGGCAGTAATTGGGGCAGATGTGATGGAAGAGGTTCATGTATGTGATAGTCAAGCTACTACAGAATGACAGGCTGATGTTACTGTATCTGATTCTACACAGAAGATATACATGTGAAATCTATAAGAGTAACGCAGTGGGGAGAATGAATGGCAGCTGGACAAGTATAGAATACAGTATAGTGTGCAGGTGGCAGGATGAATCAACAGGGTACAGGATAGTCGGCAGGTATAGATGGTACAGGGCAGTCAGTATGTATAGATGGTGCAGGATATTATGTATAGATGGTACAGGATGGGCAGTATGTATAAACAGTACAGAATGGTCAGTATGTATAGATGGTGCAGGATATTATGTATAGATGGTACAGGATGGTCAGTATGTATAGATGGCACAGGATGGTCAGTATGTATAGACAGTACAGGATGGGCAGTATGTATAGATGGTACAGGATGGTCAATATGTATAGACAGTACAGGATGGGCAGTATGTATAGGCAGTACAGGATGGGCAGTATGTATAGACAGTACAGAATGGTCAGTATGTATAGATGGTACAGGATGGTCAGTATGTATAGGCAGTACAGGATGGGCAGTATGTATAGACAGTACAGGATGGTCACTATGTATAGATAGCGAGGAAAGACGAGTTGTGTTCTCTTCAGCCGGTTTCCAGATCCAGTGCCCTACTCCCCGCAAACTGCAGCATCTACGATAAAACGTACTCACCGATCGCTCAGGCTCCAGCCGCAGTTCTCGGGATGCTCAGATCGCTTTGATCATCTCCGACTACCGAGAATCTGGGGCTGGACCAAGGACACGCCCTCTATTGGCGTAACCACGCCCGCTAGTGAACACTGCACTATGCAGCACCGTTCAAGCCTAACTCCAGCCCTGAAACCATGCGCCCCGCCCAGCCACGCCCACACGGGCGGATCTATTGTGCTTCCCATCTCCTATACTCACCTATAGGGATCTGCATGCATCGGGAGGTAAAGCTGTATACAGTTCTCCGTCGCTGCTCAGCAGGCGTGTGCTGCAGTAAAGCTTAACATACCGCTAAATGGTGCATTTTTATTATTTAGGAAAAGTTCCTCTTTATGGCCCAAATAATGAGTTTTGCACGGCTACTAGAACTTCACTGTACAACATGCGTGCCTGAAGAAGACACCTGAGAGGTCCTGATAGCTTGCGCTCAAAATCTACTCAGTTACCCAATAAAGATATCCACTTGATTGTACTTGTCCCCTCGGACTAGTTAGTCTGACCCCAGAGGGGTTAACTCTTAAAGAGTAGTTTGGTGAACATAGTAAATATGTCGACACCACACCCCATGCCCCTTTTGCTTTTAATGTGTTCCCTATTGTGCTATATTTTTAAAGAATGCATATTACATTAGCTGTAAAGTACATTTAATATGAATTCTCGTATTTTTCATTAGATTATGCCACGGACCCGAATACGCTAGATAGTATGGTACAAAGTATAAATCACAACCGTGTTCGTGTTTGATACGTTAACATGTTGCAATATTTTCTAAACAAATGCTGTGATTAATTCAACATCCAACTTGTCTCCTTGTCTTTATTCGCTATTTACAGGTTTTCCAACATTGTCCATCATTCACATGCATCTAAAGGGTTACATAAGGTTGTATATTCCAGGCACCCTTAGTGATATAAATCACTGGTGCCCCAACCCCATCCAAAATACTAATGAAAACCCAGGTGGGGGCCACCGCGAAGTGTTTTCCTGGAAGACGAAGGGAAGACAAAGACATGGTTATCTTAGGGTTGTAGAAGAAACCATAGAGCTGGCCCTGCGGCAGGTAGATCGTCTCCTGTAGAAGTTCTGTAACTATAAGGGTTAAACTGGAAAATCCTCTGCCGGGAACTGGGGTGTCGTTTCTCTTCCACTGTATTAGACAATTCTGAAGTTACTGCTAATGGGGAATTCGGTGTATATTCACCCGAAATAAATCTCCAATTGAAAACGTCAAACTGTTGAGCTTGCGTTGATTGAACATTCTCCAGCTCATTTCACAAGCATGATGCATTTTTGTGGGGATAGGGTAGACGCTTTTCCGACAGTGTAAATTTAAGACAAAGAATTACTTTAAACTGATCATTTCACTTAAATGGTTAAAATTATCATAATTTCATGTGCGTCGGTGTTGTCAAGACAAGGGAGCCCCTATTGGTTATTATATGGCTGTGGTAGGATGTAAAAATTAAACCATTACCTTGTCATTCTATACATGTCTTTATTCAGGTGACGACAGCGTATTTACCACGCTCTGTTACCATGGAAACTGATGAGCAAAAACGTGTCCTTTGAGAATTACTCCTGCATGCGAATGGCTCTATAGCCCAGAAGAATTATATTATTTTCTTCCATGTTTCTCTTCTAGAATATAGAATTGCTTGCACAACTCGTACTCATCTCAACACCACCAAATAAATTTGATGCCAGAATAATAAATCCACGGTTTAATAAAATAGCCAAACGATGAGAGAAACATTTTGGGTGCCCAGTTATTCCCGGCATGACTGTTCCTTTTCCGGTGGCGTTCAATGATTTCTGGGATGTCCTTTGATTTGAATATGAACATTGTGGTCACAAGATTCCGCACAATCGCCATGAGATTAATGTAAATGCATTTCCTTGTAGGACCAGAACACTGTATGTTGCCATGGAAATATATTTGCTTATTCCGGATAGTCTGAATTTAGTCCCAAGAGATCTGTTGTCTTACAGAATTTCCCCGCCACATCGGATACATAAGGAGGCTGTTTTGGAGTGAGGCCTAAAATGGTCAGCAGTAAGAGTTCTCTAATAGTTCTTGAGAGCTTGAGGATAGGGCCATGGAACTGCACAACTGCGCAATGTTTTGTTGGATACCTGGTAGCGTCTTAGTTCCCCTTAACCATAGCCTTTATTTCATCAAACGTTATTGGATTAACGGGTTAAAAAAACCTGTTTTACTGCGCTGAGAGGGTGGTAAATAAATTCAACAGTCTTTCAACAGACATGGTAGAGGTTGAGGAACGTTAAACGGGCATAGGTGAGGCATATGTCTAAATCGAAGACAAGACCAGGGACCAAAAAAAGTTTATTTTACAGACGGAAAAAAATAGTCAGACTAGTTTCTTATCTTCCCTCCAATTGTACTTTTTAATATATCAGTGGTATGATACAGTATAGAGAGAATATACCGCATTTCCTAATGTATCATATTGTAGGCCTCATCTTAAAGTAGGAACATTTCAAAACAAACGCCAATTTTACTAGCAATTGCAAGGTTTGTCTACAAAAAATGAATTCCTAACTCTAATATGTAATTTTCTTAAAGATATAGTCAGGTCAGATATTTTCTTGTCATTGCCTCTGCCGTTGGTGGAGGTGAGGGAGTTTATGAGTATGGCCTTCGTGTACTTTTGAAGGCATCGAGAGGAGAAAGAGAGAGAAGCACATCCTTAAGCTCTTGCGCAATCCAGGAGTTGCTATAGAAACAAACTGTGTCACAGCTAAGAACAAACGAATGAACAAATCTATTTTTGTGTCTGACAAATAATATTTGTATGGATCCTGGGGGATTTAAAGCAGCACCAAGAGAATTTTTGAGGCCTTTTCACGGGCCTTAAGAGATGCATGAACCTGTACAATAAATGCACAAAAACTACAATAGATTTTTACTTTCAAATTTTACTTTTATTGATTTGCAAATAACAATACGGACAACATAATTTTTAATATGCCTAAATTCAATAGAAACTACGTATTCAACAAAAAAATATATATATTTTTAAGTATTTACAATGATAACTGCTGTGGGTTTAGAAATGGTGTCTAATTGCGCAATGCCTAGTGCTCTACAGTATGAAGCAGGAGATCTTCACCTACAAGATTAGTGCAGTTTTGGTGAGCATCATCTGTAGACCCCATAACAATGCCACCCAGTAGCAGCTAAATACTGTATATGTATGTAAAATAGGTATGTGCTGTATGAACATGCCTCTTTATGTCATGTGTCATTAATTGTGTATACTTGCATGATCTAAGAATGGCCTTCAGTATCCGAGTACCTTCCAAACCTCTATCTTTCTGCAAATGACTCTGTGTTACTTACAAATACAGTCTTTATATTTGAAAGCTCACTGACTCTATAGTATAGAACAATTGTCTAGATATTCACTATCCACAACAAACTTTTTTGGCATTTGAATTCCATTAGAATGTAGTTTTCCATGATCAAGAATGGGTATCCCATTGGGACTCCATTATGAGGGGAGTGGGTTTGTCTACACTAACCATATTCAATCCTTCCAATCCGTTCACCAAATGTCCTGTCTGATGTATAGTAGACTATCCATAATACTTCAATAACTTTACTTGAGGTGGCATCTGCAGTATTAATGCCTAGGGGTATCTGAGACATAAATAAGGCCCTCTCCATAGCTATCGCAGATGCACCTGTTCTTAACAATTAAGCTCTTACGATCATGTGAAGAGGTCTTGAAAGCGTGCGCTAACTAAAAGCCTTACTTATTAAGAAGGCTCAGTATGTTTCATTGTTACCTACGGTTTCCACTTTTAGCAGGGACACTTATGGAAAATGTATCCCTGGATACCGCAGCCATCTGGCTACCCTATTACACCACCATTGCTGCAGAACGTATTGTCATTTAGTAAGTAAATGAAATTAGTTATAGTTGCATAGCATTTGTATAACTATATATATATATATATATATATATATATATATTCCTTGTATCTCTATGTTTAGTACATAATGTTACTTTTAGCTAGTCAGTGGATAGACAGAAGATTATCCCTACACATACTAATAAAAAAAACCCTAAGAATGCACACCACATTCTTTTTGAATATACCGTATACAGTGTTTGGTTCCTCTATGCCATAGCACAGTGTAACCTCAGATAGGATTATTGATTAATTATGTAGACTGAATTTTAACAGACACACTGTCTGGGATGTCTAGTACTTAATATTCGCAGGATTGTGTGTTCGATTTTATATCAGGCTGAGGTTCCTGTCTCAATGTCATTGTGAATTTTACTCAGAGCTATGAGTTTTATATCATAGCATCAAGCCATATGATTCCCTGGCAGTTTCAGGGTTTCTTTATTTATTAACCAGTTGATGGGTCACCATCAGGTGTGAATGTAGTTTTAGGCTAGCCAATACATACCTCTCATGTTATTAATGTAGCCAGAGAGCTTTGTATTTGACATTAATATGGGCATTACATGTAAAAGTGAGCATAGGCTTAGTGGAGCCAATACAATAGCTGTTTTCGTAATCAGGAAGGAACAAATGGCACATCCCAACCAGACATGTTTTTCAGACACCCAGGTAATTATAGGACAAGCCTAAATACAAGGTGTGTTCTCTCACTGATACTTAAATCATTTTATGCAACCATTAGTGTTAATTCATCCAGTTCATTTACCATATGTTTGTATTAAATTGTTATTGATGTCAAAACAATTACATAATTGCTAATTGGGAACTACAAATCAAGAAGTCCAAGTTACTAACAGGGAGAAGAAAAGTGAATCTGAGAGAGTCACTAAAATGCCTGAAAGAACAAATTTACTAACAGCCATTATGCTGTCTATACTCTTCATAGCTGTTCTCCTACTTACATCTTCTCACTCAACTCCAAATACAGTCCCACCTGGTCCCTCTGCTTATCCGATGATCTCCCTCTGTCCTCTCCTCTGACTTCTAACTCTCATGCACGCTTGAAAGATTGCTCAAGGGCTGCTCCTATCCTCTAGAATACGCTCCCCCGGCTTATCCACCTTTCCCTCTGCCTTCGGTCCTTCAAAAGTCCTGCAAGAACCACTTCCACCATGAATGGTGGATCTAGGTTCATACATATATTGATACACTATTGATATAATATATCATAGTTTTTTTCAGGTTGCTTTTGAATGGATCGGGTGAGGAGAGATGCATGAGGCATTATTTTATAAGGTTTATGTTGGTATTTTATATATTTGTTGATTTGAAGATGTAAAGTCAAAGCTTACAGCTCCATCTGCTGTTAAATGTATTATCAAAATAGAGGTTGAAATGTTTTATTTTACAGGCATTTTTCCAGGATATTTATAGTTTTACCATTTATAAAAGCACATTTAGTAGTTCTAGAATTTAAATTCTGTAATCTTCTGCTTCTCTTGCCTCTTCTTGTTCTGTCTTCTTCACCAACCTCTCCCTGGTTTCCATACCGTTAACCAGTCCTCCTGGAGAGCTTCTGCAAAAGGACAGAGCCTCTCCTCTGGTATGGTTGCCAATGAAGAACATCCAACCAGCTCAATTAACAAATAAACTTTTCTTTAGGAGGTTTAACTGTAGGGCATGCCCTGTCTCTTAAGTAAATATGGGTTAGGTTACATGTGCACAATGAGGGTAATTGCTCGTACAACGTAGCATTATAGTCTGCTTTGCAGGCCATTTTCATTGTAAATTGAGAGCCCATTGGTATTCAAAGTATCTTTTACCATTTCTTCTGGATTAATGTCCAGAGAACATTGGGTCTAATACTGAATCCTTGAAGATGAAGAAATTGTTGGGTTTATAGTAAACTAGTACAGTGTGTCCAGTCTTACAGGATGAGGTGGTCTCTGGCGATATCTATGGGTAATTGTAGGTTGGCAAAACAAGGTAATTGTATATAAGAAAATCTGTCTTTAGATCGTTGCATTGCTAGAACTTGCTGATTGGCGGTAAAATGACAACCTTTGTTTTATCATAATAAAAAAGGTGTACCAGCTTGAAACTCCTGATTGCATAACAATGGTGGGTGGACCGAATAACCACTGAGGTTTAAAATTCTTTAGATGATTGAAGCAGGTTCTTTGTGAATTACATGTTATATGCAGGCCTTATGACGAAGTAAAGAAACACCTTTTTTTCAGAGGAATCACTTTGTGGGTTGATCTTTTCTGCACCATTTTTCAGTGGCATTCATATAGTACTTTACCAGCTTTCAAAACACAATGGATTTATACTTTGTCTTTTTGTTCCTTGAATCTCTGAGCTCTATTTATAACGGTTTTGCATGCTTTTTCTTTAACCTTATTTTTTTGGGGTACTTACATACCCATAAGAGAGCAGGTGCTCGGGGAGGCATGTGATTTTATGCTAGCATTAGGAGGAGAAAAAAAAATATATATATATTTTATGTATCTTTACACAGCCAACACCGGCAACCAGTTCATTTATTTTTTGGGTGCTTGTTTTAGTCTTTTACCAGTCCCCGAGGGGAAAGCTGTGTAATGAGTTCTCCCAATAACAGATTTCTATCCATCCACCATTCTCAACAGCGTCTTCCTGTGGTTCTTACATCTTTTCATCATATAAAAATAAGACTATGTAAAAGTCCGCGCTGTGCAAATTTCTTATTTACATTTTTGCCTGGAGGGACAGGGATCTTGGCCGTTAGGATCTGTCTATTAACAGTCATTATTGTTGTTTATACATGGAGACCTTTCTTCCTAGATGCACAATCTCTTCTCTGCTGGCTTTGTGTTTTTTCCTTTAAACATCCTATTCGGCTCAGGAGACCTGATCATGTGCAAAGGCACCTTGACCCCATGGAGAACCAGGGTTCTACTAGGATATTGTCATTCTCTCCAGTCTGCTATATCAGGGAATTTGCAGAGGTCCTGAACCCGTTTTTGGCACAGAGAGATCCATTAGATCATTCTGAACTTTGTTTCTTATTTACCAATATAAGTTGGCATGTGAGTTTTGGAATTGGTACGTAAAGTTTCAAAGTCATGTTTGGTTATGTCAGCTACTGTATTTCTTCACATTCGGAACCTGTATGTCATACAAGCAAAACCAGTAGCACAAAACTGCCATATCAGCTCTATGTAAGTATGTCCTTCAGACACCTTAATTCTTTTAACTAGTTACGGTATATTTTTATTTCTGTAAATCAAATTGTTATGTCCTGTCTACCCATTGTACAGCGCTACGAAATTTCATGGCGCTATATAGAATAATATATTTATATTCTCTCCTTCATCCGTTTTATTAACCCAAGTTGGGGAAAAGTGACATTTCATTTAGTAAAACTGTGTCTAATCCATTTCAATAAAGAAAATATTCTGCCAATATCATAGGTATGGTATTTTTCATATCATTCACTGAGATGACAACTTTATAGAAAATTTTATTCAAGACAACATTTTCCAGCAAAAGGCAATATACATGTAGAATTGTACACTGCTGCTACAGGGAAAAAAAAATCATAAAATACCAGGAAAATTGTAAAATTATGTTGAATGGCTGTATTCTATTTACCGCACTCAAACTAGACACACTGCTGCCCTTAAAGGAAAAAAAAATAGAGTAAATAAAACTACACAAAATGAATATCAACATCAATGAAGGACCTGCAGACTCGCACAACAATATGAATCTCCATGTGTTAATTTGTACATGTTCATTAAATATACATGTTAGGCTGTATTTTGTACAGTTATCCAACTAAACACTAGTGAGCAAGCCCTCTGTTCTCAAAGGAGTTTAACAGTATGTGTTTTATTTTCAACTGTGTGTAAGTGTACAGAACACACAGAAATGGATGGGTGTATATCGATTTCTGCCAACTCGGTGCAGCGGTATATTTTGCAAAATTGTACGTCATGCCTATACTTCAAAATTGCACACCATACCTATTTATTAACCCATTTAGCAAAACAAAAGACGAAATATTAGGATATCGTGTGGTAGTATTTGAAACGCTAAAAAAGGGGCAACAATATGCACAATGAAGTAGAGATTGCTATTTATTGAAGTGAGGGTTCTTGAATTTACAAATTCACAAATATGCAATTTGAAGGGAGGAAAATCTGTCTTCAGTGCACAGTTTAATTAGCCGCAATGATGTGGAATGACAACACTAAGGTTGGTGGGCAGCCGGTCAATTTTACGCTCCTTAAAGAAAAAAAAATCTTCTACGGACAAAAGTTGTGCAAAATGGTTTGATCGATTAAACTCCCTTCTTACTCTCCAGACTCGAGCCTTGCTTGATGTTTACCATAAGATCAATTTCATGGGCATTTAAGCTTCATAAAACACCTCTGCTTTCTTCAAAAAAGGCAGTCAATAGTTACAGAGAAGCCAAACAGAACAGCCTCGACAAATAAAACAATCATCAGCAAATCCTCTTGCTGTAGACTTATATAGTGCACGTGTACCAAAGTTCTAGCATTCTAGCGTTGCTAAAAAGGTGCACACACACTTTTGTGTCTTGGATACTTGGTTTGGTGAGTCAGTTGTGGATTTTAATTGCTTTCTCAAGATAGGTGTAGCGACTTCTCTTTGGAGCTTTATTGAAGTGGTCAAGGCCTAGCCAGGGCCTTGGGTGGGACATGTTACCTAAGGAGAGAACATTTCAAAAAGTTATGCATAATCGCAAAGGCAATCTGGAATAAAGCCATCTTATGCTACATGTAAATATAGGACTCTTATTTTCTTTTAGTTGGTACTGCAACTTGTCAAATCACTGAAGTGCCAGAATTCCAATACTGAAATGAACTAAATATTTGGCAAATTACTTAATTACTATGACTTAACGTACTTTAAATTAAAACATTAGGTAGCCCTGTCTCTGTCCAGTGGAGGGTTTCTCTGAGACACACTGCAGGGCTGCTAGGTCCTGCTCATGTCAGCTTAATGGCACATCTAGTAGGATGGTGTGCCACTGGTACATTGACAGCTGCCAGCAGGAGCCCTGAGAGGGAATGCATTTGGAAGGCACGCACATGTACAATATACTCGATGGTAAAGTAATTGAGGGAGTAAAATACTGTTCACAGGAATTTGTGAGGTAAACAGTCTCAAGACCACCTGTAAATATATCCTTCTTTCAAAGTTAAATGAGGAATATTACCAATATTAAATAACAGGAATAGGTTATGCATATTTTAGGGTAATCTGAATAATATGCAGATTATTAAATTTTACAAAATTCACAAGAAATAAAATTCCATGCCGTATAATGGAGAAGATGCGCTTCCTACGAACAGTTCCCATAAGATGTGGTGGTTCACAAGCGATCACTTACCAGGCTGGGGCTCAAAGTCTTTCAAGCTCACTTCGTAGTCATCTTCATTAATGTACTGATGCCGGCCCATCATTACAATGGCAAATTTGAACTGTAACAAGAAGACACAGTTAAACTGGCACTTAAGGGTAAGGAATTGTTTTAAACATTACAATACAGCATTTTTACCATTTCTTATGGATTGTCTCACTCTGCATGCATCTTAATTATGTTTTTTTTTTCATCTCAGGACAAGCAGGGATTGTAAACCATGTCCATATATAAAACCAATCACTAGTGCAATGGAACAAAATCCCAAAATATATTTTCTTATTTTTCTTCAGAGAACATTCTTCCAGGAGTAATAGTTTCCAGTATCTTACCATCTATTCCAAAGATGGACCTTAGCCAATGTTTTTTTTTATTATTGAACAACATTTAATGTTCATCCTGCTATGAATACTATATTTTGCACAAACACAAAAAATGTATCTTAGGTTAAGACCAACCTTCTCAAACTCCTTTTCTTGAATATCCAGCAGTGTTTGGATCCTTTTCATTACATCTCGAAAAGGTTCTCCCTGGGATAAAAACATTATAGAATTAGTTTAATGACAGCACTTTGCTTTTAATTGTCATGGATAATATATCAGCTGTAAAGTACCAGACGTTTCACAAGGTACACTATTGTACATTAAGAAATGTGAAATTTACACACTAGTGCCGCATAGGTTTGCCATCTCTCTCAAGTAGGAAGTTGATATTAAGTGAGCATCTTGTAAATTGGAATTAGAATTGGGTCAAAACCCATGTCCTGGAAGTCTGAGCACAGGGAAGAAACCTCTAACTTGCGGCCAACTCCAGCTGCTGCAGGACTACATCTCCCATAATCCTCTTTCAGATAAAAGGCTGGCTGAGGAGTATGGGAGATGTAGTCCTGCAGCAGCTGGAGGGCTGCAAGTTGGACACTCCTGCTCTAAAAAATGCACTGCCTCCTGTATGGCCTTCCAGACCAAAGCAGACAAATAAGCGCTGTGTAAATTGTTGGCACTATATAAATAAAACATAATAAATAGCAGGAAAACCACTTAGCAGGAAATAGCACTTTCTGTGTGGAGGGGTCTACATGAGCGTATATCGTGCATGCAAGGAGGTGATGTGTTCCTCCAACACACATCTCCTGCAATCTCAACATGTATTTCATTGTAAATGGTAGAAAACCCATACCTGTTTTATTCTCAGCAAAAAGGGAATTCCAAACGTGCCAAACACTTCTTTGTGAAAATGTGCCACAGTGATTAACATCTCATTTTCTTTTTCTATTTCTACCTGGTCCAGAGGAATTTCCTGGAAAGCAATTGAAACGTAATTAAGGCATAGCCCAATGGGGGAAAGATCAATTACGTGTTCTGAGCACTGGAAGCTTCATTTTAACAGGTTAATATTAATACTTTTCAAAAATGAATCCGGATTTTAAGGGCTTCTGAACAAATTTAGGTTATTTCAGGAGAGCAGACTTCTAAGATAACCATACAGAGGCTCAAACTTCTTTGCAAAAAGCTTGCAGATTCATATTTAGTTTGTGAACTGCGACTTTAGAAATGTCTTATCTGGCAGAAGAAACCATCGTTATGTGTGTGGTGCAAATATAAATTATGGCATTAAAAATGCAAAACTGAAGAGTAGAATGCACACTCAAGCAACATGTCACAAACTATAAGGAGCGTTCTTAAAAGTAACCCAATATTCACCTCTATTCGAAATGTCCGACTTGTTGCAGGTGATAAACACTCTAAGAGTTCGTCCTCCTGGTGGACGCCAATAATTTTGTAGCTCACGATTTCTAGCAGCCTATAACAAAAAATGGTAACGTTATATCCACAAGCTATTCTATAATATATAAAGCTTTTATCCAGGTCTAAATGAAAGTGAAAAGTCTGACAGCAGGGCCCATGTACTAAATGTATAATTGTGCATAGAGCTAAAACATAGGTTTGAACTCAATATCTACTTTGCACCACAAACAGTAATTCAAATTTGTGATTTGTCGTCGTACTTTCAACTCAGTTGCCATATATATCCATCTTAATGCCACGAGTGTTAGTATAAATAGTCAATTTTTATTTACTATACATAACACCAAGCAGCTGCTAAATAATTATAAAGCTTCAAAGGCAATCATACACAGAAACGTTCTAAAAAAAATATCTTACATAACAATCCATGAAGTTTGAATAAAGTCTAAATCTAATTTTTGAGTCTATTATTTCAGATCACTGGTATGCCGACTTCAGCACCTGTTTAAGTAGTATAACAAGTGGATGTCATCAATTTCACTCACCGGGAAGTAGTATTAGGTGGCGAAGTTTAATAGGCAATAAGCAGATTGCAGCAGCAATGATCTGAAACTATAGACACTGTCATTAAAACAGTTTTATTTATTATTTAACTTTATGCACTATTATTAAAGATCCTTTATGGTTTTTGGCACTGTTATCTTAGTGTACATATTTGGCATGGACTGATGCGGCACTGTTTTAGTAAACAGATTCCTATGTAAATTTATTAGCACCTTGGGGGAGGCATTCCTTTAAAAAAAAGAAAAGAAGACACGGTCTCAGGATAATTCCAATAAACCGTGCAAGTCAAAATAATTTCAGCAGTTTTATTCATTTATTTATAAATAAAAGATGTGTAATATCTTGTACATATGTGCAATAATAAGGGACTGTCTGGAATGTGACACTCTCTCTTACACAAATAACTTTAAAGAGAACATGCCTTAGAGTTCTAAGGGGACTGTCACAAATATAAACTTGACATGCATGTAATGCCAATAAAATGAATTTTATTTTTGGACCGGAAATGTACTTAAATACAAACAAAAAAATAACTAAACCACCCAATGCTTCCTATGAGTATTTGTCAAGGTGTAGATGTCATTGTTAGACTATAACGCTTCACTGCATTAACTCAATACTTATACCGAAATTGTTTACCTTAATTTACCAGATCCTTTCTCAGAGAGTTCAACAGCTCTTTTACACTCTTCTAGGAGATCTCGCACACAACCGTGTTTATCTGGGTATAGTGTAATTTCCTATAAGGCGAGGGGTACAAACGCATGGAATGTCAGTACACGCTCTTCCTACCATGACTAAGTTGTATTTACGCATTCAAAGTCATTTGGTAACACCTTGACTGCACTTTAATACAAAATACAATGAAGCATTAACCACATACTACTCGGTGTCATACGGGAAGGGAATGCGGAGCTGTTTAGGATACCCTTAGGGTGAAAACATTACACTAAATCTTGCCTTGTGTCATATTTATTACTGTTGGTATAGGACCAACATTGAAACGGTTATTGCTTCCATCAAATGTTCACTAGCATGTAACCGATTGCTACCAATCCCCAAGACAGGTGTGTTATACGTACCTCTTCTCTAAACTGACTATTTAACCATATACACTTGAAGCTCCTTCTATTTTCAAAGTCAGTTATTTTCATTTTCAGCTGAAACAAACACAAAGGCCATTCAGATCATCCAAATACAGATTTCATGTCTACACAGGTATGTATGAGCATGTACATATTCGTATATACAATGTGCTTACAGCACAAAATCTAAATGTTAGTCCAATAGGAATATATCTATATATATCTATATATATATAAATAAAGACATATAAAAACTGCATTTGATGAAGGGTTGGTTTACCTGCTGATAATATAGTTTCTTAGGCTGCCTTGGCTTGAAAAACTGTAGAAGATCTCTTAAAGTTCCTTCATAGTTGTGTCTAAGAGGGTTTCCAGGACCATCCCTGTAACTATAAATATTGCACATTAAGATACATGAATGACAATTGAAAGGATGGCAGTAACCTTAAGTTTAGTAAATCCAGTTATTTTAGATTTTATGTTTAATGTGTGAAAGAAATCTGGTTTCACCATTTGAGCGTGGGGGGGGCAGGGCAAATAGTTTTTGCCCCTAACTTAGGAGACAATCAAACAGAGAAACAGCACAAAAGCTGTTATTACATAGTGTGAAGAAAAACAAACACATTGATGGGCTTCCCTGTCCAAACAGGGTCTAACCCCCGAAGGTTTGCTAAACAAAATTCATTCTGGTCTTAATGACCAGAATAGATAAGTTTAACAGCACCACATCAGAAATTGTAGAGGTTGGAAGGGGGGGATTTAAACATTTATTGTACATGTACATGGGCTATATGATTAAAGGCACACACGTCTTCAGCTGGGAAAATGGGCAGATTAGATGAGCCAAATTCTTCTCATCTGCTGTCAAATTATATGGTTTTAAATGTGATTAAAAAATTCATGAACCGTAACACTGCATCTCAATTTTTTCCTTCTAAATTGACTGTTCACAATCTGAAAACAGAAAAACTTACCCTTGAGATTTAAAGAACTGCAGAAGCATAGGATCAGTGTTAAGTCTCAGTGCGACAGTCTTTGCCACCTATAGAAACAAAGAAACGCTTATGAAGACTCCATTCTGTTCAGGAGTTCTAAGGAGTTCCTATCCTTTACAAAAATCTGCCAAATCAAAGCGAAGGTAACCTTCCCCATAGCGGGCCAAACAATGGGCGAAGGGATGGCATCCTTGTTATAAAGCAACTCTGACCAGATCTAAAGGATTCTTTTTGAAGGGATTATACAATTTCGAAATGCATTTTATCTCGTTATACGTACGTTTGAGTAATTCATTCTATTAGACAATGTTACAACGAATCCAGGGTCATTTGGAATTGTTTTGTCACAGAAGATTACATCAACACGGTGGTAAAGATCTCTGAAGTATTCCTTCGCGGTCGGCAACTCACTGTTATCATTTTCAGGATCGTCTCTGCACAGAAACATCACAAATCAATGAATGATTTTTGTAGAAACATACATTTCAGGCGAAGAAACAGAACTGCACTCAAAGGTAATCACAATCCTAGATTCGTGTTGCCGGTGCTATGAACGGGAGTTCTGGCAATCTTCTTAAAGAAAACTTATACTCACTTTTGAAACACTATAATGTCGCCGTCCATGAGCTCATCAAGTGCTTTATCAAGGGACACATCATAATCTTGAATCCGTTCAGTTAAATTGGGTTTTACTTCCTGCAAGGCAAAAAAAAAAAAAAAAAGACATTTTAAAAACTACATTGACCCGAGGAGACTATATTGGTCATTAAGGTGAGGCTCAAGTACATAGATTAAAAAATGGAAACGCATGATACGAAGAGATTATTTGCAACAATGTTAAGTAGTAGAAACGCAGGAGGTGGTATCAGAGGTGTTTCTGGCAGCGAAGAAAAGGGCAAGGGACCAGATAAAAGCGATCCTTGCAATACCTTGCTTCCGGTTATTGCTTTTTTATTATATTTAAAACAATTTATGGGACCCGAAACAATACCCTGATTCAAAAACTATCATAGATCTATAGAACGTTTTAAATCAATTTGTCTATTAGTTTTCGTACCCGATCCATAAAAAAGCAACTCTTAAGAGACATTATTTCTCATTCATCCCAAGTATGAATTTTTACCTCATAGAGGATAAGGTCCGTTCCTTGTGAAAATCCTGCTCTCTCACACATAACCGGCAGTAGATCACCTATCGAGAAACGGAATCGAGTCAGCAATGTGAGGGGATATGGACGAACTTAAATATTAGCGGAATATTTACGGAAAAAACCCAACTTACGTATTTTACAGGATATCGGGGTGTATATGTGCCCGCAATAATTTAAGCTTCGACTCTTGGGATCATACATTTTAAGGAACAACATCACATCGTCTAAAATTAAAACAAAAATGTACAATGTGTCAGAAAACAAAAAAACATTTGAAAAGTGAAGTCTGCTATTTCTAACCACAAATCGCTAGCATTAGTAACTACCAATTTAAAACAAGAAAATTACATAAAAGCAACAAAGTACAGTTACCACATTTTGTTTGTAGCGAACACACACATCTTAGAAACATGAAATAAATGATAGCCTACACTTACGATCTTTATCAAACTTAGGAAGGGTTGCACCACTAGCAGCCATTTCTGGATCTACAGTTTCCAAAAATATCGTCCAGGGATTTTCGTTATCACTGAGTTCAATCATCTATGAATCAGAAAGGCAGAAAGTTGAGAAAAGGGAAAAAAAAAAACTCTGAAATTTTTTATAAATAGTTCAGAAAGGGGTGTTTTTTTATATTCAGCATTTGGAAATCCTAGACAGATAGCATGTAGGACAGACAATACTATTATATTGCAATACCCTATATATTGTTTGATTAAAAACAAAACCCCAAAAAAGTAATGGCATGGCATCTTGTTTCGCTTGCATATGCAACAAATTTGTCGAGCAGCAAATCTGTCTACCCAGAAACATGTTAAAAATGCTTAACATTTTTAATATGTTTCTGGCATGTATAAAAACTAACTTTATGTATACACTTATTACCCAAGACCTACTACAAACTGCACAAAAAGTAAGCATTTAGAAAAACTACACTAATTACATTCTGTACATGAATCCAGAAGTGAAGTGTAGTCTCTCTATAGAGATTGAATAATTACAGTTTTGCTGCAATCCGCTTCATAATCCAGCATCGCTGGCCTCTTTGTTCCGTTGCTTCTGGCTTGCATCGGCCATAGCCTGATCTGATCCTGGGGGAACCCCTGAAGTTGTGGAAAGGCAGACAGATATAGATTTAGAGAGTGATGTAGACTGACAGGGTAAAGATCAAAAAGAAAATATTGATATAAATACATTTTAGCGGCGTCATTTAACAGGATAACTGCATTTCTTACACATGAAATTCAAGCATGTTACTCAATTTTGCTTGGATACAAATTGTGTTGCATAACATGGTATTTTTCTATGTGAAAATGTCCATTGTACCATATCGGTGCATGTACATTTACAAATAGCAAGCTAATGCAAATAAGGTAACCCACGTAACTGTATACGTGCCACCATTGATTTTCACCCAGACTGCGTGCGTGCGTGCATATATATATATATATAAATATATATATTTTCCAAGTTTCTTCTTAAATTACCTACCATAGTCTGTGAAAGATTATGAACAAATTCGGCCAGGGTCGAATTTTTCAATACTTTGAATACTGTGTACTTGACTTTTTCTTCGTCGTACATGTCATTGCCTTGGTGCCCACAGAACTGGTCCTCTGCAACTATCTGCAAGAAAATCAAATACACAATTTTATTTAAAACACAAAAGTGCATTTAACACACTACCAGGTGTAAACTATGTTATAGGAAAATATTAGCAATTTAGGGAATTAATTTGCAGTGGGTATTTCTTTTAAGTCTGCATTTTTCTGCAGAGACATAAGATATATAAGAGACATGTAAATAGGGCATTTAAATAGCTGCTAAATGCAGGGATAGACTTCCCTACAATGCTGTATTGCTGCACAATTCATAACCTAGAGATAGAGTAGTGTTAATGTTTTGGAGCTAGGAAGGGAGGGATGTATCTATAGAATCTTTATATAATATAAAATAGGAACAGCTATAACATTGTAGGCACTATAGCCACGTATAGGTCTGCCCACCCAGACTGAGTGTCAATCTTAGAAAACGGGTTACACGGTGGTTCTCAAACTCTCTCAGAAAATGTAATAAATCACATCCAAAAGAAGAGGTTGACAAGGTGTCCGCTAAAAGGATACTAAAGTCTGCTGACAGCGCCAACAGAAGACATGGAAAGCCTCTGCTAGGGAGCTTGCTGAGAGTTACCGTCAGTAAATGTGACAGAAGCTGCAAACCTATCTACTGACAAGGATGCATGCTAGTAAGGAAGGAATGATCAGATTCCAAAAAATTGCAGACAGTCGCCTACAAAATAAATGCCACGGCCTAGCCAAGACACAACAAAATGAATGAATGAAAAGCCTTCTGGATACCATGGCATCCAAAAGGCAAGTTATCATGGATTAAAGCAGGGATGTCTCCAGTAGATTACTCAAGGTGTTTCGCAAACTCTGAAAACCAGAACAGGCAATGCAGGGTACAATTTAAAGACATGTTTGCACACATATTTATGCCAGCATATCTGAATCGGTAACATCAATAGACTGACCTGCACTTGCATATATAAGTGGGCTTCCTGTCTCTCCTTTCTTTTCTGGGCTTCTATTCTCTTTTCTTCCTGAAGTCTCTCAACAAGCTGCTGGGGTATATCATGATCTGTTACAGCTTGTAAAACTTCACCTAATAATAAAAAGAAACATTTTAGCAGAAAATGTTAAACGGCTTTTAATGTTTCAGGCTGGCAATAATTGACACAAAAGATACAGTATTGTTCCAATTACAGGCCTCATTCTTATAGTTTGGTGTATTTTGAAAAAAAAATGCAATGCTTAAAGGAAAAAATACACATTAGGGTAAAACAGCATGTTCTCTCACACGTGCACCGTCAATGTCTCATTACCTTCTCCAACCACTTCAGTGTCTGTCTTCTTCTTGTTCTGTCTTTCTGCTTTGTCTGCTTCTTCTCGGTATCAGCTCCGTTAACCAGGCCTCCTGGGAACGTGTCCTCAAAAGTCTGCAGTTTTCTGGCCTCTTAGCATACTTGCGCAAAAAGGCAAAGCCACAGCCATCGGTTGAAAGGGTGTGCATGGAGGCCCGGCCCTTTTGATGAAGTGCTCTAGGAGGCCTGGGCAACGGAGCCGATACCAGGGAAAGCAAGAAGAACAAGAGGAGGCAAGACAATCAGAGCCGGGGAAAAGGAGACCGGGCACAGACACGATTAGCGGAGATGGTAGTGCGACATTGAGCGTGCGCCAAGGAGGCGGGAGACAACTGCATTTCCAGGAGACTTGAGACAGCACAGGAGACAATACAAGACAATACAATGGTTTCAACTTGACTTTTCTATAGAATATGAAGCGCCAACCTTGGTGAGTTGCTGTAGAAAGAAGAAGTGAGGAGTTTGAAACCATAACTCTCATGCAAACCATCAACTCTTCCTTTAGTAAATAAAATACAACCTTTTTTTCTTCAACATATTGATGAAAATACAAGAAGCAGCAAAGACTTACTAAGCTTGGACTCCCTGATGTAAACCAACATATAAGCATTAGTGCAGTGTCGTACAGACAAGTCATCATCATGGCCTCCATAATTATGCTCAATTGCCTCTTCTTTTGTGCATCTCGACACCACATCGTCATCAAATTTACACCACTGCCATATTTTAAAGGGAAAAAGAATTAGACATGAACATACAATATAAAAAATGACAAGACGTAACAACATTTATAAAATAATTGAAAAGTTCCAGGATTATGGGATTTGCACACCGAAAATACTATGTGGCTTGCATGTAAGCACACTACTCCATTCTAGTGGAAGGGGTTAATAAAATGAATTTAATCAATGCGCTGTCGCATGTTCCAAAATGTCTAAGCAAGCCAAAAGGGGCCATGCAAAAATATAGAAATTTGGCAAGTTCAAAGCTGCTCCTCAGTAAATCATTGCTGTAGAATCACAGATTTCAAGAACTAATGCAACAATTCAAGCAGTGCGCTCATTGACTAAAAGTAGCATCTTAATTGCATTTGTTGAAGTTAAAAAATAAAACCGTCTTCTTTTTGAATTTACAAGGTAACATTTTTAAGTCGGTAATGTAAGAGAACCGATAAGACGACCAAATAATACTTTTGCATGACACACTAGCATATCCCCTCCTATATTCAACCCTCAAACATACTTTGCCTTCTCCTTTGGGATTCAAGTACACAACATAGTGTCCTCCGTGATTATCGCCACTGTGTACCAACACGGCATGTAAGACGTAATTTGCAGGATCTTTTGCATCTGGTTTCTGAAGGAATTCATCTAGTGCTAATTGCTCTGGAAATTCAAACCTGAAGGGGAAAAATAAGTTATAATTGTTAATGTGATCTTGCATTTTTTTTTTATTTTTTTAATTGATGTACAATGGTGTTAGAATTTCTGAAAGGCGGCACAAAAAAAAGGATTGTTATATTGGTGAAAGAATATAGTGCAAAAAGTCTGAAAAAAGAACCTACTAAGAAAGTCATTCTTACGCAAAACCCATTTTAGAGAATCTCACCATAGCACAACAAAAGAACTAATATTGCCCAACAGGAGCAGACTTAATGTTCTTATACATATATATATATATATATATTAAAGACCACATGTAAAGGTCGTATAAAAATAACACACTGATAGAGCCTGACGTAATACATGTCAAAGTACAGATTTGGTGGATTTTCATGCCATTACCTGTCGTTGATCTTGATATTTTGGTCTGTTTGCGGGTCGTACATGAATCTCATAAGTTGAAGATGCAATACCGGTGGCAGTGTTAGAAATTTCACACCTTTCTCTGCTTCCTACACACAATGAAATACATAAATATTAATATCATGTCTTCTTGGATTAAAAAATATAATTTAAAAGTGTTGTTCCATTTAATTACATCTTTGGCACATTAAACAAATTAACCTTAACAGAGCTGTACATTTTTTCCACTTTAATCATACGGAAACACTCTTAAACACAACCACTTGATTTCTATGGCAACAAGTGCTCAGCTTCCACGAGACTGAGGGCCATTACATTCCCTTACATCCAACTTATAGGATTTGTATATACATATATTCCCTATTTTGTTTTGTAACATATTAGGTGTATACCATGAAGAAAGGATTTGGGGATCTGGCCAATACTAACCCCATCTCTAACCCTAACACCTAACACAGCTACTCTCCACAATCAGTAATCCAAACACCTAACATGAACCCTAAGCCTAAAATGTGAAGAGGTGAAAGCCCAAAACAACCAAGATCTAAATCCAACATCTAAACCCTAGCCATAAAACTACCCTCCTATGGTAGAACCTAACCTAGAATTTAAAGAGGACATAAAGTCTATAATCATTGTGTGCCATCTGGTTGAGAAGACAAGCCAAATTAACACAGCTAATTTTATGGAGGTTAAGCAGAAATTGTGTGTGATCCGGTCACCCCTCTGCCACATGTGGGCAATTGTTACACAGGGTATACTATTTATTATGTATAAAAAAATAAGTATTAAAAACATATTTCAGGACAAAAGATTCTTTAAGAATTTGTGGCTTTATCCTAACTCACTAATGTGCTGTTTTCACATTCCTGATTTCCAAGGGTTAAACAAATGTATTGGAAATCCATAGAGCAGGGGTGTCCAACCTGTGGCCCTCCAGCTGCTGCAAGACTACATCTCCCAAACTCCTCTACCAGGTCCTTAGCTGAAAGAGCATTATGGGAGATGTAGTCCTGCAGCAGCTGGAGGGCCACAGGTTGGACACCCCTGCCATAGAGGTTTGTGGGGAGGGGGGGCGGCAGATGTCAGGAGACAACTAGAAAAGCCTGGGAGATTTATATTGGCTGTGGGTCACTGGGTGAAACTAGAAAAACAAGCACCATGGATCTCAAATCCTAAAGTGTTTTTGGGGAATAGGTTTCATGATGACCTTCACAATGGTGCTTGATCACACCCACGTAATGACTGCTATGACGTTCGTGCTTCAGGACATCAAGTGTTTTCTTCTGACTTAAACAGGTCATTAATCTTTTTACATATATATTTAGATGAGAAAGGCGCATTCATGCTGAGACGTTGGGGTCTCTGGCTTCAGTGCGTTCTTGTGGGTTTGCTGTCATACTGAGATCCGGTTTGCGTCTTTGTCTCTGTACTTGTAACAAATGTGTCATACACTTCATAGTGCGTATTTAATGGTGTGTTGGCAGCTTTTATTAGGATGGATTTGCAGAGCCATGGCTAACACATAACTTACCGCGAAAGACTGGGGAACACTAGGGCCTATTCAAATGGAAGAGGCCAGCAGTTGTAGCGCCTACAATGTTATTGGTACATTTTATGATGAAACTTTAAGCTGATGACTTACGGGTACATGTCCCTTTGGCAACCTAAAAATACCAACATTTTGTATATGGCTCACAGACGCTACATATATGCGCACGTATTCACCTCCATACATGATTAAAACCCATACCTGTAAGCCATGCTCCCCTGCATCGTACTTGTTATCACCATCTAATTGCTCCACCTCCACATAGTCAATAAAAGATTCGAATACTAAATAAAAAAACACAAAACACTGTGATTAACCAACAAAAAGAGAGAAAGAAAAAAAGATTGTACTCAACAGCTAGTAGAACTAACAAATACTTTAAGAACCCTCTTTGGTAAGGACTATTTTACACTTTACATGTTTACAACTAAATATTGTTTACAAGAAGTGACTTCTTCCCATATTGTTTTTTCAGTACTAAAGGGTGGTGTAAGTATATTGCGCAAGCATTTTATTGTGTTACCACACTTCTTAAAAAAGCAAGTGATTTTAGGCTGTAATAGACACTAGCGGAGTGACGTAAGGGGATCTTTAGCGTTCTTTAATTTGACAAAAGAACAAATGGTACTAAAGTTGCATATGTTAAAATAGATTATTATGCCACATAAAATTGCCAATCCGGGACCCAAAATGTAAAGACACATAGCTGTTTTTTAATGTTTTTTACATTAAAAAAACAGAACTGTGACAGCAATAAAACAGCATTAAAAAAAATACGATCAACGAACGTCTTGCCGTGTACTCACTATTTTTCTTTCCTTTAATGCTTAATTGTATATCATAGTAATCCTCTATGCGTTCGGACCGATAATCCACGTGTCTGCACTGTATATAGGACTAAAAGCAAGAAACATCAGAATCGGTTTAGCACCAAAAACACACATCTGTCCAAGAAAAACAAGCTATTACACGTACCACCATCTTTCCTCGGAATAATTTAGGTATGGTTCCTTCTACACACGTGCCTTTCATTTTGTTTTCCACGTTATCAAGTAACTGCAATAAGGAAACGTTTAGTTACGGACACACGATTTTGTCTTTTATGTGGTTAAAAGGCGACAGATTGATAGATATGCAAAGTTGCCTTTAAGGAAGAACTTACCACACGACATAGTTCTTGAACATCATGTTGCATAAAGCTGTCCAGAGTTTCCCACCTAAGATAACATGAGATATTAGAACCGCAGTGCCGCTTAGAGTACATTTTCTACTAGGTTCTGCCCTACAAAACAAATTGCGTGTCTTACATTCAAACCTATAATACGTGGACTGTTTTAACTTCGCATCAATGACGTTAAAACAATACTAGGCTGCCGGAAAGTGCGTACAAAATGATTTCTCATGAAGCAATGGTTTTCTGACAATGACTGCGTATACAGTGGCAATAAGCAAGCAGAATTGTAAAATATACTCCAGGTGTAAACCCACGTATGGACGGTGCGAGTGTATGTATGTATGCATGTATGTATGTACGTATTTATATATATATATACATACACAGCAATGTTGCCGTTATCACCACACCTATGTTTATTTTAGAGCTTCATAGTTCTGAATGCATTCGTGCAACACTTTATACTTACCCAAATGATTTTGTAAGCTTTTTCGTTCCTACAGGTTTGTCACTATGTTGCAGTTCATAAAATACACGCTGCAAAGCTAAGGGAACACTCTTGGAAGAGTCATCACCTTCTGTAGGCATCATATAGACAGCCTTGGAGTGAGAAAGAAAGCAATATTTAATTAGCAAATCAAGTGAAAATTAAAACCGCCACTAAAACACATTAAATAATTCTGCTTGTATTGCAAGCGTTTCACATATGCGCTTTAGGTGTGACAAAAAAAACACGTTGATTTTCATTTTCTTTTTTCATATTAAATGATGAATTGTATAGGTTAATATGGTTTAAAATGAACAAAATATATAATCTGTGTGTGGACACTAATGTAGAAAATGCAGTCATCCGGTGTGCTGTTTTGCAGATAATGTTGCATGCGCTCCTCAGGGTCTTAACAGACCTGCTGGGGAAGTTATCCGATTTTATAATAAAACCAATGGAAAAACTGGCCTTTGAGGGACAGTAAAGAAAATATCAACTTTATAGGCTGATATAGACTTAAATTAGGATGCCGACCAAAAGGCTTGCACCTACACATCAATAGGAATACTATATCATGGTAAAACATACATACAGATTACTGCAGACTAAGCTGTAATATATTACAGACAGCATCATAACGATGAAAGATCTAACCGATGCCTTTAACTTCAAACATCAAAGCTACATTGCAGAAGTAATGAGCGCGCATGAAGAAGTACAAGGAGGGAAGGGCAGCTGTTACAGTATACTGTGCATGTATACAGTCTATATTCCATAACATGTTAGAATGTAGATTAGATGTGTGTCAGGGCTATAGCAGTTTGTTATTTAGGACTACTGTGGGTTTGGTAATGTTTTGTTTGGTAACATTTAACCAACTTAACTGTTCTTGGGATAAAACCTACCGAGTTTGTTACTATTAACTGCAGAAGCAATAAAGTCAATAAAGATAAAAACGTTTCAAGATACCTTTCGAAGCTGGTTTGTGAAAAATAACGTTTGCAATAAACTGTTCATGTAACAAGTCGCTCCTTGGTTCTTCAAACCAACATAGCCAGTGTGCTTCTTTGAGTCCCACCTACAGAAGAGAAAAAGATGGGGGGGGTTTACAAACATTGGAAATCTATTTTTTCTCCTCCAAAAGGGAGGACAATTTCATGACACCGACCAGCAAAGCCAAATTGGCAAACACCTCAGCATAACTTACACAAACGGCGGCCACCCTGGCAAACACTCCTGATCACTGTCACTTGTGATAATTCCTACCTAACCACCTAATTATTGGCTCTTATTTGGCATTGAAAGCTCCTGCCTTTATGTCAAAAAGACTAATTACAATACCGGGGTAAATAAAAAGGAGCACATGTGCACAGCACAGCCATCATCATCATCTCTACTTCTGTGAGATGTAGAAACGATAAGCTACCTACCAGGCAGAAGAAGCACACACTCACGGTGTATAATCGGTGATATAATGGGGTGTTGGGAGCAGCGTTTTTTTGTTTTTAAGTAGTACCCCCTGTCCTGCCTCTCAAGGCAGAGCCCATCTAAGACCACGGAGATGCAATAAAAACTGCATTCAGATACTTACGCCACACCATGAGGAGCATCAGCTTGCACATATACTTCAAACGTGACTTTGTCATCTTCAACAAAGCCTTTTTCTGGATCAGTAACTTCCTGTAAAAAATAAAAAGAATGGAAAATGATGTGATGACTGTGGAAAGCTTTGATAATGTCCATTCCTAAGTAAACAGTTACCGTTAATCATAAATTTAGATACAGATCAGGTACGCAAAATAACCCCTTGAGACAGTAAGTCTCAGCATTTAACAAAACTTGCATTACATACAATGCAGCACAGAACACGAAGATCGGCACTTAAAGAGAACTATCAATAGCAAACAGTATATCTAACAGTCAATCACACACACAATGCAAATAAGTACAAATGTAACACTTCCAGGGGTGCAGAAATAATGACAGAGGATGGCGGGTGGGTTTGAGGCGCAATATTAGTGAGGCTTGCATGCCTTAATCTATTTCTGTCATCACTAGGAAACTGGGAAATAAACTAAAAGTAAGGAGACCCTACTAAACTTCTAAAGTAATAGCATCCAAAGCAAACATGCGTTAAACATTTACTACGATCCAAACGTGATGCCAACAAAAGCACAAGGAAAGGGACTTTTTAGACTTGTTTTTATCACACATGGAAAGGCGGACCAAGGGAAACGACAGCTGCTAATATTACACGGCTCTATGGCTGTGTGTCAGCCGATTGTACTCGAAGGGATATATTACAGGTGTAGGGTAGTGGAAGAGTCACTGCAAACAAGGCATCTTTCAAACACTACTCCAGTTAGTTAAAAAGTACATATATCTGGGGGCAAAAAAACATAGGGAAGGGGCAAAAGTCATTTTTCAATGTTTCCTTTTTATTAATTTAGTAAATCTTTTCTTTCCCTTTGGATGCTTCCATTACTGGGAAGGGTCTGTCCCTTGTATAATCCTGCAACAAGTCATAGGTTTTAATGGTCTTCTACTTCACAAGTGCCACCATTATCATAACAGCAAAGGACTAATATCACTCAGAAATGTTATCTTCCCCAGATCATATTGCTTGATAAAAGGCAGCTTAGAGAAAAAGAATTGACCCAAACGGCACATAATAGTTCTCATGCAAACAGAGCATGCTCTCAGAATCATTAGGGAACTTTTAATTCTTTTAGTAGATGTCCTTGCCAAAATAGAAAAGGGGGGGTATTATATTTGAAATTATATAAAATCTTTAAAAAAAAAAAACTTGAATTATGCTAGAGCTTTTTAAGAAAACATACACCCGGGAAGAGAGCAGAGATAAGCCTCCTAAATCTGTGTATGTCATTCAAACTGTTGTTGCCAACAAAAAAAAATGACTTATGTTATAACATGGATGGAAAAATGTCGGTTCTTTAGGAGGTGAATCCACCAATATGTGATAGCAAATGAAACCCAAACATCTGCGGCGGACGCACAGCACCAAGTAACCGAGGTGTCTAGCAAGGTCATGAGTGGCCGTGTGTGTGAAGGCGTAAGCGTGTGTGCAAGGGTGTTAGGGTACGTGTTACTGTATGGCATTAGCATGAGTGTGTGTCAATCTACGAGTGTCAGGGACGGCCTCATGATTAAGGGGCCCTGGAAGAATAGAACAGAAAGGGACCAAAGAAATACTGAACCAAGAGGTCACTAGCCCTACGCTCACCCCTGCGTTCTGTCCACCCCAGCGTTGCTCAGTCCTTGTCCATTCTATACAAGCTCACTCTGTGAGTAAGCCCAACAACTCCATCTAATCTTCGGGACCAGACATCAAACACGCTTTCTGTAGGGTTAACATGATGCTCAGGGATTTTTGATGATCCTGATCTGATAATCCTGGAATTATATGTATGCATATGTTGTGTATGTATATAGGCGACAACGACACTTACGCTCCATGCCATAAAATTGGAAAAGCCCCAGTCGTTCTCCTTGTGAAAGAACAAGTGACTAATGCGTCGACTAAATGATTTTTCGTCATCTTTATAATTTATTATCTTCAGCACAGCTTGGGCGTGACAAGACCATGACCTGCAAAATCAGAATCGAGAAAACATTAAAACTTCATTAGAAATAATAAAATATTTAGGTTTTGAAGATTAGTATTTATCTTATTTCTGCAATAACATACAAAACGATAACAATGAATACAGTGAAATTTCATAATACATAAGAACTTAATTTGAAGCAACACTTTATATGTTAGTTATATTATTTTGCACATACATAAATACTCCCCTCCCTTATGGTGATTTAAAAAGGGGAATAAATAAGCATTCTGCGAGATTTTGTGTCTATCATACGAACATAAAGTCTATGTATGAACATTAATCCAGGTGTGCCTCAGCCATTGATGACAACAAATTTCAAGTTGTGCTCTCTTTGTAATTACCCATAACCACCTACATAAGGTATGTTAAAATTGGACAGGGGAAATCCGTCCTCCATAAACTTAAGCCAATGTACAGCTATATTTACTTATTGGAGCAATATATCTCATAGCATTTACGCAATTCAAACAAATCATAATTCAGTCACACAACTCATTGCATTCAGACACACACACGCCAACCATCGGAAATGGGCACTCACACAACAACAGTAACACAGACACCACACCGGCACTCCCAGGCTGCTGACGTGAAGAGGCAGACATGGTTTGTGACAAGGATAAAATAAAAAAAAAATGGAATTACATGGCAATCATTCTATGAGCCCACACGGAAACTAAAGTATGGCAATCAACTGAATCAATTTGAATCCAACTCAAAGGTTACATTAAAAGACAAAAGGCCTTACGTCGAATCGGATTCCGCATTGCACTGAAGAAAGAATCCCACGCTTTTCTGGTGTGGTCTATCTGGATAAAACCTTGGCATTACCATAATTTTCCAAGGAAGATTGCGAACAAAGCAAGGAGGGCTTAGCACAGACTCACTGAGCCGGCTGAATCGCTCGACTGTAAACTGAAACGTAGCTTCTGATCTCCAGCTAGTATCTAGAAAGAAGATTGAAACGGTCAGTAGCTAGAAAGCACGGTAAATTTACATTGTCTAGAGTACTTACTCGGTTTGTGTAACAATTAAAAAGGTACGTTTTATTTCCATTGTGAATTAAAGTGAACAAAATATTCCTTCTAGAAAATACTACTGGCCACATCCTTCACTGACCGCTAGAGCAATACCCCCTAATCTTTATGGATTATATTTTCTCTCAGCTCATCTATTTCTTTTTCCATTAGAGAGAATTTGTTTGGTCTTTTTGACTACAAAAACATTGCTTATCGAACGTACTTTTCTTTAGTCACATGCATCTGATATCCTGGGTTCACCTGCTTTCGGAAGGACGGGCGCAAACAATTTAAATTTGAAAAGACCGCCATCAAAAAGGTCTCACTTCTTCTACAGGTAGAGCAGTTATAGAACAGTACAGCATCTAACCATAAGCATCATCGCCTTCAGGGACCATTCTAAAAGCCTTGTGGCTTCTCCATCAAAAATACAGCACACAGGGCTAGACTATTCACCATCCTTTGCACCAACTTGGGCAAAATGTGTCCCATGTAGTAATGCAAATAGGCAACTTGTCTGAATGTAGAATGCAAAGCAAGTAGTTAGAAATTCCCCGTAGTCTGAGGAATCATCAGTTATGTACAAGCTCCAGAGTGCTTGGAATAGAAGAATTAAATGGTCCACAACTGGTTCATATGCAATGCATGAATGATAGATGTATATTTTACAACAAGCTCGTCCATGTATTGTTTATGTTGCCCCAAGACCTCAGCACCCTGCCTGGTAGAGACACAAAGCTGCCCAAACCCTCCTCTGATCTCGTCTATTCTCTTACAGCCCTGCAGCTTCCAAAAACACATAAAAAGACCTAATGTAATCTGGAGATGCAGCTGAATACATTCTGGCGGGTTTCTCTGCAAACTGTGAAAACAATCCTGAAATACATGGAAATGTTGCTTGAAAAAAAAAAGCAATGAAAAATAAAATTACCAGGGATTGGTGACCAAATGGATGCTTGATAAGGGTCTGAATGCACCTAGAGAAGTACCCTGGGCTGTCTTCCTGCCAAAAATGGATTATGGGGTATTTTGAGCTGCTGGGCTGCTAAACAGTCACAGATGAGACAAATGTGTCTCAAAAGCCTCACAGAATAAAATGCTAAATATTCTTGTTTGGAAAAAGGAATAGGCATGTCCAATTTTCTGTCCTGTAACTTCCAAAACATGTTTAAAAAAACTATGCATTTGGGTTTTTTCAAAATTTAGGCACGTGAATATATTTTATGGTATTTTGGTCAACTGAACTGGATTAGGGATAATTTTTGCATTAGAAAAAGCTATAGTTTTCCCCAAACAAAGTTCTATCTGTACTTTATATAATTTGTGCAGGTGCACAAAAACAAAATTGAAAAAAAAAAAAAACTTCAAGAAATATTTCATACCATCTTCCATGTCCTCCTCTGTATTGTTGTGGCCATCTGCAATGGAGATATTGCCATTAATGACAGGATTTTGAGTGATTCTTGGGGGTTCATCTGTTTCTCCACCTTAAAAAAGGAGAAAATCACAAAATGAGAAAGGAATTAGAATTTTGTGCATTCAGTAAATCTGCCATAATGTAACTGACATTTTGTTAATATACTTCAAACTAAAAAATCCACAGCAACTAAAGTGTTTACAAAGCAGACATAAAATACTTTCTGCGGGATTGACGCAAAGGACAAGAATAATAAAAAAAACAATATCCAAGCAACCGAAGATCAAAGAAATACTAAAAATACTAAAAACAAAACCTAGTTTTCTTAAAAGCGCCCCCACCCGCTTCATACAGTTATCCAGATCATGTACATATATGTAGGCTACATATGATGCCTCTGTAGGCAAAAATAGACAACATATTACAGGGTAGGCGCACAGTGTTAATTACTGATTTATACAGAACCATTGCGGTATACAAAGCTTAACAATCAGCATACAAGACATAATGGCGCATCACAAAACACAAAAAGGTCGCCCGCATACAATCTAGAAATAAAGGCTTACATGTAATAATCGTGCTAAGGTAAAAGTATAGGCTGGATCTACATTTTCAGAAGCATGACATCCTTTTTGCATCTCTGGAGCACCTCAAACTTGAGGGCTACAACTCCCATCATATCTATTCTGGCAAGCTGTGATTGGAGTTATAGTAGCCAAAAGCTCATCAGCTGATGATTGGCGCATGATCGATCTAATGGTAATCTCACATGTGCAGTTAAACATACGTGGCTGTCGGCTCAGGAGTGGATCAGCAGCCTTTGCGTTCACCAATTGCTTAACGCGGGACACAAAGCAGCACTAAATAGGTATCCGGACAGCATTCTGAGCAGTTTGTCTTCCATGTATCTCCTACACAGTAGGCATTATAGGTGATTAAGGCCTCAGCCTCCACACACAAGTTCAAGGCATTGCTTGTCTTGAACTCGCCCGTCTCGCTTTCACATCTCCTCTAAGTTTCCAATCTCAGGGAAACATTTAACACAACCATGAAAATAGGACACACCAGCACATCCTGAAAGAAGGGGTCACAAACGACAGAAGCAGCGGAAAATAATTTTTCTGGGGTTCTCTCGCCACTACGTTGAAGATCGCAATGTCTACAACAGCCTGGACTCTCCTGAAAAAAGCGTTGCTAGGTGTGAGCGGACATCACAACCGAGTGAACGGCTATTCATGTCTCCCTTCATGTGGTATACCAACACTCATATTGACTGAAAAATTGGTGTCTCCAGAAGCATGAAGTGTCTTAACAAATGTAACCTCCGCCCGCAGAAGCCAGTAGAGAATATTCCCACGTATACAACCTACGGTATAACACCAAAAGTATGTTAACACCCCTCCTAATTATTGAGTTTAGGTGTTTCAGTCACACCCATTGCTGACAGGTGTATAAAATCAGGAAAATAGCCAGCCATCTCTATAGACAAACAGTAGAAGTAGAATGGGTCATACTAAAGAGCTCAGTGACTTTAAACATGGCCCTGCTAGATCTGCCCCAGTCCATTGTGTTATTATGAAATGGGAACATCTAGGAGTAACAGCTCAGCCACAGAGCAGTAGACTACGCGCACCCACAAGCACCAGGAGCCTCCTGAAACAGGTTTCCAGCATCAGCTGGAGGGGTGTAAAGCACATTGCCGCTGGACTATGGATCAATGAAAACGTTCTCTGGGGTCATGAATTATGCTTCACTATCTGGAAGTCTGATGACTGCTGCAAAGTTTGGTGGAGGAGGGATAACTTGACTGGCACACTTTTGGGATGGACTGGAACAGAGATTGTGAGTCAGGCCTTCTGGTCCAACATCAGTGCCAGGCCTCACAAATGCTCTACTGGATGAATGGGCGACAATTCCCATAAAAATACTCCAAAATCCTGTGGAAAGCCTTCCCAGAAGAGTGGAAGCCGTTCTAGATGCAAGGGGACAAACTATATATTAATGTCTATGTATTTAGAATGCAATGCCATCCAAGTCCCTGTTGGTGTAAAGTTCAGGTGTCCCAATACTTTTGTCCATATAGTATACCTAGATATTTTGGGACAAGGGAGTAACATCTGGAGATTTCTATAGATTTCGCTTTTCTTTTATGGTGTTATATTGTGATTTATGTTCTCTACATATTTTTTTTTTAAATCACTGACCACTTTTGCTTGGATTAAACATAAAAAGCTTCACATTGGATAGCACATTACTGTTTTTTTTGTAATTTTGACATTTTACTTTACTCTAAATCGGGTTTTTCTACACTTTTAGTAAATAAAGAGGTTACTGAAGTCTTCTTAGGTATTTAAGGTGTAGTTGTCTCTCTCCCTGCAGGGCCCAGAGCAAGTGAGCCTTAAGGGTTGTTTTCCGGTTAACGCTTTCACACTCATGTGTCCCCTTGATGGCATGGTGAGAGCTGGCAGGTAGTGGCTCCTGTGGGACACCCATGAGAACGTGAAAAGGAAAAACATCCAGTCCCGATTCGGCTAATTTTTTAAACATCGAGAGCTTTCTTTCAATGTTAATAAACATTAATTAAAAGGAATAGGACCAGAAACAGGACCTTGGCGCAGGTCACTTAAAACGCTTGTCCGATTAGAACCGAGCCTTCTGAATTGTACAAACCCGGACATGCGATACGTTACTGTATCAACAGCTTTTGCAAATTCCAGGCATATGCCTGTCTGATCCGCATGGTGACAGATTTACAAAAAAAAAAGCAGCATTACTATAGGAGAGGTAGATTTACAGGGTAAAGTATTTTTTAATTTGAGCATTAAATACAGTAATATAGATGAGCACCGAGGGAAACTTGGTTCTGAAGTCTGCCACTGCTGCCGGTCACATGTTGAGTGTCTATTCTGACTCAAACACCTCACCGAGTTGTTTATGAAAATTCTAAAGAGCCAATGTAATCCCCTTCATCCACAGACATTCATTAGCCGAGGTATCAGTGTCTGGGTGATTAGGACTAAGCCAGCCTTTTGTTTACCAGAAGCGGTATGAAAAGGAGCGAGTGCTTGTCTGGCAGAGAGGGTGAAGAGAAGAAAAGGGTCTATTCACTAAAGACAGCTTTCAGGAGAGTTGTGGTTTCTGCTCCTTGACTTTACTTATACATGATGAAGGACTAACCCCAGTGGGCTGGCATGGCTGGCCCAGTATGATGCATAGTTCATAATCAGCCATTATTCAGGGCCAGCACAGCCCATGATAAATCATAAGCAAAATTGCTAAAAACAAAACAGAGTGTTTGCCAGTGTTTTGTCCATTTTAATTTCCATGTTACCACTAATATATCATACAAACACAAGTCCGTTAAAAAAAAAAAAAATATCCCTTGTAAAAAATACAATATAAAACATTGGATCATATCCTCAAATGGGGAAAGTATTATAGATGGGATTTTATTGTAAACTGCTGCGGTATCGCGGTGCGAACCAGAATATAAAAGCCTAATGGGGGTCTGCATAAAAAACAGAAGCAAAATGTTATTTCTATCAAACAGACCAACATACATTTGTCATTTTTATTGTAAAGGCATAAACCCGAACAGGCGGTAATACTAAATTGTACTGGGAGTCACAATATATCAAGTTTGCCCTACTACACCATATAGTTTGAAGAAAAGGAGAGGGGAGATGTAATAGAAACGTTTAAGGTCATAATTGAAAACGCCATCAGAAGTGGTAAAGCATGCATTGGATCCAAGACGAGACCAAGAACTGAATACGGTCCGAGTCTTTACAACAGGAATATTCACAAACTAGATTACATTACGTTTATCCATATAGCCCCAGGAGATTCCGTTACAAGAGTCAGTAAAATAAAATGAACCGGTCCAAAAGGAGAAGCGAGCCCTGCTCTTGTGGGCTTACAATAGGAAGGCCAAATGGTTCTTACGTGAAGTCAATTTCTATTTTTATGTTTATCACATCTAATGGGAAGCTGAAAAACATCGATCCAGCTAATTGTTCGCAGGGTGGTGAACTCCCATGTCGCCCTAAATACATTCAAATATGCCCTGAGAAAAAAATCGTCAGAACGACAAAGGGACATAATAGAGAAAGAGTAACCGCACTCATTCTGTGATGTTTGGACATGCCCTCCCCGCAGCAGCGACAGCAGACGGGTTCCATTAATGTTGTAGACACCGCCGAGGTCTCTGATGACTCCATTATTGCTGATCACACATGATGTAACTGGGAAAACAGGGCTTTACAGGTAATACTAAATGTATCTAGTAAGCACTGTTACTTCTACAAATACGGTTCCAAAGGAACTGTAAGACACCTACATAACATTTATAAGAATTTTCATCTATGTGGCAGATTTCTGAAATTCTCAGATTTGTAGCAAACTTCTCATATCTTTCAGAATCTTCAAACAATTATTTTCTTCACAAGCCAGGAAGCGAGCCTGCGAAGCCAGTCTCCAGGGTCCTAAGAGTATTAACCTGATAAGCCTAATAAGTGAGCGGTGCACTTAGGCGGCTGCATCGCACAAAGACTCCCTGTAACCCAAGCACAGATCGGCAAACATGTACCGGCAGCCAAAAGGCACTCCTACGTACAAGATGGCAGCATCGTGTATGGCGTCCTCTCATTCCCAGCTACCATGATTTTGTTGGACATTCATCTCAGACCTTTCCTTCATTAACCATGCAAGGTACATACATTTTTTTTAAAAAAATACAGCATGAAATCCTTGTCTATTTTTAACGTAATCATTTAATGTGTGGTTTACATACATTGTGCATAGTGTGTATGTGAGGTACAGAAGTATACATCCTGCAGATCTACTGTAACCAAGAAATCCTCAAGGTGTGGAAGACTGATGGAAGCTTGAACGTTTGCCGTTATTGACCTTCTGATACACTGTACAATGACTGAAGAAACCAGATCAATATTCAGTGAAAATGTCCCATATTGATCAGGCACGATGCTATGCAGTACCCCCTCAGAAATATTTTGACACTTTTACTAGGGCAGCTCTTCAAGGAAACACACAAAACACCTATCAGTAACGGACACTTCAACAGTGACCTGGGTCCTCATGAAGCTTTCATGGAGAATCCCAGCTTGTAGCAGTGTTCTAAGATACCAAGCAACCAGACGTCAGTGATAGCTTGTCATAAAAGATGGAGCCAGAGTTGCAGTCTCAAGAGATAGCTACATCATAGATGAACATGTTTGGATTGCTGAGGAGCATCTGGTGAAGCTCTGCCAAACCTGTCAGGAAAACCTATATGGTGGACATCGGAGGAGGGAAAAATGGAGCATCAGCATGTCTTCCATGAGTCCTTCTATCCCGAGGCAGGGATTTACTGCATTCTTCTTTGGGAGTTGTGCCAATTGTCAACTGAACAGTGCGTGAACTTGAAACGGGAAGGAAGACAGCTTCCTTTTGGATGGGAAGTCAGTCTAAGGTTACAAAAAAAAAAAAAAAAAAAATAGAATACAAGAACCATTCAGCCCATCTAATCTGCCCGTTTTTAGGGTTCAGCCAAAAAGTGCGTCAACGGCAGATAGAGCCAAAGCATTCGCTGACATTCTTATGTATTCAACAGAAGCATGACATATAGTCAGGGGTTGGACAGATATAGAGCAGGGGAGCACAACTCCAGTCCTTCAGGGCTGCAAACAGGCCATATATTTTTATTTTTTTTAATATCCCAGCTTGCGCACATATGATTCAGGTATACATGCATTAAACTGTCATCCTCTGGGAATATTACTTTTGGCTACTAGAATATATATTGGAGAATATCCTTCTATCCTTTGGTGCTGCAATCAATCTCTGTTCAACAGAATTCCACTTCCTGAATATAACATCCTTGAGGACTTCTTATGATGGAAAAAACACCTATAAAGGCTACTAGAAAACAAAGCTACACACTTAGACAAAGGCTCAATTAAACAGAACTAAACAGTGTTTTTTTGGTTCTCAAAAACATTTAAAACTGTAATAAAGATAAAGATGCATCAAAAGGTATTTTGTAAAGTACATTCATGTGTTCTTAATCTCTAACAGTCCAGTTTGATGTTCTTGAGCCTTCTATATGTATTCCGCTTTATGTCTGTGCTTTGGCTAGACTGTAGAAAAAATATTTATCAATATCTAGATCTAGAATCCAGAAAAGTAGGCAATTTAAATGTTTAATTATATCTTACTAAAACATTGTACTGTCCACATTCACATAAATAAATAAATCCCCGTACTAGATTGTGTTAGGTGTGCTACAGTGAACTGTACCAAGGGCCACAGTTGTTTGGGCTACAGAAGCCAAATCTGCTGTGCTATCTCCGGCCCCGGGGTATTAAACGATATCTTATGGAGAAACAGCCATTCCCTCTAGACACTTTCCAGGGGTGCCTCGGAAGCCTAAGTCCACGGATATCAATTGAAGACATGGGAATAACAGGCAGACTCTGCCAATTGTGATTCCTCCACAGGGAATTGCCTTTACAGTACACGCACTTACATCATCCTCCGACACGAGTCAGACAGCACCGTTGGGTCACTAAATGTGCATTAATTACCCCATGTAGCAAGTCAATAGCTTACTACTTGCGGCCTTACAGCATTTTTCCACTAAAACTGGTAGTTTCTGCTCATCGACTTTACACTGAATTGCAAAGGGCCATCGTGAGTCAGTCTTGAAAAGGACCTCATCTATTTGAATAAGTAGGACGCAACTGCGTTACCACCGAATACTTTTTTTGGCCAAGTAAATAAAGCTAGACAAAAGAATGTGTGTGTGTAGGTATCAGGTCAAGGGATAACTTGCCTTTTTATTTGAAATCTTTGTTTTAGCATTTAATTAAAAATGCATACTGCTGTATAGGTCTTTTTAGGAAATGTAGAAGGAAAATAAGGTTCGGAGTGAATAAGGTGGAAAGAATAGGTGGAGGATATTCAACCTTCGGTAATCACCCAGCTATTTCTAAAAGCTGTAGGTGATATAATTACCTCCAGTCAGCTTCACTGCTGGCTTCCAGGAGAGAGGGCTCTACAGAGACCTTCTTGCCACCGATTGGCCAGTCAGTAGTCCCTAACAGATCACAGAGATGATGTTACGCTGCAGCTTCTCCTGAAGGATAAGTCGCTTATTTTGCATGGATTTGCATACCTTGCAGTACAGACTGATTAACAAAGCATTTTATCCTGTGCCACAAATCGGCCAGATTTCTTCAGTTGCTCTTTCCCTATGTGACATGATTAAAAGAATCTCCATAGCATTGCTCTTTCTGGACCAACAAAGTGTGCGGCTCATAGCTCATTCCACCGCTCATAGCTCATTCCACCGCTCATAGCTCATTCCACCGCTCATAGCTCATTCCACCGCTGTTGTAAACAGAGATGCTTTGCTGTAGTAGGTGCTTTAATATTCCTGGTGGAGGGGTGATTTTTTTTGGTGCAGAGAAGGATTGGTTTCCCAGTCTGGATTAAAATACATAAATCACGACTACGGCATTGGGGTTGTTTGCCCTCTTTTGGACAAAGTGCAACAACTCCTGCAAACTTGCACTTAAGTGGAATTAGTGAACATCACAGAACATTCTGGGGCCACCGGGAGGCATCACAAATACGCATGTACCTTAACACTTTAATAGCTTAGGTTTTTAAGGTGTTCTGACCTAAAAAGCGCTATGTTAAGTATTCCTTACTGGGAGTTTGGAAAATAAATGATGGGGGTTCAGGACCGAATCACTATTTTGAAAAAATTGCTAGCGTGTATATTTGTGATTTATCATGACAATATAAATATGATAAAATCCTTAAGATGTTCATTAAGCGGTTCTGCCCCTAGCTAGCTGCCCCTAAAGTAAAACCAAGCCATCGACATTGGTTGAAGTACTTTGACAGTTTGGTGAAAGGAGGGTATGGGGACATATTCAATCTAATTGGGGGGGGGTCTGTAATCATAGAAAGATTAGCAACCCCCGATCTACATTGTTAGATTGGGTATCAGACTGCAGATATGCAGGGACTTATCTTGGTGACAACTGCACCAAAGTTTGCTTAGATAAAGATACCTGATCAAACGTTATTAATAAAATAAGTAGTATTCTAAAAATAAGCATCCCGGTGCATAGTGATAACGTCTATATTGGAATAACATTTTGTTTTTAGAATTAATGTTCCGAGGGTATAAATGTGTTAACGTTTCTTTATAACATTAGTATAACATTACTAAGCGTGCGTGAAATACGCAAGACACACCGGCGGGGTACGACCTGCACGGCCAGAACACATACCCCGGATTGCTTCGGTACAGAACTATACTTTTAAACGGGGTAATTTAAACCAGGGGGCTGCTAAACTGCCCCTAACGTAACCTCCGGACAGCAAACTGATCTTTGAAAGGAGAAAGCTTGAGCTTTGGTTCTCCATCATGACGAGAAGACGGGTCATTAACTGCAATGATGTCAGGAACACAAACTGGTGTTTGCTTACATACTTGCAATTTGCGCTCAACCGAGATACATTTCCAGTAACAATATAACGCGTGTGTGAAGAAAACACACATTTTGCTACAAGATCTGTGAGACGGTTGGGGAAAAGGCTGTAGGGAAAGCGCCAAGTGAGCCCAGGGAAATACCGTAGACTGTCTATCTTTGAAAGAAACCTTTTGTGGCACTTCTCCTCCGCTGCTCCGATGATATGCATATTAACGAATAAAGAAAAATGGATTTCATTCCCAATATTTGCCTTTTTTATATTTAATTCTTCTAAATGACACCTAAATGTAGAAGAGAGCAGACAGCCCCGATGGATGGATTTTTAGCTTGGCTGGACAGGAGAAAGTACGATTAAACATTTAGATAATGGCATAAAAATACCCGTCAGGAGAAGATTAACAACCCGGCACCTACCTTCAGGTCATACGGCCAAACTACCTACAGAGTTCGGCCCCCCTTGGAGAAAGTTTGTGTGAAAAGCAGTACAGCTGCAGGCAGCGGGGATGGATAAACCGTGTTCCAAGAGACCTCAGATCCTGAAACACTCGTATGACTCCATCTTTTCCTACGCTGGCTCAAAAAAACTCCAAGACCACCCCCCCCATCATTTAGGGTCCCAAACTATCAGACGTACAGCTCGAAGACTATACTGCTCCAAAATATGAATAATGCCAGATCCAGAAGTATGACACCTCCTCGTAAGGCGATGATTGTTCAGCTGCTGCCGTCAGATTTAAACAGCAGGGAAAACTGGTAAATATATAGTATTTTTCTATAGTCTTCCTAATAGGACTTGAGAGTTTAGGGCCGAATGGAGTTTTCTGACAGATGGCCGTATTGCATCATACTAGCGATCTACCAAACACCCGTAGACAGCAAACACCTGAACGCCGCCGAGAGAACCCGGCCGGAGCCACCGCCGAGAGAACCCGGCCGGACCCAGCAAATGCTGCATCACAAACATATCTAGGGCACTTGCATATTATTATTATGCAAGGCTTCTTACAATACATATATTCAAGGGGTATCATAAGACTAGAACCGATTTATTAAGTGGAGAGGGCCCTGCTTACAATATAGAGCACATATTCACTAATAACTTAATTGCTAAATATATAAATGGGTTAAAGGTGTGGGGGTTTTTTACCCCTTAATGAAATGAGAAATATTTTTTGTACGGCCGTTACTTAGAAGATGTTTATGAGATCTGGTCAGGCATTGTGTATAGAAAGCCAGGAGAGGATGACAGCGGCATGGGAAGAGCGGTACGTAACAAGATGCGGTACAACTAGTCACAACATCGCTGCCAAAAACTCTACTGGGACATAAAGAATAAGACTGGAAAGTGTGCCGTGTCTTAATGACGCAGATACCGCCACGGATGTGGACGGTGCCACAGAACCACTACATATTCCCGAGGACGGGATCTATAACGGGAACGACCAGATAATACAAACAGACAATTTGACAGCAGATAAGAAGCATTAAAGCCTCATACCAAGTACCTCTACCACTTCTTCTGGGAGGCTGTTCCATTTATCTACCACCCCTCAGTAAAGGAAAACTTACTTACATTGTATCTAAGCCTCTGACCCTCTGTTTAGATTATAAACTCCTGTTCTAACAATCCTCATTCTTTGAGATAGAATTCCCGTGTGCACTTTGGTGAATCTCTTCTATCGTACCCTTTCTGTCCTTTACATATTGCGATACGCATTTACAGTACAGACATCTCGCCACCGCAGTAATCGTATATTATCGCAATATAAAGAGCAGTGAACGCGTACCTTCCATTTCCATGTCCTCGGGTTCGCTGAGCTGCTGCTCCCCTGGTTTCTGGTGCTGCTGATGATGGTGGTGATGGTTCATATCTCTAGGTTCAGCCTCCTCAGTCAAACCTGCTCGCTGCGCCGGCTTGGCCTGTAGGGCCAGCGGGAGTGGGGCGGAAAGCGGCCTCAATTGGGCCTGCGCAGCGGCGGTAGCCTGGGCCTTTCCCGTAGGCTGCAGTAGATGCGGGGTAGCGAGATCCGAAGAAGCCGGCGGCAACGAAACGCGGACGTATTTGCTCGCTATTCGCCCAATTTCGGCGCCGTTAGGAGATGGGAGGAAAGCAGCTGCTTCTCCCCGTGGGCCTTCAACTGCTGCTAGCGGCGAGTGACTGGGGAGCACCGACACTCCGGGGAGGGCTCTAACAGCGATCAATTTGCGAGGGATTATTAATCGCCACGAGACCTTGCAGCTCCGGGCCGCGGGGAGCTCCTGTGCTTTTATGCGGTTCCCTCCTCAAGTGCATTGGTCGAGTAGCAGCCCAACCGGTGCAAAGGAGAGCCCAGAGGCCTTATATTATCCAAGCCCCCGAATACGCTTCTAGACAGCACATCATATACCCCGCTCCACACAGTACCCTGGCTCTTTATTTGTGATTTGCAGGACGAGCCAACCCCATGCAATGGTGTTCGTTCTCTTAGAACTTGCTTTATCGGGTATCCTCCTTTTCTAGACTTGCCGCTTCAACAGCCCCACTGTGGAGACGCCAGATTCTCAAAATGGCGGCTCAGTGAAATGTCATATCCGCATGAGGCAGCGTGATAGAGGTGGGAGGAGGAAAGAAGAGGGAGGAGAAGGAGGAATGGAGAGACGGGAGGGAGGAGAAGGAGGAATGGAGAGACAGACAGGAGGGAGGAGAAGGAGGAATAAAGAGATGGGAGGGAGGAGAAGGAGGAATAAAGAGATAGGAAGGAGGAATGGAGAGATAGGATACATTGATATTGGGGTTGTTACATATTCCAAAATAATGAAATATCACATTTAAATTTCCAGTAGCCTTTATTAAACTGATACATTAGAGAGGATGCTGTAACACGCCTTTCGTGTCATAGATAGTGGATAACAAGGCTCATGAGAATGCAATATTAATTGCAGTTATTTTGGGATAACTTACTTTTCCATCCTATATTAATTCCTCAGTCATTCCAAAATTGTTTCCAGAGCTATCTCTCCCAAAATGTGCTGGAAGGAATGTGGTACCCGAAACATTGTTGTCATGGTTAGAGCCACGTATGTATGCTGACACGTGCTTCATGAAAAGCAGGATAGGGATGGATAATTATGTCTCTTTTAGGTACAATCCAGTCACTATTTAATATGAAAATCAGAAGATGAAGTCCTCAATCAGCTGCTGATGTAATACCAACTATCCTTAAGAATCAGGCCTTAAAAATTGAGGTGTTAATGCCTAATGACGCTATAGCTGGTTTGTTCTCCAGCACTACTAACCATAGCTGCTCTGTGATGAGGATAAGAGGTTAAGGGGTACTTTCAAGACAGTGTTTTTTCCACAGCTAGTCCACTACCAGACCAAGAGCATAGGACAGATTGTAATCAGATGTCTGTTTACGACACTGTCTTAGTTTATCGAAAAATAAACATAAGAATAAACATGTAAAAGAACAGGGTATAAGAATTCAAGAAATCGAAGATGAGATGCCACCTTAGCCAATACCTAAAATTCCCTGCTACAAATTTCCATGCGAAGATGCAATACCACCAAGACCCAACTTGTATTTATTGAGTGAGAGCCATACCTGGTGCACCAGTTCAATAGAGGCTGAAGAAGCCGAGAGTCGGGGGACAAGCTCCAGATCACGATCACGATCACCTTCTGATTTCACACCAAGTTTCCAGATCCCCTATAAGTAACCTTCCAGCAGATGAACGATTTGTCAGATTTTACAAAATCTAGCCAGGTGGACCAAGCTTGTGTGCAGTTTGCTTCTTTTTTTATATTGGTCTGTAAGGACATCTAATTTCAGAAAAAGAAATAGCTTCACTTTATGTAATGGAAGATCTGGCTTACAAGCAAAGGGGCGATGTTAAACCTTAGCAGTTTCACAATCATTTTTTTATCGGCTCTGCTCCACATTAATTTCAAAGGACCAATTGAGTCGACTAGTTTATACTGGTTATTGTAAAGGGAATGGCCAGAGCTACTAAATGACGGTAAATGACAGCAAGACAAACCCTAAATCTATATATATATATATATATATATATATATATATATATATATATATATACTCACTGGCCACTTTATTAGGTACAACTTGCTGAGGTTCAAACCGAGCATCAGAACGGGGAAGAAAGGGGATTTAAGTGACTTTGAGCATGGCATGGTTGTTGGTGCCAGACAGGCTGGTCTGATTCCAGAAACTGCTGATCTAATAGGATTTTCATGCACAACCATCTCTAGGGTTTATTAGAGAATTGTCTGAAAAAGAGAAAATATCCAGTACAACGTGTGTGGGGGAAATATAAACACAAAAATACTACTGCTAACAAAGGCTGGTGGTAAATTGCGTGCATGGAAAGAGTTAAAATACCAGCATTTTAAATACCCTGGGGTGTCTAGTTTTCAAAAGTATATGGTTTTACTGGGCACATTAAATTGGCCAGGCTCGAAGATGTACCAAATAGGGCATGGGCACAGGATCACCAAATGTCAAAGTTGAACATTAAAAAAAATGTGTATGCTTCAAATGTAGCCCTTTTGCCCCAAATGAATGGGTTAATCGCTGGTGTCCCGGTGGCCATGGGGCGGAGGAAGCAACACTCGGCGGGCGTACCCAGTCGTGGTACGGGTTGGCCCCGTCACGGACGCCCCACAGATGCTCAAGAGGGTTTAGGTCTGTAGACATGCTTGGCCAGTCCATCACCTTTACCCTCAGCTTCTTTAGCAAGGCAGTGGTCGTCTTGGAGGTGTGTTTGGGGGCGTAATCATGCTGGAATACTGCCCTGCGGCCTAGTCTCTGAAGGGAGGGGATCATGCTCGGCTTCAGCATGTCACAGTACATGTTGGCAATCATGGTTCCCTCAACAAACTGTAGCTCCCCAGTGCCGGCAGCACTCATGCAGGCCCAGACCATGACACTCCCACCACCATGCTTGACTGTAGACAAGACACACTTGTCTTTGTACTCCTCACCTGGTTGCCGCCACACAGGCTTGACACCATCTGAACCAAATTAGTCTATCTTGGTCTCATCGGACCACAGGGCATGGTTCCAGTAATCCATGTCCTTAGTCTGCTTGTCTTCAGCAAACTGTTTGCGGTCTTTCTTGTGCATCATCTTTAGAGGAGGCTTCCTTCTGGGACGACAGCCATGCAGACCAGTTTGATGCAGTGTGTGGCATATGGTCTGAACACTGACAGGCTGACCCCCCACCCCTTCAACCTCTGCAGCAATGCTGGCAGCACTCTTACGTCTGGGTGGGACCTGTTCTGAGCGGAACCTGTTCTGTGAAACCGCTAATGAGTCACATGACACCGGGGGAGGGGAAATTACTAATTGGGCCCGATTTGGACATTTCCACTTAGGGGTGTACTCACTTTTGTTGCCAAGGTTTAGACATTAATGACTGTGTGTCGAGTTATTTTGAGGGCACAGCAAATTTACACTGTTATACAGGCTGTACGCCCACTACTTTAAATTGTAGCAGAGTGCCATTTCATCACTGTTGTGACATGAAAAGATTAAAAAAAAATATTTACAAAAATGTGAGGGTTGTACTCACTTTTGTGAGATACTGTATATGGGCAGAGGCATCACAACTGCGACTGGGCCCACCCCTCTTAGGGCCTGGGTGATCCCTGTGAAAACTTGTACCTCCCTTTAAAGCTACTCTCCCTGCATGCCTAGGGCCAGCCCTTTGTGAATAATTTTGGACCGACACGGGGAGGCAGGTATGTAGGTCACGTTACGTGACCCACGTCACGAACAAGGCTGCTTGCACAGTGTGCAAATGCCATAGAGAAAGTTGTGGGTAAAGTAAGGAGGTATGAGGTAGTATGTATGTTAGAATGAGAATGTATGTATATGTGTATGCTAACATGAATTAATAGCTTTGTGCAAGGAACCATAGGTCACTTAAAGGAGCAAAAAAGGCTCTTTACAGTAAAAAAAAAACAATAAAGATGTAGAATTTGCTACCCACGGACATCATGCTATCAATTTCAATAGATACCTGTAAATATGAGCTAGATTTTTTTATTTAGGATATAAGTAAATGCAGAGATATATATTTGGTTATAAGGACGGGATAGCTTGTGTATTGATTTTCACAGATTTGGGGATTTTAGTACAGTCTTTTGGGTCACAAATGACAGAGCCTTCAATTCTTTTTCTTTTATTATTCAATTTCAAAGGTAACAGTACATTTATTAATAAAACAAAAAGAAAACCTAGCTCTCACCAGAGCACTAACTAAAAAAAAAGTCATCACGGACTGGACGGCAAAATCCAAAAAATAAATGCACAGTTGCATAGAACCACCAGGCTTTTAGAATGCAGTCTTCTCTGCTGCTAGGATAGCTATGAAGGCTCTGAGCTTTTGTTATTCTGATGACCTTCTAAACACATTTTGACTTGTGCATTTGTTTCTGTACAAACTTTATTTTTAACGATAATTGCCTGTTTCCTGTGTTTGTACGAATCAATGAAAACGATGGAGATCTCTGACAAAACTAAAGAAAACTAATTGCAAAAGTGACAAACATTTGTTTAGACTTGTTGCCACGTGTAGCCAGTGGTGTATTTTGGTTTTGTGCTGCCCTAGGCAAGACTAAACTCGGGCACCCCCCTAATCTAAAATTGGCCCACCCCTTCCTGTCAAGACCACACCCCTTCCTGATTAAGACGCACCACTTCCTCTGTAAACTACACCTGTTCCTCTCTGTACATTAAAAGTGGATACTCAGTGCCTACTTATATTTAAATAAAATAATGATAAGTGTAAATTCAATCATTCAAGGCAGACAGTGATGCGACACATTGTTGACGGCAAACGTTTCAATCGGATCCTGCGGTGCCACCCACAAAAATTGTCGCAGGCGCACTCCATTGGCTGGAACACTTGCAGCATTGGCTTCTCCAGCTTTCATATTTAGGGGGGTCACGTGGGGGGACAATTATAAAACGCTACATATACACTCTATGTGTGTATATACACAAATATACATATACATATATGCTTTAGACATGCATTTTTAACTATACAATATGTGCTTATCTCTAATATATTAATATTAGCCCCTGCTGCCGATATATATAAATATTGGACCCTGTTGCCAATATATTTTATATTGAAAAAAATTGGACCCCAGGAAAGAATTTCCTTGGGCCGCGCTTCACACTCCCTAGCATGCTGTCAAGCCCTCCGCTCCCGCACCAAAAACAATATTTGCCACACTGACTGCAGATTAGGAGAAGACTGTGAGTCAGTGCAGTCTTCCCTCTCTTAGACCCTACCGTGACATTGAGAGGTCCTCTCCCCTGTAAGAGTACCTTTGTCCCCTCATTCACTAAGCCACTCCTCTCTTTTACTTACTCCCTGTAGTTCAGGTATAGATAAAATAAACAACACATGTAAACAGCACGTGCATGTATAGATCAACAGAACACACAAACCCAGCACTGAGGGTATAGATCAACTGTAAATCACATGTAAACTCATGGATCAAATAAACAACTCGTGGAAATAACACTGCATGTGTTGATCAACTCAATAAGACATACAAACCCTGTATTTACAGGTATATAAATAATGTATGGAAACATAGCATAGCAGATATGGATCGACAGAATAACACAAAAACACAGCTTTGCACACATTAATTTATACTCTCACTCATTCAGACAATTCATCCACACATTAACTAATACTCATTTTCACTTTTTATTTAAATATTCGTACTACCCTCCTTTCTCGCCTACACCACTGACTTGCAGGGCGCGTTCGATAGGCTTTTGCCTTGTCTGCTTCGTGGCAAATATAGCCCTGCATGTAGCCACCATTACAAGCCGTTTTGATAAGGTAAAGTGGTAGGGATTGTATGTAGGGAACATACCAATACTTGATGAGAAGTAACAAAGAAAATGGGGGTGAAGGTTATGGCTGTGATTGATGGGTCCAACAACCTGTGGGCGTTGTTCCTTACGTTTTTCACTCTGACCAATCAGCAGTTACAAGGGGAAGGGACAAGCATTAGATATATAAGTGTGCTGACACTATTTTAACTTATACCCCCGTAATAACAGCCAGAAACACAGTGTTCCTAAACACTGTAATATGTGTAAGGACTATTTTAACTTGTCAGTAGCAGCGGTTCCAGATTGATGGGAGTTGGAGTGTGAGACAATGACATCTTAGCAGAGGCTCAGATTAATGCCCATTATTCATATACCATACTGCAAGTTAATTCATAGTATTAGTGCAGAAAATGTACTGTTGAGGGGTGGATTAGAGAAGTTGTTGTGAATACTGTAGTGCAGGGGTGTCCAACCTACGGCTCTTCAGCTGCTGCAGGACTACATCTCCCATAATGCTCTTTCAGCTAAGGGGCTGGCTGAGGGATAAGGGAGTTGTAGTCCTGCAGCAGCTGGAGGGCCGCAGGTTGGACACCCCTGCTGTTGTGTATTACAGGGACTGCGGCCAGTGGCGACTCTAGAAACAATATATAGGGGGGGGCACACAAGATACCACAGTCAAACTGGGGGGGCATTAATAATTTCCACCATTAAATCATACCACTGAAAAAACACACACACACATATATATATATATATATATATATATATATATATATATATATATATATATATATATATATTGCCAAAAGTAATGTGCTATGGAATGATACTTGATCATTCAACATGGGAAGCCTGAAGCCACAATTTAGTACGACTAATCCTTGAAATAAATATTATAGAGTAACTAACACAATACCTTAACTTTTCCACTAAATGATTTCAGGGCCTTGAACGTTTTGTCCCCTGAAGTCACTACAGCTTCAGGAGGGCATTTTATCTCTGGATAAGTATAAATGAAATAATTCCTATTGTAAGTTAAGTGCCAGGAAACAGATGACCAAACACACACACCAACACAGGCTCTGTCACACCGACACCCAGACACACACCAGGACAGGCTCTGCCACACCGACACCCAAACACACACAACAGGACAGGCTCACACCAGGACAGACTATGCCACACTGACACCCAAACACACACACACACACAGGACAGGCTCTGCCACACGGACACCCAAACACACACCCCGGGACAGGCTCTGCCACACCCACATCCAAACACACACACACCAGGACAGGCTCTGCCACACTGACACCCGAACACACACACCAGGACAGGCTCTGCCACACCAACACCCAAACACACAGCAGGACAGGCTCTGCCACACCAACACCTATACACACACACACCCCAGGACAGGCTCTGCTAGACTGATAACCAAAAACACACAAACAGCAGGACACAATCTACGTCACAGACATCTACATCAGGATGGATTTTTCACACTGCATTGTCGTTTATACCCCCCTTAGTGTTTTTGCCCCTTGTGTATTGATGCCCCAGCCAGCACCCTTTTAGTATAGATTAATGTGGTGCCCCCGACCCTTGTATGATCGCCTCCACCCACCATTTGTATTAATTCCTCCAGCAAGCCCCTCCCTTTACTACTGATTTATGTGATGGCCCCATCGCATATATGCGTTAGACATGCGTTTTTAACCACATAATGAGTACTTATCTCTTTGAAGTAAAGACTATGATTGAAACATGATTTCAAAATTACAGCTGAACTGGCAGTTTTGTTAATATTAGATAAACAGAATCAGACATACAAATCCTGTATTTGCCGGTATACAATAATAACATACGAAACATAGCATTGCAGGTATAGATCAAATAAATACATGGAAACAGCATTGCAGGTATTAATCAACTGAACAAGACATACAAACCCTGCATTTGCAGGTATACATAAATAATGTATGGAAACATAGCATAGCAAATATGGATCTACAGAATAACACAAAACCCAGCTTTGCAGGTATAGATCAATTGGAATTCACATAAAAACACGGCATTAAAGGTATATTTGAACCCCCTAAATTACAGGCATAGATCACAGGTTGCACACCCTAAAGTCAGCCCTGAACATAGAACCTGGCTAGCACCCAGATAACACACATAAGGTTTGTCCCCAAACAGCCTGGCCTGTGCCATCTTTGTCCCCAAGGATCAAACATCCTGCTAGTGCCATCTTTGCCCTTCCACAATTATACATCTATAATACACACACTCATTAACTCATGCTCTCCCTCATTCAAACAATTCATCCACACATTAACTCATGCTCTCCCTCATTCAGACAATTCATCCACACAATAACTCATGCTCTCTCTCATTCAGACAATTAATCCACACAATAACTCATGCTCTCCCTCATTCAGACAATTCATCCACCTATTAACTCATGCTCTCCCTCATTCAGACAATTCATCCACATATTAACTCATGCTCTCCCTCATTCAGACAACGCATCCACATATTAACTCATGCTCTCCCTCATTCAGACAACTCATCCACATATTAACTCATGCTCTCCTTCATTCAGACAACTCATCCGCATATTAACTCATGCGCTCCCTCATTCAGACAATGCATCCACATTCATCCCTCCCTTATCACTTTCTACTCCTTCTCCCTCCCTTATCACTTTCTAACCCCTCTCCCTCCTCTTTCCTTACTCACTATCTACCCTCTCCCCCTTTGTAGTTCACTCACCTTTAAGTCCTGCGGCCGGAGAACGAGGCTTCCGTCTTCCTGCTCTCCCGTGGCGCGCGCTGCTTCACTGCTGAGCGCCAGATATGATGTCATATTCCGGCGCTCAACATGAAACGCCGGCACCGAGGCGGAAGTAGAGGCCTCGTGGAGGAAACTGAGGGCAATTGCCCCCCCTTAACCCCTGTAGCGACACCACTGACTGCGGCAGACATTTTTTCCTCTGTTCCTGAGTAGAGTTCAGTTGATTAAGACAGTTGCTCATTTACGCTACCAGCCAAACCTGTAGCATCTATTATTCTTCATTGATAAATAAATATTGGTGACAAAACCAGGCATTTCAATAAAAAAAGACCTCCGAATTTGGTCCTAAATGAATTTTAGGAGTTTGGAAAACGAAATTCATTGCCCAAAAACAAATGTGGCAAATCCAAAACAAAAAAAATTTCCAAACCGATTTTGCACGCTGTGCACGTTTACTTTTTTTTTTATACAATATATCTTTATTGCGTTTCTAAATTTTATAATAACAAAAATAGAAATCCTCAGGAGTACATCTTGACAACCTTAAGATTCAATGAAGATAAGGAAGAAAAAAATAGAGCTCAAAGACATAGATAATATAGTAAGCATATTCATTGCTGGCAAAAAAGTGACCACTTTGGTTGTCAATACACGTCTACTTTTTATCCTAAATTACTATGCTACTGTATTAATCTGTGTAATTCATGTGCAAGACATACCAGAGGAGATATATAAACAGTCAAAGTCAAAAACTTCACTATGCCAGTTGATGGCACAGAGTATCTCATGGAAGTCAGTAGAGGAGAGGGACTCTGGTGAAGTCTGTCTTACTCTTACTCTTATGTCTCGAAGCAACAACATAAAAAGGGAAGTACCACCGATGGCGTCCAGTGAACTTCACCTAGACCTGTGACTTTTGTCCTTTATTCTGACATGACGGGCACAGAGGGGCCTTTCAAAATCAAAAGGATGGTTCAGCGCTGGGAGTAGTCTTTGAACAGAGGTGAAGGCAGCAACATAAACCGTACCAGGAATCTCTCCTATCTGGCTTGAATGTAGAGTCTTTAGGATGGATGTGGCCGTCACGCCTAGGGTCTGTGGATGTTCTTGCGGGTTAGGCTTCTTCTGGTGATGTACTTAGGTCCCAGGTTTTCAGAGTAGATATGTGGAGATATAAATGATGCAAGACCTAGTGTACACTGTGGGGATGGGATAGGCTTTAAAGGAATGAAAAAGTACTCACATTTCTGAGAGCAAATAAAGGTTGCTCAATCCTCATCAGCATGGGTGGTATATTTTCCCACCAAGGAAATAACTCCAGTGAGATAAAAATCAGGATAAAATTTAGGATAAAAAAGGAGGTCCAAAAATAAGAATAATCCAAAGCTTTATTAAATAATAAAAGCAAAAGTGGATAAAACACCGCATTTCGCCCAAACAAAAGGGCTTTCTAAAGATCTCCATATAAATAGTGTGGGAAGCTTTCAAATTTGGCACCCAAATGACATCATAGTGACATTATTGCAAATACTAATTCAAAGAACAACATTATAAAATAGAAAATGCACATATATGTCAAATATGTGTACATAGGAAAATGGAATTAAAAGAATAAATATAGAAAATTAGCATTTTTTTTTACCTTAAGATAAGTGAACTAGTGATCTGGAGCAGCAGTGCACTTTGTCAGTGAATCATACATCATTGGGTGATTGTGTATGTCATCAAACGAAATGTACACTTTCTCACAATCCTCAGTTACAGGTAACCAACCACTCTTGTTGATTTAAAGATTAAAATTTTACTCCAAGAGCCTTCCACTCCAATGACTGCTGCTAGGTGGTGAGCCTCCTATAAAACAAACAGGTTTCTCATAATCTTCTGGTTGATTCTTTTGCCATCATTGTCAAAATTTGAATACAGTGGTTTGCAAACAAGCATTAAATGAATCACAGCGCAGACAAGCACACAAGCCAATCAAACCAAAAAGGGCTAATGAACTGGACATTCTGTTACTGAGTCTCTCACCTTACCCACGTTAAAGAGACACTCAAGCCGTCTTTTAATGCCTATGATAAAAAGTCACCTTTAAATTAACATTTTTTAAATGAAGATAGCAGTATCTACTCCATGATAATCCTACTGGACCTTTCTGCTGCTTTCGACACTGCGGACCACCCTCTTCTCCTTCAAACATTTCATGCTCTTAGTCTCCGTGACACTGTTCTCTCCTGGTTCACTTCTTACCTCTCTGATCGTACCTTCAGTGTCTCCATCTCCAGTAACACTTCCCCTCCCCCTCTCAGTCGAGGTCCCCCAAGGCTCAGTTCTAAGACCACTTCTGTTCTCTCTTTACACTTCCTCACTTGGCAAACTAATCACATCCTTTAGCTTTCAATATCACCTGTATGCCGCTGACACCTATCCTCCCCTCTGTCACTCTCTTCATTGGTTGCCTGTGCGATTCAGGATCACTTCAAAGTCCTGACTCTTACCTTCAAAGCCCTTCACAGCAGTTCCCCTACTTACATCTCCTCGCTCATCTCTAAATACACTTCTAACCGGTCCCTCCGCTCATCCAACGATCTACTTCTATCTTCTCCTCTGATCTCTAGCTCTCATGCCCGCTTACAAAATTTCACAAGGGCTGCGTATTCTCTGGAATGCCTTCCCCCGTCCTATCCGTCTTTTCCCCCCGTCTTCATTCCTCCAAAAAATCCCTCAAGATACACTTCTTTAAAGACACTTACAACATAGCACATTAACACCCTCCCATATTTCTTTAGCTAGTACCTCTCTTGCAATACTTATACTAGTGTGGCTGCTCCATCCCTAACAATGGCACCCTCCAGATTGTAAGCTGATTTGAGCAGGGTCCTCCTCACCTATTGTTTCTGTAAGTCATATTGTTATGTTATATACTACTTGTTATGTTCTGTCTACCCATTGTACAGCACTACAGAACTTGATGGCCACATATAAAACAATAATAATAATTACCCAGCAGGAACTTCCTCCAAAAATGGCAGTGTTTGCTGTGACTTTGTCTCCCGGATCCTCCAATTGGGGGAGAGGAGGTCACCAAAAGCTCCTTCATTTTGCCCTGAGGGCAAAATGACGGCAAGTCCGGTTACATCCTCTCCCCCAATTGGAGGATCGGGGAGAGGATGTCACCAGACATGCAGTCACATCAGTTCACATTAGGGCAAAGTGACAGCACTCTACACATTTTTTCATTACACATTCTAGAAATGTTTTGTGAACGCGCTGTTTTATTTTTGGGTACCATTTGTTGTTTGTACTGGTGTCCACGTAGGGAAGAGAACAAAATTAACTAATAAAACAGACATTAGGGTGAGATTAAATACATGGGCTGCTAAACTGCCTGAATACAACTGGGACCCACCAAAGTATGGAATTTAATCTACTTTGGCCTTAATTTTCCATGAAAGCAAATTATACTTACCAATAAAATATCCCAAGATGGCTTTCTGATACGTTTATACTTTTAATTTTATGTATTTTATCAATGCATTAAACTGCAAAATGTGGGGTTTTGTAAAAAGACTTAAATTAGGACTACAAGTTCTATACACTCAATAAACCTATGCAATAGCGTTCACCCAAAGTCATACCTCAGAACTGTCCCGTTTCCAGAGAGACAGGCCAGATTTTCAGCCACTGTCCCATTGTTGTGGACAGAGGTGATCATGGACCTATAGGGGGGCAAAAGATCGGCCATTTGAGCTGTAGAATCATTTGAGACCCTTGCTTCTGACGCAGTGTCCACCTTGGGTCCTATTGAAGTGTAGCACCATATCACATAATATCCATTCCTAAGAAATCTCAGGGTTTTACCCCAAGTCTCAGGAATTTTGCCCCAATTTCAGACTCCCAATTGGTTCTTTTTACTACCAGTATGTGATGGTTGATACCCCTGCTTGAATGCAGGTGACTCAATTAAGTCTTTTTTTAAATAATTGCAATCACGTTTTCCACAACGCCATTTGAATTTGCTGAGCCAGCGCATGGAATTTTTACGAAGATTAAATATTACATTTCAACTATTAAATATTTCAATTATTGGGGTCAGTAAGGGCCTTATCCCACCACTCTATTTCAATCATAATTCAGTCTTATTAAATATCAGGAGGGATAAGAAGAAAAAAAACATATGACGGCTTGCAATGGGCTACACACTAAACTGCACGCAAGCAAAATGCTCTGGGACAAAATGACGCCTAACACTTTACCTCAACGCTAAACTACATTAGTGTACACAACACTCATAAAAAAAAAATGTTTCCATGGCACTTCCCTTAATAAAACGCATGCGCACAATTATTTCCCCGCCCACTAGCTTCACCGACAACCAAACCTAACCTTTTCAGCTAGTTAACATAAATTGATGTGCGCTACAACCACCCAATGAGATGCGTCCTTGTGATTCAAACCGGTACCAAGGAAAGAAGCCAGCCACTGATGGACGTATGGGAAGGATGGGAGGCGGGGCTTAGGTGCTAGCAAACTTAACTGGGTTAAGGCTTAGTCTGAGGTCAGCGGCGTCACAGACTCAGTTTGTTTGGAGTCAGCAAACGGGAGGTATGGGGGTGAGGTAAGGTTGGATTGGGCCGGTTTGGGTTATTTTCCGCCGGGATTTGTTAATGATCTGGATCCATTATCGAGCCCCTATTAAAGTATTCGAGGGTGGGAAGCGGCGTTTGCACACGCTCTATGCACCCGCTGTATTCTGGAGTTACAAAATAAAAAGCGAAGAGGCCGAACTACTCGAGCCGTAATGGACGACAAGAAAGAAGAGGGCGAGGCCGAAATACAGGAACACGGACCCGAGCACTGGTTTAGTAAATGGGAGCGGCAGTGTCTGGCGGAGGCCGAGCAGGAGGAACAACGCGAAGAGGAGGTCGAACAGAATCAGCAGAAGCTCTGGCACCTCTTCCAGAACTCCGCGACTGCCGTGGCGCAGCTATATAAAGGTCAGAGGGCTAGAGGAAGGGTCTGTGAGACGGTGCCGTGTTGAGGCCTAGCTCTGGCGTTTGGTGCAGTAATACGCAGCCCTCCACCCCACTATTGTCCAACGGCAGAGTCGGGAAACTAAAAATGGGAGGGATATAGCGAGTAAATGACACGACCAGAAGGGCTTCGACCGCTCGCACATGTTCGCCCTGCGGTATTGTTTAGTAAATCCGGCGGTAACGAGTATTGTCTCAATCTCTCCAGGGGCTTACAGCTAGTCTTTATATCGAATAGGCGGGTCTTCTTACCACAGACCCGGCTGGTGGCGGAATTTCGCAATGTAGCCAAATTTTAATCGGTTTCGCGAGGGGGGGGTGGCTTTCCGTACAGCGGCATACTACCGTACGGTTACGGCCGGTACGGCTTAACGCGATTATACCGATTATCGTATCAACGAGAGACGCACCGCCTGTAGGCCGTCATCCTGATTACGAACGGGGAAAGCATTGCTTTCGTAAAACAAAATGGCGTTACACTTTTTTCCTCTATTGTGAAGGATGTGTCATTCACGCTTGCTCCCATTTTGTTTTTCTGATCGCTAAATTCCCGGCTGGGTAGTGACTCCTCCCTGTTACCGTTGATTATAATGTCATATATCGGAGGAAGCTGTCGCGTTAATCGCGGTGTCCCCGACCCGATTCCCAGACTAGCCGCCCCAGCCGGGGCCCCTACGGACTCTACGTAAAATACCGCAAAGTTTTCTGCTCTTTACATGTGGCTCGTTTTCTCAATTGCAGATCGCGTGTGTCAGCAGCAAGGGCTGTCACTGTGGGTCCCTTTCCAAAACGCCGCGACAGCTGTCACCAATCTTTATAAAGGTAGATGTGAATTTATTTGCATTTTGGGGTGAGGTGCTGACGTCCGGTAGTGGGCGTGGCTTAAAGTAAGGTTCTGATTGTCTTGCTTTTTTATATATGGTCTGAATCTGTATAAGTAACACTAGATCCCAGAGTAAATACTCATTTGGGGGAGTCTGTTCACTAATGGTTGCGTTGTGGTTTCAGCTCACGCTTCACTGTTCATTATGAAGGGCTCGTCCAGCAATAAGGTCATCTGGCCCCATATATTGACTTTCAAGAACCTTAACTGATTTGATTATACATCATCCAGGGCCAGCCAAGCACTTCCTGCTGCAGAAACTGGGGTTGGCTTTTACTAACCTATAGTGAAGCCAAGGAGCCGAAACCCAACTCCCCTGTTCAGCCTCCCTTTAGTGAATAGAGCCATCAGTGGTCATGGGCACATAACTGGGTTTAGCTTAGACTTCTCGTGAGTTCAGTGGCCAGCGCTGGTTTTGAGTAGACTTCTGTATAGTCTCTCCATCTATTTGTTACGCAAAGTTCGACAGTCTATTTCCTATCGCGTTATACAGGCGTCACTTGAACTCTCATTGCTATGTTTCATATACTGGCTGATCGGTGGGCTTGTTTTATGCGTGAAACGAAGCATGTTTCATAGGAGACACTTTCGGGTCGGGCATGCAAAAGGGCATGAAACTAGAAGATCAGAGGCTGAAGTGTAACTTATAGAAGCTGAGGGGGGGTGGTAGAATCTTGATGTTGCCTTCCAGTGGAAGTGGTAGAAGGAATGTAGTCTGGTATCTATGTATAAGGAAATCCTGAATGTAAGCCAAGGACAAGAATAGGTTTTGATAGCAGGGGGGAATAGGCAGAATAGACGAGCTTGGTGGTTCTTATTTCTAAGCAAACGGTGTTTCTGTAAAGAGGGATGGTGTTGCCATAGTAACCAGTGGAACGGTTCAGTTGGCAGGATCATTCCGTTGGATGCTATGGCTAAAAGACAAATTAAAACAATACATCTGAATTGTTCTTTATAAGATTACCAAAATTTCATTTTACTGATGTAATTGTCTTCTATGCTTTTCAGGGGCATATTGTTTTGGAGATAGTTTATCTCATGGAGGAGAGGGATGGGGGGCAAAACTAGCTTTATATAGCAAATTTCTTATCCTGAAGTTCTCCTTTATATTCACCAAAAACCTAAAAGGACCACCCACCCCCCTGAGCGTCTGCTTAGCCGGTGCTGGATCTGACTGGTAGTAATTGTGTTGCGTGTTTTGGAAAGGGGCAGATGTGTAGGGGGTGGATTCTGCAGCCGGGGGTATTAGAGAGAGGAACAGCAGAGGGATTGTAAGGGTTCAGTCGGCTATCTAGGTGGGTGGGATGGCCCCCTTAATGTAGGGCGTGGGAGAGACTGCTTGCTTCTGGATACGTGAGCAGCGCTGGTAAAATCCCGGCGATGGCGAGAAAACCTGATAACGGCTTTCGCAAGATTCTCAGAGCTATATTTTCCATGGTGTGTGTTTGGGAGAGCGTTGGGGATTATGTTTTTCATGCTCAGCAGTGTAGGGGGAACGGCACCTTTTTAATCACCAGAAAAATCATTTATGTACGAAAGACTTCCTCTATTAATGAGCAAGTGGCATTTTATTGTGTTGTTGTGAGGGAAATTGTATGATTCTTGGTGTGTGTGTTTTATTAATCACCCTGTAAAGCTTTCAACACTAACAGATTTAAAACAAGCTGGGCTCTTAGAAAATAAATATATATATATATTATATAAAATGCTAACAGTGGGTTGACTGAAACATGTGGGGTAGATTGAATTGGGTACAACTGGTCTAGGACGTATTACTGAACATAAAGGGTATTTTATGCAGTTGCCCGTATTCTGGGCAAGAGAATCAGAATAAAAAAAATATGAATGAGTGAAACCCAGGTGTGGGGGATGGGAAAATTATGGACAAAACAGATTAAAATCCAGGGCATATAAGGTAGTTTCCAAATCAGACCAAGTTAATGAATATATCTGGCGATTTCCTTCCCCACTGGTTCTAACGCTATGTAATTCATGAACGTGTAAAACAAAAGTGTTAAGTTGTGAATACGGTTTTAAATAACCTGGGCAGCATTGTAGAGGTGGTAAAGGATAGCTGTGAGGGGAGCAGTGCACATTGTCTAGAGATCACCCTCAAGGGTCTCTTTATGACCCCAGGGGGCTTGGCTCAGGGGAACCCCTGTTATTTCTCTGATGACATCGCCTGTTGGGGTTCCCCAGTGACATGAGGTCAGAATCCTATATAGATCCCTTTGATTGCTGTGTGTAGCTCTGAGCGATCAGTCGCTGAGTTACTGTGGCAGAAGACCAGATGAGGGTCTATACAAACGCCACAAATCCTGGCCATATCCCAAATTTCCCAGCGATATAAGGAAATACCTGAACTTCTGGACATTTAGGAGTTGCATCCAGTGGGGATTTAATCTGTCAGTAGTAGGAAGCAGCATGTTTCCAAACTAATATTTACTCCAAAAACATCTGTATTCACTTCCCATCAACATCTGTATTCATGCATATTACTAAAGCGCCAGCTTTGCATGGTGTTTCTGAAACAAATTGCTAGTGCTGGTGGGTTACTTTTTAGGTAAACCTAATTTGTAGGCTTAAAAAGCAGTCTAAAGGAGGTATGTTTCGATGCTCTTGAGAGAAACTTATTTCTTTAATTGCTTGGAATAATGAGGCCAATTGACAACACCATCTCCCCAAAATGAGACTGAACAATTGCCAGCCTTCATTTTGTGCCATGCACTTGCGAAGACCAATGAAATGTCCCACGTGAGTCCGTGACAATCTAATTTGCAGAGATTAGATTATGTTCATTTTTCCTGGTTCCTAAACAAATCAGGCTTATCTTGGGTTCTACCTGCGGCTACCTTGCTTTGATTGTAGGAATAAAACACGATTTTGCTAGAGTCGTGTTATGCTAACCATACAATCTCAGAAAGATGTGAAAATGTCTGCCTGCGCAACGAAGAAAATACTGACCTTCCATTTTAAATTGGCATTGTTTTTCTGTTACAGAGAGTGTGGATGCCCATCAGAGGAGCTTTGACTTAGGAATTCAAATTGGCTATCAACGGCGTAATAAAGATGTGCTAGCCTGGGTAAAAAAACGGCGAAGAACTATACGCAGGGAAGATTTGATCAGCTTTTTATGTGGGAAAATACCTCCTCCTCGGAATTCCCGTGCTCCCCCACGACTGACTGTTGTATCACCTAATCGTGCAGCTGCAGCGGAAACTGACTCTTCTATAGAAACTGATCTGCAGCCCTTCAGGGAAGCGATAGCGCTCCATGGTAATGATCTTCACTTTCTTACGTCTGCTTCTGTATTAAGGGTGATACAAACTGCTACCTTTTGTACAAACCTTAATGCTATGAAAAAAATAAATGATCCTTATAAGTATGGTACAGCACTTAACATACTGGTGGCAATACTGGAGGAGCTGTAAAAAGGTCTTGCTCCCTTGCAGTTTGTGTTCCTTCTGCACAAAAGGAGCTCCATTTTATAAACTCTTCACGGTGCAATGTAACTCTTTGGGAGTATCTCGGAGGCGTTAAAAGAACAGTCTAGTCCCCCACGCAACCCAAATGTGTGTTACTGCATGCAAACTGGTTGTCACTTTTCTCCTCCATTCAAACAAGGAAGCATTATTCTGTACACTTCTTGCACATGCTCTGTAGCACACGTATTATTAAAGAGGTCGTCCAGAGATGCGTGTGCAGGATGGCCGCTGCTTCTCCCCTGGATTTTGACAGCAGCTTGGTTTCTGTTGTGCAGAAAGTGCATCACCGTATGCTCGGACAGAAGTAAATGTCTTCACCGATTTGCTACAGTCTAAAATTAACTCGCATATAAATTATAACAAAGGGCTGTAGAAATCAGTTTCTAAAGCACATTTTTCCAATATAATGTTAATAGATGAAGGATCCAGGTGTTAGAAACCTGCGTTGCATGTGTTGGTGAATGCCGCCTCCTTTAGAGTTTATTTTCATTGTAAATGATTATTCCCCTTTGCTCGCCTTCCCTAAGCATGTAGGGTAGGAGATGGGTAAATGCCTGGCCAGGGATTTGGAATGCTTGCTCTGATATTGTCCCGCAAATCTTAAAATAGGCCCTTTCTATACCAAATGACACGCCACAAAATCTATTAACCGTTTTTAATAATGTCTGACATGCAATAAGCTGTGCAGGTCCCCCTTTAAGTTTAGGATGTCAAAAGGGGAAGACTGCTTTGCTGAAAGAGTGAAGAATTAAGGGAGTTCATGTACTTCATCTCAAACTCCTGTATGGATTATGCCTTTGAACTTTGACAGTTAATGATGCATCATGCAGAGCAAACCCTGGTAAGATGTGCATATGGAAAGGTCAGGAAATTCTTGTGGCCCCCTTACAGCCTGGTGTTCCTCTGTTAAATGTTTATCTTAGTGTTTTCTTCTGCCTGCACACATATTATCTTTAACATGTTCCTTTATAATTCCAGGTTTGAGTGGTGCAATGGCTAGCATTAGTGTCCGGTCGAGTACCCCAGGCTCACCTACTCATGTAAGCAGCAGCTCCAACACTACCCGTAGGAGAAATGGACTCCATGATGTGGATTTGAACACATTCATATCAGAAGAAATGGCACTCCATTTGGACAATGGTGGTACCAGAAAGCGAACCTCAGCCCAGTGTGGAGATGTCATTACAGACTCGCCAACCCATAAACGCAACCGAATGATTTAAACTGCAAAAACCTAAAACCCACCATGCTGCTTGAAAGCCACTTAATCCTCAACATACTGTTTAAAAAAACAAAAAAAAAGGAACCACAAGGGTCATTTCCCCTTTTCGTTGTTTGAGAAAAAAAATAAAGCAATTAGGATTGCCATAAAGGAAGGGTTATTTAATAAGGGTATTGTAGGTACCTCTTGTAACTGTGGCTTTTGTAAACTATATAAATATTAGAGGACAATATAAACTGTTGTAGTTGTCAAAGATCATCTTAAGTGAACATCTATCAATTTAATGGAAGTGGCCTTATTGTATTTGCAAAGGGAAAATATCAATGTATTCATTCCTTGTTATTTTTCTGATATAATTTTCTTCCCTTCTCCCTCTGATGGCTTTAATTGGCCCTGTCACCAAGAACATTACGCTACAGCTCAAAAATGCCTGTATGCTGTATTATTCAATTACACGTGGTAGTTTTAAAGATATTTGCAATAAACGATACACACTTAGATCATCTCGCTGAAAGAAACCGAACATGTATCTGGGCTGATGCTGACTACATCCTGCATGCTCTAACAGCTTTTTAAGTCTTAAAATTATTTTTTTGTTTGTTTTTTTAACAGTGCAGGGAACAATAGGAGGTTCACATCAGTGCACTGTTTCAACTAGGTTCACATCTCTTATTACAGATATTCTGACTTGGGCTTTTAACAATTGTAAACACAACATATAGGCATTTTTCAGTCTAATGGTCATATTTTATTTTTTACGACAGTGCCACTTAGAATACAAAGAACTTTATTGGATTCACTGTTGTGTATTAATAAATGGCATTTACGATTTTCATAGGCTTTGGAAAATACATGCTAGTTGTATCGGTGTGAGCTAATTATGAACTGTTCAAGCCACAGTAAAGTTTACCTAACCAGAACATTTTTCACTCGGTATGTTCATTTTTCTTGGGTAATGGCTACTTGCATTGGAATCCTATGTATATTCTCCATACCTTTATACCAATTTTGTAAATGCTTTCCTTAAACCCCCTATATGTCTGATGGTACCAAGAAAGATCAGATTCTAGGGTAACTGGATGGAAACACAATTTTGATGTGGTTATTATGATTACAAAAATGGCTTACATTTTTATTCTATATGTGGCATGCCATACTAAACAGTCTGCTCTAGCTTCCTTTTACTCAATAAATGTAGGGTTTTCCCTTTTTTGCACTTACTGGTTTTCCATAGTCTCCTGTATTGTCACAGATCCTCCATGAAGCGCAGTAAAATGTCCGTATGGCACGCTTTTGTGAACATGCCACTTATTTAAAGGCCTTCGCTTAACTGCTAACACCACTATATGCTCTTTATTGAAAGGATAGCCTAGATTGAATGCCTCAAGAAATATAAAAGGGCTAGTATAAGGGTTATGATGTAACCGGCGTTATGTTTGATTTTTTTTGTTTATGTGAGAGATACCCAGCTTTATGAGCGGTCAAAGCCCTTTTGACTTCTAATCTCTTTTCTGTTAACCATCAAACGTAATACATGATTTGGAACTGTTTGGCCTTCAAATATGCTTATCCAGCTTTTGAGTATATCACTAGACTTATCTTTGACCTATTAATTGACCTTTAATTTTGTGGCAACAAAGGCGCTCCTATCAATCGATGTTTCTGGAGGCCCCAAGGTGTGTTATAATACTCTAGAGAAAATGTTTAATGCTTAAAACCCACTTTCTAAAAGTTTCTTATTTTTTAGCTGTTTTGGTTTTTGGGGGGGGGGGGGTCATATTTTTTTTTGTGTGTAAAACTTGTAATGCAATGTGACTCTTTTTGGGTAGTCTTAAGTGCATCTATTCTTAAATCATGAGGTAATGGACAATCCCAGGCGCTAACAGAAGGCTTTCAGCTGAAATTTTTTTTATTGCCGGCTTCAGTGCTGTGCCATCTTTAAGAAAGATGTATGCCGTACTGGTAAGAGATGGTTTCACAACAATAGGCTGTGCTAACTAAAGACAGTTTGCAGCGGAAACTTCAACCTTGTGATATAGCTGTGCTTGGTTGAGGGCTCCACTGTCCCTGCATAATTCATAACGAATAATATTGAATGTCTGTCTCTGATTTGAAATATGCATTACATGGGGCTAGTTTAGCCATTCTTGCTACCAAACTGTCTGTAAAGCATAGTCCTATTGGGTGGCTGAAATGTTCAACTAGCCTGCAAATGGAATAGAGCTGAAAATATTTGGCAAGACAAACCTTTTCCGGTGCTTTCTACCCCCCCCCCCCCTTTGAGAATTTTGATTTTGATTTCAAGTATTTTTATGCAGCTTAAGTGCCAAGTCAATATTCAGAATGTCACGTTGGCTCTTATATATATTTTTATTATTTGAACCTTTTTAAAAGGAATGTTGGGTGTTCCCTTAATAGGAATTTCAGTGTTGAACATTTCCGGTAAAAATACATAGAACCTCTCCGCTCTTCCTTTAGCAAAGCTTTATGTACGACCCAAACTCTCCAATTCCTTTTATTCAATTGACAATGAAAATGCTGTATTTTTATTTTCTTCAGAGCTTGTACAGTTAGTGACCCCGAAATGTTTTGCTTCCTGTTGTAGCGTATGAGAAGCGAGTTAAAATAAAGTCTCTAGTTCTGTGGTACGTTTTATTCACACGTGACAATTCAGAATGTGGTTTTTGAGTTTGGACAGCTTGATCAGGCAATGTCTCTACCGCCCACCCCACAGATATCTTCTCGTTACTTTGGAAAAAGTAAATCCAAATAATTCGGGACCTAGGACTACTACAATCATCCTGCGAGGTTAGGTTTCAAGACTCCAGGCCGCTATACAGCCAAAAAAAAGTAAATCAGGCCAGGGATTCAGTGTTGTGTAAATTATGGCCTGATTTTCCTACGAGAAGCCATTACACTCTTCAAACCAATGTGAAGTTGGATGCAGCTCACAAATACTGTTGTGGCTTGAAGTCACTTCTGTGGCATACGACACGGCTTTCGGGTTTTACAGCACGTTATATACCCTGATGTGCGGTTGCTGATGTACCTCAATCATGTTAAGAGAGCTGCTGCCATGATCATGGGATGGAGTGTCTCAGACATTACTGGTGCGTCCCCGCTCAACTTCCTGAAGCCATAAGGCTGTCTTTCTGGACATACTCCCAAAGTATTGTTTTTTTTTTTTTGTATATTGCTTTTTGTGTGTTTAGTGCACCCATACCTCCCTCTAAAATTGTGATCTTAGATTACACGATCGCAAATAATCAGGACGGTGCAGCCCTACAAACTGGATCATTGTGTGGAAGCCATTGCAGCTGGTAGTATCATTGACAGGGCTTGAATAGCCCTAATGTAAATTGTGGGCATTCTAAAGCTAGTGGCAAGAGCGTGGAGTAAACACTCAGGGCTCCTGTTGACAGGGAGAGTCCAGGCTGTTGGTCAGGAGTGGGAGATGCAAACACTGTAGGATGTACTGTTATATGATACGACACTTTCTGGGGGATGTAATAACATGTTCTAAGCAGGCATGGGTTAGGTGGGAGTGGGTACAACTGTGTCATTGTGCTGTGCTACTCATGGAGTCACAAATGAATGTGTCACTGGAGGAAAACTGCCTACACTGGAATTTGGGGGGGCTGGGGAGGGAGCGCTGGTTATCCTTGCAACACAAAGGTGCTAGCCCTGTCCTGATCCAGTGTGTATATGTATATCACTATCCTGCTCTGTAGTTTAATGTATAATTGCATGTATCTTAAGTGATTACGCCTGGGTGGTCATCTTCATCGGAATCTAATAAGCCCCTCTGATTGCAAATGTGGCATAAATAATACATATGCAGCCGTAAATATATAAAATCTTGAGGTTTCATCATACAACTCCTTTGTGTGCTCTTTTGCTGCTGTATATACACTAATTTGCAGTCAGATGGACTTGCTATTAGTTTCTGATGTAGATCTTATCCTGATGTGTCGAGCACCGGCTCAAATGAATTTGTTGTGTCCACCTTGGCAGTTTGACACTTGGGTGCCTAGAAACACCTGAGGTAGGAGACACGCTCAGTACAAATGGTGTCATAACAAATGTAGTGGCCCTTCAGCACAAAGACAAGAAAGACGTTTATGTTGATTGTACCTGATTATTTGTCCGTGCCAGAAAATATGCAAACTTACACCCCACAGTGCATAATTAAGTAGAACAGATATGTTTGGGATGTGTCAGTTAACCAGTGCCTAGAATCATATTTGGTGAAATGGCAATATTAAATTAATTACGCAAAAAAAAAAGCAGGTACAGAGAAGGACTAACTATTCCTGGGGTATCAAGTAAAAATTCCACATCTATTTTAGCAACCACCTAAACCTGTTATTTGCAGCTTGTGAATATAACCACGCTCTGCATCAAGCATTTTTTTTTAAATATTCCAACCATTGCCTGCAAGAAACCACCGCAGGAACACTAAGGGCTCTTGAAAGAAGAAGAAAAAAAATAAGATATTGCCTCTCTTGCCTGCGCGTGGACCGCTTTTACCAACCGCAGCTGGAATCCTAAAAGCATTTTAGAAGGTACTTTGTTGCTAAGGGAAAAAATAAGCAAAATTTAATAGTTTTGTAAGAATCTAGTGGTCACACACTACTCGTATGCTCACAATATGTGGCCACGAACTGAAAGCCACACATCTGATGCATTTTGCCTGCCTGTAGTGCGTTAAATCTCTTCGGCGCATTAATGCGACCACTCCTGCTACAGCAACGCATCTAATAAAACAAACGGCACATCCCAATTCTACACTGCTACTGCCCTCCTTCCCAACAAATACAATATAAGCAGCCACCTCGCTGAGGCTCTGGGAGATAGCGGCATCACTCTTGTGTATTTCATTTTGGCCAAATACATTTTGTATTTTATTTATTTTTATAGTCTGTCCACCCTTCATGTTCCTGCAGCGCCACCTTGTGGATTGGGTTGTGTAGTGCACCTTATTTCTAACTAAATAGAGGGATGCGTATGGCAGCCGAGAGGTCCCTTTACATGTTGTGTTGTCCTCTGCAAATGCATGGATAGATTCAAAGCAGATAATGTGTTACCATGCTTTTAATGTCAACCTTCCCTTTTTTATCCCTTATGGCATACCAAAATGTCTACCACTGCAGTTCATTACGCTGCCAGACTTTCTTCACTGTCATCACTTCTTTCCACTCACATATCCATACTTTTATCTGTGCTGAGCCTATCCTCTAGAATTCCATGCCTTGATCTGCCAGACTGTTGCCAACTTATTAACTTGAAAACTACCTCTTAAGAAGAGAATGCAATTTCTTATCAACAAACTGGATTCTGAAAAGAAACCCTCTGCTTTTCCAAATTTTGAGATCTCTATCCCACTGACTTCTCGGCACGACCCTCGCCGCAAGATCAACTTTTTCCAAAGATTTCAACGACTTCTGTCATTCCTAACAGACTGTTAGCGTAAAAAGAGCAGGACCCTCTTTTCTTTTTGTACCAGTATGTTTTTATGTGTGTTAATGTTATTGTCAATTTTGTATATTGTAATTTTTAACATTATTTCTAATTTTCACTCTTTGCTATGTGATGTAAAAATACCTAATACTGTGACATTCGGTTTTCTGTACCTGGAGTACAGTGAAGCTGTTGGATCTTTCTCTATCGCATGTGTTTGGGTAGCCAGTGTGGTTATTTCTGAAATGAAAGCAGATATATGCCTTTCAAACAGAGCACCTACTTCCAGCAGCAAGGGCTTTAAATACCAGTTAGAGGTATGAAAGCCTGGACAGTCTAGTTCTTACTCCCCATGTAAAAAAGATGTGATCAAGACACACAACACAGTTCGGTGTAGATTTTAAGTTATGTCAAGCATATTCTGTCATCGACTGCCTTTGTTTAACTATATCATTTTGTATAACTGTTAGTACTACATAAGTATAAGACAATAGTGATAATTAAATATATTAATTAGCCTGTCGCTTGTCACGGGTCTGCTAGGTGGGCTTGTTGCAAAGCATTTGAATTCCCACAAGAATAAGTGTTTTGACCCACTACTCCTGCTGTCCTGTGATCTAACCTACTCCCTCCTGCTCCTCTGGACTGGCCCTCCTGCCCCTGTGATCTCACTTGCCCCCCCCCCCTTCCAGACCCTCCCTGCTCCAAGCTGCCCCTTCCAGACCCTCTCTGCTCTGTCCTGTTCTTTCCAGCTGTCCTTTTCTTTGACCCACCCCCTCCAATCTAATCCTGTCCATAATGAAGAATTTATATCTTTAAGTGTAGCCATGAAGATTTAATTCACTTTCATATATAAGTATCTGTGTTTATTGCTTAGGATGTTGGGAGACAGCTATGTCTCTGCCTCTGTGTTGTAGAGTAAGGGCATATGGCAATGAGAAGTATGACTCCAATAAAAAAAAAGTTAAGGAGAGGAAGGGTTATGTCAAAAGAAGAGAAGGAAGAGAGAAAACTGAGAAACGACTGGGATAGAGAGATATGGCATAGAGAGAAAGGGAGAAAGATTTTCAGCCGTGCCGTTTCCACGATGGGCACATACCCAAATAATAATAATTTGTTGTGAAGTCTGATATTTTTTCTATTAAATCTCAATTACTTGATGTATATTTTTGCTATACTTTAGGTAATCAGCAAGTCTGAGTTGTAGAGATGATAGTCTCCTCTCATGGAATTCTCAAATGAAGGTTTGGTGACAGATGGAGAAAAGGTTTTCATATTTATATAGGCTCTCTTGTTTCATTTGGCAAGTAACAACCTAATTTGTGTAGGCCTGTGTAAGCCTGTTATATTAAATAGAAAGAGAAAAAGAATGATACCTATGGGGCTGGAGATAGTGTGCAAGATAGCATAAATAGAGGAGAGAAAGAAAATGAGTAGAGGAAGAGATTAGAAAATGTGAGAATACTTGTACGTTATTCAGAATAATGTGGAGTTTATTCATTAAGGTGGGAGTTGGTGGGAGAATTTAGGTTTCACCTCGCTGATATAAGTTAGGAAGATCTGACCACACCAAGCTTCTACTGCTGGCCTTTGTTGTTTGTACAAAATGCATGGATAAAACATCTCTTGGATTGATGGAATGGCCTTTCATCATAATCATCACAACACTCTTGCTCAACTCTAGTGAATTAACTCATTTAATGCGACCCTGTCAAATAACTCTACAGACCCCATCATCCCATACCAAGATTTTTGACCAAATTGGTATTAGTCTGTATAACTAAAGAACAACTATTCATTTGTAGCAAAACACTAGAGTTAAGGATTGTTGTTGTTAGTATGCTTTGTCATCGCCATTGCTTGAGTATGAAAACAGGAATTGCAATATTTTGCTTGTTATTAGAAATTTTAAAACACAAGGAAAAACAATTAATTAGCACCTTCTAATTAAACATGAGGTCGTACACATAAGCTAGGTTCATCTCACATCATACTCAAAAACTGTATTTTAAAAGCTATTCCTAGAACAGTCAATAGCTGTCCTTACCTTTCAAGAACTTTCCTCAGCTTATTTTTTTACTCTCAGCAGACTCCAAAACCTAAAGTTTTTTGTTATTGGTGAGCCACTTCGCTGTTCGACTTCCGTTGCCGAACTTCTGGCACTTGACCTCGCTTTTGGATACATTTGTGCTCCTGTTACCAAGCTTTCCTGACCTCTGGCCTGTTCGACTTCACTCCTGAGTTATCCTCTGTCTCTGACACCTAAGTTTCATCCAGAATTACGGTTGCCCTGAGCCTGGCTCTCTGTTGCCCATCCTGCCCTTGCTCACCTTCCCTGGCTAGTCTATGTTGGTCACTCTCGGTGGGTGACAGCAGCTTGCGGCCATTCCTACCTACAGTTCCTCCTTCACTACAGACCAGGTAAGTTCGTGATACATGGTCAGTGAATTATTTTATTAGCACGTAAATAAGACTGGTAAATATTTTGCACACACACGTTACATCAAGCATAAACGTGTACATATCTTGAAAAAAAGACATGTTATGATAGGAAGGTCAACCCTTAAAGGGACCTTATTAAAATTATATTTTGAAAAATACAGTACTGTTTTCTTTTTCAAAATGCTTGTAGTTTCTGCATAATATAATGTTTGTAGGCATCACGTTTACATCATTTGTATGTACTCCTGCATTGTATTGTGCTTGAGAAACAATTGTAAGTGAACCCTCACAGTAGCATACTTCGAAATTCTGGATTTGACCCGAAGTCTCAATGTGAAGGCCTGCTTCCTCCATCTTTGGAACAGTACTGTCTATCGTTGGGGAGCGATGTTTGGAGATATGCGGTTCCCACCCAGGAAAGGTTGTCTGATACTGGCCTTGCCCCTTCATGCAGCTACCACTATGTGTATCTAGCCATACCCATTCACTAAGCCACTCCTCAAGAAAACAGAGATCTGAGTAGGCCCGGGAAGTCCCCAATTAACTCTATCACCTTTAGACTGAAAACAGTGACCCGGAGAGCGGGAGAAGTAGGACTTCTCCCTGAAGTCTCTGGGCAAAATCCAGTAGACAAGGAGCGACCCCAAGGCAACAAAATGAATAAAACGCCTCACAATATTTGTCTGTTGTGACTGAATTTCCCCTCTTTCTCCCACATCTTCTGGGAAGGTTGCCAGCAGTTGATTAGCAGCTGTTACATTTATTAGAGTCTTAAAAACTTAACACCCTGTAATTGACTTTTTGGCAAAGTTCTCAGAAAATCTGGTGGAGGTTTTCAAGTAGTTATGTCTTGTTATGCTTTTATGACTCCAAGAAATATAACTAATTAACTGCTGGCAACCTTCCAAGAAAATAATCAGGGCCAGGTTCTAAGTGGTTAAACATATTGCAGTTATACTAGTTAACCACTGCAATACCAGAGATATCTATACTGAAAAAAAAACTCCAGCTCAGATCACTCTAAAACTTAACTATAATAGACAGGTGCAAAAGTATTCCTCAAGACGAGGATTATCATTAATGTATTAAGTGTTAACCATTACCACCAGTGCATGTTTCCCCTGAACCCCCTGACAAAGACATGATGTCATGGGAGGCACACTTTGAGCTTAATGATATTATTAAACGTTATGTTTTAGAGTGATCTGAGGTAGGATGTTGTCTGTATAGATATTAGTGGGTTTTACTGCCCTAATATTCTACTGAGCTTGACTTAAAGTTATTAGGCGCACAAGCACCACACCATACACTCACACAAACTCCTTCCTTCTCCCTCTTTCTTCACATTGCCCCGGCAGTGACTTCTCTGCTGCTCCTACAGAGAGTTCAGAAGCAGACATGAAGTTCAGAAGCAGCCAGGCAGTGGCTGAGGAGGAGAGAATACAGAAACGACTAGAGAAATAAAGTCAGGGGGCACAGAGAGAGCCAAAAGGAGAGAGTAAAGGGCACAGATAGGACCAGGGCAAGAGGGCAGAGTAAGAGAGGGGCAGAGAGAGAGAGAGAGTTGCTTTCAGACAACAAATTTCATTTCCAAATGAAAAAAATCCTCTGAATTTTATCAGAACAGAAAGGGCAGGGAACATAATTTGTTTTGAAAAATGAAACAAAACTATGTTAATTTGGTGCACATGCATATGTTTTGATTCCGGGAATGCCAATATATTAACCCCTTCAAGACCGGGCCGTACCTGGTACTTCCTGGTCATACGTCACCGCCAGACCGGAACGTACCAGGTACGTCATCGATGAGGCGCGATCCAGCGTCGCTATGAACGCTGGGATCGCGAGGGGCGGCTGCTACTGACCGCTGGGTGTCCCCAGCGGTCCGTAGCAACCACTCCCCCTCAATTCCGTGCACGCGATCGCTTTGAAGCGAAACCACGAGCACGGAATTAAAATATTTAAATAAAACTGCGGTCTTCAAGGGAAGACGCAGTACACGAACGCCGGTCCTGAAGGGGTTAAATTGTGTAGACACCACGTGCGCGATTCTCCTTTAGACTGCGCGACAGAATTCTGTTTGTCTGTAACAAGAATAGCACTCACACAATGATGCAATAACCATTATACTTTTGTAAACTGTTTATTATACAACATGTTAATAAATACATATTCTTAGCAAATTCATGAAGTGTATTTTTGGAATTATGATATTAGGGTACCGTGTTGGGTTCGAAGTTACAATATTATTAAGATGAACGGGCATTAATGTAGTTATCGTCCAAATAAAATTAAGTCTCAAATCTATCTCTATCTGATATACTTTTTTTTACACTGATGTAACAAACAGTATATATATATATATACTGTCAGAAAGGAAGAATTAAAAAGTTAATATTGGATTACCATGCAAACAAATGCATTCTTTATAAAGTACATGAAACCTTTGGCTGTGAAATTCTATTAATGAGACAAACACTCTCAAGTATGTACAGCGAACAACTAATTTGAATGGGAATGACAAGGGATGAGAAATTAATATATATAGCCCTGATTAATTATAAACATGGGGCAATCTGGGAATATATACATGTATAAACATGCATTGATTTTGTATGTTGATTCGTATGTATGCATGTATGTATATATAGATATACAGTATATAGCTATAGGAAGATATATATGTGTATGTGTTCATGCACGCCTCTTCAAACAATATTTAAATGACATAATTCCTGAAAGACGCTTGGTTTGAGTAGAAATTAAAACTCAAGCCATTAAACGAAATAATAATAAATCGGTGATTTTAATATACTTAACATGTTGACATGGAAATGTATTCATTTTGTGGCACAAATGTCAATGTAAATTTTAAAAAGGCAACCATCTTAGGTTTGTATAAATGTATATAATCTATATTTTGAGCATTAACAGACATGAAAACTCTTGTTTTCTTTTTCAATTTGATATATAAAAGTAGATTTTATTCAATCTCTTGTGACTGTGCTAAAACATTCTAACATAGTATGTACGCTTGTGTCAAACTACATGCATATAATATTGCTTATTTCATTAAAATATTAGATGACTAATTACATTGGACAGTATTCCATGAGTCTTATGATAATGCAACGGTGACGTGAATGATAAAGAACAAAATATATAATCGACAATACTTGAATGCCAACCGTGATTGTATTTTTTAAGTGAGTTCTGCTTTTTTTTTTCTTTAACAATTCCATGGCCATGCTAGTGAACCAAGTTGCCATTTTCATTAGAATATATGGAAAGAAAAAGCACGTGGCATTTGGAAAAGCATTGTCATTCATTCTTTGTATCGTCTCTGAAACGTTAGCATCTACAAAATATTTGAATGATAAAATGTGGCACGTATAATAAACATTTTAAACGTCTGATTCAATACTAGGCATTTTCTTAATTATCCGTCTATTGCTGCAGGAATTCATGGCCCGTGCAGCCAAGTACACACTATTTTTGCTTGTAGCATAAGGCAGAACGTACTCTGAAACACCCATATCGCTTAGTACCCTTCCGTCCCTTGAAGAACACGAAGTTCCAGATTTAATAGATGACCTTAAATAGTTGTCATTTCTAGCATTCGTTAAGGAGGACTGTTTGTAAATTTCTGCAGAGTTCCTTCCCAGGCTCAGTTTTTGATTATCCTGATAAGAATGCTGCAAACTGTTTTGATATGAATGATCAGGATAAGGGGACTTGTTTTGGATATTGTCCTTTAAGGAGTGGGTAAAAAGTGAAGCCTTGTTCCCCGGTCGTTTTTCATGCGGAGCAATTGAGTTATTAGCAAAATGACTTTCTTGAACGTATCTTTCCCTTGTTTTCAAGCTTGTACTGCGTGATGGCCGTCTGGTTTCTAATTCCTTGGGCTTACTGGTGTTCTCGCAGGAACGCTGCCTATTGATTTGCAGCTTATTTTTTTTCTGAAAGTGTAGAACATTATTATCATTCCAGTTGTGCTCACAAACATCCCCCGCATGCATAGAGTTGGTTGTCTCGTGGAACATTTGATTTTCATCAATATCATAAAGATTTCCTATGTGTACGCAATCCTCACACTTATAGGGTGATCTGGCCGAGTGATGACCAGTGAAACTGGGAACATTAGAGAGACAGCTTCTGCAGTGCGTGGAGTTTTGCCTATGTCTGTCATTGACTTCGGACATTGACGTGTTCTCATCTTTTAAATTATAATGCTTAGAAAATACTTTGTATTGTTTGTCGTTATTTGGAAGACTGTCTTCGTTGTGCAAAGGAGTCCTAGTAACATGCTGAAATGGTTCTGCCTTTCTATAGTTGTCATTGTGATCTTGGTACACTTCATGATAATCTCCATCTTCTTGGGCAGGTGAAGTGTCTGCATATTTGGGCTGCTCCATTGGGAAGTTGGATTCCTTGTCTCCTTCAATCGTGTAAATTTTGTCACGGATTGAAGTTTGTTTGGTTTTCAAATATGCGAGCTCAACCTCACTGCAATCACTGGAATATTTGGGTATAGTGGATCGTTTCTTTAAGTTGTCCTTGCTTTTGTGATGTTTGTTATTGTTTTCAGGATCTACAGGGTAAGTGGCTCTACTTGATGACTCTGAAACATCCGAAAAATGGCCGTCCTCTGGAAGAAAGGAGTTGGTTTTTCGGACTGACTTGACTTCTGGATCCTTTTCGTCTTCTGAAACATGGTTCTGTCGCAAAGTTTCCACTGACTTCTTCCACAGCTGCCTGGGCCTAGAATTTACCTTTGGTTCGGCACTGACAGCCACTTCAACAGTGTTTGGGTTGGATTCATTTAGAGTAAGAGGGTGCTGACCCTGAAACACGTAGTTATTAAGGTTGTCTTTGTGTCGGCTACCAGCTAGCACTGCAAACTCATGTGTATTATCAGCATACACATCTTTATGCTTAAAATGTCTGTTCTCTGAGTAAATTAAATTGCCTTTATCAAGGACCATATCCATTAATAGCGAGCTCCTTTTAAAATAGTCAGTTGTCCTTTGGGGGGAATTACATTGTGAAGGATTTAAATTGGATAAATTTGCAATATTTTTGGAAGATTTCAAGAGTTTTAGCATGTTTGCCTGAGAAGCAGTGAAACTGAAATCTGGTGATTTTTTTTTCTCTTCTATGTGAACACCATGGATGCAGCTGTAAATACCCTGCAAAAGATGGAAAAAGAAAACAATTTAAACAACTTAGGCGATACATTAAATAATTCAATATATAGTACATTTAGTTCCTCAATGTCTATTTTTGAGAATGTTCCAAGATGGTCTCTTCTTTATATACAAACAATGCACATTTTTATGATCATTGTATGATTTGTTTTGAGAGAAGTCATGTTTTAAGGGTACATTGCTGTATTCTGACCAAGGCCAACTGGAGGGGGGGGCAAAATATCCTGCAAAGTGTGCCATAACTCTCAGTGGACCAGATGGTTCTATAGTTGTTTAATGCTGAGTGCTAGGATATGGCTAGCAATCTGCTCAAAAAGAGGTGAGGTCCTACTCTGCACCTGCTGGCTTTAACAGGAACTTGGCTACCCTCCTCTGACACTTCTTCCCATGCTGCTCTCTCTTACAGTGACTTTAATCTCAAACACGATCCCAGACTTGGTGACAGATAGGGTGGTGGTGCAACGTTCCTACTTTCAGTGACGTAAGCCTATTCCTCCTGCTCCTTCACTCTTCCTTTCTTCCTTTGTGATACATCCCTTTCCCCCCTCTCTAACCATCACCTGTTATCTTGCTCTTTCAGTACTCCCCGTATTCCATTTCCATTCCTTCAAAAATGTTCAAAGATGGTTTGGAGGAATAGGAAGGAACCTCACCCATACAGATACCATCTCTCTTTTTCCCAATATTCAGCAATTCACCACAGATCTACTACCTCTGCTCTCTCCCATCCATCACCAGCTTTTATTGTGTAAATCACTTCTCTCTATATTTCCCCCCTTACATCAGCTCTTGAGAATGAACCTGAACAACTACATGTTCTTCATGTTTTCAACTCTGGCACACAACACCATGCAGGCTGACTAGGGATAGGGTGGAAGGTCCGGGGGGGGGGGCAAGTATCAAACTGTAGTGGCCTTCCTGCACTACATAGTAATGCTACATTTCTCTTTGCCAAGCAAGCCTAGTTCACCTTTCTTATCTTCTTGTTCTACAACTCTACATGACTCTTTGGTACCCAGTTTACTACTATGCCCAGTCATGACCCCTTTCACTAGCCTTTCAGCGTGCAACTTTGTATCTTATTTTAAAGATACAATGAACTCAATTATATAATCCATGCACACTCTCCGCCCTGCATACACCTCCCTTCAGGCACTTTTTCACATACCATTCACTCTCTTTTCTTTACCCTAACCCAGCTCCCCCCAGTCACCGAAGAAGAGGTTTTGACTTTCCTCTGGGACAATTACCTCTGCTATTCATCCATTTTCCTCTCATCTCACGGGGTCTCTCTCATCTATTGTTGTAGTCACGCTAACTAATATCTTAAATCTATCGATCTTCAGTGGAACTTTCTTATGCTTCTTTGGGGAGTATAAGTAGTTTAAATTAATGAATTTAGTTATGCTAAAACCTATGAAAATTTTCATTTGAATTCCTGCATTCGTTGACTGATTGAGATTGAGATCCCTAAAAAATTGCAATAGTGCCATACAAATTTTTTTTATATATATTTGGTGCTATTGAATCACATTGCAGATTTCTTAAAACACAATCTCTTTATAATCCCTGGTTATATAGTCCTTATAAAAACACATTTTAGCACTCAGAACTACATGGAAAAACAAAGATGTTCTGATACATTCTTTCAATTCTTTCAATAATACGGATGGAAATAACAACAAGAATGTGCTTGCACACTTTGTGGGGTTAAATCATGGGGTTTCTGTATGCTGTCTGTATATTCCCTTACTGCAGCTTCTCTGTTTCCTTCTGCCTTGTTTTCTCTAAATTCCAAATGGGGGAGACATTGTACTTTGCATCGGGAAACAGCAGTTCTAGTTGGATGCCTACAAGTCTCTTTTAAAGGGAGATTGGTACAAAGTAGAAGGCAGAATTTCGAATTAAAGAATCTTTTTTCTAAAGGATGGTACCATCAAAACGAAATGTTTTTATTCATTTTCCTATTTAATTTGTCTCTGTAAAGTATAATTATATGTTATGTTTTCAATTTGCTAAAAGAAAACTTTAATTTGTGCAAATGCCTGTGTCATTTTGTGATATTTGGGCCAATTAACTATCCCATCAACATGAGAGCACGGCACTTCCACCCCACTTTCTGTCTCTGGGTGGCTGGGAGAATAATTGAGCTTAAAAGGTCATTTGTCAGAGCTTCACACGCACTGAGCTCGCATTGAGCCAGGGAACCGGTAACTGGAGGGAGGTATTGTCAGGCACAAAAAGGAAGAAGCCAGGAGACTATTGTAGATATAAGCGATAAGCACTGTAACACTGGCTACCCTCCGTCTTCATAGTGAAAATCAATAAATACGATTGGTGTCTTATTACATCATGTTGTTACCCAGCGCTACCTGCTGTGGAAAATTGCAGTATAATGGGAAATAACCCACAACATAGCTAGAGAGAATAAACACCTATTTCTTTTGGGGGGGGGGGCGGGTGTACCTGTCATATATTTGAAAAAAATTACTCCTTACTACTACTACTATATGCTAGGAGGACTTGAGCCAAGGGAGTCCGACAGGTAAGTACGTGTCCTCTAAAAGTGTTATCGCAGATCATCAGCATTTCCCACTCGATTTAACCCTTTCTGTACCAAGGTTTTTTAGTATGCTCTGTACATTTTTTTGTCATTTTTACCTTATGTTGGTTTAATCAAGATTCCAGATTTCCATGTTTGATGTAGCCACACAAATTATATATACTTTTTTCAGGAAAAATAGGGTTTTCATTTGAAAGCATACTGGCTTCTGCTCTCAGGGGGCAGTCTAGTCTGTGAATAGACAGCCTAATCTCCTGTGCACAGGCAGGAGATGTCCCTGCTGCAGTGAAAACACGGATAAGGCACAACTATGCCTAAGGGGTAATCTTGCTACAACTTTTGTGCATTTACTTGTACGTCTATGTGGTAATGAGGAGGTTAAACTAAACTTTCATAAAGATCTTTTATTTGAAATAACACTTTATACATAAAACAACTTAGTATTTTATCTAAGCCTGGAGATACCGAATTAGATTTATTGATTCATAGTGATCTGATTATATCAATGGATCTGCTGTGTTTTGTTGAAATCTTAAGACTGATGGCTTATTATAGATGGCTTATTATTAAGATGAACTGCAGACTCATCAAGCTTTCTATAGTGTCTTCATAACTTCATGTTAAGTAAAGCATCTTGCTACACTATATGACCAAAAGTATGTGGACACCTGCCCATCACAACTATATGAGCTTGTTGGACATCTCATGCCAAAACCATGGGTATTAATATGGATTTGGCTCCCCTTTATGGCTATAACAGCCTCCACTCGCCTGGGAAGAGATTTGGGGGAGTTTCTGTGGGAATTTTTACCCATTCATCCAGTGGAGCATTTGTGAGGTCAGGCACTGATGTTGGATGAGAAGGCCTGTCTCGCAATCTCCGTTCCAGTTCATCCCAAAAGTGTTTAATGGGGTTGAACTCATCAAGCCATGCTTTTGTGCCTGGAAACGAACAGGAAAGGGCCTTCCCCTAGTTGGTGCTACAACAAGTTGGAAGCATATAGTTGTTTAAACTGTCTTTGTATGCTAACTAAGTGGCCCAAACCATGAAAAACATCCTCAGACCATTATTAGTCTGGGGCTCTTCACTCTTGCATTTTGTTAAAAAAATGTCTTCATTTTTGAAAGCATTCTTACTTTATATACTTATATATATATATATATATATATATATATATAATTAAATAAATGGGAGGCACCAATTTTCTCCTGAGACTTAATCTGGTCTAGGACAGTCTCTAGAGTTATAATACTTTTTCAGCTATGCTGTTTATTTTCACAGCAAGAAAGGATATATGTGTAGGAACATAACCAATGTGGAACAAAACAATTGTACAACAAATTTATATCTAGAACATTGGAAACAAAGTGTTCTTATTTCAACATCACATGGCTGCAGCAGAACAAAACAACAAAAATATTGTATAAGTGGTGAACCTGATGCTGATGTCCATGAATACGCTTTCATGTTATTTGAAATATTGTGAAATGTTTTTCCCCTCTGTCCATATGCAAACAATTAAAGATCTGACCTTGGTTATCACTAAAAATTGAGTCCCATGGACATTTTCTATGAGCTACAAATATAGAGGGCAGATACAGTTGTTATCACCATAAAAGAAATCCGATATATTTGCTGGTTGTATCCCAACATAATACTCAAGAATAAATATATAAACCGACTAATCTGCACATCACAAATGTGTACTTGAAAAGCGATATTAACAACATCCAAAATTAAATAATTTCTATAAAATGCAGATACAAAAGTGTGAGTCTTACTTTAAAAAGGTGATCTTTTACCAAAACATGAGCGATTCTCAAAACACGAGACTCAGCAAAAATAATCTTCTCTACTTCTACTCTCCGAGTCTCTGAGCACTGCTAGAATGTCTGCCACAAACAAGAGCTCTGATATGAAATGATCTGATCATGATATTTAGCTAAGGGCTCTAATATGCAGATGCAAGGTACATCCCTTGTTCCATTCGAGATACTGATGTGATAAAATAAACCTTCATTTATAACTCTACCTGGGTTTCTCATAGAGACTTAAAATTGTTGTGACTTCTTACATAAAACCAATGGAGCTTGTTGAAGGCTCTTCTACATGGAACAGTAGAAGGATCCTGGGATTATGATGTCGTCTAACTAAGTGTAAGATGTTTAAGAATTACATGTCTACACAAAGTGAATCTAACTTGGCCATTGCTCTGCAATGTGGGTAACAGGATAGCCATTCTATTCCTTTCTAGTGGCCAGGATTTTATACTTGGTATCAGATAACCCATCTGGCCTTGGTGCTTTATGTGGGTTCAGTTTCTTAAACACCATAACTATCTCTTCGTCTAACAGGCTGTCACTTTGTGCAACTTATTTTTCGAAACTCTTAATATTTCCCTTTGAGACGGCTGATGTGTGGCACGATTCTCCCTAGTATATTTTTGATAATGGGGGCAGAGGCTCCCACTATTTATTCCATATAATAAACCATGCCCACTTGAAGAGATATACAGGTTCTTTCTGTCTCAGTTTATCACCAAGCAGAATGGTAATTTTTTACCTTTATTCCCTTTGGAATAGTAAACTTCTTTCAGCCGTCTTAACATAAATTACATTTTCTGCTGCTGTAATTGCAACTGTTCATCCTTGACTACCTTCATCTCCTTGTGAATTCTCTTCTGTGTTTTAGATTTATTCTGCCTGTCCATTGCTCGGTAACTTATCTATTAAGGCAATAGATTTTGCATTCTGAAGATGCTTTGCTGCAGCTGCCTGCTTGACAAAATGACCCCTAAATACTGCCTTATGGTCCTGCCAGACTCTATATACTGTACTGAGACCTCTAGAGGTGTGTTCTCTTTGACGTACTCTTTGACATATGAGTTCTGCGCCTCCGGGGCCACAAGCCTGCTTTTATTCATCCACCACAGCCTGGCATAGGATGTGCGGACTCAATAGTTTTGAACACAGGAGCATAATCTGTCCTACAGACCAACGTTTTGTGCTTTGCAGTTTATTTCACTATCAAACTGTCCATCCTGGAGTGTATTTGTATAAAATGTATAATCCCTGTCTAATTGGAGCATGTATCCTCCCTATATAATGAATGCATTATGAACAATCTTCGTAGCTATAGTAGAGTTCATCAGTGGATCTAGATGACTTTAAGCAGCAAAGCACAAAGTACTTATACGACAAAAAGGATTTCCTTAGAGAATAACAGATGTTTTGCCAAAATAGGTTTCATTGATGAAATTTCTGCCTATGTTTATGTGGTTTCTTAAGCCCCTTGACATGTAAAGTAAGACACACTTTAAATCCATTCTGATGTGTCTATTTACCAAAAGTGGATATTAGAGAATTACTTGCATTATCTCAGGTTCCTCATAGAGAAATACAACCGGCCTACACTGCAAATGTTCAGTTTTGGTTATATACATACTTACCACTTTTTGCCAACTTCCCAGTAAACATGAACAATAAATATAAAATGCAGAACAAAAAACGGTTCTACCGATGGCCCTGTACACGCAGTTTAGCATTGGCATCTTGCTTGATGTTTCTTACCATTCGCTTCTTATTATCTGTTCCATTATTCCTGATTTAGTGGTTCCTGCATTTTGTTTTTTTTTTAGTATCGCTTATGATTGCAGTCTGCCCTAGCCACTTAACCTTACTGACTAAAGTAAAGTATATCCCTGCATTTATAATTCTCATCGGTGTTTAAAACAATTTCTAGAACAATATTTTAAAGAGGGATTTATTGTCTTAAATGTAAAGGGCAATGAAGTTTAGGTCATTGATTAATTTAGGACATTTTTACAGTGGTGAAAAGCTAATTAATTCTCTGAACAGAAATAATTAGTATGTGGATATTTTTTTTTTCTTTTTCCGTAATATACACACGCATTTGACTGGGTAATAAATTAAATTTGCAGTGTTCGGTTCCTACAATAATACATCTTGTGGTCTTAAAATGCGAACCCACAACATACAGCATATACCTAGAAAATGTAAGGATTCATAAATGTTGGGGACCTCAGACGTCTTCAGATAGAATGTTGGCCCAATAAAGGTACCAACACCAACTAAAAACTCCATTTTCCCTTGGGCTAAACTATATGCATTTTTATTAAATATATAAGAAATAATGTGGAAAGAAATACTGTTCTTTATTGGTTTACTTACTCTGCTTATTGAGAAGAGTAATCCTGGCTTCCCAGTACAAACTCCAGTAAAACAGTAACGTAGTTTCCAGTAAAACAAATGCTCCCACACAAAAGTAATAAGACTCAAACCCATGGCGGCAGCAAGCATATAGAATACGCCTGCCATATTATCAATATCCAGCTGGCTGCTCATAACTTCATTTTTCTCATTGTGGCAGATTCCAGTCAACCATAAGGTTTCCAGTTCCTCCATTTCACCTAAATGTCACAAAACATGTTTTAGTTTATTTTAGACCGCAAATCATGTTACTTGACTATAACCAGCACAGTATGTCTCTAGGTACATGCTAACATTTCATTCCAGGTAAGCACTATATGAATATTGCAGATTCTTTATTAAATATGCAGCGATTAATTATATATAAAGAATAATTCTTAAGAAAAACAACAGAATGAAGGATAGAATGGAAGACAGAGACAACAATAGAAACATATGCTGTGGTTGAAGCAGGTGGGCATCCATTTCTAATACAAGGAAACATATAATTTCACAGCAGATAAACGTTCAACAATTCTCTCTACTTTTCTACTGCTTCAAAATATTACTGCAATTTCTTCTGTCCCAAAATAGTCCTATCCTATGTATAATGTAGAAAAATATAAACATAAAATGTGAAGTTTTGAGAACGAATAAAATAAGTAAAAATAAATTCTGCCTCAACTCAATGAAAAGATGTTTATTATCTGAGTCCCAACATGTTATTTCACCAGAGTTTGTGAATGTCCTCTTGGGTCTGGGTATTTTAACCCTTCATGGTACGTAGATTGTCCATGCATTCTGCAAGCTCTTTTAATGATATTTTCCCAGCATATTACATTTGAAAAAAAATTGACAGCACTCAAATCTTAAGAATTAAGATGTAAGGGTATTAACTGCTATCCCGCAATACCCTTCTAATTTATTAATGCCCTGTTGAGCACAGGGTGGGGAAATAGGAGGTCAGCTTGAGAAACTATTACATTCAATTTGCTAGTACTAGTTAGAGTGGTTCCATCTTACTGACAGCAATTCAAGAGTTATTGCATATTCAAGCTGCTGGTGAATTTCACCCTGACAAGATGTCTTTAAAGCAGATAGACTTTCTGTTGAGTATTGAGTTGAGCTAACATTAATGAATAAGCTGTCCTGCAACGTACACTTACTTGCCAAATCAATTATTCTGGTCTCTTAGTGAACCAACGACGTGGGGGCAAATTGTAATTGATAATTACAAAACTATGAAACCATGTCTGATGAATGAATGACTAGCAAACCCAATCATATTTATTAATGTTTTAGAAAATAACATAAAATACATAAAATATACATTCTATGTATTAATCGGTGTGTTAATATTCTTTTTTATTAATAATAATCATAGTTTATTGTTTTTAAGTTTTAGGTAGATATTTTGTTTCTTAATAAGTGAAATGAAACGCTCTTCAAAGTTATCCAATGTCTAAAGAAATAATTATACTTGCACATAAAGAAGAAATATATTAAATAAATAACATGTATTAACTAGGAACTTTTCTGATTAAATACAGATGATTAAGCGGTGTGTATTATATATAGTGTTTGTATCTGTAATATTATCTATCTTTTGGTTATATCTTGGATATTCAAGCAATTTTATTTTCTAAACAATGTTAAAGTGCAGATAAATAACTCACCATCTCCAACAAACTGCAGAAGAGCTAAATCAATAGGTCTTTTCCATGGGGAGCCTTTCTGGAGTGCAATGCCATAGCCAGTGGTAGCAAAAATATACCCGCTACCAATGGTCACAAGCTTGCAGCCCTCATCTCGTCCAGCCATATAGTTCAGCACTGCTGCATCATAGATGAATGCATCTAATTTTCTGCAAATAAAATATGGGTCCTATTAATAGACTAAAAAGTATCAAAAGGTCATGCATCTGAATGATGCCTGCTGGATGCTGAGATGTGACATCATTTCCCAAGTTCTCATACAGTCTATTTAGCCTTTTCTTTTGCCCCAGGTTAATGTTGGCCCTGTGTGCTAAGGCAAAAAAGACACTTCCAAAATACAATGAATGCATAAATATCAGTGTTTAAGGGTATAGCTGATATATAGAGGTGCTGTTATGAGATTACCAGTTTATTACATAGGGCAGCATTCTGGATTTCTTCCTCCCACTTTCTCCAATTGCACAGATAAGCACTCACTTTTGAGAGCTGATTTTAGTGGGACAATTTGTGGCATATTGCCTTCTTACATCTCAAATTTGTCTGTCTGTCTGCCTCTTTTTTGGCTCTTTAAATGAGGGATGGATGGGTGCATGCGCAAGTTTCAACTAACATGCCCTTGTCTGCAACACGCAAAATGTAAACTTGCATGCACTCAGGAACACAAACTGTATATATCACTGGTATTGTTGTCCTGTTATTTTCGATTCATTATAACTATTTTATAAAGCACTCATTAAGCCCATAGCATTGTACTTGTGTCATTTATAGATAAATGAATTAACAGAATATATAAAACACATAACTTTACATTATAAATGTCTAAATACAGGTGCATTTTCATTTGTAATATTTACACAAAATAAAAGGACATACATACCCAGTTTTTAAAGTGACTAATGCATCTTGCACTCCTTTTTGATTAAATTTCACCATGTACTGGTGCATATCTGGATAGTTGTTTCTGATATTCCTCTCGGTGCTTCCATTTGGGACGGTACCAAAGCGAAATGGAGGAGAATAATCATGTGGCCTTTGAAACTGAAAGATTTCCAGACAAGAGACAGATTAGTTGTTAAGAGTCTTGCCATGAAAAGCACATGCCAGATTCTATCTTTAATTAAAAAAAGGTCAGGGGCGAGCTCCCCATTGTGGGTCCATCCAGCCCAACCGTACCTGAGTGAAAGTGGTGGGCTATGCCGCTACCAGCACAGACCTCGTTCTTATCATGCTGCTTGTTGTTGGTGCACAGGACTCAATGGAGGAAGCGTTGAGAGGTCTGTGCTGGTCACTGAATGGTCCTCCACCTCAGAACAATAGAGGTTGTTGAGGGGGCTCAAGAGACAGTTGCCACAGGCACCTAAAGTAACAATGGGGCCGGGCAGCTGCCTCTTTTGACCTGCTTTAAAGACAGCGCTGAGCTTTACATTCATACATAATGAACCAAATGGTTCTCAAACTAAAAACATCCGGGAAGTTATATTACAATAATGTAGGGCAAGTAGGGTTTCTATCTATCTATCTATCTATCTATCTATCTATCTATCTATCTATCTATCTATCTATCTGTCTATCATTTGCTATCATTCTACAAACGTATTGGTATGTACAATTTAATTCAGGCACTTTAAGAAATGTTTATAAAATAATAACTATGTAATGAACCAAGTTTCCCCGGCATGTATTGAATTATGTATGGCTCAGTGCCTGTAAAATAAAACAATTCCTTGCTTAGTACTTTGCCCCAGAATGACTTTTCATTACTAATCCCCATAATGTTGTTCAATTAACACCAAAAATTATTACACAAAAAGAAACATAATAATAAAATAGTCCAATTTAATTCAACTAAATGCATTTCTGCAATTTGTTTCTTATGGAATGCTGGCATGCATCTTACTGTAAGCAGTGGAATTGCATAAACGGCATACATTCAATGATCGTCCTAAACCTTAACTGTGGTTAATGGTGGCGGAATTAACTACAGATCCTAGATTGTGACCATAAAACAGATATATATCATAATCAATAGAAAACAGCTTCTCGTAAATCATTCAAGTGTGCAGATATTAGAGCATCCGCAGTGGATACTTTTTCACATGTACCGTATTTATCGGCGTATAACACGCACTTTTTTAACTAAAATATGAAGCTGAAACCCTACCTGCGTGTTATACGCCGATAAATCCTAGAGCCAGTGGCGGAACTACCGGGGTCGCAGGGGTCGCAACTGCGACCGGGCCCTGGAGTTCTGCCAGTCAGGGGGGCCCAAGGGGTGCCGAGCGGTTGCTGAAGACGACCGCTCGGCAACTCTCGGGCCCCCCTGACTGACAGAAATCCAGGACTCCTCTGCTGGCGGCGGCCGCCGCCTACCTCAGCGCTTCAACTCCTGTGTTGGAAGCGTGAGGTGTTTGTCTCGGGTGCCGGCGCTTCACGCTGGACGCCGGCATATGACGTCAGACGCCGGCGCTCAGCAGTGAAGCGCCGGCACCCGAGACAAACGCCTCACGCTTCCAACACAGGAGTTGAAGGTAAGTGACCGGGGGGGGGGTTAGGGAGGGAGACGGGAGATCCTGAGAAGGGGGGTTAGGGAGGGAGACGGGAGATCCTGAGAAGGGGGGTTAGGGAATGAGAGAGGAGACCCTGAGAAGGGGGGTTAGGGAGTGTGTGTCTGAGTGTGTGTCTGAGTGTGTGTCTGAGTGTGTGTCTGAGTGTGTTTGTGTGTGTCTCTGAGTCTGTGTCTGTGTCTAAGTGTGTGTCTTAGTGTGTGCGTGTCTGAGTGTGTGTGTGTCTGAGTGCGTGTGTGTGTCTTAGTGTGTGTCTGAGTGTGCGTGTGTCTTACTGTGTGTGTCTTAGCGTGTGTGTCTTAGCGTGTGTGTCTTACTGTGTGTGTGTCTTACTGTGTGTGTGTCTGAGTGTGTGTGTGTCTTACTGTGTGTGTGTGTGTGTGTGTGGTTTCCCAGATAGCAGTGATTCTGATGAAGTTTTTTTTGTTCAGTTTTTTTGTTCAAAGAGGTGCTTTTTCTTTCATATTTGCCTTATAAGTGGTATAAATGTTATAATAAATGTTATAATGTAATAAATATTATTCCAACATTAAGTTCATAGCTTCCAAGTTAAAATTATTTTTTCTTACTCAAATTTCCTTGTTAAAATGGGGGTGCGTGTTATACACCAGTGCGTGTTATACGCCGATAAATACGGTACTTTGTAGACCAATAAATGTTTTGTCTAGGATCTTTGGGCATGTCTATAGGAATTCAACACACTCTACAAAGCTGAAATTAACACCCTGTACGTATGCAGAGAGGAAAAAACCCACACTATAACAATGACGATTTAACCCTTTAATTTCAACACATGGATAACAGCATAACAAGAAGCTGCTGCGTTACTCTTAAGTTAAATGATATGCCTCTGTAAGGGTTGCACAGACTTATTTATAACCACAATAACTTCTGTAGGAATATACATTTGACATATATCCCAATATTTGACATATTTTTTTTTTGGTGGGAGGGGTGGACATAATAAGTAGTAGACTAATAAGTAGGCACATAGCCATAGAAACATAGGCAGATTAGAACCCTTTGGCCCATCTAATCTATACAATACATATAATAAGAAACACACAAATAGATCATAAAATTATATATATATATACATACATACATACAATATATACACATTGGGGTGCGGTTGAAATAACCAATACGTAACCAAAACCTACACACAACAAAACTATGCACACCTATGTGAGGCATTCATATTGAGGATTTCTTCACACTATAAGGCCATATATTGCTTAGCCTGCCACTACTTCAATGTACCCTAGTATTGGTGAGTGCCATATAATCGTAAAAAGTAGCGGCTTACCATGAACTGCACTGCCTCATTAACTGTCCGGAGAGAGGGCTTTAAATTGCAGGATACTCTTAGTGTGTTTAAATGCAATGCGGCCCCACTTAATGGAATGCAGCATACCAAATAAAAAATATATGCTATAAGTAAATGGAGAATATGTTCAACCTACCTTTTTGTCACTAAGTCCAGTCACCTGATCTACAAACTCCTCCTGGATCATAAATGCAGCCAAATTGGCAGTGTAACTTGCCAAAAAGATCACAGCAAAGAAAGCCCAGATGGACACAATGATTTTGCTGGTTGTACCTTTTGGATTTTGCACAGGCACTGAATTATTGAAGACCAAACCCCAAAGCAGCCAGACAGCTTTTCCAATAGTAAAAGATGGTCCATGTGGGTCTGGAAAAATAGAATAATAATATTGTTAATACATTTTGAACACATATGGTTGAATACTTTTGAATTCAGAGCGTTCTAGTAAACTTCATTTGAATTAAGCATTCAGTCCAGAGGGAAAGTATCATCATACAACTGGTTCATAAAGCAAAACATGACATTTCCAACTGAATGTAACCAATTAAAATAACACTTCTGAGGATAACAACCTCATTTTTCTCGTTAGTAGCATTACTTATCGATAAAATAACTCAATGAATTTGACCAATTACTAGATAATGTAGAGACATCCTTCATAAAGAATTATCTTCAATAGACTCTCAACCCCCTAATGGCAAAGGCTTTCTTTTTTTTATAACTGTCGATGGGAGTTGACCCTCTTTGTAAACTATATATATATATATATATAAATATAGTCTTTATGATCTACAGAGCCTCCTTTCCTAATTTATTTACCCTAATCAAAATGTTTATACACTGCTGTACTTATTATATCACCGCACTTATTGTATCTCTCCTTTCACTATTCAATGCAAATCAATGACCCTACTAAACCACATACAATGGTGTGAAATCTCAGTAAATGCTGCATTCAAGCCGTTGAAAAACCCTTCCCTGGAATCAATTCAATGCAGCGCACACTCACAATGAGTATTAAAATGGATACATTTTTCACCAGTATATTTCAGACCATCCAATTGTTAGTCTAACCCCCACCGGACCTGACTAAACTAAATGTAGGCATTGCACAAAAGCAGAGTGTTAAATAGTGCTCTGTCAAAGGTTGCTGCAGGTTTTTCATCCCAATTAGCTGTGTCAAGGGAGTGCTCCAATGTGGTTTTGTATTTTTCCTTCGATCTGGTGGTTAAGTGATTTCTCTGAGCACATGTTGTGATTAGGTGATACGGTTGTTTACTGCTTATGTGCATTTTTGGCTGAGAACGCTCATTGTTGTGCATTTAGTGAGGAACATTGTATTGCTCTGCACATTTGTATTCAGGACTAATCTTCTATATTTCCAGACAATGACAATTTAGTGATGAGTATTGAATTGTGGTCAATATTGGGTGCGGAAGTGAAAAATGTACACTGTACTCTTTATCCAAGATAGCAAACTGTTCAGCTGAATCTATGGTGAAGGCAGATTACCCTGTTTCCCCAATTATAAAGTCCTCAATCCCTCTTGGCCCTGTTTCTGGGGCTGTTATCAGCTACCTACCTTATAAAACCAGCTCAAAGAGCAGTAAATGACTCATTAGTTTCCAATTTCTCTCTGTGTTGGTAGCTGATTTCCAAATCTCTAATATAAACCTCTAGTATATGTGCCAGCACAGAAGCATGAACCCTGGAACACTCATTCCAGCTATTCAAATATACAGAAGGTTATGTTAAATGTTCAATCCAACTATCATTTATTGGCATTACTGATTAAGTAGAGCAGTGAGATTGTTTAAATGTAAGGTAACATGGAGCAGTATTAGAGTTAGTGGTCAGATTTTGTCAAGATTAATTCATTTGATTGCCTGCCATAGCTGAGTCATCGCTCCCTCTAACACAGTTAACTAGAAGATGTTACTTTTGCTGGGGTTATACAAGGCATGCTATGATTAGCATTTTTGGCAATGTTCCCATAAAATGTGGTTAAGGTTCAAAAAGGGTACAGTGTTAAACATGATAGGGTACGATAAACGTAACAGGTGCTGCTTATTAAGTATAAGCAAATGCAAACACCCAAGAAAAAATCAACGACAGGGTGCTCATGTTACACACTGCAAAGGAAAAAACTATGGTTAACCAGAGATATCTATACTGAAAAAAACCTACCTCAGATCACGCTAGAGAGATCAGAGGAGACCAGACAATGGCTGGAGAAGGTGAGTGAGCAGCTAGGGGGAGAGTGCAGGGCCCACAGACATAACTAGGGGAGAGGGCAGAGGGCACAGATACTTATTTTTAGGCATCAAATTTAACTTATGACTACAAAAGCCCTCCTAATTTTATCTGAACTGAAAGGGCAGGAATGAAAACAAAGGAGCCAAATACGAAATTAAAACTTTATCAACAATGATTTGGGGCCTTGTTTACAAGACTACCATCTCCTTTTGTGTCCCAGAAAAATAGAGAGATATCTTGCTACTGTTCACTATATCATGATTACTTTAATTAGTATAGTTTTGCTTGCTATAGTCACAATTAGACAGGAATCATCTTAAAACATTTGCGCAAATGCGTCTCTAAAATCACATTGTACATTTAGTACTAACAATCTTGAAACAGATAGGGTACTGATTTATCTGAATAATATGTATTAAAATGTATTCTTACCTTTCCCTTTTGCTAAATTCCTGTTATATCCTACAGGACTAAAGTACTCAAATATAAAAACAGCCACTGCAGACACAATAAGAAGCATCACAAACATCATCACCCAGACAGAAGCACTAAATGGTTCTGCAGCAAAATGGAAAAAAAGAACAGACACGATTCATTAAACTGACAGTAGAAAAATACATTTATTGTAAATATTCCACATTATCATATCCTGAACAAATATCCTATTTTAACATTAGTGTTGCTATACTATAGAATCTTTCTGTCAGCACATCTAAAATAGCCAAGCAATTGTTCTATAAAACGTGCTCCTAAAATAATTGACAAATTAGTTCTGGTTTATAAATTTGGAACTTTGATCGAACATCATGATTAAAGTTCTATTTTACCATTTTTGTTCTTTGTAGGTCTAAGAGGTCATATAGAAACAAATGGTGAAATTTAATTATTTTTAAATAATTTGATTTCTATGTTTTTTCTTGTGTCAGTTTTAATGTAGATTTGTCAGTGAACTTCCAACAGCTATCAAGCAATAAAATGCAATGATCACAAGCTGAGCAATCGGAATACAGTGTGGAAAATGTAAGGGCTTTGATTAAGACATATTCTGCTAAGAAACAATCATATTGTAGTAGTATGTAATGATCTTAACAAAAATGGTCTTAATTCAAAGATTTCAACCCACAAGATTGTTGTATGTGTAAAGTGAATCACCAACTCAACTAGAATATATATAGAATATATTATTATTGTTGTTGTTTTTATTATTATATTCATAATAATATAATAATGCCTCTTTACATTATTTCCATAATTCATATTGCCATTCTATTATTAGCAGTTTCGAATGGTGGCTCTAACCTTATACTGAATTATGATGCATAAATGTGTTCTGTGCAAGTGGTCCTTGTATTCACTCTTTAAGAACAGATATTATGCAAAAAATGTAGCTGGAAATACCAATTTTAGTTTGATATACTTGACCCTCTCTTAATAACTCAAACAAACCTAATCATGATCCAGGGTGTACGGAGAATGAAAGTGTAAAATGATCTAGGCTTTTGCTAAATACACTTCAGGCAGAGATTGGGTTTTCATAATATTGTTTCGACTGTCCTTTATGTAAGGTCTGAACTTTCTGTATTTGACGGCGCTCCGCTCGAAGGGAATTACATTTGATATATATATCCTATTTTGACTATGTATGTTCAAGCAGTCGGCAAATACCCGTTTCACAATAAATCCTATTTCTAACTTTCTGTTCAAACAACTAAAATATTTTATTTTACTGACATAATAAATGTTTTAATTATTTCTTAATTTGTAAATCTTACATGGATGTTTTTCAAAACTTAGCCTATATATGGATGTTATTAAAAGGTCGTTATTTCTTAAGATAAGTAGTTATTTAGCTATTTCTTTGGCACCCAGTTAATTTCCAACTTTTACTTTTCAATTAAAACTAAATAAATAGACAAATAATAAGGTAGCACTTACCTAAAAAAGCTGATGGAGAAACGGTGCCATTGCTACGCGATACCATAACACTAATTCCTGTTTCAACAAATGGAACTGAAAAATCCACAACCTCGGAACGCTCTTCATTAATAGTGAGTGAGCCCACTGCCATAGCTGCTCGTTTATAAACCACCTGTTTAACAAAGAAAATGGAGGGAAAAACAGAACAAATATATTATTTATAGGACCCAAGTGAAATACTTGGAAACATGTCTTGGCAAGTTCTAATTAAGGAACTCTTTTACCTAACAGAACTTACTTCACCAATCATTCCATTCCACACTTTATTAATTTTTTTGCCATGTTTTCCATTTGTTACAAGGTAAAGGTCGTAAGTAAATTTCACAGTCTTTGAAAGCTTCTTCAAGATGTCTATGCAAAATCCTTTGCAACATTTTTTCACGTAAGTCCCTTCGGTTGTTGAATTACTGCAACAGAAAAGTAATTAAATCAAAACATTACAAAAGCCGTTAAAACATAACTTAAAACTCTTCTACAAAATGTGCATTTCCCGACTGAAAAAAACCCAAAGCAGACTCATATAATAATTTATTGATTGTCTTGGGCAATATTTCCAGCATACGTGTAAGATTAAAGTAAATAGGACTGTAAATCTCATTTTTTTTAAAAGTAAGGATGGCAGAAGGTTAACGCTTCCTGGAAAATAGCCAAGAAAAGAAAAATAAATCAAATTGAGATTCATTCTCTATTTAACTGGCCTTCTTTTTCTTTACATGAATCTGTGCTTTTGGGTATATTATCTAAAAAGTTGAGTGAGCAGTCAAGTTGATGGTTAAAATAACTGTCCGGACTTGATGGAAGTTGCATGAACTTGCATGCAAACACTTGCAAAGCAACTGGTCTGTTCACTAATATATTTTTTGCTTGCATGTAGATGTGATTGCTTGTGACTTGAATGACAACTCTCATGTCCTCACTTTAACCTTGTAAAATGTAGTAACATAAAAAGCAGTTTAAATAATATAAAAAATCATATTCCTAGACCCCTTGTTAAGCAAGGGTTGGTCAATAAGGGCAATAGGATTAAATCTAAGGGTGAAGAGAATTGAACCCATCCTGGTCCCCTTACCCCCTGATCCAGTGGGATTAGAAGGTTTAACAATTTAACCCTTTGGGGAAACATATGCCCACCATGCCTCCTCCTTCCATTACCCCCAATCTTTTGGGATGGAGGTGGTTAAGTGCCAACAAGAAAACAGATCCATCCATTGCACCCTTTGGGTGCCAGGAGGTTGGGCAGTGAAATCCATCTTTAACATAGAATTGTATTTTCAATTGTCTTTGAGTATTATTACCAATGCTGGAGATATGGAGTTAAGAAATATAGGATTAAATAGAATATTTATGTTAAATACTTACTTTAACCTCGTATGCTTTCGGCATGGCACCGTGTTTCGTACACAGGTTCCAGTTAAATAGTCCACATTTTCAACAATGACAAAAGGTGCTTCCTCTAACGTGACAATGCTTAGATGGTTGTCGTCAGGGTCGCTGTCAGCTGTAATCCTTGGCCACACGGGATACTTCATGTTTAGGCTCCTATTTTCCCATTTCCCCACCTGTTTTTTGAAAATATTACATGTATTATTGATTGGTTCAACATAATCATTCCTAATTCATTTTCAACAATAATACCTTTCTCCAAACAATCAGTTATCTGATAAACTGACCACAAAGCAAAGATGAGCAATATATTACTCAAAAGGTTCTATAGAGAATAAAGAACGCATTTGGTTAACACATTGGCTAACTAAATTACATTAGATTGCAAGCTTTTGCACCATATCACCAAATTTGCAGTTTTTCTTTTCACAACTAACACAATACAGTTCTATACAATAGAGTTCTATACAAGTTCTATACAAAATGAAAACAGTAATAGTTTTTATTAAGTATTGTCTTATTATATTTTTATATATTTTATCAGTGTACAATGACCATTATTATATCTCTACTAGAATAAATTATGGAATTAAATGTATATACACATACCTGCAAGCACTGCTTCCCAGGGTCTCTGAGTCCCCTTCCTCTTTTTCTGGGCAGGAGAGCTGCATTTGGCCATGCCCAATCCCCGCCCACTTCCCCTCCCACTTGCCTCCTTGCATACCTAGCCCTGCCCCACACATGGGATAACCCTGCCTCTATGTGCAGTTAGCCCTGCCCCACAAAAAGCCACTCCCCCAGAAGAGGGAGAGCTCCAGTTGAACATATATACATATATATATATATATATATATATATATATATATATATATATGAATGCTAATCATGTAATCAATCTACCTTAGTTGATTACAAGTTTTCCCAGATCTAGCTGTAGACAAATCAGGTGGACCAGGAATCGGCTGAATGTTTTAGAAAAGGGTCCACAACAAACTGGAATTCCTTGGATCAAAAAATATCCTCCAGAAACGTTTACAACAATATCTGCTGTTCTTTCCTTAATAAAAGTGTTTTGATGTTACTAAGATTATGGGAAACCTAATATTTGTATGGTCATACACCAGTTTTACAAAGTTCTTTTGCTTTAACGTTTGAGTTCCTTAAGCATTCATGTAGAATTGTTTTATTAGTAAATGAACTACCCCATGTAAATCCAATTTCACTAGACATTAGATCCTAATATAATAGTTTTACGACTATATTATTTTTCTTAAAATAACAGGAAGATAATCCTAAATGTATCCAGTTCACATTTTATCCTTCTGCTTTTTTAAGAATAGTAATGTAAACTTTATGTATTCTTTTACACAACAAATATGGCCTAGCTGTATACTTTTTTTTAAATTTAATAATATCTCTCTAAGACTATGGTGAAGTTTTGACGGCTTAAAAGTATACAGTACTATAATACTTTAAGAGAACAACATTGTGGCTGGATTATCTCTTTCTCCCCAAAGGACCAATTATGAAATTCCACCATGAGCCGACTTAGAAAGTGGAGAGGAACTTTGCAAAAACAGTGTACTCTGCTGACGGGAAAATATAAAGTACAATAAATCTAATAAAGGTGTTCGTTGGGAGATTTCTTTTGTTTCTATAGTTCAATACTAAGAGAACAATTATTTTCAATTAAAGCTACCTGTCATCGAGGATATAAGAAGAATAATTCTAAAACAAAATGTAATATATATACAGTCCGGTATATAGATATGTATTTTACTCACCAAGAATATAATATATCATAGTATTCTATGATATATTATACATTCACTGTAATCTAGGGCACTTTAGAGTAATGAATATATAAATGTTTCCACATTTATCGTGCTTCCTGTAATGGAATTGATTTCAAATCCTCTGATAAAACATATATGAAATGTTGTAACCACAGGGAAGAAGTTATGCTAAACCTTATAAATGAATGTCCTTGTTAACAGAATAAACGGAGAATCAATAACCGATGCTCTACATGTGTTGGATCATCTGATTGTGCTAAACAAATATTACTGTTTGTATAACCTATGAACACTCAACCCCAACGGAATTATAAAAATATACAAAAATGTATAGATGATATGTTACATGCTGTAAACTAAAAGTTGTGGACCTTGGCACCTGCACTATCCTTGTGTTTTCAAGTTATGGATAAGGTCTCAATGCAGGATTAATAAAGTAGTGTGACATTCAGGCCATAATCCATGTTAATAAACACATTGTGCCCAATAAGAACCCCTAGCAATAAGGCTCTACAAATCATGTTTCTCAATAGACGCATCCAATAAGACCAAAACCAAACAATTAATTTCTACAGGACATGCCGTTTCCACAGCAGACTCTGATTTGAGACAATCTAAACTAAAATTTAAATACTAAAAGCGACATCCATGTTTGGACCTATTGCAACATAAATCATAGGGCCTAGGGATGAAGGACATATAGTAAGAGAGAAAGCGAGAAAGAGACAGGAGAAGAAACCAGAGTGAAAATACAGGAGATTTGTGTGTGTGAGCTGACACTTTATTCACTTTTTTTTTTTACACAAAATTTACACTACATCAATTGCAACAATTTTATACGTATAAATCTCCAAAAACGATGTTTAGCCCCAAATGAACATGACACGAAAACAAATAGTAAAACCTGAAAGCTGAAATTTTGTTAAATTTGTTCATTCGTTTGCCAGCTATAGACGAATGATCTCTCCCTCTCACACATTTTCTGGGAGGGTTGCCAGTAATTAAAGCAAAGATTTTGCTTTATCAGGGGCCCTACAGGCTTAAACAACCTATGTTTAGCATTTTGGCAATATTCCACGAAAATGTGGTTTAGATTCAAAGTGGGTACATGTATTAAGCATTCAGAGCCTAACAGGTGCTGCTTATTAGGTATTAGCAAATGCAAACTCCACAGGAAACAATCAAGGACAGGGTGCAAAAGGTTACTATAAGGACAACTATCCACTAATTTACCTCTACAGATATGCAAGGATTATATGATAATTTAGAGCAGCTTCCATCTCAGGCTCTGTGTGTGCACATTATGCCCTTCCCTTTCTCTTGTCATTTTGTTCTATGCAGCACAACATTTGTATGTCTCACATTCTGACCCCTACCCTCCCGCTGCCTGCCAGCATGGTCTCTGGAGTGGAGATAAGAAAATGGCTGGAGAAGGAAAGTGAGCAGGTGGGTGAGGGTGGAGAGGCACAGACAGGACTAGGGGACCGAGAGAGAGATGTAGTTTTGACTAATACATTTTGATTCTAAGCTAAAAAAGGTGTAGGGAACAGCTCACGCACGGGGCGGCAATGACAGTCTTCACACGGGTTTCAAACGTAAAGCGTGTTTATTTAGATGCTGTAGGCACAGAGCACCTTGTAAACAAAACAAACTCTAAGCCTGTCCGGCTCTAACTAAACATCCGGATACCTCTCTACAAGCCTACGGTCTGGCACAAAGCAAAATAACAGGTTTTTCATGGGTAAAGCTTCATACCTGGTGGGCTGCAGCGCTGGCTGTAGCTGCTCCTTCACTCAGTTTCTCCTCCCCTTGCAAACCTAACAGCCCTCTCTTTTAAGGCTTCCTCCCCAGTAATGAGCTTAGGAAGCCTCACCTGAGAGCTCCTGGGTTTGCTACCGTGCCTGGCTGAGGAAACCAGGTGAGATATATATCCCATCAACCACTCTCCCATACACTTTACCACAAAGGGCAGAAAACAAAAGCTAAAAGAAGAATTTGTACAGAATGATTTTGGACCTCGTACACAGGTCTTATAAGTAGTTACTGTCTTTTAGATATTACAGAATTGGTCCCAGAGAATGTTATTATCAAGATGATGACAATTGTTATGTATAGAGCAGGAAAGTGAAAATTACTGACCACCCCCTTGGAACCTATACGATGCACAACCTGTGAGAAATCATTTACCTTTGTCAGGTTACATTGAGCGATGATCTGAAAACCAATTGTTCCTCATTTTCTGCCCATGTACCCCCTCTTTGGGGGATGAAGGGGCAGGAGGGGTATGGGGTGCGTGCCTCTCCAAAAGTTTTTTAATCCTTCACCCCAGTGGACACCAAAGACAATTTCAATTATTTTTAAATCCCCCATCCTATCACCAACAAGATGGAGGTGAGGTACATCACGGGGTCTGTGCCTCCCACACAGTATTTTTATATATTTAAACCCCTCATACCCCTGAAGAGGGAATGAGAATGTGAGCGTATACTTTGGCACTATATCACCTAATTTAATTATTTCCCAACCCACGTATCACCATGAAACGTGATAAGGGAGTGTCAGCCCTCTTGGTTGATAGAGGTTCTTCTTAAAAGTTTTTTTTTAAATGTAAATTGTAGAGACTCACATGAACTCCCAAGCACCTGATTGCACATGCTGCATTGCAAGTATTAGCATGCAAAGGGCATTTGGCCTTAGTCAAGTCCCGTCAACAGAGTTAACTCTTAACTGACCACGCAGTGAATAGACCGCAATAGACCAGACAGTTTGATGACAATGCTGTTGTTCTGTTGCAATTCTGTAATAACCACAAAATCATCATAAGAATTGCTATTCATTGACAACTCGAACTATAAATATTCCCACTGCCTTTACAGAATTTTTTTTTCTTATTGTGTACTGTTACTTTTTGAAGGAAATCTGTTTAAACATTCCAAATTAATTCCAGATTATTTTAAATCATAGTATATTTAGCTTTTCATTTTTTATTTGAAGGGATGAAGGTGGGGATGGAAAGACTTATCACATTGCTACTCCCTCCCCCAATAAGATTTTCTCTGGATGCTATGAAAAAGTAAGTTGCAAGGTCATAACTGGCATTTGTTACAAGATCGATTGTTCTCAAAACAATGGTGCATGCAAAGAAGCCAACAGTTTTATATAATCGCACATTGTGTACTATTCCCCTTTCATGAAGCACATTGTTTAAAAAGGAAACACAACTGCCATAATGTACATACATAAAAGGATCCCTCTATTTCCTTTATTTCATAAATAGAAACTTAACTTGCCTTTTCCCACTCTCTTTCAGTGTTCAGCAGTATAACAACCAATTTTGGAATTGCTTGATAACCGTCTTCTGTAAAGGACAAATCTTTGCCATCCCAAGTCAAATTTGTCATAAAGCTGCCAATGGGAAAAAGTGAATGAGACAGTTAACAAAAAAATGGATCCAATAATACTATTAAAATAAATGCAAATAACGACATGAATACAGCAAATGAAAAAGATCTAGAATACTAAAACGGCATGTTTTTGTGCATTACTTCATACTCAAGTTTATAAGATCAGTAAAAAGGTATATTTTTTGTGTTTGGGTAAAAAATGTGTGTATTTTTGTTCTGTTTTAAATACATAATGAAAGTCCAAAGAATAGCCAACCAAAAGTTTATATGTTTGTGTCTGGTTATATTAGTTTGTTTACCTGGGTATGTGAGTGTGTGTGCATGTGTGTTGGTGTTGAGTGTGTGTGTGTGTTAGTGCTGAGTTTCAGGGTGTGTGTTCTGCATCAGGTTCTGGATCCACCCCTTTTCTCTTAAATGCATTTCCCAAATGTATTTACTATACCTAAGTAGACTCATAAAACAATTAAAAATTATGTTAACTGCAAAATGCATGGGGTCATCCCTTTTTCCCAAATATTCCCTTCCTTAGATATTGTATAGAAATTGTGCTGTATCTGTGATCACCAAGCACAGTAATAAAAATGTATGCTTGGTTCCTTCACAAATTGAGGCAAGAAATTATCTTTCAGCATTCCCAAAAAACTATTCCCCGTGGCTGTAGCACATATTTCATTTCTTCAATCAATGTCAGGATAATTAAAATTACCATAATTTCTTTACCTTTATAAAATTAACTTTCATTAATTAAAACTGGCTTCCCCAAGTTCATTAACATCTAGTGGTATATAACAAATTCCTGCTAGTGCTTTCTGATCAATTCTTCTCCTACTAATAGTTTCTACCCACAAGGATTTAACAGCTTCACTACTTCTTCCACTACATGAAAAAATGCCATCTCCTAAATGAAACATTAAAACTAGTTTCATATATAGATAGACCCTGCCACCTCCTCTAATATCCCTATCCGTCCTGAAAACGTATGTAACCCACCACATTGCTTCACCGGTCATGAGCATCACCCCAGAACGTTTCTGATAATTTTATCACATCGTACTGTTTGCAGCCAAGAGCCGTGGTTCCTGTTAATCCCTCCATGACCAAGGGTATTTAACACTCTAAAGACCGTCAGTTTTAATCAAAAGGTGGTTAATATAGTCACACAATATATTATTATCTATATATAACATATATATCATATATTTTTGTTGGGGTTTTTTTGTTTTTTTTTACAGAACAGATATATCTAAATCACAATTTGTCAGCCGCCTAATGACTAAAGTGCAGTCGACGGTTGGATATTTTCACATAATTTTTCTCTTTGCTCATGAGTAATAAACGTATTTTGTATGACGCAAGTGTGCTTATTGCATAAGTTTGTCAACATGTATTGGAACCACGCCGTTACCAACATGGAAGCCGCCATTTTTCCTGTGAATACAAGGTATTTATACCCCCTCCACATACTTTAGTGTTTAGATCCTACCCTTGATATAGACTTATAGGGATCTCACAGTCTGTCGGCCTCTACTGTCTGTATCTGTCATTTCTGTGGCGTTTTTCATCTACTTAATGTATCTTTACTTGTATAATTTGGTTCATATGTTTACAACTTAGAGGTTCTGTCAAATCTCCTTATGACATCCTTATGAGTTCTGGTCATTTAGCAAAAGTGATTAAAATGCATCCTTCTATGTAAAGAGGTTAAACTTTTTTGCATATGCAAGCATACATTTTAGGTAACTTGTATGATTCTTTTGGGATTTAAGTGTTAAACTAAACTCTACTCAGTTAACAACAAGCTCCTCACATGATTGCCGATCTCTCTCAGAAGTGCAATTTGCCTCTGCAGATTCTCAATATGAGCTTCCAGAGAGGCCACTCGTTCAGGTTTGTCACTGATATATGCATCGTGGAACAGCTGTTCCAGGCATTTACACATATGGCCATACACTTAGATTTGCCAATTAGGAAGCTATTATGTCCAAACACAAGTTTGAATAAATAACTTTCTCCAACTAACATTATCCCAGCATCTCAACATATATAACAGCAATGGACCCCAAACCCCTTTCACTTGATGACATCACTCATGCAAAGAGAATACTGTTATGTAACTCCCTATAACGGGTTTTTCATCCCAAACATCGCACCTCCTTCCTTTCCATAAATATAATAAATAATAGAAATAATATCTAATTATAAAATAACGTTAAGATTTCCCTTAACCCAGGATAACAAATAAATAGCATTGTATACAGTAGTCTTTTCCTAAGTCTTCATCGTTTCAAGTCTTGCATCTGCTCACTCGTTTAGAGCCACAAAAGGGGGTTACTGATTTTGTGAGGTTGAGTTTTTCCTTATGCAGTTGGTAAATTCTCTTCTTATTGATGCTGGTTTTGCAGAAATTGAATTTTGTAGTTGGGCTTCTTTTCTTTTTTGGAGAATATTATCAAAGTCAACTCCATCAATCCAATTGCAACCAAACGCTGGGACCCATCCTTCTCTAATACAAACAATGGAAACACTTTAGTAACATTTTGTTACTGTAACTGTCGCACATCCCAGGGGAGTCTATAATGAACATGTTTGAATGAACACGAGTTTTACTTTTGAGCATGCCATCCATATTAACTTTCTTTCCATCAGTTAGAAATGCCGATTCCTGATGTACTCCTGCCTATTGTGTGATGTCTCAGAGCCTCGTCCTCGTCTGAATTTGATGAATCATGTTGAAAATCCATTTTGTATGTTTCCTTCCTAGCAGTTAATTTTGTTACAGTCATTTTATCCTTTAAACTCCGACAAACGAGCTTAAAATGACCCTGTTTACCACAATTATGACGATATACATCTCCATTTTTGATTCTGCAAAATCAAACATCATGCCTGCTTCTCCACATCTGTAACAAAAATTGGACATTGAATTTGAAGATTTAAAACTTTGGTTGGTGTTCGGAGTTGCACATTTGTGTCTCACAATATTAGTTTGTTGTATATTTCCTTCCATCGAGAAATATGCAACAGACGACTGCAATGTTTCTGCCTCTTTCACAGCTTGCTCCATAATTGCAGTTATTTCCTGCGCTCTTTTAAAAGTCAGATCATCCTCCGTCAATAATTTCCTTTGAATAGCTGCTGCTTTAAGGCCCATAACAAATTGGTCTCACAGGGCTATTGATAAATAGTTCCCAAAATTACAGGCGCTAGCTAATTTACGTATGGCCGCTGTAAATGATTTCATATCTTCATGTGGCGCCTGCTGCCTACTATAAAATGTGTAATGCTCTGCAATTTCTAGTGGCTTTGGGTTAAAATAATGACTTAAAATTGCATTTATCTCTTCAAAAGTTTTAGATGCTGGTTTTTAAGGGTATACTAAATCACGTAATGCATTGTACATCTTTTTACCCACGGCAACACACACACACACGCTTTCCATCTGTTACGTTGTTTGCAATTAAATACTGATCAAGTCTTTCCATCCAGGATAACCAGGTTTCTGATCCTGCATCAAATTCGCCAACCACAACCATTTGTCTAGACAATATTTAACTACGTTAGTGTATGAATCTTCAGGCTTTAATTACTAATTACTAACAACAGTGTTCTTCACAGTATTGCACAGTTTTGTTAGTTATTCTTAAAGCAGTGTTCCTGCTAGATATGTTTGTTGAGGATATATGCTTTGTCTCTTTTACTCTGGCACTGCTGCATATTCAGTTTTACGTCACGCTGTCACATCAGGGTTACTTCCTGTCACAGAATTCATTATTTTTCCATCCATGACGAAATCCAGATCCTCGGCAGAACTATTATGTCTAACACGAGGTTGGCAGAATGACTGTTTATTGCTTAGAATTCTTTTCAGCTTATCCAGCCAACATTACTCCAGCATCCCAACATACGTAACAGCAATCAACCCCCAAATCCCTCCCACTTGATGACATCACTCATGCAAAGAAATCATCCCAAACACCGCAGTAGCACTCATCATAAATAAACATGAAATTACAAATGACTTGTTACCCCACCAACTTCATAGCTCACACTCATTTTGCCACCTGAATAGATGCACGCACAGAGGAAATGGGCACCCGACGCCATGTGAGCCACGCATTAGTATGAGAGCAGAGACACGCAAACAAAAGTGACCCACTTCCCCTGTGGTCTTTACTATTGAGGCGGACCATTAAGTAGCACTTTAAGGAAGGAGTTTGGGTGCCCCCACTTTAAATCTTACAGAGGGGCCCTGGAATTTTTTCACGAAATGTTTTTGTTACACCACTGACTATAAGGTCCCCCTAAATTTGGGCTCCTTAGAAACATGCCTTCTTCTCTACTTGGTAGTTAAGCATGCTGCTTACATATAAACATGAGAAAAGGGGGAAAACGCTTACTTTAAATATTATATCTACCAGTAGATAGGAAACAATGTACGCTAAAATTGGTTTACAGATCCATTCTTACACTTGAACTGTGATAGGCAAGCCATTCTTTTCAAATATTCCTTCAGAGTGGAGACATGAATTATAATAAAACAGTCTGTAACAACTCGGTTAAGTAAAAAGCGGTTGTCAAAAAATCGTTCTCATTTTTCCTCACAAATAATTCCTGTCTCTAATATAACATTTATCTGAACACAACAGTCTGTTGAATTTGAGTACAAAATTACACAGAGCCATCTGGAAAGGTGAAGGAAAAAACCCACAACGTAATATGGGTTTCAGAAGCAAAGCGCATGCAGCAAAGAAAAGGCAATACATTTTTTGCACAGAAAACATACATTTTAATTTCGTTCGCAATTCTTTATCAATTATAAAATGGTCTTTTATCATTTATAATGACCATTTGACCACTGAATACATATGTCCTTGTCGGCCTAGACCAATATGGATCCACATGTATAATTTGTGGATGTAGAAGTCACATAAACTTTGGGGTCAAGATCTGGGAATTCATGGTCACCGATAAATATATCTCATGACAGATTTTACTCACACCTGGCCCATTTTTGCCCACTTGATAAAAACAATGCTAAACTAGGCCCCAGATGTAGTAAGTGATTTAAAAGTCATATTCTTACACTTCTGACAACATTCCACAAGGTCTTATATCCTACCTGAGGTAAAAAATCTTTAAAAAGATCTTTTAATTTGGTTAAAGTAGCTGTGGTGCACCGTGGGAAGACAAATATATCACTGTTATTAGAGATAGTTAACATACACATAAAATGTATTATTTCATGTCTTACTTGCGAAACGTGTGAGACGGTGGTTCATTTCTTTCATTTTGACCATAGCAGCTTGTCTTAGGTTCTGGAATCACTGAATACTTTTTCAAAATCGCTGATGCAGCTGTGGTTATAATTCCAAGGCCATCCCTCACTCTTGCTTCAAGTCCGTAATCCCAGTTGTCATAAGAAACAGAAATTAACCCAGATGGGAATTCATATGGAATTATGTCCGTGTTACCCGTTACCACACCAGGAACAATCCAGATGTAACCATATCCCATAAGGCCAAGGGACCGCGCTTCCTCAAAAATGTAGGCCGCTTCATCCTTGGAACAATAAAGGAGTATTACAGAAGAATGAATTTTCTTCAGTTGAGTTAGCGTTTTTGCATCAGCATACAATGTATCCAGAGTAATGATATTCTGTACCTCCCAGCCAACAAAACTATTTTCTACAGTGGTTTTTATGAAACTTATAAAGTCTCGAAATCCCGGAAATGTACTTGTTATTATAGAGAAGATGTGCCAGTCATATTCTTCCATGATATTAAGCATGACAATTGCTTGCTGTTTAATGGAAGCTCCAAACTGGAAGAAAGTGGACATTTCATCCTGTAAACAATAAACAGAACTAGTTAAGTAGATAGCAACACTACTAAAATAATGTTTATTAATGTAATTGCAAAATATTACTTATGTATCTAAACACATACAATGTCTTCATTAGATATATATATACGGTATATATAGATGGTTCTGCGGTACAGGTGTACACTGAATGTTCATCAGTGCTTGGCGGAAACAGGCTGCCACCATGTTAGAACCAAGTAATGAAATGCTTATCTTTTGGTTTTTTCAACAGAATGAAACGTCGTTGAATGATTTCGTTGGGCATATAACCAAAAGACACAATAACAACCACCTCAGACTATAGAAGTACCAGGAATATGTGTCATCTAGGATCCCATCTGCTTGTCCACATTACCCCAGTCCCAGGGGTTTTTGGTACTTCAAGCCACGGAGCAATTTTTCCATTTTTGCGGTATGTCGGTTCAGCAATTATTCCCCTTTTCTGCAAATAGTGTATCCATGTAAACTATATATTGTTTTTTTCAAGGAGAGAGAGGGCTTTCTTTTGATACCATAGTTAGATAATAAGCTGGAGATTTAGGATGAGAAAATTAGAAAAAAGCTAATTATGTATAAAAAAAAATTTCCTCTGAATCCTCACAAAATTAGGTAAAGTGATGGAAAATCCCCTCCAAATGTATAAATTCACCATTCACACTGTGATATCCTTGTAAGCCCCATAGACTTGTATGGAGATCACAGTGTCTGTGATCAGTGTCTCATCAGAGTGATCAGATATTCCTGTCTAAACAGACCCTGCAGGGGATATCCTGTCCTCCAATTACCTTCCGGGTGATGTCAGCAGTGACGCGACCCCAAAGGGAATGTCCAATTGTGCGATCGGGCATTTAAAAATGTAACAGTTTTCCGGCACTCTTGCCGGCAGCTGTTACAGCAGATCTGGAAGCAGAAAGCCAGAGATGCTGGCTTCTGCTGACAGAGGGGATCCCAGGCTGTCAAACGGAGGGGAGCCTGATCTCCTGTGTAGCAGCAGGGATGTCTCCCTGCCACTGGAAGAAGGTCAGAACGTACCCGTACGTCCAATAAGGGTTTCTTGAGATGTGTTTTATTGTCGTACCGGTAGGTTCATAGGGGACTGAAGGGGTTAAGTATGGCCAGTACTGGACTGACACTAGGCAAAACCCAAGATATTTAGCCTCAGTTCCATGCACCTCTTAAAATCTACATTTTCAAGAAAATGCAGGTAACACATTGAAATTTGCCTCGTCAGCTAGTTATTCAACTCCCAGGACACAAATCCAAAGGAAATCACCAACTACTCAGATGCATGAAAATATTCAGCTGGTCCAGCATGTGCTGATTCCTGTAAAGCAACTCTTGTCTAATTAGATCAAACTACTGCATCTCCAATGAAGGGAAAAAAAAATCAAAGTTCAATAATTTATTAATAAGCTGTAAATACGTGTCCTACAGTTAGTCTTGTTATTATAATACAGGGTGTAGACGTGGTAGAGTTAGACTCTACATTTACAATTTTCACCTTTATTTGCACTTAAGGTTTAGGTTGTTAATTGAATTGAGTTACCTGTGCTCCCTGCATTACCTCAATATGTAAATAAAAAAAAGACCTATTATCCTTACCTTCAGATAATTTCCATGGGCACTTGCAGGAGGGGGCAAGATTAGGCAACTGTCCTTCTGGATAGTCCCTGAAAGTTCCTCGTTTTGGCAGAGCCAAGCGTTTAGCAGAACCGTTTGCATTTAGTGTCGCTGCTGTCCTCTTTTAACTTATACTGTCCCCTCTGAGTGGAAGCACCTATGTATAATGTCATATCGCAGCACTCCACATCTCTTAGACTTAATGGGATGCGGGAAGCCAACAGAAGCTGCACCGATCACAGGAGATACCCCAGGGTATTGATAGAAGATGAAGAGAGGATGTTGTCGTTCAGTAGTATCAGCGTATCTCTAGGCAGTGCCTATAAACCTTCGCTTAATATGGAAACTATGGAGAATATTAAAGGGCTTACTGCTATAAACTTCTTAAAATCAATATAACAGATAATGGTTGCTTACACAATTTGCAGAAACACTCTTTTATTGTATCATAAATTATATTTACTATAGGCCTTATCCCACATAAAGCACAGACAAAGGCCATTAGAAAAGTATGATTGCAATGAATTTATATTTAATGTGCTTATATGTAGCAGTAAGCATTTTAAGGGCTGTCTAAACTAAACTACTACTACGTTTCTAAACTACTTTATATACACATTTTACATCAGCGGCTGGATTGTCGTAGTCACATATTAATTGTAGTAAACGTTTCATAGATATTACCAATTATTCGTTTATTAATGATGTAGGTTCTGCACTCCAGCATCGAAGAGCTTTTTCTCCCCCGCTTTCCTAATGTAGCTTACCATTTGTAGTCCCTGTCATTATGCGACCCGGTAGCCAGCCAAAAATCTTTGTGGCAGCAGGCTCAGTAGAGGAGGCTTCCAAGATAGCTCCAGGACAGGTGACCTACCAGGAGATTTTCTGGCAGGCCCTGTGTTTATGTCGGTAAGCGATATATCAAGCTCATAGCAGATAGGAAGATCTGAGAGAGAGCATCGTTTATTTTTTTGTCTGTTTTTGTATTGGTTTACCAAAGTTCCACATTGTATGGGAAATCAAATGAAGGGGGAACATGACCTTTGCAAAAGAAAGCTGGATAATTGCACTTTATTTGTACCCTATACAAATGTTATATATGGCAATAACCCATCAATGCCTGCATTTATACCACATGACAAGTGTTCCTAGTAAATATTATGATCAAAGCCAACATTTAGACATTTAAGGAATTATTTCTTGCAAGGGATGGGGAATTCAATGGAACGAAGGATGTTTCTACCTCTGCATTTAATTATCCAACAGTGAAATTCAGTAGAGTAGGTTTAATGTTAATTCCAACCTCAGTCATCCAAGGCTATCCATGCTTTCTCTATATTGCCAAAATGCACATATTGCTCAGCACAGATTGGTATTCAAGGGCTGAGTGACTGATATAGCTGCCTTTTCGTATGTAAATACTTAAATCCTGGACTGTTGGGGCCTTGGGGATAGCCTAATGCCTTAGGGCAAGGGTGTCCAACCTGCTGCGGAGGAGTATGGGAGATGTAGTCCTGCAGCCGCTGGAGGGCCGCAGGTTGGACACCCTTGCCTTAGGGGCTATTTGAAGTGTCTTGCGTAATAGATTCTTACATTTTATTTTTACTTCAAAAATATTTTTCCACCAGATTTTATCATGTGCATTTCCAAGTTATATTCTTGGCATTAATAAAAAAAATGTAATATGTTATTTGATGACCTATAACAAGTTATTAAAGTGTTTCCTGGTAATATAATAATAATGTCAAACCTAATAGTTCGTTATTTCTTATGATGGTTACTGGAATAAGATCTGTGTTAATGTGAAAACCAAGAAATAAAACGGTTGATTTCAGTCTTAATTTCGGTGCATCCATGTGAGACTACATTTACCACAAACATCTGCATAAGCAGACATTATCCAAGTGTGTCTGGAAAATGTTTATCTAATGAGGTGATTCCTTTTCTTGACATCAGAAAGGAAGTCACAAAGAATATCGAATGAGTCTCCTATTTACACATTTCCTACCGCCATGCAACGCTTCTCACCAAGGTAATTTTTTGCTTCAATAATTGTGTAAATATGAGTGGAGTATCATTTACAAAACGTCAAGCGTAGTCAAGTTGGCAGGTAAGACAGTTTAGGACCAAAACTTGTGATTTTGGAGTCAGGAAGGAATTTTACCTCGTTTTGAGGTACAATAAAAAAAAAACCCTTTGATGTGGGTTTTTTTTCCTTCTTCTGGATCAAAAACAGAGTTGAACCTGATCGATATTTCAACCATGTATATGGTCATATGAACAGGATATCACACTAATGCAAAATTTCAGCAATAAGTTATTGTGACATTCAATAAATTTGGAAATTATTCTCATTGGTATATTAATTTATTCACTATAATATAAATGTAAAATCAAGCAGCGTTTAAGAGACCAGTGATCGCATTAGTATGTATAACTTTTACATAATGATTAGTAGTTAGCTAGAATTTGAAAAAGTTGTACAATTATAGTGCTTTCAGAGCAGGAATAAAATCAAAAGTAACTGAGCTCTCGACATCTATTAGAATTTTTGATTACAGCGAGATGCTTTAATATTAGGCATATCGTCCCTATTAGATTTTAGCAATTTATTCTGAACTGTCAGCTTTCATTACACACCAAAACCGAGTTATAAAAATGATGTACAAAATTTGTCTTAAACTGTGAAAATAAATGTTGAGGATTATTTATTAAGCTTATATGTCAGCAAATCTTATAGGGGTAATGTTTAATAAAAGTTTAGAAATTAGCAGTTTAAAAACGATAGGGCAGGGTAATAATGGAACGATAATTGTCATTTTGTCATTGTCACTAGAGATTTCACATGTGTCTGGTGACAATGACATCTCACAGGAGATTTCCTCCAAACCTCCAAAGGTTACCATCTTTTTATGTTAAAAAGGACATTGTTCTACCTCCTTTTCCCAGGAATGAGAAATAACTTTGTTTGTAAAAGAACTGTAAATCCCATAATTATCATGTTTGCATGTTCCAGAAGAAGTTGGCACCCGAGGGCCTGCGAGTAACCTTTTAGTAAGGAGAGCCACCTTTTTCTCCTACCCAACTCTCACTCCTTGCTCATTGAGGTGAGGGGTCTAAATAATATTTAGTGAATTTGTGAGCTGGACTTTTTGTGAAGAGACTCCATTTATTCCCCCAATGACATTGTTTTTTTTTTGATTTTTCATATCTTTGGATATTTTTTATACCTTTATAGGCAGAAGTCTTCTCCAGCCTGGATAGTTGAAGCTTTCTATCCTATTCCTGCCACCGGGAAATGGCAAGGTAAAATTCTCAGGTACGATTTTTTGCTTGTACCTTTTTCAACTATTCCTTTAAGTATGATAAATAAATTAATTATAGCACTGCAAAAAGTTTTCTTCTTTACAGTAAGCCTAATAATAAACAATTTTCCTTAAGTCTTTGTTGTTTTATTGTCCAAATCAAGTCAACATTATTTACTGGCTGGAAAAGCAGAATAGTGAAACATCAATCTTAAAGCAATTTCAGTGCTGAGCTTAGCCCCTGTCTATTTTATATTGTCTCTAAGAAGGATAATGGCACTAAACCTTATTACAGACTATGTACTTAGAAAATATCTTTTTTTTTTTCTAGGAATTTTTTTAATTGCAGTGACTTGTACGATTTGCTTTATTGTCGCTAGTACCAGAAAGAAATTGCTCTTACCGACAAAACCACTGAAAAAAACCAGTTTAGGTTAATTGCGTTAATTAATACAGTATCATTGGCTGGTATTTAAAAGCAAAGCTAACGTGTGGAAACCTAAGGGAAATGTGGTTTCTTCTGCATACGGATACTGTAATACACTGTTTATTTGCATGATTATTTTTTGTTATGTCCTCTGGGTTGAAGGTGACCCTTAACATATTCACTGACAATCCCTAGAAATGCATGCAACATCACATTCTGCATTCATTTCCATTTTGTTCTTGAAGGCAGAAGGGTTTACGAGTAGCACAGTTGGAAAATGGTTAGCCAAAGTATAGGTAAGCTCAAAGGATAAAAGGTTGCAAGACTCGGCGAGGAAAGGAAAAGAAAAACACCAATGTAGTGTTTTAATATTTTTTCTTGGAGGAATTGGGAGAACCAAGGAGTAGTATTTTGCATTGCCACCTTCCTACCAAATACCTCCTACAAAGAACACATTTTGCTGTTTCTGTATCCATGGGTTTTGTAGTTAATGGGGGTACAGTCAAAGGAAGGTCTTGGTGCTAGAAGGGCTCCTCAGTGGTCAGTACTGAGACCCATCATTTCAATTTGTTCATCAGTGATATTACAAGGTCTTAAAGGTAAGGTTTTTTGCAAATGACACAAAGGTCACGATTTGTTTTAAAAGAGGAGAACTGATAGATCACGAGGCCATCGTCTAAAACTAGAGAGCCAGGAGATTAGATGTCATGTGAGCATGTTCTACTTTACTGAGGGTGTAGTGGATTTTAAGAACAGCCTCCCAGTAGAATTGGTAGAGTTTAATAGTGGGGCAATTAAGCATGCATGGAAGAGGCATATCTAAGTCAAGATCAAGGGCTGATTAAGGTTTGAGTCTTTACAGTGGACAGGATGAGCTGAATGGTTCTGCTGTCATATGTTTATTGGGTTATTTCTTCCCAATTAAAATGCTTACATTTCACTGTCCCTTTTACTTTTGAATCCAGCCTCTAGATTTTGTGCTCATTTGAGCAGGTTCTTCCTCACTTCATGTCCTGTTTACCCATTGTACAGTGCTTAGGATTATGATGAGGCGATATAAATAATGATGATAATCATAATAATGTTGCTTTGTCCGTGGGGTGGATCCCACTGAGTAGCCTTCTACAGAAAATATAAAAATACTGTGCTTTCCAGCCTTTGAGCCACATGGCAGTTTGATGTCATGGGGCCCTACATGTAAGACATCTAGCTAAGACCCTGAATGCTGGACCCAGGTTGTGCTGTAGTGCAATCAACATGATCCATGTGGGCACCTTTTTCGGAGCCTATGTCACGTGTAAGAACCTGGAGTGCCTTGTACCATTTCCTGAACTCTGTCACACCTCTTTATATAGGTGATATATAGGAGGTATATAATTTCTGATGTGAGAACGCCCAAATTGCAAGATATGGGACTTACTTGGCATCTATCAAAGTGTTATAGTTTCCAAAATAATAGTGATGATTAAAAAAAAGGATCTACAATCACATATACCCACTGACTCCAGGAACCAAACTCTTCTCATTTCCAAAATATTCACCACATCTGTGCAAATGAATTCTAACCTACTGTCGACCCTCCTGCGGAATACATAAATAAAGAGATAACAAACCGCTTCCTATCAACTTAAAATTAGATTTCCATTCCATCATATGCAAACATTGTAATATTTGTTCAGCTTTAAAATAAGAAACATAAAAACCAAGGCAAGGCACAAAACTAAGGCTTCAACTGTAAGCAGTAAACCCATTCACCCAAAGGTTAAGAGGTTTCAAGTGTGAGAGAGAGATATTGAGTTTTCATTACGTCTTGTAATATTACATTTACATTAAAGCTCCAATAACGCTCCAATATCAAAGAGCCACATTGTTATTTTCTTGTTTTTGTCACGCTCAGTGTACCAGAGGAGACAATATTGCAGAGAGACATTGTGAACCCAAAAAGAGAGAGCCTGTTTGTCCTTGAAGAGTTCTTCACCCTCTCACCTTTCAGGCTTGGGATGAGCTTTTTGGGTTTGAGTGGCTGTGGCACTTTGTGATGATCTTTCAAAGACTGGGGACCAACTCCTAGGGAAAATGAGCAGGATAACCAGAGGCAAGCCGTGGTTCAGGGAACCAGAGTTCAGGATAGTTGTCAGAGACGATGTCAGTAGTCGATGTCAAGCTGGGGTCAAACACAGGATCAATATGATAAGAATGTACTGGGAAAGGATACACAATGACTAGCAGAGGTATGACCATCTGAGGGCATAGTGTGCCGCTCTCTGGGGTTTAAATAGGATTCTTATGAGGATATGGCGCTGAGTGATGTTACTACATAACATACAAGTCTCTTTGGTGTGACGCGGGTGCGTGCAAGGCCGCAACTGGCCACTGTAACAAGAGGGAGCCTGGACATTGGGTGGAAAGGAGAGGGATCCATCGGAGAATCCAGCTGCAGGATTCTCTCTCCAGCAGTGAGGATAGCCCCAACGGCGGAGTAGAGGATGAGCGTCCACAGCACTAGAGGAAGGTCTGCCTCGCTGATGGGCCAGCAGGCATGTGACAGTTTTGAGAGAAAGCTTGTGTCCACCTGAAAGCTCTGTTCTGGAGAACAGGACAACCCTTTAACAAGTCATGGACCCTGGAAGATGATCCCAGTAGGGCTTCTTTATCCCAAGGACACACTGTGGCTATATGACAGAGAAAGCCTTGAGTAGAAGTCTACATCATCAAAGTTCAGGGTCTCACTGTTGATCTTAGCTGAAATAAATCTAGCTTGCTTAGTCAGCTTTGCCATGTCCATGAATGGTTATATTAGATTTTTTATGCTGGCCACTATTTCCATTTATTCTTGGTATTCCCTCTCTATATTTAATGCATAATCCTGCAGTGGGGCACTCCACAGGGTCAATCACTGCCTTTTCCAAGTACTGTATAAAGTACTGCTTGTCAAGCTTTCCTGTCCTGACAGCACATTTGTGATCTTCATTCCGTTATCCCTTTAATACTAAGAATTTCTTGGTGCTTTTAGCAAGCTTGTCACTGACACACTCCAACCTCTGCAATTTGACCATGTGCCATCTGCCCTTCTACTTCTCCTACACAGGATAGTATATTATGTGCTAAAAAAGAAAAAAAAGGAAGTCTGAAACCATTCATAAATTATTTTGAGCTCTCATATTCATGGAGCAACAGCAAATACCTGAGATGGTAAAAAAAGGAAAAATGCATTTAGTAGCAGTTATCGACATTTTGTGGACACAGCAATGCCTTATGATATTTATAATGTACTAGTTATATGCTTACATTTTTTATTGTGTTTTTAGAGATAAGCTTCCTGGATGACTCATGTTTTCTTGTTACATCTCTGAACACTGTTCGTACATGAGGCAATTTGTTTGCTAAACTCGCTTAACTGATGCTATTAAACCCATGGGCTTCATCCTGTCTTGCAAATCAATGCTAATTGATTCTAGAAAGGTTACCAGTATTAACTTTTAGATCCCCAACTATTTATGACATACAAAGTTGTCAGAGTAGTCCTCAACTGCCAATATGTATCGCAAACTTAATGGAACCCCTTACAGCAAAAAAAATAATTAGTTTAAAATTTGTTTACAAGCTTTCCTTCAAGGTCAAACAATAATGCAACATAGCTTTAGTAGTTTCACGGCGGTTGTTGCTAGTTTCTACCCCACCAGTATTCTGGCTAACAAGGTTTGGGTGCTACAGCACCTTGGCCACCAAATCAGGGACATGTCACCCAATAGGGTGATTAGGCACCCTGTTGCTCAGCTGCTCAATGGGCCAGCTGCAATGGTGATTTTTGCATTGCCCCAAAGTCCCATTTATATGCTACAGTGCATCGCAATGAGGAATGGCCCCATATATCACGGCTGGAGTAAGGTTAATGACATTGGATCAGGCCTAGCGTTGCTGGTCCTACATGCTTGCAGGGATTACGTTCTCCTGTTGTGCTGTTGCGTTGTGATTTTTCCTTGTTAGTACTGTCAGTAAAACAGCATATTTTCAAGCTGTTGCAGAGCCTCCTTGACGAATATATAAGTGATATGATGATTAGAACAGCCCCTGGTTATCTCTCCTCTCTCACTGTAATGACTAGCAGCCAGTGTCAGATGGAGAACAAAAAGCAGTTCATACACATACATAAAATATTAATGTTATATTAATGTTTTTTCCCTTTTCATTCCATTCGTCTTCTTTGTAGTATTTCAATATTGACCATACATATCGACAAGCATATTGTGAAGACTATTTTATCTTACCTAACCCAGTTCCTGGATTTGTGTCGAAGAACGTGAAGCAGTGAAACAGGCATTGGGCTGCCTCATGGATCTGCCATTACTCTTCCCAGCTGCCCTTTCTTCTGTTAAAGATAATATTTTGTTTGTGGTGATCTTTTGCTACCTAGATAGTTGAGCTCCGATATACATCAGTTTTACTAATATACTGTACGCGTTGGATCTCCCGTCTTTGTCTTTTTTGTTTGACTTAAAATACAGTTAATTATGACATTTTGCCACTAGATGGAGTTAGGATTTCAATTTTAAAAGAGTTAACACTGTCCTGATATGATACTTTGTTGATTATATAGTGCTCATGTCTTGATAGGGGGCTACAATATCTATTTGTTATCCCTCATTATTATAATTTTTATCTTTTATTTATATAATGCTAACAATTTATGCAGCGCTTAACCCATGTTTAGTATTATTTACACCGTGACGTTGTTAACTGTTAAACTGTAATTATTAACATTTGCAGCACACACAGTCTTTAAAATTGTTCCAGTTTATTGTACAAATTTTGTACGATACACATGTGGCCCACACTGTTGAATTAGAGTCAAAGAAGTTATCACTTTATAGTGTCTGTAATTTTTGTATTACTATTATTTATTGCATTTAATCAAAGTGACATTTTATAGAAATTTTTAATTCCTTTCTTCTTTCGTTTAATAAAGACTACATTTTCAGATTTCTATTTTATCTTTTCGTTATAATTAGGATCACAAATCACCAGGAATTTTCAGAAAGTGCCGTGTACTTTAGGATTTGAAAGCTGCTTTCTTTCTGCAGCAGGCGCTATCTTGTAGGAAGTTATCTAGTCACAGCGGTTACTCTACTGAAGTATCTGATTTTGACTAACACCAAGGAACATTCAAAAAGACTTAAAGACATACCAAAGAGATTGGGGGGGCATAATAATGTAAGGTTTACAACGAAATTAATTTCTGACTGGTAAACACCACCATTATGTTGGTCTTAAGGTGGAGGGAAGGAGTAAGTAAGCTGTTCCCAGGGCCGGCCCTATAATGGGGCAGACTGGGGCAATTGCCCCAAGCGCTTTTTTTTGTTTGTTTTTTGAAGCGGAGGAGAGAGAGAGGGGCACCGAGTGGTTTTCGCTTACCAGCTCGGCGCCTCTCTCTCTCCTCTGCGGCGAGTCTCCCTGTTCGGTCCCGGTGCCGGCTTGTAATGCAGAGCGCCGGAAGTGACGTCAATTTCCGGCGCTCAGCATTACAAGCCGGCACCGTGGCAGAGCAGGGAGACTCGCCGCAGGACTGTTTAAAGGTAAGTACCGGGGGGGGGGATCGTAGATTATGGCGTCGGCGAAGTTTAAAATGCCCCCCCCGACGTCGGCGGGGAGGGGGGGGGGCGGCGTTTTAAACTTCGCCCCAGGCGGCGTTAAGTCTTCGGCCGGCCCTGGCTGTTCCACTGGATTGTTAGATTCATAAAAAATATATACCGTATTTGCTCGAATATGGGCCGTACTCCCCCCCCTTTAAGCCTTTAAAATGGGGTGTGGCCTATAATCACAATTCGTATCGCAGACAGCAGGGTTAGGATACAGATCCCCTGCAGCGCTGCAGGGGACCTGCGTCCTACTCTCCGATACGCTGAGACAGCCTCCCCTGCCAGCACTTTCCACGGGGGGATTGCCGGCACGGGAGATTGTCTAAGCGCATTGCACAGACCTTCACTGGCTGCGGCGATACGCATAAACAACCTCCGCTGTCGGCACATCTGCTCCATGTGCTTTGACAATATCCCTTGCCGGGACTTCCCACGGGGGGAGTGCCGACAAGGAAGATTGTTAAAGCACATCGGGCAGACGTGCCGGCAGCGAAGGTTGTTTACGCTCGCAACGCCGCAGCCGGTGAACGTCTGTGCGATGCGCATTAACAATCTCCCTCGCTGGCACTTCCGCCGCCGGAAGTTGTCTACGTGTATTGCGCAGATATCCCCCGCCGGCCCCGCTAGACACCCGGGAGTCTGCATTGGTAAGTCTTGGGGGGGGGCATATCTAAGGGGCAGAGTGGCAGCCTATCTCGGGGGGGCAGAGTGGCAGCATATGTCGGGGGGGGGCAGAGTGGCAGCATATCTATTCTAAGTTGGTTTTTTTTTCTAAGAATCTAAATCGAAACATTTTCTGAGAGACATTATATAGCTACAATACTTCTAGTAACCACAAAAAGCTATCTTTTATTGGTGTAAAACCAGCTCCTTGGAGCACTTTACGCTGACATTTTGGTAACAGAGCATAAAAAATCTAAATACAACAGTGTTCCATTGCTTGATATTTAATTCTACCTTGTATTAAAAGGAATGAATGTAGCAAATGTGTGGTCGCTACTTATAAATGGTATTGAAGTATTAATGCTATCTGGTTCTTGGATTGTGAGAATGAAAATTGACGCTAAAATATAAATTACTCTTCTAAAGCGTGCTGTAACTGTCATAAACGATTATGTAAAAGATTTATAATGTGAAGAAGTAGAGTTTTGCATGTGTTTTAAGGTCAATCTTTTCTTGCTTACTCGTTGTTATTTCTGGATCAGTGAGTTCTACATACATACTAACACACATATATTTTATTTATTGGAAATGGTTTTTTAGGGTTTTTTCATTCAAGAGTTTCAATTAATAAAGTAATATTAATAACCAAAAAGTGGTGCATTTAATGATCCCTGAGATAAAAATAGAAAAATTAGAAATGACTCACAGAGCCTCACAAGTGCTGCTCTGTAAATACACCATTTTTGAGCGTCTCCAAAATAAGTTGCCACAATGCCTCAAATGCAACCTCCTGGAAACTTCCATTGCCTGGATTGCCACAAAATAAGTTAAAGGCCAAGCATGTTTCCCCTGAAGAAAAATTGGTTGTGTTGGGTAATTCTTTTTCAAATTCAGCCTTTAGTGAATAGAGCCTACACTATCATAATACTTCGCCCCAGGCGGCGTTAAGTCTTCGGCCGGCCCTGGCTGTTCCACTGGATTGTTAGATTCATAAAAAATATATACCGTATTTGCTCGAATATGGGCCGTACTCCCCCCCCTTAAGCCTTTAAAATGGGGTGTGGCCTATAATCACAATTCGTATCGCAGACAGCAGGGTTAGGATACAGATCCCCTGCAGCGCTGCAGGGGACCTGCGTCCTACTCTCCGATACGCTGAGACAGCCTCCCCTGCCAGCACTTTCCACGGGGGGATTGCCGGCACGGGAGATTGTCTAAGCGCATTGCACAGACCTTCACTGGCTGCGGCGATACGCATAAACAACCTCCGCTGTCGGCACATCTGCTCCATGTGCTTTGACAATATCCCTTGCCGGGACTTCCCACGGGGGGAGTGCTGACAAGGAAGATTGTTAAAGCACATCGGGCAGACGTGCCGGCAGCGAAGGTTGTTTACGCTCGCAACGCCGCAGCCGGTGAACGTCTGTGCGATGCGCATTAACAATCTCCCTCGCTGGCACTTCCGCCGCCGGAAGTTGTCTACGTGTATTGCGCAGATATCCCCCGCCGGCCCCGCTAGACACCCGGGAGTCTGCATTGGTAAGTCTAGGGGGGGGCATATCTAAGGGGCAGAGTGGCAGCCTATCTCGGGGGGGCAGAGTGGCAGCATATGTCGGGGGGGCAGAGTGGCAGCATATCTCGGGAGGAGCAGAGTGGCAGCATATCTATTCTAAGTTGGTTTTTTTTCTAAGAATCTAAATCGAAACATTTTCTGAGAGACATTATATAGCTACAATACTTCTAGTAACCACAAAAAGCTATCTTTTATTGGTGTAAAACCAGCTCCCTGGAGCACTTTACGCTGACATTTTGGTAACAGAGCATAAAAAATCTAAATACAACAGTGTTCCATTGCTTGATATTTAATTCTACCTTGTATTAAAAGGAATGAATGTGGCAAATGTGTGGTCGCTACATATAAATGGTAGTGAAGTATTAATGCTATCTGGTTCTTGGATTGTGAGAATGAAAATTGACGCTAAAATATAAATTACTCTTCTAAAGCGTGCTGTAACTGTCATAAACGATTATGTAAAAGATTCATAATGTGAAGAAGTAGAGTTTTGCATGTGTTTTAAGGTCAATCTTTTCTTGCTTACTCGTTGTTATTTCTGGATCAGTGAGTTCTACATACATACTAACACACATATATTTTATTTATTGGAAATGGTTTTTTAGGGTTTTTTCATTCAAGAGTTTCAATTAATAAAGTAATATTAATAACCAAAAAGTGGTGCATTTAATGATCCCTGAGATAAAAATAGAAAAATTAGAAATGACTCACAGAGCCTCACAAGTGCTGCTCTGTAAATACACCATTTTTGAGCGTCTCCAAAATAAGTTGCCACAATGCCTCAAATGCAACCTCCTGGAAACTTCCATTGCCTGGATTGCCACAAAATAAGTTAAAGGCCATGAATGTTTCCCCTGAAGAAAAATTGGTTGTGTTGGGTAATTCTTTTTCAAATTCAGCCTTTAGTGAATAGAGCCTACACTATCATAATACAGATTTAAAGTGGCAATGTAAATGGCAGCTGACAATTTTGTACAGAAGAGGAAAACAAATCTGTCCCGATCTCATACGAAAAATGATAATCACTTGATCGACAATTTTATTTAATTACAATATGGATCCATGAATGTCCTTTATTGAAGAATTCCACCTTAGGACACCCTGAGCCGATACTGAGATCGCACATACCTCTGTTGTATAAATGGGTCTAGTTTCGAGGGAGATCTCCCCAACCAGGCCATTGTGAGCTGCAGTGTGCCAGGTGGCTCATTACCTGATGGGATAGCAGCCCAGTGGCTGTCATCCCAGGATCTAAATAACAATATGCCATTGTTTTCCAGGGATATATCTCTGGAAAATAAGTTTAGCATAGATGTCAACCCTGTTCAGGATATAGACATTTTCTGCATGTTTTCTATTATATTTGAGTGTTGTACATGGTCACCACACACACACACACACACACATATTTTATCTCTTTTCATAACTAGAACAAAACATGCATACTATTTTAGATGAGAAGTACCATGAGTACTATGTGTACTTCTAACATCAAGTTCAACATAAATATACAAATATGTATGAAACCAGAACCACAGGCTACCAGATCAAACAACTGCAGTCACAGGAAAAATACAAATTGAGTATTATGTAGGAGAATTAAAAACAGTTGGTGCCTGGAATGTTCCAAAGAGGGAAAAAGCATATGGGCTGTTGAATTAAAGATGATCATGATGACGATGATCATCTTGTGGACTTTGCCACACTGATTTGTATGTTTTAATTGCAATTCCACACAAGGCCACCAGGGTGTCTAGAATAACTGGGACTACTTATGTCTTTCTGTGCTTCTTTTGTAACTTTTTAATGCTTCTCCAACCAGTAAATATGCTCTAGGTAAGAGTGGATAGTGTTCATTAACGATATCATTTGTGCAATGTGTTTTGGACTCTGTTATTAGGCAACTTGGGTGAGTGTTATCAGTCCTCCACTATGGGAGCGCAAATCCAGTCCTACAAGGCACGTGTAGTATATAGTAATGGTGCAGAGGCACATTGCAGATAGCATATTAAGGAACTTAAACTTGAAATAATTTAGCATTATATTTAGATAATGTATATTTTGTTACTTATTAACATGTAATTAACATGTTTACATATGTGAAGAAAAAAAATGTTTACTTTTAATTTTAAGCATAACATAGTTGATAGTTGTGCTTTTTCTGGCATAAATTAGATCCTGTTCTCATGTTCTTATATATTTATTAAGAATTATTAATAAAGACATCACTTTCTCACAACATCTTGACAGCTTTTCTTTGGCAAGCAACTATATAGACTTGAACAAATCATTGCCTTAATTTCATTTTCTGCGTATGTATGGTTTAGCTTATGATATCTTAATTGTTAAAACAAATACAAGTAATCAACAGCACCTATCAGAACTGCAGTCTCCACAGGAGCAGATATCTGCTTTATGCTTCAGTCTTGAGTTCTGGACTTGTTAAGCTTACATAATATCTATAGAATATAAAAAATATTTGAGGTAATCATAATGACCACTCTCAATCACACCTAACTTCAAATGCATATCACGCTCCATTACCACACCTGTTTATATTCAAACACACTTCACATTCACTATGTCCAAGAATACTCAGGGGGTTCTTCCAAATAAAAGTTGAAAAAAAAGAATGAATTCATCTTCTCCAAACTAAAAAAATGGCAGCTGGTTTTGAGGGAACATTTATACATACTCCTGTGCACCAGCTGCCCCCAGTGTTTGGATGATGCATTGCATCCGCTATACACTTGAATGGTGTTCAAAAACCTCTGTTTTGTTTTTTTACTCTTTATGCTGGTTGACTCCCCTGCTAGTTGCAAAGTTAATTTTCGACCTCACATTTTGCTCACATTGGCTTATTTTGTTTCAATTTATATACAGTAGAGTTTCCTGCAGACAAGTGCATGCAAGTTGTGATTTTTTTGCAGGTGCAAGTTGTGAGACTTTGTTGCTGCAAAGTTGCATTTTCTGTCAACTTCTGGCAAATTCTCACAGTTTAATGAATAGCAGGATCTGTATACATAAATTTGTATATTTGTTATTTATGTGTTAACTTGCCCCAATTAAATTGCACAGTGCTGTGTAATTTGTTGGTGCTTCATAAATAAAAGGCAATAATTATAGTCTCTCTTAGGAAACATTCATGTAATCTTTTCACAGTTTTCATTACTAGGAAAAGTTCTGCAATATTACTTGACTCATATAGAACAAATCTCTGAGAGTAGAATCCAAGATAATTTGCTGTAACTGCTATTGCTTTATATTGCACGGGGATTTCTGGCCTGTAGTGTACTATGGTGTACATTTAAACACCGTGACAAGAGCAGCTTGAAATAACATCATTGATATGTAAATTGTTTTTTTTCCTCTTTTTTTAATTCATTGCCAGTAACGTTTTGCAATAAAATAGTTAAAGGCTGCTCTGTGCGTGCAAAAAAAGAAGACAAAAATGGAAGACAACCCACAATGATGATGAATGACCACATCAATATTAAAGTGATCTTTAAATATTAACTACATCATTAATGAGCTAGTGAATTTGGGGCTGAGGTTGAAATACATGTTATATATTTAAACGTGTTAATGGTTTTACTGAGAACTCAATAAAACGTACATCATCCAGTGTCCAAACCAATATTGTAGTAAACAATAATTGATTTATTCACTTTTAACTAGACTTGGGCACCAGGGGGCTCTTCGTGTTTGTCTTCGGGAAAAAAAAAATCTTCGTATTCCGCGAATATTCGCCTGTTCCTGTCTTCTCTTCGGGCGAATATTCGTGGACATTCTTCGTGTTCGGTTTTTCTTCGTTTTTTCCGGTTAAGGGGTTAATACGGGGTTAACGCGTACCGCAGCAGCTCTGGCGCCAGGAGTTTAAATGTCCGTATGAGCAACTCTATTGGTCGTCAGCAGGGGGCTCGTCTGCCAATGTTTGATGGCATCAAACATTGGCAGACGAGCCCCCTGCTGCCGACCAATAGGGTCGCTCGTACAGACTGTTAAACTCCTGGTGCCGTAACTTGTCCGGCAGATACCATTGGTCTCCCTGTTCTATCATTTATTAACTGAAAGACCAGGGAGACCAGTTGGATCTGCCGGACAAGTTGCTTCATTAGGGGTTAACTTTTTAAAGTCTGTACGAGCGACTGCCCTGTAACCCGTGACGGCGAACCTGCGGATTTCCACTTCCGTGAACTGCCGCGATGCCAAGGTAAGTTAGAAGGGACCGGGGAGAGTGGTAGACGAAGACGAACACGATCACGAAGATCTTCGTGGTGTGTGTCTTCGTCTTCGCCTACGTTTTACCGCTGTTGTCTTCTCTTCGGCGTGTCTTCGGACCAAACACGAAAACGCACTCTTCGTGTTCGTTTTCATGTTCACCCGAAGACGAATGCACAAGTTTACTTTTAACTATGAAAACAAAAGGGATGGATTTATATTGCATATGCGGTAAGAATTTTTGATACATTCCTTTACATACATTGGCATAACGGGTCCCTCTTGTTATTCTTATTATTTATTATTATCTTTTGTTTATCTAAAGTTGTGTGACCCCACACATTAGTGTAAGTGCATGGTGCAGGTGACCCATTTTCCCCAAACATTTCTATTCAGGGTGGCCTGTTACACCATATGTGAAGGGATGTGTTTGGGGAGGAGGCATTTAGGACCCCCCCAGAAGTCTCTTAGGAAGCCCTGGCATTTTTGTTATGCCCCTGTTTCTATATTGAGAAGTGTACGGGGGGGGGGGCAGTCAGGACACATTTTTATCCTGTGGGATGTTGGTCACCATATTCTGGTGACAGCCTTTTAAAAAAGCATAAATTAAGCTGTTTATAGGGTTAAGGTAAACCCTGCACTACATGGCATGACATAAAATACACAATCTTGTAGTCCACAAAAAGTAATCAGCCCAGCTTTCAAATTAGCTTTCAAATTACAATATATATATGGATTTGTATTTTTAATTACTGTTTTTTTCATTTATTGGGAGAAGGGGCTATAGATGGGGCATCTGTTTTGTCACGATTGGTTCTGCCCGTACAACTTGTATATCACTACTATCAACTGTCTTTTATACTCAAGTGAAAGTGAATGCCAGAAGAATCAACTTGACTGTAGTACAGCTCTAAAAAATCAGTGACTCAGGGATTTATTAATCTCCAAATGCTTGCGAGTTGTAAATCGGAATCGGAAAAAGTATTCTAATTTGCAAATTTCTGCTCAGTTTAACATCCTCACCTTTTACAAAGTTACAAAGTGTATTTTCTCCATAGAAAACCACCAAACCACCAGATATGCATTTAAAATGCCACTTACATGCAACAATGGCTGCCTTCAATGATTATGATACAGTCGTGGCTAAAAGTTTTGAGAATGACACAAATACTAATTTTCACAAAGTCTGCTGCCTCAGTTTAGATGATGGCAATTTGCATAAACTCCAGAATGTTACGAAGACCGATCAGATGAATTGCAATCAATTGGAAAGTCCATTTTTGCCATGAAAATGAACTGAATCCTAAAAAAACATTTCCACTGCATTTCAGCCCTGCCCCAAAAGGACCAGTTGACATGTCAGTGATTCTCTCGTTAACACAGGGGAGAGTGTTGATGTGGACAAGGCTGGAGATCACTCTGTTATGCTGATTGAGTTAGAATAACAGACTGGAAGCTTTAATGGAGGGTGGTGCTTGACATCATTGTTCTTCCTCTGTTAATCAGGGTAACCTGCAAGGAAACATGTGCTGTCATCATTGCTTTGCACAAAAGGGGCTTCACGGGCATGGATATTGCTGCTAGTAAGATTGCACCTAAATCAACCATTTATCGGATCATCAAGAACTTCAAGCAGAGAGATTCACTTGTTGTGAAGAATGTGTCAGGGCGCTCAAGAAGGTCCAGAAAGCACCAGGTCTCCTAAAGTTGATTCAGCTGCGGGATGGGGGCGCCACCAGTGCAGAGCTTGCTCAGGAATGGCAGCAGACATGTGTGAGGGCATCTGCACGCACTGTGAGGCGAAGACTTTTGTATAATGGCCTGGTGTCAAGAAGGGCAGCAAAGAAGCCACTTCTCTCCAGGAAAAACATCAAGGACAGACTGATATTCTGCAAAAGGTACAGGGATTGGACTGCTGAGGACTGGGGCAAAGTCATTTTCTCTGATGAATCCCCTTTCCGATTGTTTGGGGCATCTGGAAAAAAAGCTTACCTGGAGAAGACAAGGTGTGCGCTACCATCAGTCCTGTGTCATGCCAACAGTAATCATCCTGACACCATTCATGTGTGTGGTTGCTTTTCTGCCAGGGAAATTTTGCCTAAGAACACAGCCATGAATAAAGAATGGTGCCAACACATCCTTAAAGAGCAACTTCTCCCAACCATCCAGGAACAGTTTGGTGACGGACAATGCCTTTTCCAGCATGATGGAGCACCTTGCCATAAGGCAAAAGTGATAACAAATCATCAAAACTTTGGGTCCATGGCCAGGAAACTCCCCAGACCTTAATTGCTTTGAGAACGTGTGATCAATCCTCAAGAGGTAGGTGGACAAACAAAAACCCACAAATTCTGACAAACTCCAAGCATTGATTATGCAAGATTGGGCTGCCATCAGTCAGGATGTGGCCCAGAAGTTAATTGACAGCATGCCAGGGCGGATTGCAGAGGTCTTGAAAAAGAGGGGTCAACACTGCAAATATTGACTCTTTGCATAAACTTAATGTAACTGTCAATAAAACCCTTTGACATTTATAAAAACATGCTTGTAATTATACTTCAGTATACCATAGTAACATCTGACAAAAATATCTAAGAGCAATGAAACAGCATACTTTGGGAAGACCAATACTTGTGTCATTCTCAAAGCTTTTGGCCACAAAAGTACATAGGGCATTATACTGTCTGCAGGCATATATTTGACCAATTTGACCAATGTTACGTGTGCATTTTAATTCTTATTTATTTTTGTTATCTTGGTAACATTTATTTTACTACCATTCTGTTCAAAACGATTAACCCGTTAATTCAGTGATGATTTGGTATATTACAATTGCAATTTTTGACATGTTTTGGTCTGCACATAAATTCATTAATCTTCAATAGTCTAATTAGAAATTAGAAACACAGAAACATAAAATCTTATGGCAGATACAACATTTTTAGTCTACCTAGCTTGGCCAATAAATTAATTAAATTAAGATTACATTTTATTGCATCAAGATTAGTTAGTTGATGCAAGTAGCATCCGAATATTATTTTAGTCGTGGGTTTGTATAGTTTTTTGTGCCAAAAAGCTTTCTATGTAACATCAGGCTAATTAACATTAAAACAGATTTAATTGGATCTCATTCAATAGACTTGGCTCTTAGTGAAAACAAGTTTCAAGATTTAGTGAAGTGGAAATCTGGTGCTGACATAAGGGATTGAAGAAGTGTTGGTATCTCTTATTAGAAAGGAGGGTTCTAGAATAATTGACCCCTTGAGAATACCGCAATTGTTGGCCAATGTATGCCTATGCATTGATACAAAGGTATAGGATTACAAAAATCCAGTTTCAATAAGTACAATACCAGTGGCGTTACTACAAGGGTCGTAGCTGCAACGGGGCCTGTGCCTCTAGGGGGCCTGTTGCAACACCTGCGACCCCTTCTTCCTGTCTCCTCGTACCAGTGCAAATTTTTTAAAAAGGCCCTTCCGTCCTCGACCGCACTGATCCAGGTCAGAAGGGCCCTTTCTAAATTATTTTGGACCAGCATGGAGAGACAGGAGTGTATTGGGGGTCACGTGATGTCACATGACCCCGAGGTAGGATGTATATATACTGTATGTGTTTGTATATATAAATATGGATGTGTACATGTGTGTGTGTGAGCATGTATGTGTACTTGTGTGTGTGAGCACGGATGTGTAGGTGTATGTGAGAATGTATATGTAAGTGGGGTGAGGTGGAGTGTGTGTTAGTGTGTATGAGTGTGTGTAATTTGTCTAAAATGTGTTTACATTTGTTGTATGTTGGAAGGGGACAAAAGGCAAAAAAAGGCACAGACAAAGTGTTTGGGGGCAATGATGGCACAAACTAGCTGTTGAAGTTGGGGGGCCCGGGGCAATTTTCACACAAGGGCCCTGTGGTTTCTAGTTAAGCCCCTGTACAATACTTTAGCAAGCAAAAAAAAAGAGAAAATTAAGGCAAAATTAGTTTGCACATGAACCTTTTCACCTTACATTCCACTTTCAATAAATGTTATTTAATACTTGATGATATTGCCTATGACTTCACCGATGACACCAAAGACAATATCTCAAATGACATCATCCATAACAATGCAGCTGACATCCCTTAATGACATTATTCAGTTATTAATATGTTTGTGTGCTCTTGTTTTCATTAAGGTAACCTGAACTGATCGATGATTTTAAACTGCCAGCTTAAATGAATTGTATTTTTAGTAATCAAGGTTGAGCAAAGATGTCGTGATAATGCTAAAACCGCCAGCATCCTTAAGTGTAAAATAATCTTTGTTCGTAAAGGAATAAGGTGTAATTAAACTGAACAATAACTTTGAACTCCCTGGGTAAATAGCCTTTCACAATCAGTCATTTTTATTATTCCTATTGTAATTACATTTATATGATTTGTATACGGAGGCTGAACCTTCTCTACCCACCCTTAAACTTTTTCTTGTGTATAATCTATTAGTCATATAATATGAGTAATGCAAACTCAGAATAAGTGCTCATTTGCTGACTTGACAAGTCATACATACTCTTTGCTGAATATGTTTAAAATATTTAGAGGAATTCTGTATGACATTGCTGTCTAGCACTGTTTTCAACTCAAGTGCTGGTCAAAAAAGTAGGTCACTCTCCAGAGATTGTGATGCTGGTGACGAGGAGCTGCCTGGGTGGTGACAGTAGTTCTGGGTTTGGCATTAGGGAGTCAAAGGTAGACATTATATTTTTGGACCCATGCTCTCAGAGTTATTGGTTGACTTTTTATGCTAATTGGAAGGCATATCTAAATATCTGTTCATTGATGTAAGAAGAATGACGATGAGGTGACTTCAGTGGGAGGCAGGTGAACCAAATATGAAGTGGTCCAGTAACTATTATAGATGGACACAACCGCCCAGTCAAACAGCTAAATTGAGGTTGACCAATTTAATATACATATACGTCTCAAGCAGTGGTGGAACCAACCAATGGTAAAGCTTTACCAATATTGTTGAATAGTTATACCATAATGCATATATATATATTGATCAAGACTAATTTGGCTAAACCATAGTGTAACCATATTTTAAGGACGGAAATAATTAAAAATGAAAAACAAGAAGCAGATCTAAAACGGAAAGGACCATAAATGCTTTTTGAGAACTTTAAGAGAGGCTTCAAATTATGCAAGGAGACAACTGGCCAAACCAGCCAATGAAACTATGATTGGCAAGCAAAGTAAAGTTATATAGTAAATAAAAAAAAAACTTTGATTATGTAAATAGAGGAGCCTTTGAGGGTGAGCAATGATAACGATAAGAAAGCTATCAACAAAATAACTTAAAGGGGGAACAATCTTTGTGGTAATGTATGACCATGTAGACCCCAAGAGTCAAGATTGCTTTTCCGACTGGTATACATAAGTGGGTGTCAATTACATATATATTTGTCTATCCATATACCATATATCCCTCTATCTTGTTATCCCAATTAAGATCAAACATACATCTTTATATTGTATTGTGCATACTGTATAAATGTAAGAGGCAGAAAAAAGCAAGTGATTTCATAATTCTAATTATCACATATTACCTTATGTTTGGGTAGTTTTCATGCATCTTTAATCTCACAGTACAGAACACTCAAATCCCTAAAATTAGTCATTGTCATATCATTATTTTAGCAGAAAAAAATAGCATAAATGCGGGATTCTGAATTCCATTGCTTGTTTGGGTTCACTTAATTTATATCAAGATCAAAACTGAGAGATGTACATGGCAGGCTTTTTCTTTGGCTTTAGGTTAATTGGTCAAATTTGAGGAAATGAAATCTGACACAATGCATCGCCTTTCAGCATTTTGCACAGGTTTTTTTTTATAAACCTTAGTTTACATAAATTCTATTTGTTGGTGTATTTACTTTTCTATTTCAGTCTGTAAAACAGAATTATTATAACTACTGTCCAAAATTATCTAACCAGAGTTGGTAGTATGGCTTGCCCCTTGTGTTGCTCTCATTTTAACTACCTTATCTTTGTTATGTTGTTTTTCTTGTAATTTCATGTCTAGTCAATAGGACATCTAGTGAAAGACTGCAGATGGCATTTCCACGATGACTGTATCATTTCTGGAGTCCTTGTCGGACTTTTCTGTGCCTTCCTCTTTGATAAACTTGTTTAAGATAAGATTTTCGCATCCGGGAAGTTCAAGTACTTAGATCAGATAGCAGAAGGTAGATCAAATTTGTACCGTCATGCTGATTGATTTTAGGACATGGCCTTCACATATGGAGGAGAGTACAGAAGACACTACTAAAATACGAATTCCTTCCCTTGCTCACTGGCCTACCAGTGCAGTTTCACCAACCCATTCTGAACACTTCTGGCCCCCCCAAAATGTTTTCCCTTCATACTCCTATGTTTTCCCTTCATACTCTATAGGCTTCCCATACCATCCAGAAGTAAATGCCCGAGCAAAAATGAATCCTGGCCTGTAGAAAGTGTACTAACCATGGCAATGCCCATTCTTCATTGTCTATGCCCCCACAAGGCTATTAATATATAATGTATGTTCCTACACAACCAGCAACCATTTTTCAACTCATTATTTTTAGTATTATCTTGGGAAGGGGCCTGAGCAATTGCTGTCCCATTAATAACCCCATATCCTTTGTGCTTGGGATTGGATGATTAATATACTGATATTAAGCACACAAAATGGAAGAAAGGGGGAGGGGCTGGGCCACCCCTACCACTTTAGGTATTATGAACTCTACTATCATTACATGTATTTATATAGTGGCAGCAGATTCCATATGACTCTTACAGTGAAAATATTTATCAAAGCCAATTATAATTCTGGTATGGAAGGATCTTACGATTTATGGTGAGATAAATATGATAGTTGGACATCTCAGACCAACTGAGACGAGTTTGCCAACTTGACTACAGCTTCAGAGAGGGACATTAAGAAATGTCAGCACACAGATTACTTTTGTTTCAATTTCCCTCTAATCTCACTGCTTTAGAGGATGGTAAAACTAATTTAAACCACATTAAGGAAGCTTGGAGCTAATTGGAGAGGGTTGCTCACAAGCACAGACACCAGGGAAAGCACAAAAGAAAAAGCTGTTGGTGAAAGAGAAATGCGTGAGGGAGGCTGTTTGGCTCTTGGCCACAATCTACAAATCAGTTTAGCCCAAGGGGCAATTGCCCCTCAACCCCTTACCAGTCCTTCTCTGGTGATCTAGAACCTAAAGGAAGGTACCCAGCAGTTTATGTATAAAGTGTTGGTGAATTATGTGCTATTCTAATGTGCTCTGTATATCCAGCTGCTGACCACTGGGAGATGCTGACAATACCTAATGCACATTCGTGACAGCTTGTTCTTTATGTAACATTAAATGCAGTATTAACAAATCCCAAAGTAAGCATTTTCATAATTTGTCATTTTTATTAATTTATTTTACAGTTTTCTGCTAAATGACTGTGAAAATAGCTCTTAAGGGTAAACAGAAGAACATATCAGTTTCTGGTTGAGATGAAGCATTAGCATGGTAATAAATCAGGATTATAAATTATGTTAGCAATTAAGATGACATCATATCTGAATTGATTTTTATTTTGCAGCAATGGAAGTTCCCACAGAAGTGATGCAGGCACCAAGCTGTATGCTCTATTTTTAGTCTATAATGTATAACAAAATAAAATGTTTTTTTGTCCTACTTAGGAGCACTCACAAGTGTAAATGCTTCATTACTTCTATTGTCATCCTTTATTAGCTGCTACTACATTTTGAAAAGGAGATTTGAAAAATAACAATGTAATTTCAAAATGCTTTTAAAATGCATTATAACGGATATTGCATACGAATTCATTCACATCTAGTACACAGTTTGCATTTAGTGAACGAGAAAGATAAAACAAATTAATTATTCATGATGATTTCAGGAAAAGGATGAAAGGAAATCTCACAATTATACAGTAAGCCTAAATGCCAAATGCGCATCCAAACAAGATATCCTCATCGGGACACAGGTCACAGTACAAACATAAATCAGATAAAGGTGTTAGAATGCGACTGCATTAAAAAGCTATTGACTCCTCTACTTGTCAATATCAAAACCTAAATCACCCACCCATGTGAAAACGTAACCCCCCCGCCCAAACCTAATAACCGCCTGTGTCACAATTGGTGGCAACAACTGCAATAAAACCTTTGCCATAACTGAAAGTAGGTTTTTTACATTGCTGTTGAGGAATTATGACCCATTCTTCTTGAGATATTTGTTTTTCATTCAGCCACATTGGAGGGTTTTCAAGCATGAACTGCCTTTTTTAAGGTCATGCCACAGCATCTAAATAGATTTCAAGTCAGGACTTTGACTATGTTTGACTGTTGGTATGATGTTCTTATTTTGTAATGCTGTGTTAGCTTTACTCCAGATGTAATGGGACCCATGTATTCCAAAAAGTTCCACATTTGACTCATTAGTCTACAGATCATTATTCCAAAAGTATTGGGGTCATCAAGGTATTTTTGGCAAATATGAGATGAGCTTCTGTGTTCCTTTTTGGTCAGCAGGGTTTTGCAACGCTCACATGGATGCCATTTTTACACAGTCTCTTTCTTAAGGAAAACTTCTCACGAACAGTTAACTGAGGCAAGTGTATTTTGTTAGGTTAGTCTGGGTTCTTTTTTGTTAGTGTTCATGTGTAAGTGTTAGAGTGAATGTGTATATGTATAAGGTGAGTGTACGCTGGTGCATATATTGGTTACCTGGGGCAGGAGCCACTCGGCTTTAACTCCCCCTATAGGCCACTAAAATGGTATATGGTTAGCAGGATAAAAATTATTAGGAAAGACTAAGGAATCTCAACATTCCTGAATGGATTTAACAAAAGTATGTAATGAAGTACAAAAGTATATTTCTAAGGAGGAGACATGTGAGGGCAAGAGGTAATAGTCAAAAATGAGTCAACAGCTTAGATGTATTGTAAGAAAGTAATAATGCCTCCCAGCATTGGTGGTAGAGGCTAAAACAGTGAAGGAATTTAAACATGCATGGGAGAGATATATGGCTTTCCTGAATAAAAGACGACACCAAGGATCGACTGAGGTCTGAATTTTCACAGTAGAAATAATGGACTAAAATTGGCTAAATTGGCCAAATGGTTCTTATCTGCTGTCAAATTATAGGTTTCTATGAACCAAGTTGGGTGCCCAGTGATCAGTGAAGATAACAATATTATGGAGTGGGGATTCTTTTTGGTCCTGTACAAAAGAGCCACATCATTTTATATTTCTTTCAATCTACTGCTAGGAGAAGGCAACATGGAATTTGTGAATGGTAATACTACTCCAGCTTCAGGTTCTAACCCAAGAGCAACAGTAACTCAGGGGTTAATTGATATCTGAACAGGTATTGATTTTTAGCTCCACGCACCTAGACTGTAAAGAAGCTGATTTACATGAACTCAAGACAAATTGTTTTCAAGCTTGCCATTGAGCTGGCTTTCATTAATATGAGAGATGGATATTTTGAAAAAATGCAGCTGTATTGTTATTTCCCTTTCCAAATCACATTTTATCAATGATTTTGTGTGCTATGATGCAGTAGGTATTTTCTTATCTGTATTTTACAAAGGTAGCGTTAGTATCACATCAGTACAGAAATACATTAATATGCCATACAATGGACACATACGGATGTTATATTTATATCCATGTGCCTCCATTATAGGTTAAGTAAACAATGTAGTGAGAATAACTGGTTCCTTTGTTCGGTCTCTAGTATCTTTACATGTTACATGGCAATTAAACTAAAAATAGGTCATTCTGTCGCACATCCTTGTTCCATAAGAAGATAAAGCAAACAGCTGAAAAAACATGAAAAAAGTAAAACATGCAGAATATGAAAGAGCTCCATCGCAGGGCCATGTTGCAAACCTGATCCCCAATCATCTTCCTCTTGTTGGGCTACACTGCCCACGTGGTCATATGCACCCCCTTCATTCCCTCCCTGGATAAAGCTGGATCTTCAAGGCCCCCCTTCGAACAGAGTAACCACAGAAATCTTCAAGGCAAAGGGGTAGCAGCCAAAATGCACAGGCAAACCCCCTTCCTCACCAAAGTAATGAGTCCTTGGGGGGCCTGGCTCTACTGCACTACTGCAGCATTTCTAGTTAAAAGAATCTGTTTCAAAATCATAATAAAATAACTTGTAGAAAAAGTAATCGTGGGCATGTAAAAAATATTAGTGTTAATGCATGCCCCAGCACACGTCACCCTTCAGCCACCAGCCATATACTTGGGCAGAGAGAGAGAGAAAATGTAAAAAGTGTATGAAGGGTCCTGGGTTGTGCTCAGTGTATTTACCAGCCGTACAGCGTGAATGTAAGTTTCGTACCCACAAACCCCTGCATACTAATTGGAGGGTTCTGAGAATACATCAGTCTTCATAACCTTCTTAAGGACCAAGTGTTTCCTACTCACTCAAAACTGGCTTAATTGTGTTTATTCAAAGACAGGGCATACATACATGGCATTTATTATCATTATTATCTTTTATTTATATAGCGTCAACAATTTACGCAGCACTTCTTACAATACATATATTCAAGGAGTATGACAAGACGAGAATTGACAGACTAGGACAAACCGATACATTAGGTGGAGAGAGCCCTGCCCGCAAGCTTACAATCTTGAGAGAATGGGGTGAGGACAAACATAAGGAAAAGCAGGCATAACATGAGTACAGTCAATAATATTAAGGTCAATTTGTGGCAGTCTCGGACAGTGATCTGGGCATAAAGGGTGGGAAAAGGGATCAAGAAAAGGATGTTACAAAAGTCCAAATGTTGAGGGGATCGGGTGAGTGGTTGTGTGGTGGTTAGTCCTCCTCCTCAAGATGACAATGATAAGTGATCAAGCTCAAGGTCAATTTGTGACAGTCTCGGACAGTGATCTGCTCCCTACTAGGAATCCAGCATTTTCTTGCAAACCACAAAACATCCTTAAAACAACACATTAGACGCCAAGGTTCTTCAATGGCACCTTCCGTCCATTTAGAACAGAGTGGTAGGAGAGGAGCTTCCTTTCCACAGAGTATTGATGAGCGTGCAAAGAAAGCTGGCTTTATGCGCATGCAAAATCTATAGTATTGTTTTTCAATGGTTTTCATATGATATTTGTTTTAATTTTGGATACAATTTTTTAGATATGTATAGATATGTTTTTATGGTGGAACGACTTTGGAAATCCACAGTAGTAACTAGGTAAATGTTCATTTTTGGCATGAGAAGCAATTATTTCACAAGTTGTACAACACTGCTGGCTTCCCATCTGTCCTGGGATATAAAGTCTGCACAGACATGACTAATAATGCATCAATGCATAATGAGGTGAACTACATAATGAGGTGAGCCTGGTGAAACACAAAAGCATTTCTTTATGTAGGTTACATAGGATGCCAGGTGCAAAACCACTGATGCAGTGCAATCCCTGGGGGGTCTTCTGTTTATTCCATATACATCAACCTACTTTTGTGCTTATAGACCCTATGAAATGTAAATGTTCTATAGATGTAAATTTGATATACATTAACATTGTAACATGATGTTTGATGTACATTATCGCGTGGTACGTACAAATATTTGTCAGAATTTTCATGAGTAAGTACATGTGAGGTTATATGTGTGCATTTCTAATCATTAGAATTGGTTGCATAGACTTCCATCCTTGAATAAATAATGAAGTAAACTCGTGAACGTGGAAGAAAAGTAATGTTTTTTACCAAATGAATCTTTGAAAGAAGTTGAAAGTTTGTACAATGCATGTTCATGTAAATGACTGAACACACAAATATTGGAATGTAATGTTTTAATTTAGATGAAAACCCACTTGAAAGATAACAGGCGCAATATGTTAATCTACTGCAAAACCAAGCATTCTACAACTGGGATTTTGCACCATGGGACATGAACAATATTGACGAGGTGTCTTATCTTGTAAAAACAAGATTTGTCATTTTACCCTGTTTATGTCGATCGGATAATTAGTGTGACCATTGATAGCCATAAAAGAAAACATTTTGACTCCTTTGGCGTAAACTATTCGTCCAGAGACATAAGAAGCAGCATTGCGTAGAGCTGGGTGAAGAGTGAGATGTTAGTGAAAACACAATTTTCTTCATTTTTGTGATAATGTGTGAAACCTCTGCTAATAAAAGGGGTGTGGGACCATGGTTGTCAGAAGCTTTTGGTTAGTTATCCACCAGAACCTGCATCTGCACTTAAAGATGTAAGCTTTGTGACACTATTGTCTTACACAATATAAAAAGTAGGCTTGTACAATAGGTAATGGAACAAAACTCCCAAATTATAGTCATTTACTTGTACTAAGTTTGGAAACACCCCATATACCAAGGACTAGAATCTATTTTTGGCTAATATTAGGTTTCTTTTTATAAGCAGTAATGTTGTATGACACCGTGCAATGCGCTCACGCCAGCAGAGACATCAGCACTGCTTTTATCAATGGTGATAATATACAGGGGTGGATTAACAATGGGGTGATTGCCCGAGGGCCCCTGGTGGTAAGGGCCCCCACTTGCTGTAAGGTATTATATGTATGTGTCTGCACTGCATGGCATGAATACAGCACTTCCTGCGCTGGATGGTGAGGGAGCACAAATGGGGGCAAACTTGGTGAATGAAGCCCCTCTTCTGCAGTAGGGGTATTTATAGAGACACCGACAGACTCTATTATAGGCATCAGTGATACCACCGTCAGCTTCCGATCATGTGATAGGATCAGCCAGTAAGAAGATCATTTTGTAGTCACATGTTAAAGTCAGTGAGTTGAAGCTGTATGTAACAGATTTACTGTGTGACGATCCCCTGCAGTTATAGAAGAGATACTTTACAGGCGGGAGCTGGGATCAGCTATTTTTTGGCAGTCAGTGTGTGTAGACATGCATCCGTAGTTATGTGGGAATATATATATGTAGGAATGCGTGTGGCTGCACCTCCTAAGCATATGTGTGTATGCTTGTGTGTACATTATGCCTTCGAATGTCTGTGTATATCGGCATAGCAGCACAAACACAGACATATGCAAAGATTTCATGACATGTGTAAAGATTTATCCTTATCCTGCCTTATCCGATGGGTACTTGGTTATGTGTGGACAGTCTGTAAGATGGGAAATGTTCATGCTGTTTTGTGGGGCCCCTTTGCTTTGTTTGTAGTTCCCCTCCTGTCCCATAAACTATAATTTTAGGGCGTGATACTGTCTGAAGCTTTCCAATCCCAGTGCGAAATGTGCTCTGTCTATGAGGGAATAAAAAAAACACCACATTTGTAGAAAGAAAATGTAAAACTATTAATCTGTCAATGGCTTGCTAATGCATACATAGCTATACTGTATATGTACATATAGTGTCAGGACAGAGGCGTAACTAGAAACCACAGTACCCTGTTGCCCTGGGGCCCCCCAACCTCAACAACTGGTCAGTGCCATCATTGCCCCCAAACAACTTGTCTGTGTTTTCTTGCCCCCCCCTCTTCCAACATACACTCTGGCACATGTATATAAACACAATTATACAAATTATACACACGTACACATTTGTTTTAACAACACTCCATCTCACCCCACTTACACATCCATGTTCACACACAAACACCTACACATCCATTGTCTCACACACAATTACACATCCATTGTCTCACACACAATTACACATCCATGTTCACACACACATACAATTACACATCCATGCTCACACACACAATTACACATCCATGCTCACACACACACATACAATTACACATCCATGCTCACACACACAATTACACATCCATGCTCACACACACACACACACACACACACACACACAAAATTACACATCCATTCTCACACACAGAACTACATATCCATGCTTACACACACACACAAGTAGACATCCATGCTCACATACATACATAAATACAAACACACAAACATACATCTTCGCAGCTGCGACTCCTGTAGTTACGCCAGTGTGTTAGGAACCATGAAAGTTTTAACCAGCAACCTAACCATTACACCACCAGGTGGCCGTTGGGTTGCTGGTCTCACTACTACAAGGACATAAGATACCTGCCTGCTTCTGCCTCACCGATGGCTTGCTATGGCAATCAGATGCCTATAAATATATGAGTATACAGCTAGCTCGTTGCTAGAGCATTGTGTTCCTGGCCCTGTTTACATTCTGTGGATTACCTATGTTGTTTATCTGGAATTTGACATTTGTGAGAAAGTGATATTGAGCCTGGTTTGTCGCTTTGTACTGCAAATGAGTTGGATCATCAGGACTTTAACCAATTGGTGTGGTCTTCTGGTACCGGGCTACATACCCCCTTGTCTTTTGCTTGTGCTACAGACCCTTCTTGCTGTCTGCTCGTGCTACAGATAAGAATGGATAAGCATGGATATGTGGTTCTGTGTGTGAGAATGGATGTGTCATTTTGTGTGTGAGAATGGATGTCTAATTTTGTGTGTGAGCATGTATCTGTAATTGTTAGTTTTGATCTGCAAATCACATGTATTTCACAGTTCTACCAACCCCTGAAACCTCCTTATCATTTAATTTCCTTTATGTGCAAGCTCCTAATTACTAGCTCCTCACATATGTTTCCTTGTTTAGTTAAATATGCTTAGGTGACTGTTCTGTGGTGGCAATCATGAATCCCAAAGGGTACTTATTTTATTTTAATTTACCCATCCGAGTGAGAAGAGGCTATGGGTGAGGGGGGGATTGACTTGGGTTCTGTCCTGTCAATTGGTTATTTTTTTAAATTATATTTAACTCTCTCATTCCCTACTTTAGGCAATATACACCCCGCATTAATTTAATTACCCCTGCAACACTGTGGACAAAAAAAACCCAAAATTTTTTGTTAACGTGATAAGTCCCTCCACTTAGAAAAGGGGATTATTGTTTTTTTTATACTTAATTATATATTTATATATAAATTTATCTATCTGAACTGAAAAAACAAAACCAAATCATAATTGGGGAATGAGAATCAATTTGTTATTCTCTTGCACAGATCTTCTCCTAAATGGTCAGGTTGGAATACAAGTGAAATACTAACACAAAAACTATACATTTATAGATTTCAGTAGTACTACTTTCATAAAACTAAAATGTAATTTTATTTTTTTAGGCCCCTTTATTATGTTGCCCCACTTAGTGATGGGATGATAATTGCTAAGAACAACATCAACACTACATATTATTTTGTTTATTAATTAAGTTTGTAAGAAAAGAATATATGGCTAGTCAGATTTTCAGAGCATTTCTTATCTCCCTTGGTTATCCATGTCCCCAATTTTCTAGGTATCTCATATATCTGTATGTCAGTAATTTGCCACCCCAGCTCTTCTAGGAGGACCTTGTTTACACCTGTGCGTACAATTATGTACATGCATTCATCTTTATTTGGTAACTCAAGGTAAGAATGTTTGAATCCCCAAAATAACAATATATACAAATTACATGTGAGGCTCAGCCCTGTGTTACAGAGAGCGGAGCTATTCTGCACCCTCCTATATTACTCATTCCGTGAGCAATGGACCCTCCGTAATGGGAATATTGACTGCCTGAGGGAAATGTGAAGCAGGGTAGGTATTTATAGATAGGACTGCTTTGGGAAGATAGTCGGGAGATTGTCAGGAGCAGCTTTCCTCCCTCCCACATTATATCTGTCCTGTCCTTTTAGTTACTTTTTTGGTGTCATTGTCATAGCAAGGGCTCCTGCTGTAGAGAAAAAACATTCCACAATCTATGATCTTAACGGATTCTGGTTCCCATTATACATAAAATATAAACCTTGCAAAGTATCATAGAAATACGTCTTTAATATATTCTAAGATTATCGACAATGTGTAAAATGGAATTAAACTTCAAAGTAATTTATTATTATGAAGTAATGCTATTCATAATAAAACCGATGGTATCTATTACGTCAATAAATAGTGTGTGAAAGTACAGTCCTGACATTTTAATAGCGATTAACACTAAGTTCGGGTTTTCTGTGTTCTCTCAGGCCGCTGAGCTTAGTTGTCAGATGACAGGACATACATGCAAAGAAGCAAATGGTAAATGATCAGGAGCACACAAACTACTTTTCCCATTGTTTGTGTGAACAATTGAGGTCAACTTATACTCCTAAGAGACAAGTTGTTAGGCTGTAGCTTCTGGCTAAGTATCCAAGCAACATTTCAGTAAACGGTTCATAGGTTGAATTCACTGACCTCTGAAACCTCATAGCTTAGAATCTAATACTTATCTAATGACCCAGTTCATCCATAGCCAACCCTTCCATCCAAAATAATCACACTAAAACGCAATGTAGAGATGTATTGGACAAGGCTTTCATTTGCAAAGTATCAGGAAACAAATTAACCATCAACCATATGAAAACACGCCAGCCTCTGGCTTCAGCCAGTGTTTTCTGAATCACTAGCGTCACCAAAAACCTGTAGACTTCGACCAAGCTTTAAAGGAAAATTGAACCTGTTTCATGACAAAAAATCCAACAAACTTGCATAAAAACATCCAAGAAATTACACCCAGAATGGCAGGGTTCAAAGGAAGAGTAAGAGAAATGAGTCTACCTGGGCCTTCTTATGGCACCCGGGCAAATTAATTTGAAGATTACGTGTGAAAATATACGTGTGTACACATATACAAAACTTGAGTAGTGTAGTATGTAATAATTCCTTTTAAAAAAAAATGGACTAAGATTTAATGAGATGCTAATCATTCTCAGAATTGACTCTAATGAAAACACTATTGGCAACACTAAGCATAAAGGCTAAATAACCAATATTATTACAAAGGAAATAATGTCAGTGCTGAAAATCCCCCATAACCTCTATCTATTACAATACAGAGTAAATGAAGTCATTACATGTGTTTTTAATGAGGCTGCATAAAACTCTGGAGGCAATCCGCGAAACAATTAAGGGCATACGGCCACCTCCAACAGAGGATCCTTTGAGAAAAGACATATGACTACTCACCTCTCATACCATTCACACAGCTACCACCCAACCTTAAATACTTGGCAACAGAAAATAGAAACACCGACCAATAAGACAAATAGGACCAAACCATATGGCAATGTATATGCCACAGTACACTGACTTAAGGTAAGGATGAATTTACACAGATATTCCACCATCAAGCATATCAATAACAAAAATCTTGCTGTACCCTCGTTGATGATCATTTCAGAAAAAAACACTAACGTCTAAGATACCAGAGACTGAAAGAAATTCAGATGATTAATCATTTCAGTACTAAAGACTCAGGACTAAGCATTGAAAAAGGATTCTCATTCCAAAGCGTTATATATATATATATATATATATATAGCGTGCCATACACCTTATTCTAGTCATAATTGGCCATTCTTTCCTTTTGTTTTCTGTTTCAGTATTTCTAAGCCCTTTCTTCTATACCAGGGGTATTTCAGTAAACTTTTCAGTACGAGGGCCAAATTGTGTATTTTACACATTTTCACAGGTCAAAGAAAACAAAAAAAAATGTTTTACAAAGAATGAATATGATTTATCTGGATCTTTTTGGGGTAATCAGCATGATATGATCCAGAACGAAAAGGAAATGTGACAATTACAAAGAAAGGATACTATGCTTACGCCTGCATTGCAGGTATAGAGCAAGTGACTGAGAACCACATGGAAACAGAGATCAACTGAATATCACATGCAAACCCTGCATTGCAGGTTTAGATCAACCGAGAAACATAGATTAAAAGAAATATATGACCATATGGTGTAAAAAAATCCCCAATACTTATGCCTTAGATAGATATTTTTTGAGTGACATTCGCTGGGCATGCTCTGAATCCTTGCCTTGTTCTATGTACTCATTGGTAACTATAGTTGCAGCAGCAACCCAGGACTCTGAATATGTGTGCCTTTTATGCTTTTTAGGTTGTGTGCTCCCCTTGTTTTTATTTTCTGTGCTGTGCATATTTGAAGGTTCTGAACAAACCTTAGGGTTGAGCAGCCCCTCCTGCCACACAGGTGCCTCATTAATGGCGTCTAAAGAAGGCTTTAAATTGCTTGAGAGTCTCATTTGGGTTAAAATGCAGTGCAGTCCCACTGATTCAGCACATTGGTAATCAATATAGCCATGAAAAATTAGATAGGACTCACGAAACTTGGGGTACTTGTGCTCAGCAATAAATGGCCATAGAGTGTAATAGAATCCACAATAATTATGCCTTAGGTGCTTTTTGAATGATACTCGCTGGGTATGTGCTCAATTCTTGCTTTGTTTTGCAAGATTAAAAGAAATGCCTATACCATTTTTTAAAATAAATATCCTAAGATCTTAAATTTTAACAAAAAAGTGCACCTATGTGTAAGTGTAAAGTGTTGGAGTGGCTGGGTGTGTATGTATGTGCAAGTGTATGGTGGTGGAGTGGCTGCGTTGATGAATGTATGTATGGATGTATGTATAAGGTGTTAGATTGTGTGTATTTATGTGTGTGTGTAACCACCATATTCATACCTCGCAATGTCATCATCATATTCATCCCCAGTATCATTTCCACGCCCTATCATCAGCCTGTATTGCACCAAACTCATCCCCCTCCATCCCTATACACAACATTTTTTCCCTTTCATACCCTCCCCAGCCTGCCCCAACTGAATCTCTCAGTCTTTCTGCCTGTAGGTCTGCGATGTGGTCTTGCTCTGTGTGTTTGACCATCAGCGGAATGCCGGATATGATGTCATATCCGGGGCAATGCTCATTGCCAGACATGCATTGGATGGCAGATCTTCACCTCAAAGTGGCACAGCTCTCTTTTACGGTCAGGCAGCCTACCAGGAAATTTCCCGGTACCCCATTGCTGCTCAAGTTGCTCTGGGCTTGTGGCGGACAAGATGTGGCCCACAAGCCATAGTTTGGAGACCCCTGTTCTATAACACTTATTTCTCTCTCACTCCTTGCAACTTCACAGGGTTGTTACACTAACCTAATTAATTAACCTTAGGCCGCTGTGGTTTATATATTATCAGTCTGCTTTCCTTCATTCAAATACTGTGGTCACTGTTTAACTCTGAATATGTTTAGTATTGCTTTTGTTCTAAGAAATGGAGGATGATAAATGCATACATATATGTATCATATATAAATATCTCCACACAAATAAGTACTCACAGGGATTTCTTAATCCCTTTTATCAAGATACCCTAGATGAGAAAAATACTAAATATATAGCCAATTATCCACTCCCCCTCCACCCAAGGAAGAACCTCCTACTAGGTATCACCCCTAGTAATTTAACCCACACATCACCACAGGATAACATGTAGCCACAGTAAGTTGCATCATATGAGTAAAATGTAGCTACAAATATCAGCTACATGATAACAAAATATCTATAACTAATATATACATATGAAGCCAAATTTGATAATTTGATTCCTAAATGGGAAAAAAGATACATGCTTGCGCAAAATAAACAAAGGCAAGAGTCACAAACCTAAACAAAATATATTAGCCTCATAAAACATCCTCTTGTATTTGAAAACCATGAGAGAGGAAAATGTTCGTTGAGTCCCTTTGGTACAGCAGTGTCCAGTGTTACAATCCAAAATGCTTCTCTGTGTAGTAGTAGTTTAGACGTGAGACTGATATATTTTGTTTGGTCTCGCTCATCAACACAGAGCAAGACATAAAAATGTAACAGTGTACAAAAACACAAACAAAAATGAAACCAATCAATAAAAGTAATTAACAGGATTTGTTGATTCCTCAAATCTGATACATTATATATGTGAAGTATAACACTTTACTGGATCAGATCAGGACAAAATTTATTAACACTAGGATTATGTGTCATAATCATGATGTCTCATGATGATAATTGAAGGTTTACATAAGTACTCCTTGTGGATCAGATGTCGGAGTATGTCAATTAGAAACAATGATTTTGTTAACATGTCCTAAAGGTGTTCTGTACTTCAAACCATGAATTAACGTCACTAGATATACTCTTTACTGTTACGTTCCAAATTAACGGTATTTTGGCTTTAACATTTGCCATCACTGGAGATGACTGGGGGTAAGAATATTGCTGAAAAAAAAACCAGAAGGTGGTAAAACAGATCAATGCATATGGGGGCTTCTGCACAATCTCCCCCATTAGCAAATAAACCACAATGGAAATTTAAAGGGACCTTTCAGCTATCATATGCATTAAAGTGTGTATGATTGCTATAGTGTCCCTTTAACATTACTTAATGTATGGTTAACGCATACTTTATGTGGTGAACATCTTACTCTCATTAGCCCATGTTGCAGTGGCTTTTTTATAAACTGATTGATGTCAACCATACAGAGTAATCCCGCTATATATTACCCCCTCTGAATGGCTTTTTAGTTGGGTATCTTGGTTTATTTCATTAATTGGCTTCAATGCACCCAAGATACGTTCTTGTTTGAAGACATATCACCTGTGATTTTAGAGGTTTTGTATATTATCTGGATTAAATGACACGCTTTCTTTTTGCCAAGTGGACTTTCACCAATTAAGCTTGACAGGTTTCAAGCATGATGTCCGGACAAGAAAATATTGGTCAATTTCAAATGGAAAAGAACATGGACTTCTGCCAAGTAACTTCAAATCGATACATTTGTAGCCAGCAGTTCAATTTAATAACTCTGATGAGGTTAATTTAATTGAGAAGTGATACTTTTCTGGCAGAAAGCCCATAAATGTATTGAATCACATATTGGAATCAGGGGAGAAAACACATATATATATATTTTAAAATTTAACCCTTTAATTGTTGGTAAATAATAAGCACTGAAGGTACATTGAGATTACATTACATCCTGTACTACATAAACCTCACTAATTATTATAATTACACTTTAATTTTTCATTAATTGCATAATTACTGGTTTTAAATAATTTTACAGTGATCTCAACACATTTGGCTTATAAGACTGAACCAAGCAGGGTCTCTACCATTTTTTGTAAAGCTTATTTAAATATGTGTTGAACTTTGCTTGTCAGTTCACTTTGATCTCATTGGACATGCAGAGATTTGCTTTGATCTTATTAGACGCACAGTGACTTCGATTTGAAATCCACGCACGCTGTGCTGTGATCATGAGATATGTTTGCTGAATGTGTACAGCCGTTAGTGATTGCTCCATAATATCCTTCATGCTAAATACACTGGCTGTTCTTATAGCTCTTGGGCCCAAACCTCACCAAAATGAACCGTGGGACCCTGCCCAACCCTAATGGACTTCAAATACCTGCGAATAGTCTTGAAATTGCTGACAGTCTTGGCTAATACCAACGTTATTGAACTGTAGGCAGCATTTGCATGCATTATGCCAGGAAATTACCTTACTGCCAATATCCTGAACCTTGGGCTTTGTATATTTATATTACATTTCAATGCACGGTCATGTCATCTTTAATTAATGCTTAATTCTTGGGCTGCTCTTCGTGCTGTTTCAGGTAAACACCCAATCTAGCAGTATAGGATATTCTTCTCCTCACAGGTCTTAGTGAGTCTTGCCAGTGGCAGTGTTAAAAAAATCCCGAAGGCGCGCTTTTTAGTCCAATTTCTTAACACTTAACTCTGTCATACGTGGGAGAAACAGTGCTCCAACCTCCTGCTCACATGTCCTTGTAACAATATCTATCTATCTATCTATCTATCTATCTATCTATCTATCTATCCTTCTTGCACAAAATGATGCAGTAAACTGATGTGTTATAAATGTATTATATAAATAATTGAACCATCATGTATTGGGCAATTGATCTAACAGGCACCATTCTTAAAATGTGCCCAAGGCTCAGAAATAATTAACCTGTTATGGCCCTTAAAAAAAGCTAACCCCACTTCCTTTATAAATGGAATGGAGAATGAATTCTGTTCAGGTAAAACCAGGTCACAGAAGAGTACTGCGCCACATACATCAAGCATGATGCATACGGAAAATTGCATTCCACATAAGGGAATTATAACGATGGCCCTCTGAAATCTCTCTAATCTGTGTAATAAGGGAATTAACTAATCCTGTAGCTGTAATACTATATTAATAAAGGATAAAAAAGGTGGAATTTGGAAATATTCCTCTCTGGCAGATATACTTAGTAGTGATTCAAGGCTAGCCGTGAAGGAAAAAATGTGCCTGCAATGCAGCATATTATGACAATTAGGCTTCCGCTGCCTCAGCTTATTTATATGATGGCTGGTAGTAGTGCCTTTGTATTGCTACTGCTTGAGTTTATGTACATTTAGATGTTGAATCGGAGTGTATTATAAACATGTGTGAAACACCATAGACCTCAGAATGGTTTAGAACAAAATCAGATGGGTCATACACTAGACAAGAATTGCACGAAAAGGGAAAAAACAGAATACTCTTTTATGGAGAGATTTGGTGACATACTTTTTTTTGCATTTCAACTCTTTGAACTCATACGTTCATAACACATTGCTTTGCACACAGCAGTTTTGCACAAAAATATTGGCTCAGCTGCTCCAAGAGTTATTATAGTATTAAAGGGTTTGGAAACTTTTATGGCTAGAAGAAGATGTAGAGTGGTATGCGTTAAGATAAGATATGAATATTTAAAGCATGTTTTAGTGTCACCAGTATGTTAGAATTCTTTCGCGGCATAATGTTTTGACTTGTAACACGTTAGCAGAGACAAAGGGAAGTAGGATCTTAGATGCAGGGACCTGGGTGTAACAAGCAAATGCTTGAATCCATATTGGTAGATGATGTATTAACTTAATTCTAGATGATGCCTCATCCTGATGCCCATATACACAACAAAACCACACCTCCCACCACAAAAGTCTCGTTAATGGTATCCAAAGAAGGCAATACATTGCAGCTTAATGTGCTTCTGTTGACTCTGATCCATGGCAAGCAAAAGCTTCTTAGGATTAGTTTGTGCTGGAGTACTTTGATATAGTTAAGGCAAAGCAAAATATAAATACAGAGTTTGAGGAAATTACCAATAATTTTATCTGAAACACTTGTTTTTTGAACAGCTGTTATATACAGTATGCATTTAATGGGTATAGAGCAATTCATTGGCTTTTTTTTTAACATACATACTGGTCTTTTTGCCAGTACGTTATAATATTATCACGTATTTCTTCACAATGTCTTGGCAATGCTCACAATAAGATTACAATGCAACCTTCTTTGAAGAATCATGGGAAAGGACGGAATATTTGCATGAAATGACCTGGTTAAGCATTTCACAAATGTCATAAGAAAGCTAAATAACTGGAACACAATAATAACATTAAATAAAGATAATAACATAAGTGAAAGATGGATTTAGAACTGGATTCAATTATGGTTTTTTTAAGAGGAGCTGTCACACAGCTTTTAACATCATTAAATTAATTATTAAAGCAGCCTCCTGCATGTGCCTTTCCTTTACCATCAGTTCTATGCACCAAGCACTATGAAACTGTACCGAATCCACAGATCTGAGCATGCAAATGAGACCTGCTTTAGAGCCCTGCTTTTTGATCACTGTGTGATCGTGCGAGAGAAGAGACAAAGCTTCTCTGTCTTCAAAAAAAATAATAATTCAGATATATTTAAAAGAAATACATAAGGTCGCAGCTACAGGATTAGTTAATTCCTTTATTACATAGAGTAGGGTCATTTTGGGTAAAAACTTCTCTCCAGAGCCTGTCCAAGTGCTACTTAACCCACGCTACTGCCCCTTTTACCAAAAGCAAGAGTTTGTTGGCATTGTTTCTGCTGAACACAGCAAAGGCTGCCATCCTCTTGAGTTGGAAGCAGCAGTCTTCTCCTAAGGTTGATCTGTGGTTGGGTAAAGTTAAGAGGTTGTGCAACGTGAAAGAGCAGATGCTGGCTTTCCATGATTGGTACCTATTCACTACCGATTGGCTTCCCTGAAGGGAATTCACCCCGTTGGTCCTTTATAAAGAGTTGGTTTAACTGAGTGGGAGTACTTAGGAGGGGTGGGCTTTTCACAGGGATCGGGTTGTTGGGCTGATGGGGGTACAATGTTGTTTCGCTGAAGTGGATGTGATGTATTACAGCGTGTTGCTTATGGGCTTTTCATTGGTGTTCTCTTAGCCCTGTCAGGTGTATTGAATTGTTTTCTGATTTGCTGTAATCTACTTCTTTTTTTGTTTTCCTCATAGCAACATGTGTAAATGATAAATAAAGGTTTTATTAAAAAACACATAAATACATATATATTTAAATTGTCTCTGTTATGTCATTGGGATATCCTCAGATTCTTGGAGTCTACAAAGAGCCTTTCAGGGACTTCCTTAGTAGGCTCAGTCCAAAGATCCAATCATAGATGCAGTGTTGATTACACAAAAAAGTTGAAGGAAGTAAAAAAAAAAACTAAAACTGTAAAATATATATAAACTAACCAGGATGTAATCTTGAACATGCAGATAGAGAATAAATAATCCATGTGTTTTAAATATAGAGGTCTTGCTTAAGGCAGCTAAAGTTAGCAATTACAGATAAAAATAAAAATAGGATGAGTGGAGCTCAGCGTCCATAAATGCTTCATCCCAGATATATAATGGTAAGGGTCATCCCAACCCCACAAGCACAAATTAAGCCCAAAAAAAATGTTGCTTGGCAATCCAGCCAGAGACATAATGTTAACAATTTTAATCCATGACTAAAAAGCACGTACACCAAGTGTAAATGGGAAAAAGCCAATCAATATTAGCCCAGAAGAAAATGGGAGTCTTTAGTTAAAGTGTCTAATTTTATTTGGCCAACATAGAAAAAGATGTAAAGTCACAAAAGCTTTTGGGACCTAAGAGGTCTCTTCTTTAGCTGGAAGGATGTCGCCAAAATCACATCATTATTAAACAAAGATTTAAGATGGTCCTGAATTTAATTTCTAGGTCATAAACATTTTCATCAGCCACCTTCCTATAATATATTAATAATGCAATCTGGGCAACTAAGAGTTATCAACAACTGCAGCCTACTGTACGGGATGCTCCAGAAATGTAATTTGCCTAGAATATAACAATTGCCATGTTCTAGACCTTTATAAATCACTGTAGTTGCTAATGCTCTTAGAAAGCGTGATCAATATGTTTCTTATTTTTACATCTCTTTTAACCTCAAATGCCCAGAAAGTATAAATGCAATACACTGGAAGTGTTAAGATGTGTTACATTATTGATGTATGTAAGCAAAATAAAATTCTCATATGTCAATAATTCAATGTCTAAAAACAATGCTCTGAATCAGACAAGGCCTGGTCATTTGGCACAACAGGTGCCGCACACTCACCCGATCTACTACATGAGCATAAAAACATAGTGTGCGGCCACCTATATCCAGCACGGATGTAATCCATTGGCTATGATGTTAAAGTATGAGGGCCGCCCCACCCTCGCCAATCCAGCCCTGCTCTGAATCCATAAAAGTACAACATTTCCAATGCTTTCTAGGGACAAATATGTAAGGTCCCCAAATATGCCATTGTTTTATTCCTCATCCACTGTTCCATAGTCTAATGCATTTGCATATATCTGCTGTTTTATATAACTTTGAGCACAGGACTGGTTTTGGAAATGTTTGAGCCAGAGAGCTCTTCAATCTGTTTCCTTCTTATTATTATTATCTTTTATTTATATAGCACCAACAATTTATGCAGCGCTCCATGCAATATATCCAAGGGATATGACAAGACTAGAATTGACCGTCGAAGACAAACCGATACATTAGGGAGCATTTGAATGGGGTGAGGAAAACATAAGGTGTGGAAAAAGAGGGAGGTAGTATGGAGGTTGTATTGGTAACAGGAGAGTTTTAGATGAAAGCTGGAGGATCAGTGGAAGTAAGTTCCAAAGGTTTGGGGCAGCAGAAGTCTTCTAGACGAGAAAAAGAAGGGGTGATAAGTAAGGAGGAAATCATCCCACGGGAAGAACATAAAGATCGAGTAGGGGAGTATTTTATTACAAGGGCAGAAATGTATGGAGAAGCAGTGTCATGGAGGGCCTTATTTGTTAGGATTTTAAATGTAATTCTTAAGGTTATAGGGAGCGAGTGGGGAAGCAGAAGAAGAGAAACCGCAGAGGAGAAAGTCAAGATAAAGGAATGCCAGCCAGTAGAGTGTTAGTGGAGACGCGAAATGATGAGGGAATGAACCAGGATTTTGTGGCTTCTTGAAGGAGAAATAGGCAGATGTAAGTGGCAGGATCTGGCAAGGGACTGAATGTGAGGGATGAAGGAATGAATTAAGTCGAGGATGATGCCAAGGCATCGAGCCTGGTTAGTGATGGAAATAGCCATGTTGTTGGTGAAAGAGAAATCAGGTACTGGGTTCATGTTAGACGTCCTAAGCACAAGACACAGACTATGGTGCATGACAATGACAGCGCTTCGCAGATTTGGTGTGCTTATGGTGAGCAAAATAATACATTCGAAACTTTGCACTTTTATGAAATCAGGGCAGATTTGATTTTAGACATGATTATATTAATATAAAAGTCTTTTATTTTGATTGCTTTTACCAATTTTTGGCTCGCTATAACCTGTGGCTAAATTATGTAGAAAATCAGCATGTTATTATATTATGGAAGAAACCAACTAGTATTAAAAAATGTATAATGCATTTCCTCCAATCCCCAAAGTAAAGCTGTCAGTAAACAAATGCTCTTTAATTAGAATAAACCAGAGGCATGTGGTTTCTTTTTGCATATTAATGTTTCAAGCTGGACATATTTTACATTACATTTTTTTCTGTTTCTAAAAATAATTACAATTTGTAGCACAAAAGAAAGAAACATGTTGGTCCAGATTTCTCATGCGTCAAGAAAATCAAAGGAAGTTATTTATTAAGTAATGAGCTTTTTAGACACTGATAAATCAGTTCCATGTAGTGTTCTCTTTTGTTACACTACGACATCCCCAAATGTAAAGGGAGTCTACGCAAAATCAGTTTTTACCATGGAAGTGGATTATTCATCATTAGACTATCTTGTAAAGGGAAATGCTTAACTGATTAAAGGTAGGTTTGATAAATTATGTGTTATTTTAGTTGGATATTAAAGCAAAACAACAGGAATGATATTGACTCTGTTTCTAATGTGATCAGTTAGATGATGTAATAATTATATGTGTCCTTCGCGGACTAAGAGGGATTAGATGGAAACATAATAACTCGCATTTACATTTAGCATTCATTTCTATACACAAAGTATTACATGTTATGTTACATTTTTATGCCAGCAGATTCTGCATTGCTGGAGCAGAGCAGTCATGAAGAACACAGAAAATCAAGCATGTCTTCATAATGTGTTCAAAACCGTAGTATAATATACAGTGTTCAGGGACAACAAAAATCGGAACACCGGGCTTATATATATCATCCCACGGAGATATGTTTACTGAATTGGTTGTTTGCAGACGAGTCTGAGATTTCAGTGGCCCAAGCCTTGTGCGCTTTTCCTGCAAGAGAGGATGGATGACCTGACCTTGCATAATAAATGGTTGAAATCTGTGAGATGACTTTCAACAATTCTCTCTGTGTTAACTGTGCATTATGCAGGTCCAGGTCAACTCACTTGGGCTACCCATTCATAATAAATGGTGCAGTCAATTAGTTGACATTTTCAGTTCACCTCTGTTTAGAAAATCCACCATGATGTATGATATTTGTTCAATGCTAGAACCATTAGACTCTCTCTATTTTGACCCCATTTTCCAGAGAATTCATAACTTATAGCAGTATTATTTTTAAATATATTATTAGTGCTGGGTCAGTTCACTAAAGTCACGTAAGTAAACATTTTAAATTGTTTGTTGTGATTGGCTGATGAAGATTGACAGATATGAAATTGCTCTGGGACTATACAATTAATATACTTTATGTATTACTGTGAGACTCTCATTTTTGATTAGTAGAAGCAAATTTACATGGTGATAATGTACTAAATGATGCTCTTTACATTGGATGACGTATAGGATTTTGCTAAACAAAGATATATGGTGTTAATGAGGTCACACATGTGGCTATTTATATATGATGCGTTGTGGCATCATGTTATGGAGCTCTGTTAGCAGAGTTCAGAAACATTCAATGTATGTTTGCCCTTGTTCCCGTTTGCTGCTTGATCTGACCATTTGCCTGTATACGGACTTTGCCACCATTGTGTTTTCGTTCAGCCTACGCTTGACCAAAAGCCTGCACTTTTTGATTTTCAGTCAGTGTAGTTGCTTGATAGACATGTGGGTTAAACATAAGCCACTGATCTGTGATCATTATTCTGGGCTCCCAGTGGACAACTGCAAAAGAACAAAGCTCCGATAGTTTGCGAAAGTTCACCGGGAGGCTAGAATAATGAAGCAGATGTTTTGAGAAAGAGAGGTGTTTCTCCTCGTTGCGACAAAAGGGGGGAGGGTGTGCCTGAAGTCACTGCTTTTTTAGCCGAAGTTCACCTGGAGGCCAAGTCCATGGAGAACGGATTAAGAAAGAAGCTACGAGTGGCAGAGGAACAAGAAAGAAGACAGAAGAACAAGAAGATGCAAGAGATAAAGTGGAGCTGCGGGGCAAGGAGACAAGGACACAAAATGTAGGGAGATATTTAGCGAGAGTGTGAGCGAGACAGCGAATAAAAGCATGGAAGAACTTGATTGAGAGTGTGAGAGAGTGGGTGGCAGTGTGAGAGAGCGTGAGTGGGAGCAAAAAAAACAACAAAATTCAAATGAAAATTCAGAGGTCTTTGCTCTTTTAATTTTCAGATATTTGTACGAATTGCCGAAATTGGCAAATCTCATTAAAATTTAAATTTGTACGAATCAAAATGCAAGTATCATCTATCTATCTCTCTATCTATCTCTCTATCTATCTATCTATCTATCTATCTATCTATCTATCTCTCTATCTATCTATCTATCTCTATCTATCTATCTATCTATCTATCTAGTTATATTACAGTTATATTTCCTGATTAAACTACTATGAATGCCATGGGTCATATATAACAGTACATGCATCCATGGACATTTTTCTTACAACTTTTTCAGTGCCTACATCAGCTATGTGTCATAAGAAAATGAATGAGGTTATGTTTTGAAATACATTTGGGAGCAGCTTGATTTTTTGTTATAAAATGAATGCAGTAAAGCAGAAAAATTACAGGCATTCTAATGTCAAGGGACTCTTGTTTGGAGTAAAGATGCCTGCTTGCTAACCTATTAGAATAACAACTCCCAAGGACCCTAGACTCATGAATATGTTAATAGCAAAAGAAGCCGCTGTTCTGAGTCTATATTACCTGTACATTTTTACTTTCTACATGAGATATATAATTAAGTGGAACTTCTTTAGAAATAAATATTGTTCATAATTGGCCTTGTGATAATCACTTAATAATTATTACCTTATTTTGTTTCAATTGCATCAATGTAGAATTGTTTTAAAAATGATGCATGTGAAGGTTGTCTTCTAAGTTTACTATTTCACCATCTTCTGTAGTTTTTCAGCTTTAATGATTAGAAAAGAGAAAACAAAGCACTGCTATGATAAATGCCTTTAATATCCTTCTTTGTTATGAACTTTGCTAAGTCGTTTTCCAGCATTTAAAGCACAATACTCTCTCTGAAGATATATGTTGGGAAACAAAATATACGATTAAACAACACATGTCCATCTTCAAATATTTTCAATATATGAGCTGTGAAATGTATGCTTGTTCTTGTGTTATATTTTGAAGAATTACTTTTTTATATTTATTTATAAAAGTTACTTTAAAACAGAAAAAAGTTTTTTTTTTCTCCCATTTACCAATTCAAGCCTTCAGAGTAACCCAAATCTGTTAATCCAAAAGATGTTTCATCAATATTTTTCTAAAGGGTTAAAAAACGTCATGATTTACTCCAAAGGCAAAGCACATTACCCGAGCTAGTTAATCATCTCTGTATTAATTATTTCAATTGGAAATACACATTACAGATAACTTTTCAATTGTATAGTCCAAAATGTCTGTCCATTCTCAATCTGTATCTTTTTCTCATACTCCCTCTCTCGCTCTATATAAAGCAATATAGAGAATTTCCGAAAATAATCTAATATATCTTTTATCTACAGCATATGAAGGCATTTTATACATTGTTCTTACATGTATATTTTCTTCAATAAATGTTTCAAAACTCTGGACTGCACATTGTTCTCCATTTATTTTAGCTCAATTGTCTTTAACTGCCAGCATAATTCTGCCAACCTAAAAATTAAACCTCTAATTTACTGAAGAAGGAAACTATTGTGCAGAGAAAAGGCTGCAATGTAATCCTTTTTTCATAAGAAAAAAAAACTGTACAAAACCTTATTGGCCTGCTGCATTAATAAGAGGGCCAGCCATAGCCAAGATCAAAGTAACGTCTCCACATTCCTTTTCATTTCATTGTCTTCCTTTATTTCAACCAATACTTTTAATCTTATCCTCTTAAAATTTCCTCACCGCCATGTCTTATGATAACTTGCACATTTCTTGAATTTGACATTTACTTGGGCAAAATTCTAAGGAGGCAAGTGCCCCCTCTTATCTTTGCCTCCATACCCCAGTGGCTAATATAGGTATAACAATCACGTCTGCAAGCTTCCTTACAAATGGTATCGATGACTTAACTTTGCAGCACCAACGTTCATTCTTTTTCCGTCTCCTTTTTAGTTGCATTGGGGTGTAATCCAGGGCCATTGAGTTACTGTTGAGCATGCCGTTGACTTTGTCATTCTCATTAGTTGACAAGTTGCGTTGGCCAACTCCTACTGAGGAGCCATGTTGATTTTGTCAAGCTGAAGCCTTTCAACTATGATCTAATTACAGAAACTGTGGTTCAACTCAACTTACAAACTCCACCACAACATCATCTTGTAGTAACTGGTTATGATGTTTTGCTATTTTTAACCCCTTAAGGACAACGAGCGGTCCCCAAACCCATTGAAAACAATGCATTTTGAGCGCATACATGTACGGGCTTTGTCATTAAGGGGTTAAACTAGTTCAAGTGCATGCACTGCAAGTAGAACATAGAAACCCATCTAGCCTGCCTGATGTCTTAAATACAAATAGCGTTTTAATAATTAATATTGGTTGAAAAAAATCGGTTGCCACCCACATGTCAATACAATAACAGCTTTTCATATAATCATAAACCAAAGTATTTTATGGACTTCTATAATAAAATATATTGACAATCAATGACTGTGTAATACCGTTATACTATGGCATATTATCAATATGATATTAGTTGGTCTCCAGGAATTGGCAGATGTTATGCAGGTTAAGTATCCAGTTTCAATGCAATGGAAATGATGAAAATAATCATTACTTATAATTGAATTATTTTACTTATGATGATTTGTACTGACATGTAGCATGTGCTGGAAATAATTTATGCTTTAGAAAATTAATAAGCTCTAGGTCATATTCCAAAAACATAGTCTGCGTCAGAAGCATATTGTTATGCCTTAGAGAAAACTGATTATACCAGTTTAACACAGATTACAGTTAAAGGAGAGGGAACAGATTTATGCATTAAATTCAAAATATAATTGAAAACTGAAATATATTTTATTCCACACTGTCTTTATATATGAATATTGCACAATGAAGCGTTTACTGTTCACGGGTACCTTAAAAAACTGAGCATGACTAAATTTGTTCTATAAAATGTTTCTGGTTTTCACAAGATATACTGAACTGTCAGTCTAATAGAAAACTAGCGATATTAAGCCTAAGCAGTAAATGCATGGAGGAACTGACTGATAGAGGTAAGTGCGGCCCTCAAGAAAGCCCTCTCTGTTGGTGCTCTCTCAGTGTCGACAAAGAAGCAGCAGGGCTATGGTGGACTGCCCCCTCCTGAGCAAACAAAGGTAGGGGTATGTGGGGTACAAAATCATATATCATAATAAGTAGGGTGCATATAAGATACAATCTACTTTTCTGGACTTATAGTTAAGACTGTGAACCTGTCTATTCTAACAGATAGGTAGAAATGCACATAATCCCTCGAGGTTCCTCATCTCCCAGTAGGGCAAGATTGTAACCTTGCGAGCAGGGCTCTCTCCATGTATCGGTTTGTTTTAGTCTGTCAATCTCATCTTGTCATACCCCTTGAATATATGTATTGTATTAAGCGCTGCGTAAATTGTTGCCGCTATATAAATACAAGATAATAATAATAATAGTATGCACACATGCACAAAGAGCGTGTGAGTGGCCCAAAAGAGTTCAAGTAGCATAGTTAACAAACTCAACTTGAATGCCAAGTTAAAAACAATTTGCAAGTTACTACATTTGTCTATTTAGGTGTAGACATATTGACCAAAAATAGGTATATTGAAGAGGCAATTTGAACAAAAATAGAAACATTACTTGAAAAATAATGGTTGCCACTTTATAATTAATAAGAGATATCCATGTGAGCCTAATATTTTGAGGTTGCAAGGCACTGTAAGCATTCACAAGCCCTTGAGTTTACTGGTGGCTACATTATCCTATGTGAATTTCCAACCTGTACAAATTGGATTTTTTGAACTTTAGCAACTTACATCAAGACATGTCAGCTAAGTCAACTATCAGATTGACTTCATAGTGAACAGGCACCCTTATGGTTTGGATATTTTAAATGGAAACAGACTTAGGTTTTTGGACACAAATTTGAAAATTATTCTTTTGTCATTTTTTCCCTGCTATATTGATACACTTATAATTTCAATAATGATTTCATTCCATTTTTCAAATAGGAAGAGTTTGGTTGCCTACTCTGGGTAGTTTTCGGGTTATGGCTTTAGCGATCAGTATAGTTTGGCTGAGGGTCTTGTGTAGTATGGTTGCAAAATGGGTTCAGTATGTAGGAATGACTTGAGTTGTATTTTTGATGGGTGCAGTTTGGGATGTATACAATATGCTTTGGCAATGGGTGCCATGCTGGTAAAATATCTGTGTAGTATGTTTTATTAATAGCTGCATGCGGTGTGAATATATGTATATATTAAAATGTCCAGATGAAGAAAAAAAGTCAGGAGAGTTAAATTGTCTGGCAACTTAAATCATTGTGAATAAATACGACGTGTATTGTAAATAATAAGCCCAAAGAATAAATGTAATTTTTATAGAGCATGACATTAAAATTACCGAAGGCTTATGTTTTTAATAACAATACCCCCAAAAATTCATGATTTGCATATTTCAATCATGAAATTTTAAAAGGTTTTACCGTACACAATAATCACAATTCTAACATACAAAAGTGTGATAACGGGAACAGAGCGGATGTTCTGTATTTTGCATTCATTAATATTATGTTGCTCACACCACATAATACTATACCTGCGATGTACAGCAAAGCAATCGACTGCAAGTACTATGCATTTGGCTTAGCTGGCAAAGATGATTGATGGTACACAGGAATACAAAATCATTATAACATTAATAATACTATTTTCTGCTCTGATAACCCTGGTAGCCTTCCAGCCTCCAACAGACCTACTTGAGTTGCGCTGCACATAAATCTTCTAGGAGGGATGTTGAATATAGGATTTTATAAATCTTTACACCGGTTCTAGCTTTACAGCATTATGAATGTGCTGACCATTTAACATCATTTCATTTACTATAATAATCAAACATGATAGAAAATGTATTCATCTGAAACTGCTGTTGTTCATAAAATCATCACTTTGCTCTACTCCCTATATTAAAGTACAGAGCCGTGACTTCTTAAAGGACCAATTATGCACAGATTTTTTTTCTCTGAGCAAGAGAAGCTGCTAGCCTTGGGTGCTGCCCTAGGCCTGACCCAGGACAGCACCCAACGGTCCCCTCGCATGCTGCCGCCGTCACAGCGGGGTGTCAGTCATATGATGCGGCACACCATTTTAAGCATTTTGTGGAATAGTGTAAATGGACTTGTTGGTTAAATCAGAAATCTTGTTACCAGCCCATTGAGCATCAGCACACCAGAGAGCCTGTTCACTCAAGAGGGCTATCTGCACCACTTGTTTTGCGGCTGGGGAACTGCCACCGCCCAGGCCTGAGCCAGAACATGTCACTGACGGCAGGTCTAGCGTGGCAGGATTCAAGGTTAATGATGACATGCTGGCCCATACCACTGATTTTCGTGCACTGTCCTGCTGTCCTGTCTTTATGGGCAGTGGTGAGCGTGGGCCAGTTGGCAAGGTCCCCCCTGACCGGCTCAGGAAGGTAAAAAAATAATGAAGGCCTTTAGGCCTTTGTCTCCTCACAACTAACATTGTGAGGTGGCTATTTGGGTAAGGTGGGTAGCCATGGCTCCCATGGTTTCACCTCTTATCTTGCCACCCCCCCAACATAGGTGTCCAAATTTGGAATTTGGGGGGGTTTGTATGCTTGCCCGCTAAGGAGCCTGACTGGCCATCAAACAGAGAACGGCATGCCTTATGCTCCCTGCCGCATAGAAGCAATTTGTCAGGGAGCCTTTAGAGAATGTGAGCACTAAAAATATAAAAAACATATATATGATTGTCCCTTTAAGAGTGAGTGACACGTATACAAAACATAAAATTCTAGCAGTTAACACAGGATGACATGTCATTCCTTCAATGCATTGCCAGAGAGATCTGAATGTAACAAGTACTCAAAATGAGTTACGTTCATAGGGATTTAAATGCTGTTGTCGCCAGAGGAATCCCTCACTGCAGAGACCATGATCAGGCCTCCGGGTGTATCTCACTGTTTCTTATCACACTTTCTGTGATAAAGAATGCAGGGCAGTTGAGCTCTGCATAACTATTGCTGTGTGATCAGAGCTGTAGGAAGATCAAAGCAAGCTGCCGTGACAGGTTTCACAGGAGCTTGCTGCAGTGTGAATAGACGAACTATTGGGAGAAACCTCTGCTCAGCGTACACGGGTTTCCTGGTTACAAAAACAATCCTTGGGGTCTGCAAAGTGAAGTTGCAATCTTGAAAACAAAAAACCCATAACACGAGGGAAAAATGGAAAAAAGAAAATGTGAAAAAATTCTTACAACCTTCTCAGCTCCAAAAACACTCAAAAAATTGCACTTGTACTACTACTTGCTGAACTTACTATAGTGTTACTAAATTCCTACAAAAGTCATAACATTTTAGCAACTAGATGAGGAGCCACACTTGTTTCAAATTGTTCAACTATTTTATCTAGCTGACCAGTTAAACACCTTGCAGATTATATCCTGAAAGTAGTGTTACAACAACTGGTTGCTAAGAAGAAGTGGTGGGTTATTATAACACTTGAATGTGAGGCTTGAGTTCCCAAAAATTGCTTTGGATATTACATAGAAAATGTAGAAATATATTTCTAATCTATATTTTTTTATTTTGCGTTACCAAAAAAAAAAATGTTGTGCTTTCAACTTTCTCTCTTCCTATTCTGCCAAGCTCTTCTTGTGTGAGGAAATTAGTCATGTAACATTTGGGGAAATAAGCTTGTATTCCTAAATGTCAGTGGAGAGAATAAGTAACAATAAGTATGTAAGACATATTGTTGCGGTATACTTTACACACTTCCTTGGCATTCAATAACCTAACAAGGGAGTTATTCTCCATTTCTCATGGAAAGGATGGTGAAGAGTTTGGTTAGAAGCAATATTATTTGGCATAATGGTGATGTTTCTGTGACCCCCTATGGTTCAAGTCCAAGTTTCTGGTAGCCTTCAGGATGTTGAATTAGTTAGCCAAGCTGTCCAGTGAGTGTATAATGACAAATTTCCAAAAGTTATACAAAGCTTAATTTGATGTGGTAGCTACCTTTCGAGAAGATTTGTTGTTTCTTGCAGTTTGACCTGCTTATGGTGCTGGTGCATGTAGGTGGTAGCTGACGAGATACATACTGGGGCATTGCCCTGGTTAAGGCTTAAGGCAACGCCTGACATAAATGCATCACATATGGCTACTGTAGCTGTGACATGTTATGTTTCAACTTCTGAAAATGTCCTGGGATGTAGCCCAATGTTGCCATTCTCATGTTCGACCTGTATTATAGATTCCTTTTTTTGTTTCACAATTAACCTAAAATGGGCCTATATAAGGTAAAGAAGATAGGTGGAAGAACTATCTCCAAGATGAGACATGGTTTTATATGTGAATAGTGTTAGGTCACAATTTGCACATAAGGTAGGCTTTTACTGCATGTGAATTTTTAAATCTTTAAATAGCATTACATTTGTTTATTTAGTGTATAGAATAGTAACATACGGGACTGAGAAAAAGTGACATCTGCATAAAGTAAGAGCTTCTCTGTAGAGCGGTTACGCTTATTTGTATTCCAGGCTGAGGTAAATTTAAGAAGTCATTATAAAAATGATGACACTATTAGGAGATATATGGTTCTGCTCTATCAGCATTTTAATTAGTTTTGCTTCATCAAGGTCATGGCACAACAGATATATTTCTGATCAGGTGCACTGAATACTAAACTTGTTTCTTAAGCAAATTCTGATTTGTGGTACTTTTATCAAATACCTCATCTGTTTAAGTATTCAAGCCATGATCCATGCGTGGACATGGACATGTAATTTAAAATATTTTACAATTACTGTGTATATATACCGGATATGTTATACCAAATTCTAGTGTTTGAATATTAAATTATGCCTTTTATTGTTAGAGCACCCTTTTCCAAATGCTAATTCATACTTAAATACCCATGGCATTACAAAATCTTGAAGGAACAAAACATTAATCAAATAATAAATATTTCTTAAATTCACAACGATTTCATAGACATGTCCTGCCACTAAATTCAGATGAAAGAAGAGAAAATGTATGCGAGAGAGTCTAAGCCAAGACAGTAATCTTCAAGCAATCATTAACAATAATTGGATGATTAAATTGTTGACAAATTAAAGAGAACATTTGTATCAATACTAGATAAACTGTATTTAAATTAATTTTGCACTGGATAATTAAAATAAGTGTGTATTGTCACTAGACAGTAGACATTATAAGTGAGTATTGGCTTTACTATTAGCCTGTTCTCCAAAGATAATATCAGTAGCTTGGGTGATCTCCACCAGAATCACTTGTGTGCGCCATTATGTCATACTTGACATTACAGATTTGTGGCTTGATTAAATCAAAGACAAGACTAGCCAGAGCTGGACTGGCCTGTGGGGATACCAGCCTGTGCTGAGGGCTGTCTGTAAGCCTCCTCCATGTGGTCAGCTGCTACAGACGTCTAAAGGTAATATAAAGGTGATATAAACTAATCCACTCCCTTGTGATTTCACGTCTGGATTATTGCAACTCCTTACTAACCGGTCTCCCGCCTTTCACTGCTTCAATCCATCCTCAACACTGCAACCAGATTAATTTTTCTCTGCCGCCGTTTCTCATCTGCTGCCCCACTATGCCAATCACTTCATTGGCTCCCCATACCCTTCAGAATCAAATGTAAACTTCTGACCCTGACCTATAGAGCCCTCAACAACTCTGTACCACCTTACATCTCTATGCTCCTATCCAAATACACCCCTACCCACCCCTTCACTCTTCTCACGACCTACCTCTATCTTCTACTGTTTTTACCTCTTCCCACTCCCATATTCAGGATTTCACCCACGCCGCACCCCTCCTGTGGAATTCCTTTCCCCGTTCCCTCATACTTTCTGCCTCGTACACAACTTTCAAAACCTCTCTGAAAACCCAACTGTTCAGGGAAGCGTACAACAATCCTTCCCAGTACTCCCAACCATCATCATAATCAAGCCATCTAAACAATCAACAGCTTCAACACATCACCAGAACCAGATCAACTCATCCCCATCCAAGCCGTCCTCTCCTATTGTCTCACTTCCCCCTCAGCCATCGACTAGTTGTAAGCTCGCAAGAGCAGGGCCCTCTTCTCCTTTGCACCAGTTTGTTATTGTACGTGTTATTGCGTTTCTAAGTTGTTCTTCTGACAGTAACAGCGCTGCGGAATCTGCTTTATAAAGAAATGTAATGTAATGTATGAGGTAGCCATTGGGTCACATAACATAACTGTCATCCTGCATGTCTAGAGCGGCAGCATCCTGAGAGAGGCAATGCAGATAGACTGCTTTAGGAGGACGGGCAAGGATGGAGGAGTATGTATGTTTACGTAACATCTTTAATGCTGGATTGCAAAATTTCTATTGCCTATAACTCTATGGAAAGTTTACTACATAGAATAAATTCATGAAGGGGGGCTTAACATAAAACGCTACTGATCTGCCAGTGACTGGTCAGCAGCATCTTCCAGGAGAGAATCTTGTGATTGTGGTCTATAAGCAGACAAGTTTTAGAGTTAAAAAAAGGTGTTTCCATGCTTGCAAACGATCTGTAGCTAGATCAGCTTGTAAACCTGCAAGGATAATTGTGATAGATAGATAGATAGATAGATAGATAGATAGATAGATAGATAGATAGATAGATAGATAGATAGATAGATAGATAGATAGATCGATAGATCTTCACAAGGGTCACGGGGAAATTAGCAGTATATGGGCAGTTGGGGACACATTTTGTAAACAGTGTTTCATTATTCAGAATATCTGTTGATTTATCAGGTGTTCAGAATAAGATTAGTAGAACCCCACATTTTATGTTAGTCTCTGTGTATCTGATGTAATTGAAGAGTCATCATCAAATTTCTACAGGAAACATAAATGCCCCTGTGTTATGTGATCACGAGCTGTTTATTAGCACTGCCACAAAAGACTAGCTAGTCAGATATTGAGGTGCTGGTAAAATTATTCTGACCACGTGATTGATTGGTTGTAATAAATAAAAATAAAAATTACAACAGGCTAAATCTTAACTAGTCCCTTGTCAAGATGTCACAGGCCCTGTATACCAGAACCAGGGCACTGCATCAGACGCATAAAGTCCAAGCTACAGAAGGCACAGATAGATTGAGATCATAGCAAGGACAACAACAATTCTAGAGTGAGAAACAAAGCTCAATAAATCAGAACCAAGCATTCAAGACGTAGGTCAAAGGCTGGATTAGGTCACATACAGGAAGCAGACAAAACTGATTTGTCTGGGGAAGCACCATGACAGCTGAGGACTAGTTGTAAGCAGAGTAACGTTTAACCCTTAGGGTGCAACTCGTATATATGGAATACATGGTTGGACAAGTGAACCCAGGAGGCTAGCCATGTATCCCGTATGTGGTGGCACTTCAGCGGCACTGAAAATACATTTCTGTAGTGAAGTGGGGCTGCAGCTGCCCTAAACAGCTGAGCTGATCAACTGCCTTCCTTTACCCTTCCAGTCCTATATGGCTGCATGTTACCATGGTAACAGTTGTTAGATGACCTTTCTATCATGAAGGAAACAATAGATGACCTCTGTCAACTAAATCTAAATAAGCGAACACTACTTAAAGTGACTTGTTTATTTACCTGAAATAGGAATATCTGACGTTGTTTCTCAGTAATTACGAGGCCTAGCCTTGAAAACAGACAGAATGGTAAGTTCTTCATAAATGTTCTGAGTAATGTTGCCTTGAACAAATGTTAAATACATAAAATAATAATTTTTCAGAATGTTTGTCATCTGAGTACATAATTGATCCACACAATTAATTACAATGCATTGTCATTATGTAGAGAGCGTTAAATATGTGTGTTGGTAGAATCTTTGTTATATTTTTTTTAAAAAAATTAAATACTACTGATATTTAAAATAAATGTTTTTTCTATATAAATACCCAGAAAATTACTCTGACACTCAATGAGTTAAATACCCTCTCCAGAAATGACAGTCAGCTCAATATACTCTTGCAATGTGAGGCCAACCAGGAAATTGAGATGCATTCTGGAAGACCCAGACCTACTAGAGATACCCTGTAGAACGGCAGAAGCTACATCTTTAAGCAAAACCCCACGCCAGCCCCTAATACCCGACTGCCTGGTCAGGTGCAGTGGCTGTGCTTTGTATTTACTGAAAAGTTACCTAAACTGTACAGGCCTAACAATCAAGGAGTTAAAGCACAATAACTTAAAATTAAATTCATAAAAACAAAAGCTCAAGATTGGAATATGATCAATGTGTATGTTCTAACACATTATCTTAAAATAGTCCACAATCCAGTCTTTCAAGGCCCTTAAATTTTCAAGGTTTCACAATAATACTGCAAATGCCAACATTAATTAGGGCAACTGTATCTGTCAGAAAGACTGCTTTGACTTCAATCGCAAAGAGGACGGCATACAGAAAGCATGAACTGTGTGGTGCCCTTAGAAACAGGACTGAGAATCATCTTTCCGACAAATATGATCCAATTGTTGGTAGTTTGAACACTTGTAAATTGTTCAAACTACCACAAAACCAGCTTAATCCACCAAACTATGACAAAGATTTGGAAAGACCAATAAATTAGTATACAATAAAATGAGAAAATTGTCCAAAAATGATTTTTGGATTTCGTGCACACAAGTCTAGTATAAAACAGTATGTTTAGTCACAAACAAAGAGTGGCCATTTTTTAGGATCTGGATCTTCAAGAGCTGGCTATCAATGGGAAACCTTATATAGTGTGAGTGTAGGGTAAGTCATGGATTTTCCTGGGGCGTTCTTTCTTCATGGGATATCCAAAGCTTTGCAGGATATATTGAAGTAAATGTGATTTTTCACAAGTATTCCCTGTGTTTGTGGGAAAACAAAGCTGAAAAAATCATGAAACATGGATGGATACTGGGACTCTGATCAATCTGATATTGTTCATACTTTGGTTTTCAAGATCATCTTTTTTTATGTAGAGTGGCTATGGTATTACCCTATGTTGTAGATTAATGTTTTTGAGATGCAGGTTAAGCCTTTGCCCTGAAGATGCCAATTGAGCTAGAACATTGCGGTCTGAGGGAGCTGCAATGTTGTGGATTTAAAGAACCGAGTCTAGTTTGGTATCTAAGAACCAATTCTTGAGCTGTACAGGTGGGAGCTTCTGAAGTCTCCAAGGTGGGTTGTGATTTTGGCAATTTAGTGTTGGGATTGTATTTTCACAATAAGTGGGATTTTTCCTTTGACTTGCCTTGCTAAATTGTTACAGTGTGGAAGGATGAGTTAATGAAGGCTAAATACAAAAATAGATTGTGATGCAAAGTTTGAAAAGTGGCACTATCACCATAGCAACTAATGGAAGGATCTACTCAGCAGGGAGATTTCATTGTTTGGTAAGGTGATAAGGCCACCTTTCAAGCTTTCACTATTTACACATAACCGCAACTTATTTTTTTCATTTGGGAATATCAGATGTCAAGAAAAAGAAGTGAAAATAAGCCATTAGCCCAGACCAGATTAAAAAGGGGACACCTGATACATTGTATGCCAATAATTAGCACATATTAGGAGGTAGTCTTGTTCTGACAATTTTTAGGTAGGTAAGCTACTGGAAGGCACTGGTCCTTGAAAAACCTTAATTAAGCTGTTTCTTAAAGAGCTCTCCCTGCATCCTGGCCCTGATTTAGCCAGTTCTTTCTAGGGTGTGCACTGCTGATGTCCAAACTGAAATAAGTGTTCTCTGCACTTATACACATATGTGTATACGTATGTTATGTCATTAATGCTGTCCAGACAAGGCTTTAAATTGTTTGAGGTTAAAATGCAGAGCAGTGCATTGTCTCCATGCTTGAACTATGTTTCATACTTTATACATACTTTATACATGCAAAGTGGCTGGTTCTCCCTCTTCTTCCTCTTGAACTATGTATGTGATGAAAGTACAGATCTGTGGCTTGACCTTTCATGTGGATTGAAGAATGATCTGGAGCTGGCCATTAAAAGTCAAGAGTGAAAAGTAAAGAAAGCTAGACACAACATCCTGGGGCCTGACTCTGAATAATAATACTGGTAAGTACTGGTAAGAATAAGTGTGATATGGCATAAGCAGGGCTGATTTGTTAATAACCTGGCTGCTGCATTTTGGGCCATCTGTAGGCGATGCAGTTCTGTTTCTGGGATGCCTAGGTATAGTGCATTGCAGTGATCCAGACAAGATGTCACAAAAGCATGGATTAGGGTGGCAGTGTCCTCAGGTGGGATTTGGTGCTTTATGCTGGCTATGTTCCTCAGATGAAAGAAGGCAGATTTCAGGACTTCTGTTTTATCAGGGTTTACCTTTAACCAGCTAGTGTCCATCCATTGTTGGAGATCTGCTAAGCATCTGTTGGGATCTTAGTTCTTGATGCAAAGGAAAGATAAAGTTGTGTATCATCTAAATTGCAGGCATGACAACGGGTTATGTCCCCCTGTGGCAGAATATATATGGCAAATAGAGTGGAAAATAGAATTGATCCCTGCGGTACTCCACACGTTAGTGGGGTGGGAGCTGAAGAGCATGTTCCTGATGATACTCTGTGATCTGTTTGTGAGGAATGACTTAAACCACATTAGAGATGTACCTCCCAGACTGCTTACATCTTGCAAGCGCTCAGTTAGAATCTGATGATCAATAGTGTCAACTGCAGCTGATAGATCTAGAATAATTAGTATTGAGTAATCACTCTTGTCTCTTGCCATCAGGAGATCAGTTAGAACACAAACCAGGGCAGTTTCAGTTCTGTCACGTTTTCTGAAGCCTGATGGAAAGTATCAAATATGTTGTTTCTTGAGAGATGCGCCTCAGGTTGAATTAACACAAATTTTTCAATTATTTTACAGAGAAAAGTGGGGTTGGAGACATGCCTAAAGCTTGACATGCAGTCTGGGTCTAAGGAAGGCTATTTTAGAAGTGGTCTTACCGCTTACTGATTTTTTCATCACAGGTGTGCTACATGTTCAAATTAAAATGAAGGCATTCATCTTCCTTATGTTACGTTTCATTAAATTAGTAACACAAATTTATACAAAAGCCACTGCCAAGTATTTTGTAGATTATATTTGCAAATATTAGATCTTTTCTATGTCAGACTTTTGCTTGGTAATATGAATAAGACTGTTCATATTGCAGTAAGATAAAATTTAATTAGAGTAAAAAATATTTGAAAAATAGCAGCCAGTCAGTTCCTGGCACACAAGGTAATAGAGAAAAAGTATGTCATTCATGTCATTAGAACATAAAAACCTAAATTGTACCATTAGGAGGAAGGTTGTTATTTCTGCAACCAAATGTGAAACATGTAACTCAGCATAGGGGCTATAATAGCCTGCTGGGGCAATGCATCATGTCAATTATACAGCAGAGCTTATTAGATGGCGGAAGTGTCCAGAAATGCCAGTTTAGTTAAAATCACATTACTAAAGAGGATTTGTAATTCAAAGAGTATGATTGGATATTTAAAATAGTAAATCATGACGGAACAGAAGATGGGGACACTTACAGTTTACTGAATTAAGCCCAAACATATCTCCTTGTAACAGGGGAGAAAATATTTTCAAATCCTGCATCCATCCATCCATCCATCTATATGTAACTAGTTACCTAAAAGCTAGTAATTGTAGCTAACACAGATTATCGTTAATAATAGCTTTTTATAGTTTTTTGGTAAAGTGATAAAGCATAGTTTGCTAGTTATATATTCATAATTATATGCTCATAGTTAAGTGTAATGTTAATTATAAAGTCATCATGATTACGTAGAATTACAGATCTGCTGTTAGGAAAAGTTCTACGGCCATCATTGCTGCAACCTCTTGATAGCCCAACAATTGTTTTGGATTTCCCAGGAATCTGTACGGTGAAGAGACATTAAGCGATGGCATATACCGCCAAGGGCAAAGCACTAAAGCACACTTCAAACAACCTCTGGATAACAGGCAGTGGGGAATTGTCCATGCAGGTGATCAAGTGTCCTTCGATAAGTAGAGTAACAAATACAAGAATATTCAAGGATGATATAAAAACCTAGGGGATTTTTTCATTCATTCGACTTTACAGACAAGAAAGGGGCATCCTATAAGAGCAGAGCAAGAGATATTTCATGTTAATTAAATGGGTTTTATTTATTTTTTTGACAGGGCAGGTAAGATGTGAAATGCGCTGACAAGTAAATTGGATTAGGTAGATTCAGTCAATACATCTCAAAAGAGTATTTAGGTACCATATTTCTTTTCCTAGAAGACAGAGGAGACTGAAAATTTTACAACTCCTGCAAAAAATGAAAAGATGCATTTAATTGTATGCCACAAAACGCGCTGGCATACATGCCAAATGTACTTTATTCTCCTTTTCACTTATGCAAGCAATTCTATGGTTCAAATATGTCAGGCTATCTGTCTATACAGGCATATATCAGTTGTTAAATCTCTGTGTCAACAGTAGATTTCTTGGCAAACAGGAGAGACAAATAAATGCATTTTGCTTGCTTGCTCAAGTTTTAGAAAAATACAAAAGAAATATAGGTTTCAGATCTAATAGAATTTCCTGAACTCCTACAAAGAATTGAAACTGTTGTTGGGACCACCATAACTTATGCTTATAGACAAGACAGCCTTTCTGGAAATACCAAAACGTTGTAATGGCCTCCAGTTTTCCCTGCCTCCTTCTATGTTTAAGCTGCATTTGGTTTAGCCACTGAATAGACTAATGAAGTTTTTGATCAACTGTAGTGAGGGAGTACCTTATTGATGTTTTTGGAGAGATTACCATTGCTTTAGACCACAAGTAATATTTTACACTTAAGTATACTTCCGTACTATTTGTACAAGCAAACATGAACAGTTGTACACATTTCTATTCTTTTTATTAATTTATTAAAAAATAATAATATATCTCAACTATGAGACTTCCTGAATCACTCACATGAGTGCCAAACAAGCTATGTGAAAACCAGCACTACAATTTCTCTTCTTTATACGCCCCACAAAAGCATATATAAGTAGCAATAGTGTCCTTTGTTTTATATATGGACATATATTCCAGAATGCCTTAAAAAACGTTGTGGGGGTCTTCCCAGTAGTTAAAGGGTATATGTAGAATATATTGGCTACTGGCATTTTAAGATGTAGCGAGGGGGTTATCTATAAACAAATAGTCTTATAACCATAGCAACCAATAGAATACTACTGCAGACTGGACCATTTCATTGGTTGTTAAAGTGAGACGACTACTTTTAAAACTTTGCTTGCAAATTCCATTTTATACAACTCCCACTGCTGTTGATCTCAAATATTAATGAGGAAGAAATGGGGACACAGTTACTCTGACATACTTATCATTTTTTTTCTCCCCAAAGAATCATTAAATGATATTTAACTTCTCTTAAATATAATATTGTCACCTGTACATTAAACATGTTTATGCTTTCATTTTAATGGACTCAAAATCTGATTTAGAAAGCTACCTCGGGGTGTATTTATAAATGTATGATGCAGAATGGCTTTGATAACTAAAGACACAACAAAATTTAGTCTCATAAAAGGATTTATACATCCGTTAATGCCCATGTTTTATGCAATCCTCCATCTAAAACATCTGGTTGCATGAATATGTAGATCGTGTCAGTTGTTTCTTTACCAGATTAATTGGAAAAGAAAGTTAGATTTCTATATTTTTTCAGGCCAAACTTTTTTTTTTTATCAGTCATTTGCACCCTAGAATTTTTTCATCACGGAATCCCTTCAAAATCAGTCTTGACATGATTAGACCAGAAGAAGGGTTTACATATCTCTGGACTGCTCCTCTTTAAGGGACAGTCCCCCTTTGGTACCCAAATCCCATTGTACCTATCTCTTATCCTTTTCTAGACGATCCAAATGCTTGGACGGATATTCTACAGCCACCTAAAAGACACAATGATGTGTCTATAAATTGATGTATTGAATTTCGTAAATTACATTTTCTTATGAATAATAAACAGGTCACCGAGTCTCAGTAGAACATTGCCCCCAGCCAAATGACCCTCCAAACAAGCGTCTGACTATTAGATTGAAATGTTGAGAGGCATAGGATCAGCCGTAATTCTATCCTTTAGATTTGAAGCTTTAGTAAGCAGTGTCCTACATACCTGTGTTATTGCAAAGAAGAATTAGCTACTTCTTTTGCTGTCTGCTAAGTAGTACTGCCAAGCGTAATTACATTTTACACAAACAAAAAGTCTCCAACACAGATAATGCAGTTTGACTGACTAAGTCATGAGAAATGCTTTGAGAGATATCACATAGCCACAAACTGAGTTTCATGTTTAATTGGCTAGAAACTATGTTTGCATTAGATTCTACGTGGTACATGAGGAAAATAATGTTATTAGCATTCAGTACAATCTGCTGTGGCTGGAAGGGGTTCTAGTCTGAAGAACAACCCTACTGCAAACATATTACATGTAGTGTTTTCTTATTTATTTCATACTTTGTACTTTCTTACAATATTATTTTTTTTATGTATTCATTTGTTTTCAGAGTTTTATGTTCCAGGTTACTGGGCCAGGTTATCCTACAGTAGCTTATGAGTTTTTATATAGAACGATCTGTAAGCCATCTCTGCAAAGTACAATTGTCTAACTACATTATAGGTTACTTACACATGTGATTGTGTGAAAAACTAGCCTAATAATCGCAGTATAAAAATCCCCTATAAGAATTTGTTTTTGGTTGCGTATAAGATTAAAGTGACCTTTTCTTCCTTTTTTCCCCATACACACTGATTTACAAGGGTCAGCAAATGTACCTCAAATCAATATAGGTTTGTGAAACAAAATATAAAGAATGATTGTTGTCATGGGACAGCTTGAAAGGTAAGTAAAGAAATCACTTTGAAGTGCCTAGAGATCTCTTGTGGCCATGTCATAAAATACTGGGCTTATTTTTTTATTATTATTATTTTCTAGTTCCACCAAGCCTTGCATATGGCATTCATCTTCAAAAGTGCCTGAAATGTGGCAAAACACAAAATGTTGTTTCTGTGGGCCACCTGGAAAAGTTAGTGGGATGGATATGAAATAATTTTTCATTCTCATGATTTGGAGGTATCTTATAACCATGCAACACTGTAATAACCCACATATGAGGTCTATTTGTGCCCATGAGACACTTTAGATCATTTTATAACTTCTTCCATGTAGCCCGCCATGCAATATTCATTCTCAAACTGCCTGGAAGGTGAGAAAGTTTAGTTCTTCCATCTAACTAACATTTCAGAGAAACAACTTTATATCTCACAATTGTGAGGAGTTATTAAAACAATTATTTTTCCAAGCTGTTTTTGGCTCAATGCGGGTTATCGCCTTTGATGTGAGTTGCCTCCCAAAATAAGATTTTCTTTTGCTTATTTCGATGTTTGATGCCATTTTGACTAATTATCACATGTAAATAGTATAATTTATCACATGTACGTTTGAATAAAATAAAAAAATACAGTGTTGTTCTATGAACAAGTATATGTCTTAAACTGAATGCATTTGATAAAAATGTTAACTAGAACTGTACTCCATAAATTCACTTTGTCAGCTATCGATCAAAACCTGAACTTCCCATGAACCTTACATATAGTTGAGCCCTTCTTGCAGGAGAAGCTTAATCAGGATGGTTCTTCGTAACATATGGTAATATCTTGCAGTTGAAATCTATTTATCAGTATATATATTGTCACAGTCTCAGGTAGCTCCATGTTGGGGAATCTACCTGTTTTTGAGCCTGATTTCTACTGTACAAATTGTATGTATGTAATAGGATGTATGATTTTATCTTATTTTGTTGTGTTTGGAGACACCTTTTTTTGTGTTTTGCATCCCATTAAATCTTTTTGCTTTTTGATGAGTTGTGAACATTAGCGCGAGTGCCCTCAATATTTTATTTTGTATACCCTACATTTGTTGGATATTTTTCAAATACACCTTAACTAATATGTTGATTATTTTAGACAGATAAGCACTATGTCCACTGAAAAAGAGACAGAAGTCAAAGGTGAAACCATTTACTGTTCCATAACATTGTTAAGAGTTGAGGGATAGCCATTTTATTTTTATGTCATGCCAGGGTTTGCCAGTTGGGGGTCAAGGATTGGGAGTTGGAGGTCAAGAAAGCAAAGTAAAAAGTGAAAGTGAACAGAAAAGCAAGGGAAAAAATAATAAATAATGTGTTGTATTTTACCTCTAACTACATGGTCTAATGCAGTGGTTCTCAACCCGTGTATCCTCAGGACCCACATTTGTCTTTGGTCATTAAGTCGCGACTCAAAAATAACCTCAGAAAAGATGAAGGAGTGGAAAGGCTGTCTGTGGGCTGCAGCAGGAAGAGGGGAGGAGCAATCAAAGAAAAACTTTATTCAGCTCCCACTAGGAGCAGACAGCGACCGCAAACCAATCAAGCAACTTGCTTTGCGGTCGGGGAGTAATACTAAAGTACATGCCGGACCGAAGACTGCCTGATGGCCCTGATTGTTGCGGCCGCGGTCCTGATAGCCTGCTGCTTGCGGATTGCCGCTAGAATGTGTAAGGCAGCCCTAGGTAGCCCCAGGTATACCTCCAGTCCTGACCCTCCGCAACCCACTGAAGACAGGGTCGTGACCCACGAGTTGAGATCCACTGGTCTAATGCATGGTGTATAGATTTGATTGCTACTGTGTTTTGACCTAGATAGAAGATCTTAACTAGATCTATACCAAATAATAACAGGGGGTGAAAATAAAAGTAATGTTTGCTGTTTAGTTAATTATTTTAATTCATTTAATTTATTTGGAGTGTTAGTACATTTTAATATCTATTTTTTTCCATGTAACATAATATGTAAAAAGAACATGTGTAAACTTTGTGTTAATTATATCTTCAAAGATCAATGGGAAGAAATCCAAATGGTTTTTGTCCATTTATAACGGATTACCCTAATTCTATTTTGTATTTAACCAACGACAAGCATTTATCTTAATTGTATAGTAAATTGTTCTGCATTGAAATTGCGACGACGTGCCTTTACATTAAGTGACTTTATGGGGTTTGTGCATCTGCTATGGGATACTCTCAGACAGAAAAATCAATGTAGGGAAAATGGATGATTCTAGTACCAAAGATACAAGCTGGAAAAGCTCATAGTAAACACCACGTACGTTTCTCTTTGTTTTATAAAATTATAGTTACTAAAGCATAATTATTGCTAAGCAAAATGTTCCGCAGAGTTCACCAGCGTCCTCTAACTCTAATAAAATATAGAAAATGAATTGTATATATATAATATACAAAAAAAGGTCACATTTAAGAAAAATGTGCTTAGTCTAAGGCAGAAAAAATATTTTAGTCTGGGATTTTATACATACACAAATCCTGTTTTCATTTGCTTGTTAGCTACCCGTGTAATGTATTAATGGTTAACATCAATAAATAATCTTTTCATTACATATAATTGTATATATGCTGTTTTTTACACATACCGAATTTTTAAATATACACTTGCTACTTATCCCTAACCATCAATATAAGGAGCTGCATGTATTTATATCCACATCTTCAACAAGCCGACAGGATACATTCCTGAAGGCCAAGTGTAATTGTGATGATGTGGTTGATGAACGGGTTGGAAAACCAAGGTCCCTGCTATGCCCCAAAATAACTGGAAAGCTCTGTAATTCAAATACTGTCCTCCTTTTAATTTCTCAGATAATAACTTAATGGGTTGAGCTCAAATGTGCCCATTACAGTAAGCAGAGGCATCTAATTTTTCTAGGTAAATGGGAATCGTTGACCTTTAAAGTAGAACCAATTGAGAGGGAGCTTTCCATTAGCCCTATGATCAGACAACATGATATATAATACCATGTTTATTTATTTTACTAAAATACAATCATAATTACACAGCAAGGAAATTAAAATAACTCGGCACATTTAGGTTGCAGGGTCGGCTGGTGGGCCATAAATATATATATATATATATATATATATATATATATATATATATATATATATATATATATATATATATATATATATATAAGTCACCGTACACATTCTAGAGTTAATGAAATCGATAGTGTGAATTTTCCATATATTATACTCTGTTCTCTGACAGTCTTTTAAATGTATTATTTTACACATTATAGATTATATATCTATTGATAGATAGATAGATAGATAGATAGATAGATAGATATAGATATATATATATAAAGTATAACACACAGCACACATTTATTGCTCTCCCTGACTCTACCCACCACTGTAAACATTGTCATCTCTATTTCCACCATTACGCTTATCTAAGTTACTGACGTTCCTCTGATTCCTTCGCTCTTCTACATCTTTTGTGTGGCAGCAGCAGTGCACACGACATATTGCTGCATTCTCTCCTGCAGCCAGCTTCCGTTGACTTCCTGCTCTTGGCTTTTCTCCCACTTATTATAGAATCCTTTTCTCTATGTTATATCCCAAACCAGGACACCTTTGTTGGGAGCCATGCTATAGGTGACCAGGCTGGGGGTACATGAGAGGCCAGAGGCACAATGTAGTGAAGGTGAATTGAATATGATATGTTTGATATGTGTCATAACAATGCAGTGCTCTGCTTACTACATCACAAGGTGTGAGAGCTATGACTGAGATCTATGCTGCAAAAGATCGATTTCACAGCGCAGTAGATTTGTCAGGGAAGATCAGAGCTTCAGGATACTTAGCAAAAATTATAATTTGGGACACGGCATAATACTACACATACCACATAACACTGGGGCTGAAGCTAGGGAAGAAGAAGGATGAACAGCCAATCAGATCACACTTGTTACCTAAAGCCCTCCCACTCTTCCTGTCTGGGTACAGATGGGCACTAGGAGAGAGGAATTTGCTCTGCATATGTTAATATACCCACCTTCTGTAGGGCCGGCTCCACTCTGCTAGTGTCTGACAGCCCCTCACATTAATCCAGAACTCACAGGTGGAACAGGTTATGACATCCGTGGAGTAGCTCAGGCGACTACAAATCGAGTAAGTCTACAACAGAATGAATGGCTCAGAGCCCACTACCACTTTGGGGCACTAGAGCAATTGCTCCATATACCCCTTGGTCAGTCTGGCCCTAGTAGAATTGCTGGGTTATGCTTTAAGGAGCATTTGGGAGAATTATATCACACAGGGATAAAAACTAGGTCATTTAATCTAAAGGAAGCTGGATTATGAAGTTGCTAAATGACAATTCAGTTTGTAGAGTAAAACAAGAAAAAATATGTTTCTATATCTCGTAATAGCAAGTAATCCAGAGCTTTCTTTCAAAGACAGTAAAGCTCTCCCCTCCAAAAAGTTTTCAGTTATTTTAAATCTTCAAGGATTATCTCTCTTCAAACATGGTACCATGAAACTGGGATTGATATTCCAACTTGGAAACAGACAAGCTTTTAATTTAACATCTCTAGTAGGGAAAAGATTTGCAGGATTACCGAGACATAATACTTATTAAGATACATCACACAGCAATGCTATTAGTTGGAGCCAGCACTGTTTTTACCAGTAATGAGCAACAAAATTGATATCCCTCATGAAGTCCATACGGTTAGGAAATCATAGACCTCCTAAATGGAGGAATGGTGCCGTATGCTCAGAGGGGATGGTGGTCTCAGACTAGTACAGTTGTGTGAAAAAGAAAGTACACCCTCTTTAAATTCAAAAATAAGGGTTCATCCAAAATCCATGGTGAAACTAGTTCTTCTAAATCAGTTGCAAAACTTATGGTCTTATCACGACCCAACAATTTTACCAATTATTGCAAAGCCTAGCTGTCATAAGTTCTCAATTTCTTTAGAGAACAAAGTCTTTGTAAAAACTGAAGCCTAAGCGCTGTGATTTTACTCCTTCTAGCATTTTGACTACTCTCATATGTTGATAAGAAAAGAACACATTATATAAGACAATACTATAACCCCCCCAATACAATATTTCTTCTGTTTTGTACCACTAAGAATGACAGGTTTAGAGCTATCAGCTTGTACCATAACAGCGAAGCAGCTGAATAATTAATTAGCAAGACTATTCTTCTACGAGATAATTGTGACAATTTCTTTTTAGTTTTTAAGAAACCTTTTCCCAATTCTTCTGCAGTCAAAAACCTTAAACTTGATCTATTCCATCTATTCCACAATACATTTCCAGGGAGATCCTGTGGAGAAGCCTTTTAAATTTCTCTTCAAAGGGTATAACATTTATGCCAGTTTATGTTTACATTGGAAGCCTTCTCATTAATATTTTACCAGAGCACATGTAGATCTCTTATTGAATTCTGCGAGTGGTATAGATTAAATCTTTTAAGTAGTCCCTTACTGTAAGCAATAGTGGTTTAATTGCAAGAGCATAACGGTTTTCTGTAAGTGGATAGCCGTATCTAATTCCTGTCTGGATAGAAAAAGGACAAGTAAAAATGTTCATTGCAAAAAAAAAAAGTAATAATGTTTGTATATAAAACATTAATTGCATAAATAAAATTGGGACCAAAACTAAAAGCTGTAATCTAAAGAAATCACAGCAGCATTGATAATGTGTCATTTAGAAATAGTAATTTCATCCCTTAATAAAAAAAATATTTAAAATATGCATAGCTCTATTACCTATAAAATTCAACCCAACTAGTTTATTACAAATATTTCCCAAAGAGATACCTGCAAACACAAATCATTACAATATATGCTATTAGGATCAAACAGTAACAATATCTAGAGACTAGAAAGATTCCAAAAATCCTAATCTAGTCAAAATGCTAGAAGTTGTAAAATTCATTCAAATTTACGGGGAAAAAAAACAGAGAACATACAGAAGAACATTGTGATTAACTTACTGAGAACAGACAGCTACTTAATACCCTATCCTACAGTGCATCCCTGCCCAAATGTTAGCGCTTTTGTGCCAATATAGAGTAAAAATCTCCATTGACATCGGTCTGTTTTCCTCGAAATTCTGCTGAATTTAAAAACCATTACCAAAACATATAATGATATCCGATCATGAGGATCCTGTTGTGCTTTATGGACAATGTCAATGCCTACACTGTCAGTGACCCGCTCTGCCCGCCGGGACAGACAGACGGCATACTTTAGGAAATAAGTATTGGAAGGTATGTGTCTTAACCCAAACCTGCCCGTGCCTGCCTGGACAGATACAATTTAAAAGGATACACAGATAAAATGTATAGTGAATGGACAAATTAATGCATATGATTTGCTAACTAGCACAAAATCCAGTAAGGAGCATGACAAAAAGTTAAACAGATTATGCTTGTGTCTCTTCCTGCACAGGGAGACCCTCGAAGCTGTAAACTGCTTCCCAGTGTAAGACAGGCTGCAGGGCTGAGTGCCAAGCACCATATGCTGATCCTTGGCAGAATCTGTCCCATTAACGAAAGGAGCTAACCTTTGTACCCGATACATTTTTATGTGAAACCGTTCACGAAAATAATTCGGACCTAGATTAAAAATTGGGTCTAAGAATTGCCTCGAGGCACCAGACTCGACTGAAGTTGCGTTTTCTCACCTGAGGCTCACGAAATCTAGTTAATCAATTGCCGCAGCTTGAAAAAAATCATTAAATAAAGATAAATGAATTGGCGATCCCCAGGACCTCCTGTCAAAGTGTGTTGTGGGAAGGGGATAATAAAAGAAGCCTGCTGGGGGTATACCCAACTGTACCCCACTTCACCCCATCCACTGTTGGTTTACTTTATCATATAGATACAACCTACAACTTTATTGTATATTTAAAAGTAAAAAGATATAAGACAACTACTGTCCTTAAGGGGTGAAGTACCTGCTTTAGACATAAAACGTCTCTAAAATGGTATGCCACTGGTATGATTAACCATAAAACAGCAATAAAATACCCTTTTCAAAAGCCATACACAGTATGTACAGATAACTACTCTCAGCTAATCCAGTCACCATAACAACAATGAATGGCTGTAGCCAGTCTGAACCCGAGTGGAACATTTACATTTACAGCAGCCACTTACGCCTTCGACGCATGCAGCCACACTCTAAAGGTTTATATCAGCTACCCAAATGGTCTTATCACGAGGTAGGAGAAGCTATGCGGTACGATATCAAAGGAACGTGTTGAGTGGGCCAGGTGGCCAAATAAGTGGTTGTTGTCCCAGTATTGCTGGGCCTCCCCCATGTGATCACCAAAAATCATGTTTGTTGTTATTGTTGGGTTAAGGCACGAAGAGATGAAGGTCAGGTGGGGCCCAGGGGAAACACTGTTAAAAAGGGCCCCCTCCAAAATTAATATTATAATAAATATCTATATCTAAATCTATACATGTACTACACATACATATGTATGTATACACACAGTATATGGACAAAGGTATTGGGACACCTGACCCAGCTAGTGGGGGCCCTTTACCCTGGGGCAGTTGGCCCATTTAACCCATTGTTAATCTGCTCCTGGTAAAAGGATCGTCAGCACTCACCTCCTGCCTCCTTTAAACTACACTATACGGAACTCTTTGACCATTGTTATTTTAAATAGAAAATGCTTATGAGTGTAACGGCATATAAGCCATACCAGTTTGGATTCCTATCTAAACAATTACATAAGTTATGGTGGGTAAAGGTGATGGAAAACCCTTCCACTTCAAATTAAGGGGGTAGTAGAAACATTATTAAATACTCATCTACAGAAATCTCATGGTGCTGCCACAACCACAAGGGATTCTGGGTAGGCGCATGCAAATAAGGTCAACAATGATCGCCTTTTGCCTCTATATCCACTTTATACATGGATCTCTTAAAAGTAATTGCCCGCTGTACAAGACAGCCTTTAGACAAAACTCGGGTAAGAGGAGCAGTAGCCAGATCACCGCTCATGGACAGCTGTTTCGTCCTTAATGGGACTCCTCAGCATGAGGTTGTAATACTGGCTTAATACTTGAGGCTTGGGGTAGCACGAGAAATACTATCACTACTATCTAAACAAAAAAAACCTAAATTGTGTCTGGTTGTTTGCTCAGGCATGGACAGGTATGTAGCTAAACAAAAAAAAATGCAAACTATTAAACTGTCAGTTCAAATTGGAACAAGCAATTTCTCATGTGCGCTTAATGGCCAGGAAGCAGTGCAACACGTGAGTTTGCTTGACAGACAGAATATGTGACTTTCATTGTTTCTGATTATTGTGTGCTTGCAGTGATGTTATGGCTAGGATTAAAAAAAATATTTTCTTCTGTTATATGGTACAAAAAAACCTATAGCTGGATTCTAGGTATTAACCGAAGAATTGGTTCCTTAATAGAAGTATACAAAAATAGATTATAAAAGAGTTTATGACACACAAACTCATATAGTGAAAAATGCTATCTCCATAATATAATGTGACAACATAGAAAGGATTTGTCTTCTTCTATTTTCCAGCTATCTGGATATATAAGACTTACATCTAAGAAGAAAAATGCTTAATATATCAGATAAAGATGGAGATCTAAATCTTAACATTTTATTAACATAATCCAGTTTCTTAAGCATCAATTACACTAATGCAGTAAGATATTATGTGTCATACGAAGTGTGTAAATGGTATATGTTGAAGAAATAAGCAATTTACATTTCTGTAATAACATGGCTCTGCTTACAGCAATGATAAGCCACATTTGTTTGAGATGGCTTGATGGGAAATTTAAAAAAGGTGTTGGTAATATTTGAAAAACATTTTTCGATAAGTAATTAAAAAAAAAATTCAATACCATTTAATTGTTTTAGAAAACTAGGTATATCTTCTGAGATACATACTGTATTTACAGATACCAACATAAAGCTGATCAGTTGTAGATGCAAGTTTGTGTTGTCAGATAAGACTGGATCTACTATGGGCACTTTTTGCAGTCATATATACCAAATAGGTAGAGATAAATGCTTGCTACTTTCGGCAGCTGACTGACAATGAGCACTATTGCTAAGTTTGTTAATTACAAAACGTTCTTTTCATTCAATGAATTCCCTAACACAACACCCATTTATCATATAATTTACACATTTATTTATTTTGCCAACATACATATATTTACATTTGTCAACATTAAATGTCATTTGCCTCTTGGTCACCCAGTCCTCCAATTTGACCAAACCTCCTGGCAGGGAAGTTACATTTAGTTCAGGCTTTATTACCATACCTAATTGTGTGTCATCTACAAAGACTGACACAGGTTTTTAATACCCACTGCAAGATCATAAAAAATAACATTAAATAACAGTGGGCCTAGGACAGAACCCAGAGAAACTCTACTGTTCTCCAGGTGGAGAATTTTCCATTAACAACTCTACCTTTTAGCCAGTTTTCAATCCAGGTGCAAATAATGTTGCCTGAGTGTATCTCTTTTAATTTGTACAGTAAACCCATTGAAAACCTTTGGGATGAACTGGAATGGAGATTGCAAGCAAATTGAGTGCCAGTTTATTTTTATGAGCAAGCTCTAAAATCAGCTTTACACCATGGGGTGTTTTAAAAAAATTATGATTTTACGGTTTTAACCCTTTCCATGCTCTAATTTCACCACCAGCCGTTGTCAAAATACCAGTATTTGAAATACCCAAGAATATCTAGTTTTCAAACATATATGGTTTTATGGGTTAGATTGAATTGGCCAGATATCCCAAATAATACATGAGGGCAAGATGACCACATGTCAAAATTCCAATTTGAAAAATGCACACATTCCAAATGTGGCCTTTTAGCCCCCAAACAAACCAATAAACCAATGCATGGAGGGTATCACTGTACTCAGGAGATGTTACTTAACACATATTGGGTGTTGTTTGACAGTGACATATAACAGGAGCGGTAAATTCATAAAAAACTACAATATGTGTGGGGGGGGCACAAAAAAATCACTACCAAAAGGGGCTAAAATATCAGTATTTGAAATACCCTGGGGTGTCTAGTTTTCAAACATACATGGTTTGATGGGGTAAATTTAATTGGCTGGCTTTAAAGATGTCCTAAAAAGAATGTGGGGCAGAATTTTCAACATGTCAAAATTCCAAGATGGAAAACGAAATTGTGCATGCGCCAAATGTGACCTGTTACCCCCCAAACAACCTGACAAACCTATGCATGGGTGGTAAGCTGTTCTCAGGAGATGTTGCTGAACACATATTTGGGTGTTGTTTGGCAGTAACATATACAAGGAGCTGTACATTCATACCTCAAAAAATGCAAAAAAATGACCAACACAAAGTTTGACAAAGACTCATGGTAGAATTAGGACATGGAAAGAGTTAAAACACTAGCATCTGAAATACACTGGAGTGCACATGTGGTGCAGAATGACCAGATTTGAAAAAAAATAAGTACCAAAATACCATTTGTACTTATTGTCCTATAACTTGCAAGAAAAAGGCCAAAAACATAAAGACATTGGGTATTTCTAAACCCAGGACAAATAGTAGAATCTATTTAGCAATTTTTTTATTAGCTTTTATAGATGAGTAAAATATTTTTCAAGTAAAAGTCCCTTTTTCTCAATTGTTCACCATGTTATACTTTTTTTTATAGTAGATTATATAACACAATAAAAATAATAGCATCTAACGAAAGCCCTTCTTGTCTGAAAAAAACAATATGTAACTTGTGTGGGTTCAGTAAATGAGAAAGAAGAACATTATAGCTAAACACGAGCATTATGATCACATTTGTTTCCTTCTTAATCTGTGCTAGTTATATTGGTGCCAGAAAAAAAATCCAGTTTCGCCACAACAGTTTTTAGGATTAAAATCTTGGCAGACATCATCTTTTACTAACAAACTTAAATCGCTAATAATATTACAAAAAACAAATGTCTCTTTATTCCTGCTAAAATATGTTCTTTTGTGGTAAGCAGCCTCCTGGATAGGTTTGTGTGTTTTGTTCTTGCAATGCATTATTGACAATTCAGACAATAATAAAGTGGAGGCATAAACATGGTGTTATTTCCAGTAGCAAAGCCGAACATTTAACACTTTTACAGGGAAATTGGCATTGTAGCATCCCTACCTCTAAATCTGAAAGATTAAAAGAAGTAGTCAACAAATACAATAGTAAAATATCTCTATGCAGGATTTCTACAATATTTATTAATATATTATATGAAAATGTTGAAATGCAATATAAATACAATTTTAAACAATCAGTGCCTTTGTACTAAGCCACTGATTGGCTTCTTGAATTGTTCAGCTATGGAGGAAGAGAACAGTTGCAGCTGCAGGGCTGCATCTTCTACCTTACAATATTTGTTTGTTTGTTTTTTCGTTTGGGAAAAATGCGTATTAAAGTACTTCACTACTCAGTGGTGCTATCAGGCTCTATACTAATACTAGGGTATTAAATATATCCTAATACACTTCCAGACTATGTAAGCATGGCAGACAAGTTAAAAGGAGAACAGTTCTTTAAAAGGTAGTATATTTGATGTAGAAACAAAGGCCACCAAGTTCATTTTTATTTTTCTTTTCAAATAATATATGATCAAAATAAATAAAAATATACCACTGCATTCATATGCATTTTTAAAAATCATAGACAACGTAATTTGGCCAAAAAGGAACAATGCCCCCTAAACATATGTATTTGGTTCATACATACAGAAAAACGAGCATAATAAGACAAAATATTAAATAATAAGCATGTTTGTAGAGCATGCATTTATTTAGGGCCGTAGTCCCATGGTAAAATACATGCAAACAGAACAATAAGCATACCGGCCGGTCGAACCCACCGACACCACAGCTGAAGAAACAAGTTTAATGTGCTTTGCACGAAAAGCTAGCTTTCTCGTTGTGGTAGATAATTAAAGAGGTCCCCCAAATAACAATTAAAACATGCAATATATTCCCCCAGCCAATCATTAAATCAGAAAAACATGACTAGAGAATGGAAGTCTATACATATCAAATGTGGCAACTGTATATTTTGAAAAAATAATAAACATAGACATAATAGCAACAATTATAATCAAATTCTCAGAACAATTATTATGCAAATGTTCATACCTGTATAAACTGCATGTATAAATATGTATATATGTATATATATGTATATATGTAGCTTCTATTTATCAAAATCAAGGAAGCACGACACATCATATTGGGAATGAAACATCCAGTACATCTCATGTTGATTAAGTTGAGTAAGCATATATTGTAATAACTTGTCCTCATTATTACACAAAATGTTTACCAAGGGAGGAGGATGTCTGTAGTTCTATACTAATAAGATGTTCCCTAATTCTTTCTTTAAGCATATGTGTTGAGCGACCCACATACTACTATAAGAAGTGAAAAAAACAATACTACCATCACGTGCAAAATTACGTATGATCAATTAATATATCTTCCTTCGACTTTTCACTAGCTAATCTATAAACTCTCATGATATCATTATATTTATAATCTCTCGATTTTAACCTCCCAAACAAATCATGTGCTTGATCTTCACTACAATTCCTCCTCAACTGGGTGAACTGCCCCACATGCATTCCTCTAATGCTATTACATGGATGACAACATGTAAAATAGTAAGTGAATGTGGGTGCCAAATTTGTGGCCAAACCGCATGTACATGTCTAATAACTACTAAAACATATCGTGAACAGGTGGCAGGAAATATCACCTGAGAATGAGGTGGTATGAGAGTGTGAGAGTGTGAATGAATGTGGATGAATAAGGGCCCATGTACATTGGACTAAAATTCTAAGCTTTTCTGGCTTTGTACGATTCGCCAAATTTACCAAACTTCAGTAAATTTGTAATTCGTACGAATCCGAATGCACAAGTCTAGTAGTTACCTTACAATCAGCAACAGTCAACACAAGGTCCAAAAAAGAGATTGTATCAGAATGTGAATCATAAGTAAATTCAAGGTTTAAGTTATTATGATTTAAATAATGAATACATTCTTTAACAAGTGATACATCACCTTCCCACACGAAAAGGAGATCATCTATTATTTTTTTTTATATAAATACAGTTGCCCAATTTGATATGTATGGACTTCCACTTTCCAGTCATGTTTTTCTTGTTTAATGGCTGTGGGAAGACCATTAGTGAATATAACGTGTGTTATTTTATTTGGGGGACCTCTTTTATCATCATTGACAAGGCACCTTTTGGTGTGAAACAAGTTAAACTGTGGTGTTGTGGGTTCAACTGGCTTGTTTGCTTATTGTTTTGTTTATTATTGACTTATTTTACTATGGGACTACAGACCTAAATAAATGACCAACTACAATTTTTAAAGACAAACAGCTTGTTTGTATCTTCTTTTAAGGAGTGCAAGTTTTTCTTCTCTTGAAAGGTGGCTAGCAGAGAGTTTGTGGTGCTTGAGGAGAGCTTTGATATCTCGCAAGGGGCCTCTCTTAAGATGGTGGCAATTATTTGTTTATTTTAAAGAGGTTGAAACTCTGTTACCATCTCTTTGTAAATCTCTCTGTCTGCTGATCAGGTAGGCCTGAGAAGATGGGTAAACAAAGTTAACCCCTCGTCAAAATAAATATCGATTCCAATGAGAGCACTACAGCCCATATGCAGGAAGTGTACTTAAGTACTTTCCTTGTTCCAGCAGAAATAAGTAGAGGGAAAAGGAAAATAACAATTAAGTATTTTATAAATCCAGTGGAAAAAGAACACATGCACTTTTTTACATGCAGAAAGTTGTGTTGGAGTCCATGCAAAATAAACTCCAATATCCATTAACCCATTAATCCATTAAAAAATGACAGTAGACCCTTCCTTTACTGGCGTAAAGCTTTTGGATTTTTTAAAATTAATAAATAAAATCATATTTTCTATCGCACCATATAGATATTTCCAAACCTTTAAGTAGAAAAATGTGGGCCATTCAAAGGTTAACAGGACTTGTAAATGCGTGACGCATTATTCAGCTAGAAACATAGAATTTAACGGCAGATAAGAATCATTCAACCCAACAAGTCTTCCCATTTTTCCTGATGTAAAGACTCAAGTCTTAATCAAACCTTGGTCTTGTCTTAGATTTAGGATAGCTGTTATACAATATCATTGCACCTGGGTCTATTTACCAAAAAAACAGGCAGTGGCACCTCGCAGCATTGTAAGGTGACACATAAATGCATTCATCTTAATAACAAAGTACATGTATGGAATGATTATAATAAGAGAATACTATGTTATCAACCGAACAGATAGGGCATTTCAAAAATAAGAAAAATGGCAGTCTCAGTTATCTAATCGTTAAAGACCTATAATCAAGGAGAAATTTGTCTTTTTCTCATTTCAAAGGCGAGATCATGTTTAACACACAATAAGGAAAGAAGACGCAGTTAGTAAATTATGCGTGGAGGATTTATCGGGGCTTTCAAATTTAGGACTAGAGCCAGCAGATTGCATTTTAGAATGATATGCTTCCAATTTTCCTTATTTCTTCTCAGTTATCTCTCTGATTCCTTTTTTTTCCACTAAGATTGCAATCTTTTTGTTAGGGATCAAGTACACAAACTATGTTTAAGTTTCTCTCCCTGTCTAACTGTAATGTCACTTACACAATAGTGCTAAGTGACAGAGATTCTCACAGCATTTTGTATATAAACCCAACAAACCTATGAGTAGCCTGCCATTGCCACCAGGGATTAATTAACAATGGGACAAACATGGGACTTGCCCAGAGCTAGAAGGTCCAAGCCCTCCCCTGTGGGAAGGCAAGGGTCAGAGTTATTATTTTTAAGATCCACCTGACACAAGCCTGCAGCCACAGTAACAGAGATACTCTCAGGCCCCTGAGTGTGCTGCTCCTCAATCGTCCGGTCAAAGGGGAGGTCTCTCATGTCCTCAACTGGCCCATTTACAATACGGAGGCTGTGCTGTGCCGCCATAGACTGTACTGAAAGGCGCTGTGCATAGTTAAGATACAGAGCGCCAGGATACAACGTCATACCCAGGTGCCCCATAGTGACGATGGCGGCCACAGAGTGAATTTTTATTTGTTACAGTGGTATTAAACTTTGGTGTCCAGAAGGACAGGCTTTAGGGTTTTATTAAAATAACAATTAAATATTAGAAACGGACAATCATTGTGCCTTAAATCTAAAAATATAGGATACGGCTTAAGCCTAATCATACATGCTTACATTTTCTTGTTGTACACTTTTGGTGAAGAAATATTTTCTAATACCACATCTAAGCCTCTGGCTCTTTAATTTGTGTTTGTGACATTCTGCCTTTTTGAAAAACATTTCCATCCTTTACTTTTACCCATTTGTGTGTATTTTATCCAGTCTATCCTCCAAGATATACTGATATCAATTAGTCTTTCCAGATAGGTTTAATTTACTCACTCCAGACTTTCTTCAAATGTGGTCTCCAGTACTAAACAATATTCTAGGCCAACAACTCCTTTCTTCATTTATATTTTACTCCAGGTTTTTTGTTCTAGTTTATCCGATTCCTAATTAATATAGATTTTGTTCTTGTTTGCATATTTATCAATTCATTGGCTTTTGGTGTGTCTTTGTAGAGTTAGTTTAATGGCAGGGATTATTGCATGAACCAAGTTTACATACCTGCCTCCTGATATTTCCAGTTATCTTAGTCATCTTAACTTTAGATATTTTACTTTACAATACATCACAATTTCCTGGTAAGTCATTTTATAATTTGTATGTCAAATTATATTGTTTGTAATTAATTAACCACGTATATATACACACTAATTAATGTAATCCTACTTTACCAATGAATAAGCACTAGTCTAGCAAAAAACACATCATTATCTTTTGTTTACCCTTGCCATATGCTGTGATATTAGGATTTTGGATGAAATTAATGAATTAAAAAATGCATATGGCCTTACTGAAAGGGATCCCTTTTTTTGCCGGTGCCAATGAAAAATAAATGGTTTTTGCTGCATTTTCTGTTTCTGGAAAAATGGAAGAGGAGAATAGTATACCAGAAAGGTAGGAATCATGCCTAAAATTGGGACAGTCCTGACAAATATACATGATTGAGACTTATGTAATAAACACTATAAAAGTATACATACCACACTCTCACTCTCAAACAATAAACATCCTATGGTGTTTGCATCTTCTGAACTGAATAAAGAACAGCATATACAAAGGTATCGAGATTAAAGTGAACAAAAAGCATGTAACCTACTTTAGGTAACAAAACAACCTGTACTATGAAACTTACCAATATAGTTCGCTCTAGTGGTAAATTGCTTATGCTCCATTTTTGACAGCTGAGTAATGGGTATCATATCAGCACATGATATAGACAGACTTTCATTTATATGGGGCAGTTCATCATTTCAAAGAGTCTGAACATTTTCTCATTTAATATGAAACTGTTCTAGTGCTTTCACCAAACATGTCTTAAAGAAATTATATTTTTTCTATATTACCTTTTGAAGTATCTACAGCTTTGGGAAGATGAACTGTTTTTTTTCCCCCAAGGAATACAGGGAGTTGTAGGACTGGCAAAAGATTCTTATTAGATCTGAATTAGTGATGTCATTTGTCAAGAAGATGAGTAGAAAAAGAAACACTAAAACCTTATACATTATTATTAGGATGTATGGAATATATATATATATATACTATATATATATATATATATAGTATTCTTGCATTTCCAACCAGTGTTTATATAGGTCATACATATTATACATACATTGTATATTAAATTTAAATGTAACATTTTAAAGAGCAAATGGCTTTGCACTTTTTGGAAAGCTCTATTTATGAAGGACAAATATCAATATATTATTATTATTGTCAGTAAATCAAAAATTAAAATAATCTTTCATTAGTTACCTTTTCTGCCATAATCATTGAGGATCCACCATGAATACCAAGGATTGGGGTGAAAGTCTGAGATGAAACAAAATCCAGCATTTGAGCTATTGCCTCTTGATCAGTGTCATCTCCAAACACAACACCATGAATCTTTGTCCCTGACATCAGGTCACACACACCATTTATAATACTCTTAGGATCAGTCTGATTCACTAGCAAGGTCACCACGTTGACATCAAAGACTGAAGACATATTTCTTGTCCATAGAGCTCGTACATCCCTCTCGTTGATATAACTAGTCCTTCCCAAAATGACTGCAATGTTCAGAACTGGGAAAGTTTTCTCAGCTCCATAAGATATGTCCATCATATTGAACAGAGCATTGAAGAGTAATACAGCAGATCCAAATCTCTCCATCTTCTCCAGCATTACTTCCTATTGATAGAAGAAGAAAGCGTTAGCCTAGACATAAATCATCTCCATTATATTCACCATTAAGACTGAATGTTTGTGTGGAGAAGATCAAACTAGTTCTTTAGATGCAGTGATTATAGCTTTGCTATGCATTACTGCATCACAATCAATTAACTATTCCACTCCCTTTTGTCTTGGTATCAGCTTGTCTCATGTTTTCCCTAAACTGCAGATCCCCAGTGACTGTGTGTTGGAGATCCACGGAGCAGGTAGAATAAAAGACATTCCATGCTGACTTTTCACATTATAATTGCTCCCATGTCAACACTGCAATATTGCGCAAACACTAGGAGATGGCACAGGCTGATCTGCACAATAAATGGATTTCTCAAAAAGATACAGCAAGCATACCTAGAGAATGTGAAAATCCAAGTCGGCAAATAAACAGATAAATGCATACATACAAAAGTATTACTTGGATCAGCTTGTATTACTTTAGAGCCCATAGTATTGTGTGTGTTTGGCTATTTCTGTGTATTGACATTTTGCTGTAAAGGTTCACAATCCAGACACATAATTAGATGCATTGATTTTTTATGTGACTCATTTAGTTGCCTATTTCCTTTCTCGTGTATTCTATTTTCTCCCCATAGGTATCCAAGGCATCACTTGATGTCTCCTACTCTCTGCAGATTAGCTCTTCGGGGGATACCCCTGCAGTATTTTCCTTGGATACTCCATTCATTGCCAGAGTGCATTCCTATAAACAGCTTTTCTATTTCTGCCCCATCAGCATTTATTCTCCAGCTCGAAAGCCCTGCAGAATATTTTTCCCCACCGTCTACCTTTAGTGGCGATCTAACCTATACAGTGAACACCCCCAATAAATATGAACTTTACATACAAAGTGATGAAGAAATGATCCAATTTAACAGATCATGAATAATGTGTGATGCAGCTGGCTTGGTGCTATTTTTACCTTATAGATGAGTCGTGACTGTATTTTGATCACTTTATTTTCAATGTAAGTTTTGCATTTAAACTAGATTTTCTTATACCCATGATATGAAGACAGATTGTATGTATGTTTTTATTGTGATGAAAAAAAAAATAAAACAAAAGAGGGAAGCTCCTACTATTACCTACAGTATGTTTTTGATATATTTAGATCTCCATTCACATACTGGAAAAACACACCACCGCCCCCTGCTGGCCAAATGCTTCACTACATTAATACATACCAAAGCCTTCAGATTGAGAGGTTAATAATTGACATGCTGGAAAGTTTGGCATCTTGTGGGTTTCAGCACCTTTTGATGGGATGCTCTTCCACCCTTTCCTCCAATAACATTGTCTATGCTGCAGTTTGATTTCCACATAGCTGCCAACAAAACCAGTAATCTCAATTGGTCTATGCACAATAGCTGCCTAAGCAAAATACATTTAAGTTATGCTTAAATCTGCTTTGATTTATGAATACATCTGAAGTTTCACAAGAAAAAAGTGGCACACTTGTCAGTGCTACATTGTAACTAATGGGCCTCAGCCATTCTAAGGGTTAAACAAAAATAACCAAAAGCTTCCATGTAGGATCTTTGTATGATTATTTTTTAGAATGTTAAATGCAATGGGAAGTGGCATTTAGTCTGGGCATGTGTGCAAGTCATGTAGAAGAAGTGTACTATGTTAGTGTACAGACATTCTCTATCAGAACTCAAATGTAGAGTTTATAATACTTATCACTGGAAACTGCTCCCTAGAATGCAAAATCTACCGTTAAATAGTAAGAGAAACCCGAAAACGGACACCAACAGCTGCATAAGAAAGCACTATTCTAGTTGAAGTATCATAAATGCCTGAAATATCCTAAGAAGTAGACATTGTGATATTTCATCACGCACACTCTAATATGTTGGTCCTATGACACATTTATAAAAGACAAATGTAAATGGATGTATTTTTAATAAACTCCCCACTCTCACAGTAAATTTGACAAGGCAGAGACTTAAAAGACAAAATAAAACACTGCATTGCCCTTGTCATTAAGTTTTATGAGTTCCACATTTATGACACACGGCAGCCTCCTTGCCTGTCTTAATCACTTCATTATGACAAACCAACTGAATGATAAAATAGAATCAAAATGTTCATGAAATGATTTAGCATTCTAATAATCTACTGATACTGAAATGACATCTCTTCCCATGTTGTGATATGACAGCTGATATGCTCATCATATCTTATAAATATGTTACTCCAATCAATGAATAAATCAGGAAGAATGCGATGAACATATATTAACAGTGAACAGGCATGTAAATACTTACTGCATTCTTCATCCATGTATCATAGCCTCAGGCTCAAATACCATAGAGTCAATTCAGTCAATCCATTCCAAGCAATGCAGTAGAAAATCCCTGTTTATGTCTCGTTTTTTCCCCAGTTACTTCTTCACATCGCAGATAATGCAGCATCATTTAGTATTCCAACCTGTTTCATTACAAAGTTTGTATTAGCTGTGTGAAGAGTGAATGCATTTATCCATTGAGATCTGCATCCATAGTCTTCCTCCTATTTTAGCAGGTTATACCATTTTTTTTTGTTCTGCTGCAGAATTGTAGGACAGCATGCCCAGTCTCTGTATTCCTCATAGCTTTTTTGGAAACTGAAGGCTGCAGTCAGCTAACACATCCTTAAGGTAAGAGAGAGAATTACAGTCTGCTCTAGCCCACTGGTATTGCAAAGAACACAGATATTCTACACAAAGCACAGGCTGCAGTCAAGTTCTGGGATCCATGTATAGTACAATCCTGGCAGACAGATCTTCTCTGTATTCTGCAGAAGTTCTCACCATTGGCTGCTGGGCAAACAGAGAAACAGCAGGTGCATTTGGCAAAAGAAACACTTTGGTGTTTTTCTATTGAATTTGCAACTGACAAACAATGTTGAGATGATGTATGTCCTGTCTTGTGTGTTTTTTATTATATTGTGCACAACATGTATAGATATGTTTAGAAAAACATGGGTTTATTTACAAAATGTGTGTATATGCAATGTGTAGGGATCTTTTAGAGCAGCATTCATGTCGCTGTCCCTTGTGCTGAAATATTCCTTACTCCAGAACTTGAATTCTGCGGTTCTTTCTGTTTTGGATGAGCTAAGTCTAGGTGCTTCATACCTAAGAGTGAATGCCCTGACTCTAAGATGATTAAACAACGTTTCCTGTTGCAGTCCAGCCAGATGTATTATTGATCTGTATAATCATAAAAAATACTCAAAGGAAAAATATAGGTTATATAAAATCAATGTGGTAAACAGTCTGTGAGAATAGTGCTGGGTCCCTGCTCCTCATTATGATGGAGGTGGCAACGTTATGTGTATTCAAAACTTCATGGGTATTCTAAGCCAAAGTATGGGATAGCAGTGTGGCACATAAACATTTGAATCCAAATAATGAGTGAATGTGAAAAGGAACTAGATGCATGGTAGAAGATAGATGAATAGATAGGTACATCATACAGATAGATAGCTAAAAATATATTTCTACACTACTTTCAAATGAGTCACCATTGCTTTCAATCATGTGGGAATACATCAAGGCACCCTGCCAAAATGTAGCTTAGGAAACCTTCATTTCAGTCATTTTCATCATCACTTTCTTTATTCTGGGAGGAGAAAAATACTAACTGTATCCTTATTGCTTCTGGCATATTCTAGATTTTAGGTCTGTATTTTAGTTGTAGTAGTTATACATTTTTCTGCCTTGCAATCATGATATAGTCTGGCAAAGAGGAAATATTATATAAAATGATTAGCTATTTAACCATTGAAATGCCTGGGGTGGAGATACAATTTCCTCCTGGGGTGGGCAGGTCAAATATCATAGTTGTGTTTAGAAGACAACCTTTTAAACAGGTTGCACTTCATCTAAACAAACTTAAATATTTTTTTTTCAGGTTACACTAGTTTATTTATAATGGCCACTTTAAGGCAATCCATTATCATGTGGGCTCATAATGGAAAAACTATTTTAAAAAATGCATTTTCCAGTTATTTCCCCATATATGCCAAACAAAATAATGCAAGTGATGAAAATAAAATGATTTCTGAAAAAGTCCCATCTACTTTAATCACCCTTATTATTGAATGTACATGTTTCTGCATCCATGTATACTGCATATGAAGCCTATGTGGTTGACAGTACACAACATGTCACATTATAGGGATATGTATGTGAAATGGGGTTAAATGCCACAATTATTCTAAACAAAGACCATCTACAGTTATAATACACATTTCCATAAATATGTTGTGGTGACGTAACAAGTATTGTTGTCAATGTTTTTGCCATTGAACTCTTCCTGTATCACATGTAGGGCCGGAGGACTGATCAGCAGGCTTGAGGACTGATTGGGAGGATCACAGATCTCCCTAACCAGCTTAACAGGGCCCCATGGTGAATCATATTGCTGCCAGCAATGTGATTCACCACAAAACCCCTAAAAAACAGTAGCGATTCTATAGGGGAGGGGCTGAGCGGAAAGGCCACCTCCCTTGGGTCGTCTCCCCGACCTGTCCTGCTCATCAGACGCCCCCATGGGCATGAGCAGGGCTACTTGGGGAGATCAAAATCCCCCTCTAACTGGCCCAACGTTAGGGAGCGCGAGGTCTGTCCATTCAGACCTCAGCTTCTGTTCTCCCTAATCACCAAGCGCCGGCAAATGATGTAGAGTGCCGGGATATGACGTCACCCTGGTGCTCTGCATCAACAGCTGCCGCATAGTGATGAGGGAGCACTAAAGCAGAGGCCTGAAATGACAGACCTCACGCTCCCACCACAGGATGTAAGATAGAAGATTATGTATGATTGAAGATGATGGAAAATGAGAAAAGTAATAGATGGGGAGAAAGTGGTGAAAGGGCTGTGTATATGTGTGTGTTTGTAAGCTGGTGTGTGTGTATGAGCAGTGTGTGTATATGGGCAGTGTGTGTGTGTGGGCAGTGTGTGTGTATGGGCAGTGTGTGTGTGTATGGGCAGTGTATGTGTAAGAGCAGTGTAGGTATTTGTGTGTTTGTAAGCTGGTGTGTGTGTGTGTGTGTGTGTGTATATGCGTGTGTGTAAAGGCAATGTATGTGTATACACGTGTGTATGGACAGGCTTTTGTAAGGGTAGTGTGTGTGTGTATATGTGTGTTTATGGGCACATGTGTGTAAAGGCAGTGTATATGGGCAAGTGTGTGTAAGAGCAGTGTATGTGTATATACATGTTAATGGGCAGCTGTGTGTAAAGGCAGTGTGTAAGGGCAGTGTATGTGTATATATGTGTGTGTTTGTATGCTGGTCTGTGTATGGACAGTGTGTGTAAGGGCTGTGTATGTATTTGTATGTTTGTAAGCTGGTGTGTGTGTGTGTATGTGTGTAAAGGCAGTCATGTATAAGGGCAGTGTATGGGTATATGCATATTAATGGGCAGGTGTGTGTGTAAGGGCAGTAGAGTGTAAGGGCAGTGTATGTGTATATGTGTCTTTATGGGCAGGTGTGTCTAAAGGCAGTGTATAAGGGCAGTGTATGTGTATATGTGTGTTTATGTGCAGTCGTGTGTAAGAGCAGTGTATGCATATATGCGTGTTAATGGGCAGGTTGTGTAAAGGCAGCGTGTATGTGTGTTTATGGACAGGTGTCTATAAATGCAGTGTATAAGGGCAGTGTATATAAAACAACCTCTGTAAAAAATAGCAGGAGGGTACAATTTTCCATTCTTGCCTCAGGCGCAAAAGAAGCTAGCTACAGCTCTGATCACATGTGTCTTTTGATATGTTAATGAGGGCACACCAAGCAATTCAATATGCCTGTTGAATGCAAAATCTCAATTCTCTCTGCCCACCTTCCTGCATGGGTGGGGCAATCTGTGTTGTGCTGGGTTATGTTGGGCCTTTGGGTTGCAGGTTAGTCTTGGGCTGTCTCTCATTTATTGTATGTTACTGTGTTTTTGTCTCTTATTAAATATCTGTTAAAGTAGGTGATATTTTTATATTTGGTTTAACACCACATATGTCACCCGATTTACACTTCCAATATGCCCAATTATGTGAACTACTACCTCCATGGGAGTTGTAGTCCACCAGATTTTACTTGGTTTTAGTTTGTTTTTTTCCATTTATGAAGGAGGATGAATTGACTGGTGGGGGCACTGACCAATTGAGCCTCCTCTCTTTTGTTGTGAACATTGCATTGTTTTAACACACAAAGTTTCCATGCATAATGTGAGTCTTGGTGAGTCTTCTTGCAAGATTAAGTGAGAAAGCTGCTTGACTTCTGGATCCACTGTCAGGGGCCGGGTGATCAGGTTGGGTAGGAGCCTCATTGCAGGGGGTTCTGTCTGCACACGGAGATGCATGTTAAACGAAGGATAAGACAGACAGGCACAAAGGAATACACCACAGGCAGAATTCCAGGTAATGCTATGTATTGTATAATATGGCAGGACAAACAAATACAGGTTAAAAAGTCTCTTAGCAAGAAAAATGTATGTATGGCAGAAAGACCCCTGGACGGGGCACAAGGCAGGAAGCCAACTGGACAGGGCACAAGGCAGGAAGCCCACTGGACAGGGCACAAGGCAGGAAGCCCACTGGACAGGGCACAAGGCAGGAAGCCCACTGGACAGGGCACAAGGCAGGAATCCCACTGGACAGGGCACAGGGCAGGAAGCAAACTGGACAGGGCACAGGGCAGGAAGCCCACTGGACAGGGCACAGGGCAGGAAGCCCACTGGACAGGGCACAGGGCAGGAACACAGGGGATGGAGTGAGGAGCCGAAATCCCATGACGCTTTAATCAAGGATAGGATATCTTAACCTGGAGGAACTTCTCGAAGCCACCTTAAAGAGCGACCGCTGGCGACCAGCACTACCACTTTGCTGGCTGGATTCACCGCGTATGGATTCCCTGGTCAAGGCGCGGGTATAGGGGCGGGGCTTAGACTTTGTAGGGGTACAAAGTCTACTCCCTAGCATGGAGACCTGAAGACACTAACTTGGAACCCTGGGGGGCAGTGTTTTACTAGGAGGCCAAGTTCCCAGCACTGCTTAACATGAAGGAATAATCATATGAACCTCGTGGAAGATAAGATGGCAGAAGTCATTCTTTACATACATAATGTTTGTTTCTAATATATAAACAACCGTTTCATAGGTTTATTTAGAATAACGAACATCTCCTTTAAGGTTGAAGATCAAAGTAGACTTCTTCAGATTTTCACTCACTGGTTTTGTTTTTCTAAAATGCCAATTAAATTGCTCTATGAATATAACACAAGAAACAAGTGGGGATGTATGCATGTGCAACCTCAGATACCCTAGCCCTAACTACCACTCGATTTTGCCCAGAAAAGTTTTTGACATACAATAGCTAAACAAAATTTTCCCTACCTCAAACTTTGTATTTTTATCAGAATCTGATTCTAAGATGGCACATTACTGCTGCATGAGTAATGCGATGAACACCAGAAGTCAAGCTAAATGTAAACCAGTATAAAACAATGTTAAACACATATTCACAATGATTAACTAAATAATGTATACAGGAATACAACCAGGGACGTATTTACCTCTGGCACTGCCCTAGGCCTGACCCAGTCATCCCCTCTCCGGCCTCCACCCTCACAACAGAGGACTGGTTGCTCTTTGAATGTAGTCTATGGCTGGGAAGATCTCCCTTGTAACTGAGCCATTGAGCAGCAGCAAACTGGGGCCCCTGATCACCCAAGAGGGCGATCTGCCCACCAAGACTGCTTCCCCCTTAGCGAAGGAAAAGGATAATTCTACACAGAGCCATTTTTAACAAGTAAACCGGACCAGGCTTTTTTTAAGAGCCTATGACAGCTGTCTCTTGGACTTTTTAACAGCCACCATAGACTTGAGGTCTGTGCACAGACAAGTGCTTCCTCCCCTGTGGCCACGTCACTGGCAGATAGTGGCGTCATGACCATGAATAAGGAAGTGTTTGTGGAAAGGTCTTTGCTGGCAGTTTCACAAACCTCCACCTTGCACTCGGGTTTGGGGAGCAATGGGGGAAGGTTTATTGGGCCCCATTATGTATAAATATGTCTCTGGGTCGATACAACGTAACCTCACAAGATAAACTATACATTACGCTGTGCTAACCCAACTCTCCAATCAAGATGAAATAGCCAAAGTTGGCCCTTCACAAAGTATTATGAATTTGAGAAGGTAAAATGTTACTGTTAAATGCATCTTAGTCCTGAAAAGTCCTACTTTAGTCAATTAACCTCAATTTAACATTAGAGTTTAAAAAATATTAAAGTGAACAGAAAGAGGCCACGGAGATGCTGAGAGTAGAGTTATTCTCTACTTATGCTCGTATCACGTTAGTACCCGATGAAAAAAAAATATCAACTTAGTTTCATGCTTTTCTATTATGAAACAGCTCAGTTGGATGCCTAATACCAATCTTACGTCTTTTGAAATCAACAAGCATCAGCTAATAAAAACAGATCTATGAAGCAAATCTTGCATATTTCTTTGAACAGATGTCCAGTAACATACAGTCATATTTGTGGTTATCCTCCAGGGACTGAATCGCTGCCTCAAAACAAATCATTAGTCCTGACAGAAAATCTTTTTAGACGAATGATTTTGTAACGTGCTATCTGGGTTTAATCAAAACCGAGACCGATACAATATTTAACTTTAAAGAAAGGTATTAAAACCATTACAGCCATTGACTCGGAACATATGTGTCTTGTGAAATTATCTCACAGAAACGCACATTTCCATTTTTTTTTTAAATGCCTTAAATAGTTGATCACAGATGGTTCTTCTATTAAAACTGTCTAAGCTGTACATCTAACAAAATGTCACAGCACATATACCCAAAGCATGATACAATAATACCCTTGAGCGTATATCAGTTTGGCTACTATGACCAATTTAGTTTTAACAGTGCAGTACAACAAATAGACCCAATTATAAGCCATCGCTTTATAGGTTTATGATATAAAAAGCTTCAGTATCTAACTGATGTGAAACGCAATGCATGGCAGTCATTTATGTAACCATCTGGCACTATGACTTTCCAGGATGTGCAGTGCCACTGGCAGACAGATTCATTCCTTATGGCCATGCTCCTCTAATTGAATATGCTACTGTTTTGGAAAATATGTTACACGTGTAAAAGGTCAATGAGACAATTGTAAACAACGGAAACCTTAAGTAATACTTGAGGGACTTTGGATGATGATTTAAAGTACTCTAGCGGAATCATTGGCACAAAAGTGGCTCCAAGTGTTGGAATTAAAACCATTTCCAGCTACGTATGACCTTATCTGATTTTGTGAATCACTGAGTAGCTTTGGAATTAAATGTTATTAGGTCGTAAACCAATACCTGAAGTTAGATAAAATGGAACCTGAAGTAACAACAAATCATTTTTATACTTACAACCGATTACCCAGTGTCCCTTTAGACTTTAAAAGCCTGCCAAGTCCTGCCTCTGGATCTGAATGTGGTTTAGGACTGGACTTTGAATAAACCATTCCAAACCTTGTTCTTCAACCATTGAGATTCACTTATGCATTTCGGATCATTGTCTATGTGCATGACCCAGTTGCATTTCGCTAGAGAGCAGATGGCCTGAAATTCTCCTGTGGAATTCCCTGATGCCAAGCGGAATTCATGCTTTTTTTCATGATGCACGTTGTCCAGGCCCTGATCCTGCAAAGCATCCTCAATGCATGACACTGTTACTACCATGTTTGACTGTTGGTATGTGTTTCTTATTGTGTTACAGTATTTGCTTTTTGTCAGACATGCAAGGGCCATATTTGACTCACCTGGTCATAGGATGTTGTTCTAGAAACCTTAAGAAGCACCCAAATGCTTTTTTGCAAACTCTAGATGAGCGTTCATGTTCTTTGTAGAGCACGGTGGTTTTCACCTTGAACCCTTGTTGTTTGCCCAGCGTCTTTCTGTTGATTGAATCATAAACATTGTCCTTGAAGTGAGGGAGGCTTAAAGATGTTGTTCTATAGGCCTTTGTAATTTTTTAGTGATTTTACATCTTGCTATGAGACATTTTGAAAATCATGCCTTGTTCTACCTTTTTATCCTTAAATCTCTCTTAGTCCCTTTAAAATAATAATAGGGGAAAACAATTACAAGGCCTAATTCAAGTGTTATTTGTGAAAGAAGGGACTTTTTCCTTTCTGGTATTGTGGAGAAAGGGAGGTCTTTGTCTCTTGCAACACATGGTTCTTTGTCTCAAAGGCTTCTTGGTTCTCAAGTAGCTCATTTGTTGGCACTAATGACATGTGCTGCTAATTCATTTTGCAATTATTTATTACCACAAATGTGCAAAATGTTTGTTATCCCTGGCTTCTTTGTGGATACAACTAAGCACATATGTTTTATTACTTTCATAATATAACTGCACATAATTGTGTCCCACATGCAGAATGATATATTTGGAGGTATTCAGGACCATAATGCTACATACACTAGTAGAGAAAGGCCCTTAGCAGAGCTTGCAGGGGGCGCCAACATTTTGTGCCATGCCTCTGAATATGACAGTATGTATCTTGGCCTTCCGACTTCACATGCTTGAGCGTCACAGATCAGGGACACAGGAGCTTGAAGGAAAATCATCATCACGTGATCATGCAGGCTACAATTGGGTTAGCTTCATGCGTTTTATCTGCTGCTTCAGACTTTTTAAAAAGCATAATGCAGCAGATATACACATCTCATTTTAAATGCCATGTACAGTGATCTATATGCTACTTATTTTAATCTTGTAAGCAATTTTAAAGATTACCATTCTTTCACTAGCGCTTTATTGATTGCGGTATAGTTATGCTTCTTGATATATATTCTGTGGTCAGGAAATCTAATATAAGAGATATTTTAGTATTGGATGGGATTGCATGGGAACTCATTTTGAATCTGCCCAAATGGTGGTAAGGAACACTTGATGCTGGAACCGATTTGGAATTTTTTAAAATTTTCATTCATTTGGTTTATATTGGACTTTAGATTGTTTTTTTTTTTAATGATTTTTACACCTCATGCTTGATAGCTTGTTTTATCATAGGTTACTAGAGTAGTTTGTATCTAATCATTCTTTTTGAGGGACTCAGCAAAATGTGGAACAAAAATAGGTTAATTAATTTGGAGAGTTGACCTTTCATTAAACTGTAAAATAATTACTGTAGGTAATTAAACATACTCCAGAAAATTGTCTAGTGTAAGCAGATTTCCTAGATTTTGAATGGGTTTGATGTTCTGCCTAATGACTTGTTTGCTATATGAGATTTTTATAATGGTTGATTTACTGATTTACAGGATAAACCTTGCCGTAGTATCTGTGCTATGTCAGCCTTCCATATTTTATTGCATAAATAAGTATTTTTGTCTGTGCTTGCTTCTTCTTACAGTGACAATTAGATTTCTGATTTATCTATTTTCTTTTGCAGATGGATATAGAATCCTTTGTTTGCATCTTCTTGACTTATCATTACAATTTGAGGACTAGGCTAAAATTAAGTTTTGTTTGTTGCAACAAGTATTTCAAATTGCCCGTCCAAATATCTGTCAACTGCTAAGTTCAACCCAAACTGCCAAACAGCAGAAATGCACACAATCAGCCCTAAATGAAGACTATTCCACAATATCAGATTTATGTCTCATAAATAATCATAGGATAAAACTCGCAACAGAAAACATTCATCAATGTAAAACAACTGGGAACATAGCCAAAAAATAAAAAGGACATATGAGGAAACTTCTGGTCCTAGGTATCTATAAGTAGATCCAGCAGTGTGAAATGCCCATAAAGGTAACTCCTAACATAAAGCTTTTGATGCCTAATGTAGAAATCATTTGAGACTAAAAAGTCACTGGATGCTGCTTTAGGAGCCGTAAATACCTACAAATGTTAAGGGTCTCTATATTGAGAAAGCCTATGGTGCAATCGCAGTCACACTCAGCAGGGATTTGCTTAGATATACTTAGAAGCATACAATGTAACGTCTCTTCTGAGATTGACAGTGTTATATTCATATTTACTGTGATAAGAGATCATTTGTTTAGGGCAATTTTGGGGCCCCATCTTACCAGGTTCATTACCAGGATAAAGGGCATTGCCAGAACCTGTGGGTTGATCGCAGAAAAATATAAAATAAAATATAAAAAATATAAAAATAAAAATATAAAAAAATATCACAAATGTAAAAATAGTTAGAAACAAATAACTATACACATTATACACATGGAATGTGTGGATGAATCCCTGATGATGTATAAGGGAAGGTTGATATTCAAGCATTATAGATTTAAAAATTCCAAATTAAAATGGATGGTATCATTGTACTCAAAAGATATTGCTGAACACATATTGGGTGTTGTTTGGAAGTGAAATATACTAGGAGCTGTAAATTCATAACTGAAGTACAATGAGTGTTAAAACAAAAACAAAAGTCTTAAAATACGACCATTTGAAATATCCTGGAGTGTCTAGTTTTCAAAAATTTTAATAGGGGTTTAATGGGGTAAATTGAATTGTTCATCTTCAGATGCCCCAAACAGGACATGGGTGGAGGGTGACCAGATTTGAAAGAGAAAACAGTTTTGAAACAGCAATACGCTTGTATGCTTACAGTATAAGTTGAAAAAAAGCCAAAAAAAAAACATTGGGTATTTATAAATTCAGAAAAAATATTAGAATCTATTTAGCATTAGCCTTTGTGATACTGTAAATCAAAGATTTTTCAAATAAAAGTCAGAAAAGGGTATTTTTTTCTTGAATTTTTCACCATTATTTTCATAGTAAATTTGATGATATGGTAAAAATAGTGATATCTAAATAACATCCTTCATGTCTTGGAAAAAAACAATATAGTTTGTGTGGGTACACTAAATGAGAAATTACAGCCAAAAACAGCAGAGATGTTAAAATAACATGGTCACGAAGGGTGCCAAAATTTAAAAAACGGCCCATTTCTTAAGGGATCAAAATTATTTAGGTCAAATGGGACCTTCAATTAATTTGAACACTGCAATAAATTCAACATATTTTTCAAGCAGACAATTTGATTGGTTAAAGCAGCTAACGAACGTAGAATTGTCAATGAGAGCAAATCCAATCAGAAACAATTCTCTGAATATACAGTACTAATACTGCTGAAGTTAATTTATTTGTCAATATTATTTCTGACCCTGTCATATCGGCTGCTTGCCCTGACCAATATCCTAAATTTGCTCAAAACCTATGTTTTTTTCCCATCAATTTTTGCAAGGTTTCCTTTCTACATTATTGTGATGTAGCTACCTTTGCAAAGTTGAGTGAATCCAATATGCTAAGGGATCACAGGGAATCTTTACAATCACCTGAACCTTGAGGTGAAACTTCTAAGATGCCATTGGTTGCCATTAAAGACTCCTAATGGGGGAGTCTGGTGATCTGAAACCATGATATCCTGCTCCAATTTAATGAAATTGCTGTAAGCTAAACACACATTCTGAGCAGAATTTATAACCCTACATTATATGGTGTCTTTCTGTAAGCATAGGCATTTTACTTTTAATTCCCACTCTTAGGTCATTAACTTACAAATTACAAAAAGCAGAGGAGTTAGAATCAACCCCTTGGGGTACCTCACATTTAACTGCAATCATGCCACAAGAAGAAAGTCATTTTGTAAGAACGCTCTTCTGCTCTAAACAGTTTTCTATCCATGTACAAATATTATCCTCTAGATTTAATCCCCTTCATTTAAATGCCAGCCAGCAAAATACAGAGATCTAAATTTCTAAGCATCTCATTGTGGAAGCCCTGGACCGTTGTTTGGCAGCAACTGCTCTACTTGAAACCATGTTGACTAATATTAATAATTATATTTGCCTTATATTAAGTACCTTTAGAGATGTACAAGTATTCATTAATGAACTATTTAAAAAGGTTCCTTCACTGCAGGTTTCTTTTTAGTATTACATAACTACCCCAAAAAATAGAACTCCACTACATGAGAGGGGGTCCTCTTTAGAAAGCTAAAAATAAATCTATTCAAATTCAAAGTTCAAACTTGTCCAAAAAAACAAACAAATGGGGAATGATGTAAGACAAATGTTAAGAATGCTTCATACGTTCTAAGTGCAATCAGTGAAAGATTCAAAATTAGGGAGGACCATAAAGATTGCTTTATTAGTTGTACAGGATAGCTCGACATTAATGTTTTATAGAAAAAAAACTGGTGAATGAAAGACAGAATGCGGATTCCATGTGAATATCATGTCAAATACAAAAAAAAGAGAACAGAACCCAAGATTTTACAAGTATAAATGTGAACTTTACCATTGAAAAGTAATTGCAAGTAGTTGTAATTTTAAGTGTTGGCCTTTTTCAATACATAATAAAATCAGGAAGTTCAAATGTTCCATTCTCTTGCAAATTTTCTTGCAGAGTTAATGAATAGACCCAGAAGAAATACCCAGTGGGATATATTTAGAAACTAAATAGACCTTTGCCAGCTAATATGGTGATTAAACTGATACATGCAAGAAAACCGATTCCACTACGCTGTTAAATTCCATTTCATGGGTAATTCAAGAACACATCGGTCAATTCTCTTCGTTATTTTCCAATGTCAGTTTGTAGTATTGGGCAATGTTTGTACTGAATAAATGTAGAAATATTCAAAAAAAAAAATATCATTCAGTTTGTAACAACCTAACCTAGTAAAATAAAGTATTTCACTATACTTGACAGCGTCTACTGAAATTAGGGGGTTTCATCCAATTCCAATCCAATTAAAATGCTAAATCCACCAAACTAATTTGGCGCAGCGTACAAGCATTTATTCTATCTCCCTCAGGATCTAAAATATTCCCAATAAGTGAAGTTTAGTGCAGGTTAGTTTATATGATCTGCTATTGAATACCTTTTGTTGCATGTTACTCTCAACAGCTGTTGAGACGTTGGGAGTTCTCAGTTTCTTGCTTATGAGCTGACTTGTGAGTTGGTGTATACTGAAACCTGATGCCAATCAATATAAAGTGATACCTATCAATCTGGCTAGCAACCAAATTGCAAACTAATCACGGAACAGTTCTGGTGTTTTAAAGCTGCCCATCATTTTATCTGAAGTCTCCACGGGAGAAGTGGATTAGGGAAGTGAGCTATATTTTTCTTGAAATAGAAAATGAAAGAGGACATTATGTGAGTATAAAATCAATACACGTATGTACTAATCTTTCTGTGTGTATGTATTATCACAGTAAGTATTAGTTGGCAAATGTTTCTTAAGCAACGGCATAGAGAGCGTATAACTGAAGGTAGCAATTAGTCTTAAGGCTGTATGTTAGTACTAGCTACAGTAAATGTGTGATTTTAAACTACATTTTACAATAAGACATGTTTAACTAGCCATGTAAATCTTAAATGTTCATGTTTCTTATGTTTGTTACCAGGGGTCAAGGAGATCACCCTGACCCTCATCCAGCTCAGACATCTACAGCAGATGTTGGCATCCAGAAGCTCATGTTCTTCACACACGATGGCCCCAGATTCGAAAGCCATTCCTGGAATTCATGCTGACAAAGGTCATTTCAGCTCAAGCTGAAATGGATTCATTGGTCTGTGCTGATAATTATGAAAGCCTTAGGGTAGATATGTACTGGGCCTGCCAGGACTTAAACACTGGACTTTGTGTTGCTAGTTCAGGTCTTGCCAGCTGGCTGCCTTATCTAGTCCCAGTACGTGAGGTTACGTATCCATGTAAAACCCCACTTCTTGCCAGTGACCCGATGTTTCATTGGTACTATTGCTTAATATCACGCTTCTGCTGATTATGTGTACTGACCTTGTCTGTCTAACTATTCTAGAATTCTCCTATCATGATTTTGTTAATCATTTTGCTTAATTATGCCCCACTCTGCTGATGTGTATTTGCCTGTTTACTTTCTGTTGGTGCACAAGTATCAGATTAGTTTTGTGCTAATAAATTAAGTTAGATAAAATAAAGTCAGAACTGGTACTTACAAATAAAAAAGCAATATATTACTATAAAAAAATACTGCAAAAAGGTTGCAATTAAGGGTTGGTGGTTATTTGCAAAAATGTCTACTTGGGTTACATCTAATCTGCCATATGAGTCACAGCAATAAGCCACTGTTAGTGACAACAATGATACCTCCAAAACACTGAGGTTGTTTAGTGCTGATTCATCATTGTCATCAACAGATTAATGCCTGTGTGTTTTCTGTGAGAAAGAATACCGTAATGTTATAGAGCATTCTGAAAACAATGTAGTGTACAGCGCACAGCATGGTGACACTACGACCATTCAAGGTTGACTGAAATAAAATGTAAGAATATTAAACAGCTGGACTATTGTTTGCTTTTTATTTAATAAAAAGTTCAACATTGGATGATATTTATATTGAACAATCTTACATGGAATGTAAGTGCCAGAACAGAAGTTCCACTGGTGGAAATAATAGAATTCCATTATCCAAATCAATTGTTTGATATAGATAGTAGACTGGTTCATTCGGATTTGCACAAATTAATTTGCCAATTTCATCAACACATACAGATCTCTGAAAAACAAACGAAAAGGAAGCAAAATGTTCAGAATTTTTCTTCTTACCTTTTTTGCTGACTGCCACGTGTCCCTGTCTACTTGATGCACAGCTCTGCTTCTTTTCTTGCATCCTCTTATTCTTCTGTCATCTTGTCTTCTTTCTTTGTCCTCTACTCCTTGTGTCTACTTTCTTCATCTTCCTGGACACGGCCTACAGGTGAACTTCCGCAAAAGGGTGGCGTTTCTAGACACACCCTTGGAAGGAGACGTTCAGAGAGATTGCGAGGCGGAGTGACTGACAGTGTAAGAGAACAGGACTAAGAGTGTGAGAGTGTGTAATAGTGTGAAAGAGCATGAGAGAGTTAATGAGGGTGACAAGAACTTGGTTTCTGAAAGGACAGGAAACAAAATTAGTTGTCCAAAAAAAGAAAAAGCCTATAAAACTACCCTGTAGGAAAAAGAGTTTAACTAGTAAATATTAATTCACATGTAAACTATTTTAATAAAAATATGATTGAAATTATTTTTTTGTTTTTATTTCCTTTTATTTGCCACTCAGATATACCTTATACCCCCTATATGCCACTCTGCCTCCCTAATAAGCCACCTCTATTTGAGGTTTGATTAGAAGACGACCTTGAATATTAAGACGAGGGATATTTTTCAGAGCATTTATGCATTCAGAGAGGTAGAGGATACATTGCAACAACTTTAGGAATGTTTAGGTCTGTGAAGACACTATTCATGGATATAAACGTCGGTTACTATGACAATGTTTATTGACCCATTTCCATATATTGATGTTTGTCGTCATTCATGGAAAGATGCACGGCATGTTTAGCGTGTCTCCCTTATATCACATTTCGAGCAATGTGCAATATTGAAAAATATTTTGTTGAATTCTTATTTATTTTATTAGAATTGTACTAATTGTGTATGTTAAGGCTTTTTATTCCAGTGAGTATTTAATGCACTGATAGTTTATGTTGCATGTCATTAGAAGGACATGGCAGTAACAACACCCCCTGGAAGAAGATTTAAAACATAGGTATAATAAAACCTGATACGCATCTGAAGATGTGGGGATACACCTCACAAACCACATTGAGCTGTGAAGGATACAAGACTTGAGCATTCGGATTCATCTGAATTTTAACACATTTTGTTAAATTGGTCAATTTGTACAAATAAGCCCCCAATCAGGGGAGAGGATGTCAACGCAAGCGCCACCATATTGTCCCGAGTTCAAGTGAGGACGAAATGACGGCATTTGCAGAGGACGACACCGCAAGCGCTGCCATTTTGGTGGAAGTTCCTGCCAGGTTATGTCCTTGGAGATAAGGATAGAGAGAGCGGAGAGCAGAAGATGCAGAAGCAGAAGTGGCCCGAACTCAAGTGAGGACGAAATGACGGCATTTGCAGTAACGTCCTCTCCCTCGATTGCAGGATTAGGGAGAGATAGTCACCAAAGCACCACCATATTACCCAGAGTTCAAGAAAGGGCAAAATGGCGGCACTTTTGGTGACATCCTCTCTCCCTGGTGGGAGTTATGATGTGAAATGTATTAGTGCATGGGTTTTAGTAAATACGCAACAAAAAATATTGAATACCTTTATAGCAAATGCAGGCATTCAGTGTTATAATGATTTAACTAGCTTGACAGCTTCTCAGGGTAACAATAATTACATTTTCATGTTTGGAAAAATATTGGACTTATAGGGTTTTTTCTTGTTCTGGGCAACAGACATGGGTACTAGAAAGGGTTGAACTAGATGGACTTTCTGTCCTTTTCAACATTAGTAATTATGTAAATCAACTTGCATGAACTTGTGCAACTTGCACAATTTTAAGTTCCATGCACTCACATCAACGTGCAAGCAACTTGTACATGAGTAAATATATGTGTTGTTTTGCCAGAGCCTGAAACTTATGTCGAGGCAACCAGTCCATCAATAGGTAGATAATAGCAATGAACTGTTACACAACATTCTGAAGACTATTTTTCACTATGGAGAAATTTGTAGAATGCTACAAAATGTCCAATTTTCTTAGAGGGTAGTAAAAAAATGTAAAATAGTGACAGATTTTTACTCATTTTAATTCAAATCATGCTTGCCTAATGTGCATGGTCATCTAGCACAAAGGCTTTTCTGACAAGCCAAGGAAAATGTGAAAAATGTGATTAGCTGAAATCAGTGATTTCACCAGTGTAAAAATGTCAAAACAGAAAATTGAAATTGGGATTTAGTAACCCCTGCATTAGCTAAGCTGTTACTTTTGAATAGAAAAATAGTGATAGTTCCACCAAAAATAACTGGTTTATTATAACAGAGAATTATTAATCTGGAGACTATACATCTTCTTAATCATGCTTGTTGGTAAAAGGCTTCAAATTAGAGTTGAACTTGGGAAGTAAATGACCGTAAAATAGAATAGAGCAATAAAAAAGCCACATTTTGCTGCATACACATAGCAAATGATAACTGAAATTGGGTGAGCTGCTTGGATGTTGCTTTAGGCAATAAAGCAGCAGTCTGTAGCTAAATGCTAATTTTAGTATGCATGCTGTTCCAATGTACTGCAGTAAAAAATGATTTTCTGATTCTGATCCAGAATTCTTAAATATTCAAGGCTGAATTTTAAAAAAAAAAGATTTCTAGCAATTGAGCCAGATGTTAACATTTCACACAACACTGTAAATTGAAAAACAATAAAAAGGAAGACATATAGAGAACTCAAAGCTTTAACACACTCCATCTATAACCAATGTTTTAGTTTTGTCTCTGTATACCTTTGGAGACATTAGGGCAGATTGTCTCTGTTAATCTTAATTGACCATAATGCTTTTTTTTTTTAATGGTTTGCGACTCAATTGCTAGTGTAGATAGGCACTAACGGCTGTTAATTTTAGATAGAGAGCTCTTAGATATTTAACTTAATAAAAAAAACTAAGCCATTCAATTAAATGCACAGAAATTAGAGAATTTAAACAACATTTTTGGTGTAGATTCCAAAGCAACAAAATGTCTAAATTCACTCGACCACAGTTACATGTTCAAAGACACTTAAAAACTCACATGTCCAAGGAGCATCTAAAAGGAAATCTACAAATAAAACCCCCATATGGTAGTACTGGATACTCATCTGTTATAGTAACCCTTTTACTGGTTACCATGTGTTAGATTGGCAGAGGTTGGCAAAGTGTGCCTAGACAGATGGCCACATAGCTCATACAACAAGGTATCCTTTTGTTTTGTTGCAAAAAAAGCTTTTCTGTGGATAGTTGGTCCTTCAGCAAACCAATAGCAATGTTTCCTACCTACCTCCTTTGTATAAGTCTCATCTATACCGGTGAATCCCAGGAAGTGCTTGTAGGTCAAGCCTTTACAATGGGAGCCATATCTGGGTCAGTACTTATGTACTTCTGTGGCTTTTGATCGTCACTCTTCCATAGCCTACTTTTGTTCGTAGCCTGCGTTTGTTAATTTTGGGGTTGCGTACTCACTGCTCTCATCAGGTAAGTGCAGGGTCCAGGTAACCCTACAATCAGTCTCAATTTGCAAGGCACAACAAGGTCAGTTGTTGAACCCTTGGTCTGAGACAACCAGTTGAGCAGAAGGCATAGAAGGTAAGGCCCTGACACCAAGTAGCTGCTGAAAGTATCCATATCTAGTATTAAGATTTCTTGGAGTAAAAACCAGTGGTTTATTGGTTGGTAGTTTATAGAAAACATTACCGGCATAATTTAGAATTTTGTTGTGAATGTGACTTGTTTGATGCATTTAAGAATTATTCCATTTGACTAAATGAACTAAAATACAGCATATATAAGAAAGTAGAAAGAGGGCCCACTGTGACACTGCATAGTTAGAGGCATTATGGTGTGGGGAGAATGTAGCATGATTCAATGATGGTAACATTTCTGTAGGCTTCAGTTTTCTACAAATATCCTCCAAGCCAGTTAAATTTATGCTGGCCACACATTACCCTATGCAAACAAGAAATCTGGGTTGCAAATTGACCTATTATGCAATGCTATTGTGCATTGGCATGAAATTATCCCCTATGCTCTGCACAGCAAGGGGGAGAGCATAACTAATGAATCTAAAACAAAAAACAAAGCTGTTACAATCACGTTGGGCAATGGGTGGTGTTGTACAGGAGATAAAGTTGATTTGGTGGACCCCAATTGAGCAAATTATTGACATCATGGGGGGGAAGAAAGAAAAGAGCAATGTATCAGTGCACTTAAAATGTACACATTTGTTTAAACATATTGTACATGGCATGAAAAATGAAACAGTCACCCAGCACATGTGCAAAGAGGTAAAAAGTACAATACTGTAGCACATGGCCAACTCGTTCCATGATGGTACAAACGGTATATTATCATATGTTATTAGCATCAGCAATCATTCAGATTTTTCTTTATATTTATTTAGCATCCTTGCATATCTACTCTTTAATTGTACTGCAATTTCTACAAATATTTATAACAAAACTCTACAACAACCACAAAACAATAAGGTTATAGTAAGACTACAACTTCTGCAGCTTATAGTTAAAACAAGACAATCTCTACATATTATAGTTACAACAAGACCAAATCTACAACAATTTCTACATATTATAATCGCAAAAATAACTGCACATCTCTACATATTTGAAGTTGATTGGCAGTAATTTAGCATAGATTAAGCAGGGTGTGCAGAACCCTCTTAAACGCTGTTCATATCAAACATTATTAACTATTATTGCTATTATCTTGTATTTATATAGCGCCAACAATGTATGCAGGACTTCTTAAAATACATATATTTCAAAGGTTATGACAAAACTAGAATTAACAGACTAAGATAAAGCGATACATTAGGTAAAGATGGCCCTGCTTACAGTTGTGTTATTTGTCACGATATCTCTGCTTGATCGCGCTTTAGTAGATCTAGCACATACCGAGACAGAGTGACCTGGTCTGAAGGTAATTGATTCATAAAAACTGTTTTTGGGAGTCTATCAATAAAAGTGAACTTCCACATCCATTGTTTCGACTAAGTTCTCTCCTTTGTAATCATTGACATTTAACTTCCAAATAAGCAGCATATTTCTTTAGCAAGAAATAAGATTGACTACTGCTATTTTTCCATTAAAATGTACAAGCGATTTCTGTGGTAGGTTTAACATAAATGACATTTAGCTGCAATCACAGCAAAATAATGGTATCATAAAGTGAATTGCTTTCTCGGAGCCTGCTTCTCACGCTACAGTACTTTAGCAAATGTGCTGGAGTTGCTGAAGGTCATTGATATTGCACCTGAAGGTAAGCCAGCAATGCCGCTGTTACATTTTGGATCCTTAGACAAAGTACTAAAAATCATTCTGAATACTAAAACATGTCGGAGACTATCAATGGATATCAAGTGTAAATTCTGAAGTCTGAAAATCATATCTCCTAAAAACACTGGGATGGATCTATCTCTCTAGCTTCATCTAGAAGCCACTTATTTTGACAATGGATATCAGAATTGAGGCATGTGGGATAAACTAGTTCATCAACCTCTTATAGTATAGTTTACAAAGGAATTTGCACAAAAGAAAACCACTTTAGCTGGTTTATTGCCATACATCAAAGAGCGAGTTCAATTGGATAACCTCACATGTGGCATATTTATGGGAAAATAAAGAAAAAAGATTGGGTGCAGCTGCAAGTCCCAAGGAACTTTAATGTCTATTGAGATATGGCCTTGGGGTTCTAGGGAACTAGTAGGGAGTACAACAATGAGAAGATACACATTTTCACAGAAGAAGCTGAGAATTCATGTAGTCTTAGTAATAGCTGCTTCCCTTCTGTCATTTCAGTTCATAAGAAACATACTTACCCTGACAAACCCATTAAAAGTATTTCCATTGTCACTGCAGGGTGATTCTGTGCACGATAACTCATCTGTAGCCTTCTGCACTGCGACCAGATGTTTAGTTTTCATTAGAAGATTACAGATGTAAGAGTTAAATCACATCAGACCATTATGTTGCAATTTATAAATGGCATTTTAGATAAAATGTGTAAAGACTTACATGATATTTATTGGTCGATTTTTGTAGTGTAAATTTTACAATTTAACCTTCCTGATAACTAAAATCTTGCTCATTTACAAATGGTAAGTGTTGTAATGACACAGAAACAGTGTGTAATAGCAGCTAAATGTGGCAAACAAATTAACAGACCTTACTACCTTTCTGCGCTTTTAACATTGGTTATGTCTGTTTCATCTAGGACCAACCTACAAACACACAAAATAGTTTCTTTAAAAGTAAACTTATTAGCAACTAACCCATACTGTTCATGTATCAAAAGCAGCTGTAATAATTCATACAAATACAATATCAGGGGCGCAATTAGAAACCACAAAACCCCGGTGTGAAAAATATCCCCTGGGACCTCCCAACTTCACAGCTGGCGTGTGCCATCATTGTCCCCAAACAACTTGTCTGTGCCTTCTCTGCCCTTTGTCCCCCCCTTCCAGTGTACACTCTGGCACACATATGTATACACACTTACAAAAATTACACACACTTACTCATACTCACTAACACACACTTCATCTCACCTACTTACACATCCATGCTCACACACACACATTACATATACATGCTCACACACAAAAAAAAACACATCCATGCTCTCTCTTTCTCACACACACAATTATACATCCATGCTAACACACACACACAATTACACATCCATGCTCACACAAACAATTACACATCCATGCTCACACACACACAATTACACATCCATGCTCACACACACAATTACACATCCATGCTCACACACACAATTACACATCCATGCTCACACACACAAAATAACACATCCATGCTCTCTCTCACACACACACAATAACACATCCATGCTCACACACACACAATTACATATTCATGCTCACATACACACATGCACACAGCCATGCTCACACACACAATTGCACATCCATGCTTAAATACATTTATACAAACACATATATACATCCCACACTGCGCAGGCATCCTCAGGTTTCCCGTGGGGTCACGTGAAGTAACATGGCCCCGGGTCCTTTCTAAACTATTTTGAAATGGCGCAAGGAGATAGGAACAAGTCCCTGTCACAGCTGTGACCCCTGTAGTTACCCCATTGTACTATATGGAAACATGTTTCCTTGTCTGTTTTTCTGCCATTTAGTTTCTGGTCCAGGCACATGAGGCCACGTCTGGGGAAAACAACAATGTTGGTACCACAAAGAAAATAATACCCTTATTAAAATGCTATAGCAGTACATTTTTTCTATGATTTCTCTCTTGAATCATTCATCATATGTGGTTTTCTTTTTGTTTTGTTTTGTTTTTTTGGTTGTCAAAGTTTTCTATAAAAGATTATTTTTATCTGCCAGCTTCAGTTCGTTTAACTAGGACCTGTCAAAAAAAAAAACATGCAAATATCTGGATGAAAAGTTATTTTAATTGAGTTTTCAGCCATTATGTTTATATCATCTTGTGATGTACCAATCAAACAAAGCATTCTTTTATGAGAAAGAAGTGATTATGTCCCAGCACATCACTATACATCTAGCAGCAACAATTAGAATGTATGTCTTCCCACAAATCACACAGTAGTGATAAACTAAAATAAAGGAAAAGTTTTACTGAAGTGCGCTTCACCCTTATTTTTTCTTGAGAGGAAAGATGCCCCTTGTATATTGATATTCAGCATTATGAAACAAAAGACAAAACAAAGAATATAATAGTGTAATATTGTCTCATCTCGTTTGAAAGATTTTACTAGTGCCCTCATATATTCACCAAGTCAAATCACAGAGATTAAAAGATGGAAATCTGAGGCAACAGTAGTAGAGATCTTTAAGGAGGTTTCTCTAATTCCACCTCTTCCCAAAATAAATCCCTTTTAATAATCTTTTTAATAAATATAATATATTACATATAAAGCAAGTGAGCCGTCGCAGTAAAAGTAAAATAGTTCATCAGAATCCACAGGTCTCCAATACTGCACAACTCCAATGCTCTTTGGGGCTTCAACCAGACGCTATCATGATGAACAATTTTAATTGTATTGCGAAAGACCACTTGTTTACTGAGAGGGACCTGGGCAATCCACAGGTATTTATACAAAACTTATTGCTTGTAATTGATTGTAATTGTGTTTAGTATAAATACTTACTTCTACTGTGGGGGATCATTTGCTTTTTATGTGAGGTACTATAAATTTTTAAAAAAAAAAAAATCTCTATGAAAATTTGTTATCAACCTTGCTTTCTACATCCCTTTGATCCAATTGGAAGATATTTGTTTTGAATGAAGTTGGAGTTGGGTGGACCTCCATGGGGACATCCAGTGCTGATGCCTGATGGTCCCATACTTGTGATATGACTGCAATCCTTGGGGAATATTTGAGTGCATAAAAAACACAAATGATACCATTAAGCTGAGACAGTATTACACTATTGCATTTTTATTTGTGTCTTACATATGTATATAGTGACCAATTTTGATACACAAGAGGCACCTCCCCTCTCAAGATGAATTATAAGGGGTAAATCTTACCTTATTCGATTTTTTGCAGTTAAGCACATTACAGTACATTTTTCTTTTTTATTACAATTTATTATGTATATTATTTTTGCATTTATTTTTTATATTTAATATAATTTCCCTCCCAATCACTTTACATACAAGTAATTTATCCATTCTACCCAAGACGCACACATTACAAAAAGAAAAAAGGTTGTATCATAATAAGGGGTTTCCCTATGTATGAATTCAATAGTTCTTTGTTAATGTCAATGGCTGTACTCTTCAAGGGCTCTAAATTTGCCAAAAAAGTAACAATATAATAGAAAAGTATCAATTCCCCAGGCGGCCCGCTCATTATGTTGGAATATGGCAGACTACCAAAGAGTAACAATGAAACAATTACAAGATATAATAATTCAAGATCTGCAGGGCTGCTGCTTTATAGAGTAAGGGAGCTCCGAAAAGTGTAATCTCTTGCTCTCCCACTCATTTTTTTTACTTATCATGGATGAGTGAATTTTTCCAGCCCTGTACATATCAAAAGAGAAACTGTTGAGTGGGCTTTGTGTGAACATCAGCAGCCCTCTTTGCAAGAGAGTAGCGAACATCAAATAATCTGGCATGTATTCGGGGGATAAATTGTGATATAAACTGGAGTACTGGCGAGGGCTTTCTAAGTTTATGTGGTGATTCAGATTTTAAACATTGTTTTAGACCTGGATACATACAGTGTACATAAGCATACATAATAAAAGGAGAACCGGCGCGTTCATTAATTATTGAGCGTATCAAAAATAGTGCAAATGTTCCCCTAATGCGTCCTATAACAGGTGAAGAAATCAAATGCAAAATACATAATAATGTGTGATTCCTTTATTGGTCATTGCAGTAGTCTGGGTGGGCCCAGGGTAGCAGTTACCCCTCATGGTGCATTTCAGAGAGTTTCTTCTTCATAGGTTTAGGGTGGATACATTAGCTGTAAGAGAAAAAAAAAAGTATAAAAAATATATCTATATATATACAAACACCATCTAATTTTAAGACTTGTAACACTGTTTGCACACATGTATGAATTGGCTTAAAATTAATAAAACTACCCCTAAATTCCATGCCTCACAGCAGGGCCGGCCGAAGACTTAACGCCGCCTGGGGCGAAGTTTAAAACGCTGGGGCGAAGTTTAAAACTTCGCCGACGCCATAATCTACGATCCCCCCCCCCGGTACTTACCTTTAAACAGTCCTGCGGCGAATCTCCCTGCTCTGCCACGGTGCCGGCTTGTAATGCTGAGCGCCGGAAATTGACGTCACTTCCGGCGCTCTGCATTACAAGCCGGCACCGGGACCGAACAGGGAGACTCGCCGCAGAGGAGAGAGAGAGAGGGGCGCCGAGCGGGTAAGCAAAAACCACTCGGTGCCCCTCTCTCTCTCCTCCGCTTCAAAAAAAAAAAAAAAGCGCTTGGGGCGGCAAAGTGCCGCCCCTTCTAAAGTGCCGCCTAGGGCAATTGCCCCAGTCTGCCCCATTATAGGGCCGGCCCTGTCTCACAGCCATCATCCCATTGTACGCCCCTTCAAAGGTCCCCAGAGCAAGTCATATTACTGAGAGCCTCTAAGAACTTTTCCTTCTTGGTTTTGGAGACTATACCAGTTGGGGAGAGTTTTATGAGCGTTGGTAGCTATATATCTAAGGCATCTAATATAGTACCTCAACAGTAACATTTTTATTAGGTTTTTATTAGGTTTTCAAACAGTAGGGTGAAGGGAATAACCCCTGTTAGAAACACAAGGCAGACATGGTGAGATATGAATTTGAGTAGGTCACTTTATCTCTCTCTAACGTAAACACAAATAAATCAATGCGACCAGATGGAACACCCAAAACTATTACGATAGCTTAGCAGCGTGCTGGCTAAACCATTAACCAGCTTATTTAATCAGTCACTACTGACAGAAGTAGTTCTAGATAATTAGAAGTCAGAAGATGTAATTCCACTTCACAAAAACAACAGCAGGGAAAGGCTTTTCATTCTGATCCTGGTGTCTCACATGAGAAGTGAGAATATTAATTGAAACTATTTTTAAAGAAAAATGGTTAAATGTAGTGTTTTGATGGCCAGAAACAGTAGACGCATAAGTTCATCTCTCTCTAAACACTTTATAATAAATGTTGGGTAAAAAGGTAAAATAGGTAAAATGGTACACCAAGAGGGTGCAATAAACATAAGTGTATTTACATTTCTCTGAGGTATTTTACACTGTCTCCCATGAAATGTCTTGATAATAAATTGACACAGATGTATTCAGTCAAATGCTTTGATTGAGTGGTTTTTCCTGACAACTCATCAGAGTGCAGAGCACGGTGCGGCTAACATGCTGAAGGGTTCCGGTATTCGAATCTTCGTCGCCTAGATAAGGTCTTGTAACAGCATGTCTTTTTTAGCCGATGCTACAAACAATTGCTACGTGGTGGACAGTGGGGGGGAATGCGCCAAACGGCGACTGATTTAGAAAAACTAGAAAAATGGAACAAACAATGGGAATTAGACTAAAATAATAGACTCAAGATGTAAGAAAGATTTCTAAGTGGGACAAATAATAATTATGTCTGATGGGTTCAACTATAAAGTTATGGCTGGCCACTAAGGCACTCCTTGTGGTCCCTATTACTTAGAGTTCTAATCATGTCACAGCTAATCACAGTTCACCTGAGAAAGCATGTCTAAAGTTCTGGCTTTCTCTCTCTCTCTCTCTGGGGTTTATTCTTTGAGGAGAGGGTTAACAGGATAATTTGCAGGAGGGTTGTGTTTCAATTACTTGACTTCATTATACATTAATGAAGAGCCAACCCAAGTGACCTTCTGCTGCTGGAAGATGTTGGCTAGCCCCGTAGAAAGTATAGTTAGACAAGTGAGAATGCTTCAGCCTACTTATCCTCTGAATTATTCATTATGCAGGGCCAGTTCAGCCCTTCTTGCTGGAGAAACGTGCCTGTATTGGCCCTTCATAATGTAAAGTTAAGTGATGGGTCGAAAACACAACTCTGCCTTTAGTGAATAACACACAGTGACTGTAAAGCAGAGGGGTGGAAAAAGAAGTGTGTCCAGTGAAGTTCCAAGCATTCCATCATAAATGCATTCTAAAGAGGTGTCTTCAAGCAGCATACACTCTCAAAAGTATACAAACTGTGTGAAAGTGGCACAGGCTCCACTCACACCTTTTACGGGGGCTGTCAGTCAGTATTCCACGTGACATCCAGATCAAGTTGCATCAGCGTAAAGACCGCATTACTGAAAGGTTGATAACTTTTACACAAACGCATAATCATTTTAAAACAATATTTATAAAAATAAAACCCAAAAAAGGTTTCACACAGCAGCTTGTGCACCCCAGGCAAATGAACAGGGAAACATCTGCTTTGTGCCAGGATGAAATTTGGTCCTAAAGTGTTGTGACAAAAAATGTTGTTTAATGTGCATTAAACAATTCACAACGCAAGCACTGTATCAGTCTATACAAGACTTAGAAACTCATCATTATCCCTTAATTACAGTTAAAATATTTATTTTGTGAAATAATTTTTTTTCCTAGCAAGTAGGCTATTTTTGGGCCACGGAAGGAATGATTAAAAGACAGCGCAAGATCTGGGGATGTCTAAGTGGCCACCGGCCTCGCAGTCGCAGACATTTGTTGTATGCCAGATGGCCAATTCGGACCTGCTGAAAGCCCTTTGGTGTTTTCTCTGGAAGCTTCTTCTGGAGGTTTTCTTCTTAAGAGTGTTTGCTGTTGTCAGGTCCTGTGTGATGCAAATGTAGGGAGACATTGAGAAAGAGAGTGCAAGAGAGTGGGTGAAAGTGTGAGAGAGTGTGTTAGAGAGAGTGAGAGACCACGAGTAACAGAATGTGGCTGTTTTTACATTTTAAAGTGTGTGGAGGGTGCCAAGTCCTCTAGGTTCGCCCCTGTTGTTGGTTTTTCAGTTTCTAGACTTTGCATAAAAATATGTACAGCATTTCAAATCAGAAATATATTATTCCCAACCTTCTGTTACATTTGATAACTGGAAAAGTGACAATGGCATCAATAATTTGCTCCTTAAAATAGATGCCATAACTAAATCAGGTCGGCTCCATTATCTATGTGAATCGGAATGCTGACTATACAGTTGTTGTACCAGAAGAAATTCTTTAAAATAAGATAGAAATAAGATAGAAATTTACCACTGCCAATACAAACAGTACAAGGCTGTGTACTGTTTGTTGTGTAAGTGTCCGATGACAAGGGTGCGCTGCTCACCTTGTGCGGTTTCAATCAATTCATTCATTGCATAATAAAGAAGCTCATAAGTCATGCACTGCACATCCCATTCTATGCTTTCCCCATTCATCAACAGTTGGTAAATATGCAGTAATAAAGCTTCAGATCAATCAAGGTTCGCACAAGTCATAGCCACTTTTGTTCTTTAACATACAGGTTGGTTGGACAGGTGGGTTCCATGCCCTCCAAGGGTTTTGTGTTACATTTTATTCCACCCCAATCACACTGGGCATAGAAAGTGGGTAAAGAGCACATGCAACCTTGCCAAGGTTTTTTGTTTTATAACCCAGCCAGCGAACACAGAGTTGGTGAACGGGGGAAATTTATTTTTCATCATTTATTTGCTCATTATTATTTATTTGCTTTATTTTCAACATTTAATGGGAGAAAATATTTATTGTGAAGAAAAAGCATAAAATCAAACTGATTTTGTCAGTGTTGAACGCTATGTTAATGGGTACCAACAAATACAACAAACTGCATAGGAGCCGATGAGAAATCTGTGATCTGATGTTACATTAGCGTGATAAACTTCGGAGCGTGTTATAAACATAGATGTGATAGAAGTGCATAAAATGTAACACTCATGAATATCACTACGATGCGTGATGAGTGGGCTGTTTTATAACTGAGCTTTTACTTTTTAATATGAACAGCAAGATTACACATTGGCCACTTTGGCCACTTACTAAAAGTGTGCTGACGTAAAAATAAGGTAACACTATATATTTAAGGTATATTGTATAGACGTTTAGCTAATTGACAATAAGGCTGCTCAAGTGTATTTATCACTTACATTCTCGCATGGTTGTTCATGGTAGACCACACTCCCTGGGAAATATTATTCATGCTGTCCTAAGCTAAATAGCTAAATATAGGTTCGAACAAATTCATGAGAGAATATGAATATTTCAAAGCAGTCTATAGCCACAGAAGATCATTAGTTATTTATAATCCAGAAGTGTTACGCAATCAAGCAACTTCTCCACTTCAAGTAATCATTAATAAGCAGAAACTAACCCCTCAATCCCTTGATATAGCAAGCAAAATCCTTTAGAAATGACATGTTCTGTATGTGTTATGCCTAGTTAAAGAAATGTTAGATGCTATGTCTGTACATAATGAAGAGGGACTTGACTTAATCGGTAAGCCTAATTACCCTTGGATAGTATGTAATATTTACATGTTTAATGTTTGGCTGCCCTGATGATTCTTGTCTTTGCAATAAATAAACATCCCTAATTGATTGACTTTAACGAGTTGAAACACCAATGTCTTCCCATTTCCGCTGCCATATTTTATGCAGCAAGTAACTGACATGAGAAGACCCAAAAAGGCTACAATACAAATAGTCAATAGACTCTGATAACACGGATAAGTCAACCATTTTTAGTAGGTTAGGCCTTCTGTAAACTAAGTGGTCTGGATAATTAGCAGTATACAGCACCAATTCACTCTCAGTAAAAAGAATTACTACTAATAATCTTCTTTTCTCTACATTCATTTTCATGTGCTTTTGGCTAGATACAGTTTATTTTATTAAACAGGTCTCCTCATTTGCCTTCTCGCGTTTCAATGCATTGTTTCCAGGCTTGTTCATGAAAAAGCTGCTTTTCTCAAAATCAGACCTAAAGTGGTTGTAAAAACCATAGCTACTTATATACTTGTGCCTTCGTATTCGTTCCAAGTGCAAATTTAGTGAATTTTGGCAAATTCTGCAATTCATACTAAGCCACGAAGTCCAGACCCCTCACGAAGTGGAATACAATGAAGCAAAAAGCTCATCCAATATTCGTGGGCTCCTTCACTCCCTCACACTGGAATTCTTGTTCACTCTCCCTCACGCACTCTCTAAATGTTCCCCTACCTTCTCTATCCACCAATTACACTTCTACATCTCCTTGTTCCTCTCTCTTTCATCTTCTCTCTTCTTCCTCAGCTCCGAGAACATAACCTGGCATGAACTTCCACCAAAATGGCGATGCTTCCAGTGATATCCTTTCCCTTGATCCTTCAAACAGGAGAGAGGACATTTTGGCGTAGGTTCACCTTCCAGTGAAGTCGTCTCCCCCAATCCTCCAATCGGAGGTCACCAAAAAAGAGCATTGTAGAGGTCAGAACAGTCTAGAATTGTAATGTTCAGTAAAACGCCATACTATGCTTCATACATTCTAAGTATGTTCCTTCACATTTGTCTCATTTTCATTCTTCAGGTTACTGTCCTTTTGAATATTTATTATGTTTCCTTTTGTTGAATTAAAATTAGAAATTTCTCTGTTTCATTAAATTTGCCAGAATCCCAATTAATACCTGACACAACACAATTAGACAAAGGCAGAATTACATTATCAAATACACAGGAATTAAAAAAAGACAATTAGCGGTTTTAAAATGATCAATTTTGGATAAAGCGGGTTTAAAATATTAGATGACTTTTTATGTAAATTACATTATTTGGCTAATTTTATTATTGGTCTGTCAATTGTAGATTTGCTCATACTCTTTGGATGTACTATAAGAAGTTTTGTGTAAATTGATGGGACTATATAAATAAAAGAGAATAAGAATTATATTATTATAGAACGATTTAAATATTAGTATAATATTATATAGTTAGTTTTGTTCTAATCATTACAAACCGCACAAGCTGCAAACAGGCACACTCAATTCGGAACCTAAATACAAGGTGCTCAACTTAGATTTGTCAGCTGTTTTGTTTCAAGCCCAGTTTATAGCCAAGATCATTTAAAAGCAACTACTTTATAATTAGCTAGATCCTGCATTATTATTTTTTAATAGAGTTGTTATAGATTTTGGACCACAGTATTATTTTGTTATTTAGTCTTTTCCCCCAATATTTACATAGAATACTTCTGAGCTGGCCCAAAGTTCCCAGCAGATGGATCAGGTGCTCATAAACCTGTAACTGGCATAGGTTTTGTGTTTGTATCTGGCAGATACTGGAATTCTGTTAAATTGACATATCCTTATGAATACTGTGGCAAAGTAATGGAGTCTGTCTACATAAGTGGCAGATTGGAACGCTCATTATTTCCAGCATGGGGGGGTTAATTGCTGGAGGTCAGCAAGGTGGAGCCAATTAAGCTGCACTCAGGTGCTTAAAGGGCGGCCGTTAGAGGCATTAGGTGTCTGGAAACAGGGAGAGAGGCAGGCAAGCCAGAGCCCCTCAGACTTTATCAAAAGGATTTGTTTTTGGACTGCTGCTCTGTTCATCTGTGGTAGTTTTTGAGAGTTGCTGTACAATCTCTTTTAGGACAATCCTGTCCTCTTGCTGTGCTTCCATCATAGCTCCCATCTGAGCAGTTATCAGCCGGTTGGTTTCCTGTTGCACTGTAGTAGCATGCAGGAGGGCCTTTAAAACATCCTCCATGTTGATACAGGATTCAAACAGCAATATCCCACTTCTGACACCACTTGTAGCAGGTGTAGCAGGATGGCCTGATCAAAACAAGAAACTCCGAACACCAGCAGAATAAAAGCAAGATGTGGTTTATTGCAGTTTTGTACAGTCCACAGCGGTGCACTTTATAGTGTAAATAAACCAAAACAAAAACAAATCCTTTTGATAAAGTCTGAGGGCCTATGGCTTGCTTGCCTGCCTCTCTCCCTGTTTCCAGACACCTAATGCCTCTAACGGCCGCCCTTTAAGCACCTGAGTGCAGCTTAATTGGCTCCACCTTGCTGACCTCCAGCAATTAACCCCCCCATGCTGGGAATAATGAGCGTTCCAATCTGCCACTTATGTAGACAGACTCCATTACTTTGCCACAATACACTTAAAATCCTTGAAGATTGAGCTCTTTATGTACTTCTTATATGGAACTCCAGGATGTGACATTATTTTGTATTGATTTCATTTTGACCAATTTGTTCAAAAATCAGCAAAGTTAATGGGAGCCACAATGGTGCAATGTTTTGAAAACGGAAGAATGTATTAATATTGTTTTAGCATGGTCCATCATTCTCTCAATCAAACAAGCTGGGGATTCCTTTTTCAGACAAAAGCTGTTTATAGAAGCTTCCAGCTTTCATCCTCCAGCTATACAACAATATTTACAATATGCACAATTTTTGTGTCTGTCCTGATCATTTAGAAAATGATTGATGTGATATACAATCAGGCGAAATGCTTACACGGTTTAGAGCAAAAGGATATAAATAGTATATAACAGAGGATAAAACCAGCTCAGATGAGAACAGACAATGTTTAAATAGCTTACCCTACGGTGAGTCGCTGCTCAGAAGTCTGAGTTTACATTTCATTTTACAGAGGGAAGATCTCCTTCAGGATTTTGTTCTAATTTCACTCAAAAGAGAAGCCATGCTGAGAAGGTTCCTGCCGAAGGGTCATCAAGTCTGTAAATGTACCCAGTAATATTTAGAAATGCGCCATTTTGAATTACGTTATTTATGCCACCATATGTGAGTCTTGTGAAGTTCTGTTATTATTTATTTTTTTGTCTTCTTGTTTCTCCTTTCAGATTTTTCTTGCTGTTCAAGGCTACTAACCTAGGGACTTCTGAGTTAGACTCACTTACCACAATATTGGTGGCAGGGCCGGCCCTATAATGGGGCAGACTGGGGCAATTGCCCCAGGCGGCACTTTAGAAGGGGCGGCACTTTGCCGCCCCAATCGCTTTTTTTTTGTTTGTTTTTTTTGAAGCGGAGGAGAGAGAGAGGGGCACCGAGTGGTTTTCGCTTACCCGCTCGGCGCCCCTCTCTCTCTCTCCTCTGCGGCGAGTCTCCCTGTTCGGTCCCGGTGCCGGCTTAATGCAGAGCGCCGGAAGTGACGTCAATTTCCGGCGCTCAGCATTACAAGCCGGCACCGTGGCAGAGCAGGGAGACTCGCAGCAGGACTGTTTAAAGAAGGTAAGTACCGGGGGGGATCGTAGATTATGGCGTCGGCGAAGTTTAAAATGCCCCCCCGACGTCGGCGGGGGGGGCAGCGTTTTAAACTTCGCCCCAGGCGGCGTTAAGTCTTCGGCCGGCCCTGATTGGTGGTATCACAATATGGAGCCCATTGGCATTGTTCTTGTGATACTCATGATCATAACACTCTCACCTGAGCACTGTCTGCCCCGTGTCTACGTTCTGTCCTTGGAAAGGAGGTAGAGGTGACATGTGCATCACATTAAGTATGCAAACAATTTAAGCAGGAGCTGTGCGTTTTTTGTGGAGTAGAAATTGCTATTTTCTGCACGTTTTCGGAAGTGTCCTGAAGTTTTTACCCACCTAGTGAAATTTGTATACCCAGCTTTTGTTAGTGTTTTAGTTGTATTGTTTCGCAGTTTACTTCACAGTGGTGATTAGAATTTTCTTATAATCTTCCCTCAATACATCTGAATTCTGTGAGTTTGAAACAATGTAAATCAGTTGCTGTATTATTCTAAATGACTCTTTGTTGGAGTTGTTGGTCCCATGTCGGCTTTGTGGCAAATTTTACTTCTGTGTGATTCTTTTGGGGTGGTTATGGTAACATACGTCATGTCAGTTCACCCATCTGAGGCAATAGCACATGCCTCAGGCAGAGCACCAGGATATGACATCACGGCTAGATACTTGGAACAGAGGATGTGTGGCCCTTCCAGAGGTAGGTCCTGTGGCGTGTGCGTGGGGTGGAACACAAATACAACACTGCAAGAACCCTAGATGTTTCATGACCCATTTTCCGTTTTCTACATTTTGTACCCATAATTTATGTTTAAAAGATACGCAAGTAATGGGCTCGCAATTCCTGCTTTACCATTTTCTAAGGTTATTTTACTCATCTATTTATATCAACTCAATGGTAGAGAGTGCCACTTCTTACGGATGTAGGGAGAGGCCGTAACTTTTAGAACATACATTTTTAATTATATTTGAGTACTGTAAGAACACATCTGCACTTAACTGTTTTCTGCTTAATGGCACAGACCTAAATAGCATATTGTTCACTTTTCAACTCATGGATTAGTATTGTCACTCAAAATGAGTGAGTGGTTTGTTAAACACATTTTACCATGGTTATATAAAGGGTTGACTAATTTTAAATTCACTTTTGTGTTACTTATGTTACCTTCTCCTTCGCATTAATAACATGTTCTTAAAAACAAGCTGTACCTCAAAAATAATTTATAACAATTGCTTTCAGGAAAAAGGATTTGTCTCCCTTAGTTTCTTTCTGGTTTACCAAAAGGCAGTAAGAACAGCCATTTTGTTTTAACCCTTTGTTGTAGCATAGCATAACCTGCCAGTTTGATGGTAATGAACTAGGAAAGAGTGAAACATTGCTTATAGGATCTGTAGGAGATTGTACCCAAAGGCAGAAGCTGTCAGGCAAGTTGTGCAGCAGAAAAAGGCTTTTATGAGGCCAGACAAAAGCAAGCACACAAAAAAGAAAATGGCTTTTATAAGCATATGGAAGACTTCGCTGTGTTGATTTCACAATTAAGCTTTACTTTACCGAGAGGGTTGTATATACATTGAATAGCCTTCAATCTGAAGTGGTAAAGGCTAACACAGTGAGGGAAGTTAAACACATATGGGATACGCATATAGCTATCCTGAATCTATGACAAGCCCAAGCATTGATTAAGTCTTTATGTCGGTAAAAATGGCAAACTAAATGGACCGAATGGGTCTTATGTACAGTCAAATTCTTTGTTTTTAAATACATTTAAATAAAATTTAGATCTACAGCCCCTACTCTATCACTATAGACAGGTGATTTCCTTAGCAAGATGTACTATGTGGTGTTAAAACTAATATATATTTTTTTACCAAATATAGCGGTGCATCAAATATGTTTTTCCAACAGGGAATAGGTTAATACAAATTACGTTTTATAGAAATACCCCGGTAACCCAAGCAATATAGTAACCTACCGCAGTATTAGAGCAAAGACATTTCTCTGTAGGTAACACAAAAAGTAATTTCAAAGGATTAAGAGGTAGGTAGTGATTAAACTGGCAAAATCAAGATTATGTAAGACTATAGCACATTTTTCTAGAATTAACACAAAAATAATCACAAAGCAGTTAGAGGTAGACAGTGGAGTATCAGCGTGGTTAAAAAAAGGGGATTGTCAACAGAATATTTGCTTCACCAATAATGTTACTCAATATATTGATGTTGAAATATACTAATATTTATTGTTGTATATGGTACAACCTAACTAGATTATCTCTTTAAGTATTTTACCAACAAATTATGTTACATATTCTAATATAAAGTGTTTAGGTTTTTGATACCTTTTGCATATATTGTTTTTATATGTTGTACAAAGAGCAGGAGCGAAGTTTATTTCAGAGAAGTCTTGGAACAGCAAGCCAAGACTGGTGACTAGTTGTAACAGCCACCTAATGTTTATAAACTGTAAGAATAAAATGTATTTTTCTGACATGATTTAATATACACATTTTCATTTGGCTGTAGAACAATTATTGACTTGTCGACCAATCATTTAAACTTTTTAGAAATGCGGGACATCAGAAGAACATTTGGAAGAGGCATATTGGTCCTAAAGTCAATTGGGAGGCATGCAGCTTTCAATCAAATGATGGTTCATACCATACGGTGATCTCATTTTCACATAGTGCCTCATGAGAGGTATTTTAACAAAATATTATTGCAGCTGTCCTGTTAAAATCACCCTTTTCTACATGTTCCTTACTTTAGATTAGGTATTCCAAGTTTTTGAAAATACAAGGTTAACTAAAGCATGATCAGCACACTTGGGAACGCTCCAGGTTTGACCTAGGTCAGGTCCTTCTTCATCTGGACAGGCCAATTCCATGCCCAATCAAGTTTATCGGTGCTAGCCCCACAAATTGATAACGCTCCACCAAGAAGAGGCAGCATTCTAAATGGCCAATTCTAGGAAGATCCCAGGGATGATAATCCGTAGTTTGCTTCATAGTTTACTTGGTTTATGTAGTGCGTTCACTTCATTATTGTAAAGGTTGCCAGTTGGTTTGATGGTAGTCAAATTGCCATCTGATTCTGGCTGTGACCATTTGTAGTCATATGTATCCAACAATACTAAACCTACTCATACTACGTGAATACTATGAAAAGGCAATATACACTAGTGTAGTACACGTATTATTAAAAAATAAAGTGCATTTATCCTTCTCTTTGATGAATATCTGTAACATAACCTCATTTATTTTATTTGTTTAAAAAAAACTCAAGGGTAAAAATATATCCGTATTTTACTGCTTCCTTGAATAAGCAGTGCACATTTATTCGCTGGCTCTACAAAAATGTACTATAGAACTAGAAAAAGGTCCAGAGACTGACTACAAAATAAAGAATGTGAATCTATGAACTTGGCTATGGATAATAGCTCTGGAAATGTGGTTTCTTTTCACTAAAAGAGAGGTATCTAGGAGGTTATATGCTAACGTTATACAAATATGCTTAAGATTGATACAAACAAGTCTCGGGAGATCTTTCCATCAAAGGAAATGTTCAGAGAACACAAGTCATCCCTTGAGACCAGAGGTAAGGAAATTTCAAATCCAGCAGAGGAAATAGTTTTTTTTACAGTCAGAATTTTAGAGGATAAAAGGCAAATAATGATAAATTCACCACATATAATGCTGGGGCTATCAAATCAAACAATAAAAGGCCTGGATACACGAATGGACTGTAATTTCTTTTTAAAGGCTCTATTACATTTTAGCAAGATTGAACATATAAATTAATGCAAATACAGATATTATAGCAAAATGCAGGCACAATATAGCAACATTTAAAGAGGCCAAGTGGCAGTTTAAAAATAATTATATGTAATGTAAATAAAATCTCTATTACGCTATTCAATGACCTTTAGAATAAATCCTATTGTTTCTATATCGGACTTCTATAGCTTTACTTTACACATATTCAAATTAACATTAAATTAGGTTTTTCTTATGTAATGTAGCATGATGCCAAAACAAGCTCTCTGTGAAGCTCCATTTATAGCAGACCTGGGGTGCATTGAGGTTGGGTGCTGCCCGTGGCTTGATTCCGGGTAGAATGCCCAGCATGTAACTTGGTAGCCTCTGTCCTCTCTGCTGAGCACCATGGCATGATATCAAACATCTGCACTCTGTGCCAGAAGGACGCGTGACCCCAGGTAAAACTTACCATGAGGGCTGCACCCACCAGGCACAGACCTCCATAGTGTGAATGGGGCAGTTGGGAAGATCAGAGATCTCCATTATAATCGGTCCTTTGATCACCCAACGATGATCTGCCCCAGGTTTTGTGGGTATCCTACTACACCGATGTAGTACTGTAGAATACAAACAGCAACAGGACACTGATTTAAACTGTTCAAGCGTTTGTTTACTCAGCAATTAACACTTTCATGCTTAACATTGCTGCAAAATTATTACGATTGGATCTTTAAAAAAAAAAAAAAAAAAAAAAAAGCATGTTGCACTAATATAGTTAGAAACAGAATTTCACGGCAGATAAGAATCATTCTGTTCATCTAGTCTGTCCAGTTTTCCAGATGCAAAGACTCACACTTTATTCAGTCCATGGTCTCATCATAGATTCCAAGGAATAAATACTGTATTAGCCTCTACCGCTTTTACTGGGAAGCTGTTCCACTTGTCTATCACAGTAAAGCAAAATAAAAAAAATACAAAACAAAGGAACATTGATTTAAGGTGGCTATGCTTAGGGAGTATTCATTAGAATGCCCTTAAACAATCCAAAGATATTTCTTTTTAATGTAATCATTGTGAATACCCTACACAGTTTGTAGGGCACTGGCTACACTGGATGTGAAAATTGCTGTGTATGTTTCAATATGTATTGAGCTGATCTACAAGACCATTGTATCCATACCTATAAATTTGAAGTTATCAGGACAATGAATATTTCATTTTTAAATGCAAAACTTTAAACACACCAGTATCTAAGAAAGACCCACACAGTTGTGTACTTTTTTTTAAGGTTCTGAAAACATTATTTATGGATGCAACATGGGTATTTACTATATTTTAGCATACAAAATAATAACAAGTTTGAGGTTTCATCCAAATCTTACAATATAGCTTAAAAAACACAAGCAAGCTAAAATTCTAGAGTCAGCTTTTTTAATATATTTGTTTAAAAAGAAAATGTAACCATACATGTAAAACAAGATCTACTGAAATCTGCAGCAACGAATGTACAGTTTGGAATTGGAATTCTTGATTTTTATAGTTCAAATCCCTGACCACTAGACAGAGGTTGATGTTACGGGAAAAGTATTCGAGAAAATGCAATAATGCAGGTAATGTAAATGAATGAGCATGTATCCTGTCCTTCGAGCCGTTTCATTCATTCCTATGTTTTAGCAACTTAAAGCATGATCATGAACTCTATCACACTGCTTTTAACCGCTATGGGATTTATCAAAATATATATATATTGATTGGCATTTAACTAAGATAAGGGAAGTCTCTGCCAGTCCATCTGTTTGTTGAACATGTTGGTTCCCTCTGTACAAGAGGTTTACGCAAGCAATCTTCTTCTCCTACCGCAATCTAAGACTATGCCACGAATATTTTTTTTTTAAAGATATACTTCTAAAACTAAACAATATATATTTATATAAAACAAAACAAAACATAATTCAAGTTGTAAGACACCATACATGTATTGAAAAATCTTCCTGCTTTCCCATGAAGCCTGTCAGGGTGAACGTTTCAGGATACTTGTATAATGTATCAGAGTCTTTAGCTATAATGCTAAGAATACAGTACATCTTGTTTTAGGAAAACATACCTTTTACTAGAAAACCACAATAAAATGATTATATACAAAATGATTATCTGAATTTGGTTTCTGTAGCCACAGAAAGTGTCTTGCGTCGGCTATTGTTTATTTACGCTTTCTAAGTATTAGGTACATGATGCCATTGATGAAAGTGAAAGCAAAGGCGATCCACGCTAGGATGAAAGAATATCCAAAAGTGCCATTCTGAAGTTTAAGATTTGCATGAAATGTTTCATGCATAGAAGAATAGATGATGGCACCAATCAGCACACACAGACCTGGGGGGAGAAAAAGGAAGAAAAATGATGAATGTAAAAGGGCGCCAATAAATATTCTATATTATTATTTTTAAAAATGCTTCAAAGTGAAATTATATATATATATAAATGAGGGAGAGAGAGAGAGAGAGGGAGAGAGAGAGAGAGAGAGAGAGAGAGGGAGAGAGAGAGAGAGAGAGAGAGAGAGAGGAGAGGGAGAGAGAGAGAGGGGGGGGAGAGAGAGGGGGGAGAGAGAGAGAGGGGGGGGAGAGAGAGAGGGGGGAGAGAGAGAGAGAGAGGGAGGGAGAGAGAGGGGGGAGAGAGAGAAAGAGGGAGAGAGAGAGAGAAAGAGGGGGGAGAGAGAGGGGGGGGGAGAGAGAGGGGGGAGAGAATGGAATTTGAAAACCCATTGTCTTTATTTTCAAATAAAATGGACAGTAAGTGACACAAAAATTTCTAGCAGATTCTCATTCATACACCTAGCAAGCAACAATTCCAACTGTAAACTGCCAGGGATCTATACAAGGAGTAGTAGTTGGATGGGGATTAAAAAATATGTTTTTATTGAGGCATTCATAGATTGACTGTTTATCTCATCAGAATGCCAAAAGGAAGTAATCTACGCTACCGGCAAAAGAATGAATATATTGAAACAGCCATGAAAACCAAAGAAAAAAATAATTTTCCACTTTACTTTGTTACCCCTCTGACAATTGATGTATTGATGGGTTTGGGGTAAAGTCTACAATTTGGAAGTCACTATTTAAACATTTTATCTGCAGAAATTAACACTGTTTGCATTAAGAATGGAATGGTTGGCTGTACTACAAAGTCATAAGAATTAATAGAAGTAAATAAACCCATAACTGTAGTACGTTTCTCATACTCGAGATGGTTGGTATTGGATAAATATCTAGTTTAATGGGTGGTATCTGACGGCAAATTCACAACATGACAGAACAGAAGAGAATAATATATTCTTACAAGAATTAAATTACTCAGAAAAAAATGAATGCGCTATCGTCAATGCTGAAAATATTGATGGAGTGAGGCTTACGCTGAACGCCTAAATCTAATTGTTTCACATTACACAATGTGCTATATCTGCTATTTGTGTTGTTCATTGAATTAAACAGAAATACATTAAAATAGAACACTGCATTAAAGGCTTGTGTGTAAGAAGAGTGCAAACCAACATGTTGCTCAAAAAAAAAAACAAGCCTCATATCCTCTTTTAGGGATATTTATACCCTTTTCATTACTAGGATCATATTACAAGAGACGGTTTTGGAAAATATTGTCCTGTTTTCTTCTTTTAAAACCATTGTAGTTTTTGCTGTATAAAATATTTTAGGTAACTGCATATTAACCATCTGTATGTCTCCGAGCTCTGTTATCCTAGCCCAATATACCGGACTTCTTTTCATACTGCCTTGGGGTAAGTAATAGCTCAGTCTTGGTCACACAGCTGGAATATCTGACTAATGAACTTCTACGGAGGAACAGACTTTATTAACATTGCCGTAAAGAATCGGCTCAGTGTGGTATTTATCTAAACGATCACATGACTGAGAACAATGGCAGCCTCCAGATCTTCAGCTAAAGGGCGTTCATTTCAGTATATATAATCAGGTTTTTTACAATGCTAACCTACATTATCGTATTCAGCACTGGATTAGATGTACCGTCTTTAAACAATGGGTTAAATAATTTAGTAGAACTTTGATACCACTGCAGACCCATATGTGGCTTTAGAGTCCTTTGGCAGTGAATTTTTTCACCATGTTTTACCACAGGAAAACATTAAAGACAAAGAGCGCCGTTGATAACCGGACAATTTTATTTTCTGGACTCTACCAATGGTTACGTGCCCTTTTAGTACAATATGCCAATAATACTCACATGATAGTAACTGTATAACGGCAGTCAACACAAATCGTTCTCCTTGTTTAAGGCGGAAAAGTTGTAGGACAAAGCTCAAGAGTCCTATACAACAAAGGATGGTGGAAAGGACCATTGTAGCTTGGATCGCTTGAAGGGCTTGAAATCCTGCAGAAATATAGAATTATTGACACTTAAAAGAATAATGAAACCCAAACACTGCTCCTTTCATACGAAATGTCAGGAACCAAGATTTGATCCCCTAGGGTACCTCAAACCATCTTCACAGAAACAACTAAATCAAAAAAGGTCTTTGTTTAATGAAAAAATTAATTCTTCACAGATTATGCTTTAATATAAGGAATCATACTCATTAAATAAGGCTGAAAAAATGTCATATATGGAAACAGGATCTGACAGCAGATAAGAACCATTTGCTCCATACATTATGACAATTTTTCATAATAAAATCAGCTCTTGGTTTTGTCTTAGAGTTTTGCTCCTCCAGGCTATACCTATTTGATGCTCTTATACCGGTAATTTATTTTTTATATAATCAAACATACTGAAGCAATGGTTTTGCACTAAATGGAAGATAGCTCCTCCAATAAATATTGATCAACCATATATCTTCATGTATAGCAAGATCCATGAGTGCTTCGAATTATTGGTGAATATTATGTTGCTGTTTGAATGCCCCAGACACTGAACAAGCAGGAGAGCCATGAAGATATATAAAAAAAATCACTGTAAATCTGTACATGTGAAATAAGTATAATTCAATGACCTTTGGGAACACGTTAGAACAATTTTTTTTTTATTTTATTTTTTTTTATTTTTTTTTACTTACCATTGGTGTTGCTTCCAATTTCTACGCAGTCACTACTTAAGGTGTTATTTAAACAGTTTTTCCAGATGTCAACAGAAAAATCAGCTCCTACCCACCAAGCCTGAAAATAAATACAATGTAAAAAAAATAGAAAGATTTGTGCAGTGTGATAGTTATAGTTAGAAATTAAAGTAAGAAAGAATAAGTTAGGAGGATTCTAGGCAAATTGAAAAGGAAAAAAGGCTAAAGGAAAAAATGACTTTTCACAAATCTCATAGCAAAGTCATGTAAGAAGGTGCGAGTGATTGTAATCTGTTTGATGAAAAGTTGAAAACCCTGTTTGGAGCTACATGAATGGTCTAGAAACAGTGCCTTGTCCTATCAAAGAGATCAGCAATATGGAGTAACTGGTGATTTTCCATTTCTTCCAAACTGTGATAAACTATGAGGAGCATGGGTTGGGGAGGAGGCTTAAAGGCTGGACAGGCAGACATAATATGCAAGGCTGGAGGGTGAGTGTAAGGTGAAAAGGTCTTCCCGAGGGACCAACGCCATGACAGAAGAAGACGGGAGGAAAAAAAGCCTAGATTGGAGCAAGAAGGTACAAAAAATCCTGGGGGGTGGGAAAGAATACAGCGGATGGACATATACTGGGAAGATGTAGGTACAGATTTAATGATTTGCTAACTTTTCAATGGTTGGAAGGTGAGGTGTTCTGTTGATTTTTGCCAACCAGGGTCATACAATATTTCAGATTGTGTCTTCTGGTGCTCCATAAGTAGTTTTGATTTTGCAGTTAATTTTCTTTAGGCATTGGATGGCTGGTTCACAAGGGTTTTTCATTTAGAGAGGTTGACATTAGTTAGCAGTTCATAGTTCCTAGGCTGCCATAGTTTAAGATGGATGAGCAAGCCATAGGGCATCAAGTTTACATGTCATGTGTTGGACTGAGTTTTGGCCAGTTCCTTTGGTTAAGGTCTTATTGCGACATCCATTTTGTATTGGGGATGCAACTGAAGCTGCTCATTTTGGTCTTCCAGAATCTCTGATAAAGTGTATTGGGCTTCTAGGAAGGAGGAGGCAAATTCTTATTGACATAACCCTGGCTTTTTTCTAGATATGCAGTGGCCATATGTTTTTCCCCGAATGCTTTCCTTTACACTACAGGTATCTTTCTTTTTTGGTTACGGTAGTTCATGCTGGTTGGAATTGACCTTAGTCGATCAAGTTTATTCATACGGTTAATTTTTTGGGGCAAATTGTTTCCTTTATGTGTATTCAACTTTTATGATAACTCATCATATGAATTGGGTGGAGGCTAGTGAATGTTTAAAAAATTATCTTTTATTGATTTAGCGCTAATAGTTTACACAGCACACGAAACACATATTTAATGGCTATGACAAAACTAGAATCGACTAATAAAAACTAACACATTGGGTAAAAAGGGCCATGTTCACACAGGGTTTTAGGGGATGATACTAATGATCTGCTTAGGTCTTATGGGATACAATTGAAACGTAATAGGCCTGATATTTGCGATATAGGTGTTGCAAAAAAGTGTTTTGGGACACCCAGACATAATAAAAGCATATTAATACAAAGTACAATAATGCCATCAGATCAACAAGTAACAAATAATATATAAACAGATAATGTTGTTTCAAGTATTTTGAAATCTACCAAAATATACACTGCTAAAATGAAAATAGTGTTGGGGACACTGTTGTAGAAGATATGCACGTATATAGTTCAGATGTGTTGATTACTTACATTGTCTATTGTTGAGATGAACAGCAGTGCTATTGAAGTTATGTGAAAAATTATAATGAAAGCAAGTACGACCAACATTTTTAACTGCTTTCTTTAAAAGACGACAGAGTCTGAAAAAAAAGAAAACAATCAAGTGTTAGGGAAAAAAAATTACAAATAAGCAGCGAAAAGACAAATTATAGCACACACCAGATACAGTTTGAGGTTTGTGTGGACCGGCTCACCAGTAGGGTTAGGGGAATTTAGGTGGGTTAGGGAAATGTAAAAAACAGACTAGGGGTGAAAATCAGCCCCGCTACACTTTTGCCACAGGGGGTTTGTGTTTCTACACACTATACCGCTGCATCTATTGCAAATGCTGCACCGCAGGTAAGTGGACAGTGTTCTTGGTCACCAATCCATTGGACGTTCTATGGCGAATCCAGGCCTGTATCTCAGACATACAGTAGATATATTATATGTAGGGTGGAGTGAAACATTTTATATGATTAGCAAAACATAATTGGTATAAAAAGACGTGAATACATTCATATACATGTAATAGCAACTTAGTGAAAATTGGTCTTAGTGTGTCCATTGGTTATTCTACTATTATTGCTGCGAGGGCATCTAAGATACGGAGCCACACAAAATATTTCATGCCAAGGAGTTTTTTTCCGGGGCCTACTTTTCAAGTTTAGATTTTAATAAAGGGCAGCGGCATCCATAGTCTATAATACTGGGCAGCCTCTAGAAACAGACTTTTGATATTTAAACTATAGCTTTTCGAATAATGGCAATATTTTTTCCTACAATAAGCAATACACAATGTTTCCTACATTAATCTGGTGCTACACATCTGCAGTTTCCCTACAACAAAACTACATTGACTATTAAACGAAAGCTATTCCAAGTGCTAACACGAGGTGGTAGCAGAGTTTTGCTTATGAAGAAAAAAACTCCACCTCACTTTTTTCAAATATGAAGTTTCTGCTTTTTGTATTATAGCAAAAGTCAGGTAATATGCTGACCCGAGCGGTTTTACATGACGGAAAGCTACGATTACAAATACCTGTGACATTAAACAACATCATTTCCTGAGCAGGACTGAATACAGCAAGTCTTTCCAAAGCTGATTTGAATATATAGTATTCAAATCAGCTATAATATATAATACAGTATATATACACACTATATATATATATATATATATATATATATATATATATATATATATATATATATATATATATATATATATATACACAGTATATAGTGTAATATAAGTAATAATCATTTTTGATTTTGAAAGCATACAGTGTCTTCATTTACAACTTAACAAATGATATCTTCTTCACAAAAAGAATGTACTGGAAACAAAAAAACATACCTATAAACTTGTTAACGTGGGTATGGTTTGATATCCTGGTATAATCCTGTAGCTATATATAGCTTATCATCTATCTAGGCACTGTTGATCCTTATGTAATGTAAATTGCTGCACCTTGAACGTATTTATGGAGTTGGCTTTAATGTCAACAGGAGCAAAGCATTTGAGATGATTTTTAACTAAATAGTACGGTTTATGACGTCTCATTAATGAACATTCAAAAAGTTGGGAAACAAATACCTGTACTGCTCTGACAAAGCAACCTATAATGTTTAAGGAATGAGTCTGTCTTCCCTAGAGCAAAACTGTCATGACATATTTCTGAAATCACAGTTTACTCTTCAGTAGGGTCACACATGCATGCCATTTAGTTTATGCATCACCTTTCTTCCTGCCTTATTCTACAAACACTCTTCACTACAAGCTTGCCGAGCCAAACCATTCCTACACAAAATTCAGTATTAACAGTATTTAGACCTGATAAAATGACATACAAGGTGAAACTATTAACATCTCCCATAAAGCGGCCCTTTTAGAGTTATAGTTCTTAGTGTTTCAAGATTGGTTGGTAATCAAAAAAGGGACAATGGGACCATATAGAGTTCCATACAGCCCAGTCAATGAAGAATATCTATGAAAGCACTTTTGTAATACCCTTTTTTATTTTTTAGTTCTCTTACAACCCTAACAACAGCTTCTTGAGGTTCTCTCTGTGTTCTTGAACAATATTTCTCCACCACCCAAAGATGGTCAATGTAATTATAGTATTTATCATCCTTTCCTCAGCCAGCCAAGGCCCAACGGCAGTTAAGAAGTTTTTAAGGTACCGTTACTCCTGGTGGTTGTGGAATTGCAGGGGAAAGGGGATTTTTTTTTATCACAGCTGCTGTTTTGCTATAGGCTAAATGGAATATGGAATATCTTTAGGAATATTTATTTTGGATCCTTATGGGTACCAGTGAGATTTGCATGGCAAACACATTTCATCCTTATGATTGTTAATTTGTGAGATTTTCTTCTACAACCCTACAGTATAACCTTCCTTCTTATACTAAGGAAAAATAAGTACCGACGTATTATACAAACATAGATGCAGGCTGAGCCCTATGATAATTTACATACTATTCTAGCAATGCCCCCCACCCATTTGAATTTGCTCCGATACCCAGCTTCTGGGGTAAAGTATGGAACCAAAGAACTTACTCAACAATAATCCTCTATGCACATTTCCCATCTTTAAACTTTTGTTTCTTTCTGCTTCTAAATCTCTGCTTTATTCCTTTTTTCTTTCATTCATTCATTTTCTCATTGTTAACGTATTTAACCTGATCTATCTCTTTCTAAAGCAGATGACCCTGGAGCTGAAAACGGTAGTTAAAAGGAAATATGCTGCTATAAAAATGCCACTGAATCACCAAAGAGAAAGTTTTAGGATTTCGTTACATGAGATATAAAGAATTATTTGGCCAGAAGGGACACTGCCTCATTCATAAAAGGCTTGTATTAAATTTCAAACGTAATTATTGTTACACAAGCACCAAATATCTACTATGAGTTAGTAAGCATGTGAATCGCCGCAAGGTTGGAATGTCATTCAGAGAAGGAATTAAAACTTTGTGACAAGCTATAGAAAGGACAGCCAACCATTGCCCCCAAGCTCTTATTTAACTACAACCTCTATCATCCAGACCATACTGTAAGCAAATGGCTACATTCTGTAAAAAGGTGAAGGGACATGGATGCGAACACCGTTCTAGATAACATTTTTATAGAGACAGAAAACGTAAACAGTGCATTTGTATCAAAAGTATACAAAATATACAAGAGAGAGTGTGAGAATGTGAGAGTGAGAGAGTATGAGAGAGAGTATTGTGTGCAATTCTGGGGATCCCATTCCCAGAAGGATATGTATGCATTTTGGTGAGAGTTCAGAAGAGGGCTACAAAAATGATGAATGGTTTGCAGGATAAAAATGATAAAGAAAGCCTAATCGATCTTTATATCTTGGAGGAAAGAAGACAGGGGAGATGTAATAAATCCCATTAAGTATTTAAAAGGTTAAATAAATCTATAAAAAAATCTAAAAAATACCCGATACAGTCTCAGATACTCTGAGATACAAGCTGAGCTGTCAGTTTGGGGGGATACTTATTTAATTTAAGTAAATAGACTGAATACATTATTTAGCCAAATTAACTATTTAAATGGTACTGTCTCTTTAATGTGAAGAAAAAGGCGAGGTACTCCGCTGTCTAATTTTATTATATGTGAGAAAATATTTTATACACCTATAACAATAGCATTAAAAAAAAGCCTCAGGATATTGCAAATCCGGTTCTACTACCTGCTCAGTAAAGGTGAAGCATAAAGTTTTGTTGCATTTGTCTTGGATTGCAGAATAAACCTGCCAAACGTTTCTGTTTACGGAATGCCAAAACGCCAGGTTTAATCAAAGATAATGCTCAGTCTTGGACATGTTATGTATATTTATATGTGTAGCTATATCACGATGTCCTATGCAGGAAAAAATCTGATTTATGTTTCCAAGAATATTTTACAGGCTTTAAGTTATAGTTAGAATGAATTTTGACGTATCACTTTAATGGGCTTTGTTTTCATCTTAAGTAAATGTTTCAATTTGCTTTATGGAGAACACCTACTAAAAGCGTTTCCAAGGATTAAAAGGAGCTCAAGCAAGCAGGTACGTTACACAAAACAGCTAAAGAGACACTCAAGTCTTAATAGGATATGTATGATGATATAGGAAAGCTGTGTGGCCCATTTAAATGTTCCTGGTGTCCCTTTTAGCAAATGCATTCTGTAGAATCCCCCCCCCCATCTGTATTTGCCCCTTTCCTCACCACTCAAATATTCTATTCAGACCTCTATACTCCCATTAATTCCAATGCTTCAAGCAGCCAATCAGCAACAAGAATCGTAGGACTACTGTGGAGAAGGGCAACTGCAGTCCCACGCTTCTACCGCAGGTAAGTGCTCTAAAGTTGTAGACAATCCTTAAAGTTATGAAAGTACCCACAAACAGCACCCGAATTAGGACTTTTTCCCATGTAAGAAAAAAATAAGTTGCAAATAAGAGATTTTTTTCTCCTCTGCAAATATTTACCATGGGGAACGTCAATGACAATACATCTAATGCTGCATTTCTGACTACTGGGCTTCTTTACATGCTTCGATCATGAATTTCCATCATAAATCAATCAAATAAAAGTACACAACGCCTATTTGATTACATAAGGCTCACTTACTATTATTGGGATTCGAGTTAATAAATGGAGCGTAGTGCTGCTAGTAAGATACCTACATTATGAAGCCACTCAAACAGAATGTTGCAAAAGAAGCAGACACCCTTTTTCTAATTACAGTTTGTATTTACTGTATCGCTGGTTATCTGAAACTGGTGAGAGAAATCTTACTTTACCGGTAAATTCTGAGTGAAATAAACCAGGCTTAAGTTCATCACTAATTGCACTGGTGGCTCCTGCCCTGTGCGTTGTCATCTAATGGTGCAGTTCCAACTAGACGTTTTCCCCAAACTTTTTTCAATTGTTAAATTATGTCCTAAACTTCTATACAATTTAAGTAAACATATTACTGTTTAAATAAACTCATTACCAGGGAGGCTTAATTTGTTCCCTCTGCACTTCTCTGCCATCACAGAAAGGGGTTTCCTTGAAGGTCTTCTAGTTTAAAGGGAACTGGAAGAGGTTGTCGGAGGTCAGACCACTGTGATGTAATACATAGAGGAGGGCTTTGGAATAACGATCGGACCCAACTCTGGTATCTCAATACATCTTTTTAATACAGTTTTTAAATGACGGGTATCATTGAGGAGAAAAATAAAATGACTGTTTTCTTTTACATCTCTTTAGATGATGCAGTACTTATCTGATGATATTTTATGAGCCAATCTAGTTGGGACAGCATCTTTAAACTCAATCTGCTTCCATCCAGGACAATGACACCAAAACCACTTTATTATAAAAGGAACAGTAATATAAAAAATATACTGAAAGCACTGTATGTTTTTTTATATATTTTACAATACATTGTAAAAGAAGCTACAGCTCTACTACTACTGCCGCTATTACTAACAGAAAAGGAGAAAAAAAGGATATGTATATTCATAGGCAAAAGTGATAAATGGATAACACTGAGTAAATACATGTGTGGTTCTAAAACATAATAAACATATAAACTACTACAGCACAATTATTGGTGATAAATAAAATTATGGGGGAAAATATCTTAATGTAAAGTTTTCCAAATTGCTCATTATTCACATTATAGATGTCCAAACCGTTCTTCATCTAGTGATATTGTACAATATCTCAATACAGCTTTAGATTATCAAAGTAACACCCTGTAACATATCGTACATATAATCACATGACGAGACAAGACGTTATGATATACAACGCTATTAAAAAAACACCATGTCTGATGCGCGGAGCTGCCTAACCTGAGATTTCATTAGCAACTCATTTTAGCGAACCAAGCTCACATATGGCATCTTTCAGAAATAACATTATTAACTGGCATAACACATACGTTTAAGATGATGTTCCACTTATTGTATTACACTGTTGAAGATTTAATAATTAAAAAAAAAAATTGAAATGGCAACATTAAACATTAAAATTAAATAATTATTCTGAGATGGAATTTAACAGTACTAGAGACAGTGCGTCTAATGCTGCTTTCTGTTTTCTGTTTAATTAAATAGAGTAGGTACAGCACCTTTAACGTGCAATTATTATAGTTATAAAGGTTAACAGTTCTTGATTGCATCCTAGTCTGGCAAGCACCTTCCATATGTTCCAATATGTTATTACACTGAGTCACCCATAATTATAAGAGGCACTGATTTCAAAACATTGCAAATTCAAGTCTGTTCACAAATGGAGACAAGGAGAAGACTATTTCAAAAAGTGCCTTTTAAATGGCCCGCTTACCACCCTAAACAGCCTCGCCCAATAATGAATGCATATTTAAGCACTAAACAGAATTATCTTTGTGAAACACTATCTGTGAGGGCAATATACATAAACAAGGTCATCCCTGCTTCGATGCGTCTAAGGGGGCCAGAAAAGGAAAGATTCATCGGGAGTGGATTGTTAGGGACAGGCAAGAGAGATTAGGAGGGACTGTTGCGAATGCCTTGTTGAAGAGCAAAGAGTTTAGGTTCCACCTGAATGTGCGGAGGTTTTTCTTGGTAAGCGGGAGGGCATTCTGGAGCCATGCACCTAGCAAAGAGGGTAAACATTCACCTTGCTGAGGAGAAGCAGAGACCTCTTTGTCCGGGCCAATAACGAAACATACACAGGACTGTATAGGGTTCTTTTTTGGCTTTGATGAAGACCTTTTGGTCAAAACATTTGTATTCAAGCCTTTTTCTCTTTCTTTCACTGGGGTATGCATGGTTTTTCTTTTTATGGCAGGGGTGTCCAACGTGCGGCCCTCCAGCTGCTGCAGAACTACCTCTCCCATACTCCTCAGCCAGCCCCTTAGCTGAAAGAGCATTATGGGAGATGTAGTCCTGCAGCAGCTGGAGGGCCGCAGGTAGGACACCCCTGGTTTATGGGATCAAGCCCCCATACCCACTATATATTTATGCTTTATACTTGTATCCCAGAGTTTAAAACACTAATTTTCCTACTTTGTCTGACCTCTGTGTTTTTTTTACATAGACAAGTTATCTCACATTCAAAGATGGGTCACTGTGATTTTTTTTACAGTATACCATTGGAAGTGTTAGTCGAAAATATTGCAATATATAATTTCCCAATACTTAAAATTAAAATGTAAAGCCAGGAAAGTTCCCTGGTTACCAAGATTACTGTAACAAATAGGGAAGGAAAAAGGTCCCCCCTTCTGATATATATTCTTACAAAATTCTGTTGATATTTGTCTTACCTACTGTATACAGTATGTGCCAGCAATTTCTGAAGTTACATTTGTCTTTAATGCCACTTGATCTTGGTGCCTCAGTGTTCCTTCTGACCTTTTGTTTTGCAGTAACTAGTCTTGGATATTCTAAAAATGCACCACCACATTTTCTAGAGTTTTCTCTAATTTGAACTAAATGCCACGCTCATGACTGGCAAATTACTTATGAAAGAGTTGTTTGTATCAATCTTTGTCTTTGTGCCACGGACATTTTCCACCCAATTTCTTTTACAACCTTAAATGATGGTCACGCATTTCAAAACGTCAACATTCAATAGTGGTAGAAATCTGGATTAAGTACGTTTGGAACCAATACTTGTATTGTGCCTCCATAGCAGGCCTCACAAGGGAGTTACTGTCTATGGATGCTTACATCTACTAAGTAGTACATCAGCCATGCGCTCTGTTCAACACATGATATATAAAAAGCAAATTAAAAAATTAGGGCTTCAGGATATCACTTTATATCACGTGCCCCACGCAATGCCTTTTTATTAGCTAGAGGCTATAACCAGCCCGCTGGGGTGACCATGTCACACTGGACCTGTCGCCCTAGGCATAGTTGGGCTACACCAGGATATGTCCATGGGTACATCAACATAACAGTTATGTTAGCAGTATGTGGTGGACTGACTAGTCAACGTGACTGTGGATACTGCAGGAGTTACCAATATCTCTATTTTGGCAGGCTGTATATATGTTCTCTTTGCCTTCTTCAATTTTAGAAGGCCTTCCTAAGTGGGGTCACTTGGGTATGCTTTGCTTTAGTCTAATCCATAGCATAAGTATGTAAACTATGAGAGATTACATTTAACACGCTTCCTATATACTGGGAACCAACTGCTGTCAGAACTGATGAGCAATGAGATGGAGCAATGGCAAAGGATTTGAATCCTTGTTAAATGGCATGGGACTGCCACCCAAGTCATCCTTGTCTATAATAGGTCACTGAACATTTATCCAGAGCAATTCTTGAAAAGTGCAGTGTTTCGCTATCCAGGGTTTGTATTTTGGACACTTTGGTCCTGGTGCTGCCCCATAAAACAAAGTTCATAGGATCATGAGAACCTAGAGGACTGACCCATCTTTTACCACCGGCTACCATAGAACTGTGGATCTATCTTTGAATATAGTTAAATGCTTCCATCTCATATCCCGAAAAAAAGTGGAATAATTTACTTTTAAGCTACTCCGTTTCAAATTCCTATGATGTAACATCTGCTTTTACTAAAGACACAGCATTAACTTTTCCCTTCATTTCCCATGATTCCTCGGTCAAGAACACGTTGGAATTCTGTTATCACACCCAGGAATAACAGACACCAATGATTTTTTTTTCACAACTTCTGCAAAGTTGTCCCCAGAATATCCGAGGGCAGAGGAGAAATTTAAAACATGTCAAATAGCGCAAAGGGCAACTCCCACATGCAACACAACAGAAAAATATGGTATTTTTACACTGGTACTCAAAAGAGCGCGCCAGTCCTATTTTCATGTCAAATGCACTTTGGATTTAATTTGCATTTGGCTCCAGTGTATCTTAGTGCATGCAAATCGGGCCAGGCATTGTTACGTGACTGGACTTCGAAAATGAGAAGTATCTGCTTCAGCAACTTGACTGGGAGCGCTGTTAAGCAAGAGTAACATTTTCATACAAATTAGATTTACAGATGTCTATTTGACATAACTATCTATAAACACATAATCTGTCATCACAGGTCTATTCAAAAGTCTAGTCCCCAAGTTGCATTTTCACTGCATTTACATTGGAGCATGTATTCTATACCCACTGCAGTTAGAAGACTAATTTTCTGTCTCGTTGAAGCCCTCACATGGCTGTCACATGTATGTCAACAAACCATGAGCGTTTAGATAGCATTCGTGTGATTAGATGCAGCTTCTCCCATTGAACTCAATGGGAGCTCAGTATGCACTGGCTAGAATAAGAGTTCTACTGTTGTACAAGGGACACTGACCATGGCGAGGGAGGAAGCTGGGGGCCCTTCCCTTGGACAGATCTAGGTTGGCTCCAAAAGGTAGATACATCATCACTGTACATTATAATTAATATGCCAGGCCTTATTTTCAGTCCAAGTTCAATACTGCATGCATGCATAGTATGGCTGCTGTCTCTGTATCTTACAATAATGAGCTAACAATAGCTATAGCCTTCAAGGTTTAGGCCATATACCATCATGCCTAGTAAAACGTCATAAATATATCCCGAAGCTGAAGTCAAATATCATTCATAATGCACAGTAATCAAAGTCCAGTAAAATTAGTCAAAATATTCTTATGCATCGCAAGATAATGTTAGCAGTCAGTCCAATGTATGGAGGTAATTTCCCTTTAAATGAACATTACAACGTATCTAAATGTATTTAAGGTAGTATAATTGTGTACAGTTTTTTATTCTAGTAACAATGTTTTCAATAAAATACATTCAAGGTGCTATTGCAGTTAAACCAAACTCTGTACTCCACTAAGCAAATACACTTTAAGCAAATACACTTTAGCAAAACTATCGTTTTATTCTTTCTGCTCAAGGTTTAATCACATAAGAAACTTCGAAGTGTTTGAGAAGCTTGCACAGATTGCATGGACCTATCACCGCCGGATTTCGTCACATGACAATTAAGTGCTCGATGCCGGGTTGCTTTTGGGGAAAGGTTTAGTTGTACTAGAAAGGTAGATTCCAATGGTGTATTTAGTTGCAAATATGTTCGATTCAGAGGAGTAGATAAAAAAAACAGCACACGAGTACATCGTACAGAGCAAGCTCAAAAGAGCTCCAGCCATAAATCCAAAGAACCATATTTCTGAGCAACATCTTGATTGTGACTGTTCCTCATATGTTACAAAGTTCCTACCACCATATTCAACAACTACATACTTTGTCTCAGTTTGTAGTTTCTATGGAGTTTCTGAATTTGACATTGAATCATGTAATTCAACAGCAGATAAGAACCCATCAGCCCATCTAGTCTGCCCATTTTTCCTGATGTAAGGACTCAGACCTTTTTCAGTCCTTAGTCTTGTCTTAGATTGAGGATAGCCATATGTTTGTACTACTTGCGTTGGAAGACTGGTTATATGTTACCCTCTCAGTAAAGTCTTCCTTCCTGAACTTTGTTAAAACCCGTTAAGTATTGAAATGTTCTTCCATATCTCTTCTTTCCTCCGAGCTATACATATTGGGAACCCCTGGTAGCATCCTATCTACTGTTGCCATCGTTATTGGATGTTATCACCAACCATTGATCATGTTTAGTGAGGGTTCACAAAGTATAGTAAGGTGATGTTACTATCTTGATGTTACTATCGACTTCAAGGCCCATGAATTGCAATTCAGAAAATGTCTACTTGGCAGTTACCAACAATATATCGAATTCTACCCCCATCCCAAAGTCTCTGTATGTTTGATAACCTTTCTGGGATGAATGAATAGTATAAGGTGCTCCCTAAAATACTATCAAAACTATTATTCCATGTTTTTATTATTCATTATTCGCTTATTACATATCTGTTCTAATGTATTATTGTGCCTGTTGCATATTTTAACAAAGACTAGAAGAGAACACACAATGGTCGGAATGCTTTGTACATGAATGAAGTTTTCACCCATTCCAAGTATTTCTTGACTTGTCTGGACAGGAGTACATAGTGAAAACGTGTCCTAATAAACCTACCGAACAAGAAAAACTTTTTTAAGCGGTACACCACAAATCATGATCCCTTTTACTGCAATATTAATCAAAGGCAGTATGTGGCCTTTTCATAAATGTTGGATCATTCATCTGTTTACAGACCCAGTACAGATCCGTCCATTTACATGAATATAATTCATTCCCAAAGCGAGCAAAGTATTAAATGCACAATAGAAATTTTGTTAGCCAGCCAAGAAAAGTCTTAATGTCAATATTCTAGGCCCTTGATGTGATCCACGTGAAGCACTCATAACTTAGAACTATTGTTTCATCTGTACCATTGTGATTATATACATGTTTCTAGTTATTTACTCAGTTCCTACAAACGTATACCTTTTCTTGCAAGTCCTCAAAACGCATTTATCGATAAAATATGAACTTATGTTAATTTCAAGACATAGTTTATGATTAAAAAAATATTTAAATTATTATGAACAAAATATCACCCTTTTCAACACATTTGATTTTAAAACATCTAGGACCAATTTCCAAGTATATTATTTTTATTTTGTACAATAAAGGGTTTAAAACATTAAAAAATAAAACCTATTTATTTCCACTAGGGGGTATGAGAGCTTCAAAAAAATATCCCTCTTAACTGCCATACTGAGGATTAAAGAGGGCTATCATAACATTTGTAGAAATGATTTTTGTTAATGATATAAATTGCGCAGTAACACAGTTTCATAAGACTGTTTCTAGTGATGCAGTTCAGGGCGGAATGAGTTAAAAAAAAAAAAAAAAAAAACTTAAGAATTTCTCTACAATCTACAGGTTTAAGGTACAGTGACCAAAAATCATCCTAAGGCACATTCTTCATCAGGGAGACGCCCCACCCTGGGGGATCTTAAAATATAGGTGAGCACTTGTTCTACAACTGATTAAGTTTTGGACTAAGTGGGTGGGGGTGGTGGTAGAAAGGTGCCTTTGAAAATATGATGATCACATCAATTTTAAATAAGTGCATGCAATATACAGTATGTAATAATATATATATATTAGATATACACACATACAGTGTTTTTCATGTTAATGTGTCCCTGATTTGCTACAGACCTGCAGGAGCAGTCAAGATCACTGAAGAATGTGAAGATTTTTGACTAAAGACACACATGGTATATTGTGAAGAACAACTCATATACTATACTTCCCAAGATCAATGCTGTAGCACTTGCCATCAATATTTACACACAAAAAAAGTAATTTCTCCATCTAAAAAATATATATTTAACCCTTAGAGGACAGGATGGGTGAACACACTCCCCTAATGCTAAAATCACATTGGCTTTTGAAGTGCACAGGGAACCCAAAGCAAGCCAGAACTTCATCATCTGTCCTTCTAGTAGGTGTGAAAGCTCAGAGGTACTTACCTGTAAGTTAAAGCTGACGGTGAGTAAGGCTAGGGTCCCAGAAAAGGCAGAGTATAAGGGAGGACAGATGGGGAGAAAGTACTGCTGCTCTGCCCTATGAATCTGGATCTTGTTTTGAAACTCTGCCTCACACCACCCAATTCCCTCCCCTTCTCTCCCTTGCCTGGATGATGAGGTCACAAGCAAACTGGGTGTGGAAAAATAGAGATACTACACTGAACTATATAAAGCAAGTTTTTAAACAGAAGGAAAAATGATCCCTTCCAGCATCCCCCACCCCAGCAGGTTTCAAATTCAAAAAATGCACTCAGACCTGCTAAGGTGTGGGATCCCTGTGTATCCCTATGTGATGCCACTCCCCACTCCCTACTGCTCACTCCCCACTCCCCACTGCTCACTGCTCACTGCTCACTGCTCACTGCTCACTCCCACTCCCACTCCCACTCCCCACCGGAGCAAAGGAAAACTAAAAGACCCAATCTCATCAGAAGTGTGGATCTGGTTTTATTTAAAACTTGGCACCGACAAAGAGATGCATTCACTACCTTTCCATACCTGGAGGTGTGTCCCATAGAAAGAAGAATTCAGCTTTTCTCCCTTAAAAAGAAACAGGGCATTACATGGAGCTGAGACAAATATTGCTGCCAATGTTGTTCCACGTGTCACAGGGTAATTAACCCCTAAAGTACATCAGCATTTTTGCTATGGAGTTTTTTTTCTCTTTCCCACCGAATATGTATAAATATGTACATTGTATGATGTTTGTTTTTAAAAGTTCTTAATTTGTTACACTGTATTCCAAGCAAGGAGTAAGCGCACACCCATCAAATATTCTGAAGATATGTGCTTTAAAATAATATTTGGTGGCTGAGCACTGATTCCTTGCTATATATATATATATATATTCTTTTTGCATAAATCAAGAACAACATGGGTTACTCTGACAATAATGATGCCACATATAATGTTTTTTTTAGAATGAATACAATGTAACAAGGAAGAACTTACAAAAAAATCATACATCATACATTGTATACAACTAAAATAAAAAAAAAATAAAAAATGCTTAAAATAGATGAATTTATCAACTGTCCTTGGCATTCACAGGGAAATATTACAAGGTGCGCTTTTCGCAAGCCTTAATAACGCTCACATATTCAAAAAAATATGACATGTTTAGAAAGCAAAGACCGCACCAATATAATCTCAATGTCAACATACCCCTACAGGCCCTGCCTGGCCATCTGGCACACCGAGCAAATGTCTGGTGGCCCAATGGCTGACAGCACCAGCTGTTTTTTTGACACTCCTGGGTTAGTGGGATTGAAAAGGTTTTGGGTTTTTTGAGGAAATGATTTGAAAACTGCCTTTCATTACACACTAAAGGGTAAACACTTTTTGGCATGATACTACTTCTGGTCTTGCTATGTGTGAAGGAGGTATGAGGATGTGGTAGAGTAGAAGTGTGATTCTGTATTTGTAGGAGTGTGTATGTTAGTGTGTTTAAGTATGTATGTGTATGTAGAGTGAGTGTGCCAGCTGCCACACACTACAGCACCCCATTTGGCGCTGGAGCGGTGAGTGTGTGACACTGTCCATCAGCAGCCCACCTGGCATTTGCCTGGGGTGCCATATGGCCGGTCTGGGTCTGCCTCTAAATGTTGGAAAACGTAAGTAATTTTCATGGTAACTTCTATGTGAAGAGAATTCCATAACAATCCGCCTATGGACTGTGTGTCAGACAGCTGCCCATTCAGGTGGGACCTGATCTGAGCTCCAGTAAAACTGTCTATTTCAGAGCGGGCGTAAGGCAATGGGTCATATAGTAAGCCAGAAAAAATATTTAGATATCCATATTTTTCTAATATCAATTTTAGCCTGTCTACCCCTTTATTATGCAAATAAAATTACTTAAATGAACTACATTCTAATTCATATTTAAATGCTTCATTCTGCTGTACTAAAATTTAGTCAAGCTATTACCGATCAGAAACGGAAGGGAGGGACAAGGCACCATGGGGATTTGTGGATAGAGAGTTAGAATATACTAAGAAGAAGATAAAAAGAGAATAAATTAACGAGCAGAGAGAGAAAAGGGTTAGGGAAAAAAAAGAAGGTAAGATAATAAAAGAAAAGAAATGAAATTAAGGCTAGACTGAATTAAAATAAGAGCGTGGGAGGAAATGGTTAAGGGCAGGGAGAGAGAGAAAATAGAGAGAAGAGACACTAGACATGGAGAATGGGATAAAGGATAACTATTCCTCTGCTTTTACGTAAAAAGCACATGGACTACATATCTCATGGACTCCATTGCATTTTATTGCATACACATGAATGCGTACGTTCCCTTTTCATTGGGATTTATTTTGCCTATATGTCAGCACCCAGCTAAATGTCAGCTATACCATATCCTACCCATGGACAGCAAGGCTAACATTTACCAAGACAGTAAGAGGGGCTTTCGCCTAAACATTTCATTTGACAAGCGACTGGTCTTTATGACCAAATGTGCCTTAAATGCATTAATGCACAATTAGCCCCATTTGCTTCTCTGCACTTTAAGAGCATCTTATTGCAAAGATAACACCAGTGAGGTATACTGGATTATGTCATCTTGCATAAGAGCTGCTAATTTGCACACACCCTTAAAAAAATTCACCTGCTAATTTAAGGGAAGTATATTTTAAATGTATTTGCTCTGTGTGATTTGTTTCTTATCATTATTATTTATTATTTTATATAGCACCATCATATTCCGTACCTCTTGCCATCTACTGGTCACCCAGTATTCAAGAAAAAAACCTGATGTGTTTTGACATTTGGACACTGCCAGCAGCAGTGCAATTCCATTTTTATTACTGAATCTGATATATCTTTTTATGAGATATCTTGGGATATCGAGAATGGGGGATTACCTTAACTGGGAACTTCATGGCTCTGGATACCCAGAGCCCTTCCTTGCAGGATGCGGGCAGGAGGTCTTGCTGATGTTAGTGAGCTGTCCCACTGATGTCCTGCTGACATCAAGGTTCCTGCTGACATCAAGGTTCCTGCTGACATCAAGGTTCCTGCTGACATCGCTGACATCAAGGGGCACACAGTTTAACTGGGAAATGGGTGGGGAGTGGGGCAGCGCTCACATGGCCTGGAGCTTTCTAGTGGTGACCCGGAGAGATATGGGGATTACTCTATAGGGTGCTTTGATGTGTAATTCCCACAAGCTTGTTTTTCAATTTTTGTATGTAGTTGGTTGCACATATAGCCACTATGGTGTCTAGAGTACACAAAAACAAGCTTTAGTTATTATTCACATGTCACATGCTTCTTTTCTTTGCCTTCACTGAACTGTCTTTTGGTGAATGTGTGTTGGGCCGGACAGGATTCTGGCAAATTGGCAGGGTGTGCCTTACTCCAGCCTCCACAGCTCACTATATGAGATACGCCTGGAACCTACTATGCTACTAAAGATTTAAAATAAAAGTAAAGGGGTCAGTTAAATTAAGGGTTAACTCCGCTGACCAGGGTTGGGATGGCCAACTGCTATGACGTATAATTGATTCTCAATGGATGGCCTTCTTCTAGTTTCCAAATCCTCTATAATAGCCAGAATCAAATGCAATTATCACTAGTCCAAATAACAATACCACATCACAGAGAAGTATTTATCTTCAAAGAAAACGAAAGAACCAGTATTATGGTTATCTGAGCTCAATCACTTTTCTTAATAACTCTTAGCATTGTGTAACTGCTAGATATATATTCCAATATTAGATTGTAAGCTTGCGAGCCGGGCCCTCTTTACCTAATGTATCGGTTTGTCTTAGTCTGGCAGTTCTAGTCTTGTCATATACCTTGAATTTATGTATTGTAAGAAGTGCTGTGTAAATTGTTGGTGCTATATAAATAAAATATAATAATAATATTAATAATAACAATGCCTAAAAATGTTTTTATCTATAAAATAGTAAGTTGTGGCTAAACTGCAGCTAGTTTAACAAAAAAATCTTGTCTTACTGCATTTGTTTTGTATGAAAGCCAATCCTAGAATGATTTTCTTACAAGAAAGCCCCACTTGGCCCTTCATATCATTTGAGATTTTTCTTTCACTTTACAAATTTCTTGCCAAGATATTGTAAACAAACAATGCCAGATTCTAGCCAGGCAAAGTAAAAATCATAGATTTCTTTTCAGGTTTAAGGAACTAAGAAAAACTTTAAGAATCCATGTTTAAGTAACACAGCCAACCTCTATGATATATTTAATTATGCAGGGCTACCACTGCTCACAGGAGCAACTCCATTGAGGAAAGCGTATCTTAATGTATAGTTAATATGAAATATTTGAGTTTGTCTAGTTCTCCATTAATAAATATAAAAATATCAAGCCCTACCATAATGCTACTGCTGGCATTATAACCTGCCTTATGGGTAGGCCATTGATATAACAAGGGAAGACCCAAAAGTCCTGCTTGGTAAAGCCCTTCCCCCGCTACAATATATATTTTTAAAATATACCCACATAACAACCTGCTGCAACTGTTACCAACAGGAATGAAGAAATACGTGTTGTATATTTTATCACAGAATGGAGTATTTAGTTGATGTCTTTTATAGGGCCAATATAGAAAAAGTTACATAAGCTTTAAAGACCTGAGATGTATCTTTTTCATACGAAAGAATGGGAACCTTTTTTAATTTGCAGTTATGGATAAGTAGTATTTATTGAGGTAGCTCTCCAAATTCTCACCTATTTCAGATATAGTTGGGTTAGAAAGGATGGCATACGTGGAAGGCAGACAAATCTAATGAAAGGCCCTATTTTTGCATTCTGTAAGACACACTATGAGGGATTTCGCAAGGGCCAAGGTGACAAAGAGAAATCTATAAGCAGCTGTGCTTGTTGTCGCTCAAAGTTCCAGGTGCAGGCTGACTCCATTTTCCTCATATTTTTGTTCCAAGTGAATTCTTACTCAGATAGGAGATCATAAAAGGTCAAGAAGGTCTATTCGTAAGAAGTCTGGGATGAAGAACTCATTATGACTTTAAATTTAATCTGTGGAGTTAGGTCACACAAAGACTTTATTAAAGTGGAGATACTGAAGGTACTCAAGGCTTTCTAAACCAACGCCCTGTCGCAAATATATTATACCGGTGCCCCCATTGCCCAGATCTTTAAGACACCTCTGCAGATAAACCAGAAGGACTTTTGTGTTGGAGCTCCAACGGGGTCTTCATGTTTCAGTTATTCGGCCTCCAATGGCTTGGTCTTTCACTCTTGGTGTGCAATGTACTCACAGAGTGTTTGGTGACCTCTCCCATCAAGTTGATGACTTTTATCGTAAAAAATATGACAGGTAAGCCAAGGCAAGTGCTTTGTGGTACACGGAGGTGAAGCTGGTGCCAGACTAGCCTTTGAGGTATAGGTGATTATAGACTCCAGCATCATCTTTGTTTGATTCAATTGCAAGGCTTTAAGGTATAGCATAAAGAAATACTCAGAAAATACCTCAAATGTTTTGGGAGTCCTCATTCTGTCCCTAGGGGCAGTCAGTGTCTCTGTGGTTTGCTTATCTCTGGCTATAGTGTGAAGCAGATTTTAGCAGTTGCAATGAAGAGAGACAAGAGTTAAAATACCATTTCGCCACTTCTTTACATGATCATCTGTATGTATTCTAATATATATTTCACCAAAACTTGAAACTTTTGTGTCTTTTGCTTTTATATTACAAGATTATATTTTGATGCGCATGATGACAAAGCTTCATGAGAAATATAGTTAAGTCTATTATATTAGATGCAAGTTGATTTCATTGAACAACTGTATCATAATGATCTCAATTTGCCATCTCTGATTTTAATGTCGCATCCTGGTTTGAAGGAAGCTTGGAAGGGTAAACCACATATTTGTTTATGATTAATTCTGTTATTCATATTCTTCCAGCACTAGTTTACAAACATTCCACCTTTCCATTGTTTTCTATTATTTTTCGTTTAATGGAAGTGTATAGAAATATTTGCCCCGTTGTGAAACATAAAACTACAAGTCACCACTAGTACCCTGCAAGATGATGTTCCACACTCCAGTGAAAGACAAACACTGGGAAATACAATCTTCAGGAATGTTCAATAAATGCTTGTTAGGAAAATGGCCAACTATAACTGAGAAACTTCCTGACAAATCCAATTGTTGAAACCACTTGTAAACTCAGGAAGGGAACTTTATATCCATATCATATACTTTAGTTGTTGTTTAGCCATAAAGGAAATAGATGGTTCCGGATGGTAAAATGTGTTATGTTTGATAACTAGTCTGTAATGAAAATGCCAATATATTCCAGCTGCAAACGTGAAATAACAGTGTTCCAAAACAATGTTTTTTTTACATTTTTTTGGACAGAGCATTTAACAATGTAGCACACGTTTCATTTTTATCTAAACATCAGCCGCTTTCTCTTTCTCATGTTTTACTTCATTTTAAAACTCGAATTCAATGTTTCCCAATAGGATAGTAAGCATGTCTAGGAACTTCCCAGGGTAGGTACCAGGAGCTCTCCCTCTTCATGGGGAGTGGTTGCACAAAAGAGCAGGACTGCCCATATGTTGAGACAGAGCTAACCATGTGTGGGCCTTAAATTATCGGGCAATGGGTGGAGAAAGAGTAAGGTGACTCAACGACTCAGGAAAGCAGTGCTGTAGCCAAGGACCAGTTTGCTACAGATAAAGGAGCTTACCTTTGTTATGTGTACAGCTATAAACCTCCCATATTTGACATAGTCTGGATTTTTTTATCCAGATTTAACAATATCCGTGCTATCTTTAATTGCTGGAACTATGTATGATGTATTTTTTTCCTAACAGTAGCCAATTTTCTTTTTTTTATAAGACATTAATTGCCTATACAACTACACTTGTTACATTTTCTCTTCTTAATGCAAGATGCCTTGTTAACCCTTAAACATATACATTTCGTATAAAATATATCTACAAACATTGGCCACTTCTTCATTGACATTTTGTCAATGCTTTGGAGGTTTCCCTAAATGAAAAGTTCAGCCCAGACATGGACATCCTAGCTCACCGTGCCTAAAGTATCATCTTCACCCTTTACCTAAAATCATGTTAGAGCCTTTAAGGCTAAGCAGGGTTTGTGAAACCCAATGTGTGCTGTGGGGACTGCAGGCCCAGTAGAAGATGATTGTGGACCTAATTTCTACTATGGCCCTACTACTTGGAGCTCAAATTTACTTTCTAACCGACATAACTACATGGGCTTTAATGAGGACAAAAATGCAGTCTGGGCAGCAGCCAAGGGTATTATGATGCTTGAGGTGGTATTTTCTCCCATAAGTTTGTACCTCACCTGTTAGAGCATCACACAGCCATGAAATTAGAGCATAATACCTGTTTTTCTGCACCTGTTTTGTTTTTTTGCCTGGCAGTAGGAAGAATTTTTAAGATTCCGGCCTCAAGGTTTTTTTTTACATTGTTGAGCATTGATCTGTTTACACTTTTTCTTGTCTCATTGAATGTTTCTTTTGAACACTGGAAATATTCCAATGAGTTTGGGTCTCAGGGTAATATGTGTGAAGATGAAGAATGTTTATTGTTAGTGGTTGGTTTCTCTGAGCCAACCTAGAGATAGGCCTGTAAAGCCATAACGTTGCCTAAGATCCCCGGGAAGATTCAGGCCTCGGACTGGAAATCTGGTGGAATTTGGGTGGGACAAAGACTGGGGCTCAGTCTGCTGTGGCTTTTCATGACACTTGGCACAAATCACACACAATTTTTTTTCTACGAAATGTCTTTTGGATTAGATTTTTTGTCTAGATGCCAGTCATTTCACACAGTTGGCAGTTTTTTGTGCGGATGCTTTTTTTAATTGAATTTATTTGACACAGTTTTGTTTACTCAACATATTGTAGTGGCTCAACCTCCCCTTGGAGACATCAGTGGTTCTTCTCTATAGAGTTTGGGCAAGGATACCCATTCTTTCTCCATGGGGCAAGCATGGTTCCATGGAAGGTGTGTGCATGAAAATGGCTAATACCAACCAGTCCTCAGACTTTGGTTAACCAGTCATTCTTTTTCGCAGCACACACAAAAACCTATCCGTAATAGTTCATCCCACAATCCCAAAATCTCTCACTGAAGTCATATTTAAGGCATTTAATACACCTAAAGATTCTTCAGTAATCCTACTGACTATTCTAGAGAGTCAAAAATACAAATTAGAAAAAAGGTATATTACAACCTTTTAAGGAAAAATATTTAGAAAAATTGTAAAGTACAATTGCCCCTGAGCTATGAGTCCCATTTAGAGCACAAAAAGTCTTAAATTTCATTTTTAAAATAAGTAAATTTAGTCATAAAAATATATAAGAAAGACATACAAAAATGAGTACAACATAAAAAAGGAATAAACACATAAACTATTCACATTACCAATACAGAAATTGAATAAATATTAAATACATTCTACAGTCAATAGGACTTGTTTGTTATATCTCTGTAAATCACCCTCTTCTTGACACCTATGCTAAAATCAAGTATACTCATCCTCTGACCTGAGGCCAAGAGAGTCATGGAGCCTAGGGTGCTTTTACCCTGGCTGGTAGGGAGAATCTTTTATATAATGCCAGTCTGTGGAGTGAGACCTGTTTGCATTGTTGAGCACAATTTTTTTTATAAATCTCTGAAATAACACGGTAGTCTAAAGACAATAAAAAAAATTATTTGGTTTGTGAGTGCTGGTCTTCTGGTTGTCATTGCCCTCTATCAGCATACCTGGGAACTCTCCGGGTCAACACTCTGGGTCAACACAGCTGGGACTTGACACACCCCACTTCCTGCCCCTTTAAATAAGGGTATTTCCCACAATGTCAGCGGGAAGGCCCACTAATACTGGCAGGACCGCCCTCTTACATCATCAGGAATGCCCCCAACATCAGCTGGACCACCCACTGATATCAGCAGGACCACCCACTGACATCAGTGGGCAGTCCTTGCCGCGTCCTGCAAGAGTAGACTCCGGGTAGCCGGAGCCCACAAGTTCCCAGGTGTGTCAATCAGCTATGTGCTCTTGAGGAAGGCCAGTAAAGCCCTGGAGTTCCAAGGCATCTGCCTCAGTCCTCTGGGAAGATCTGAGTCTCAGGTCTGACCTTCTGTATGGGAAGGGTTTTAATATTTTGTGGCCCCTAAGCATCACTAGCATGAGAAGCTGAAGACCATGTCATTGTTATCTGACTGGAGAACGGTAGGAGAGAAAACTGGGACAAATGCAGGATCACATGTTGGGCAAGCGACACGAATCCCCACGCTTTTTTTTCTAACAATGTAGCATCGCACCAATTAACTCTATATACAAACCTGTGTGATAGCCTCACAGTAATAACCCTTTATTCTTATAATTATGGCATCATCTGCTCATTATTTCTGACATTATGTACTGAGGATTCATAATATCTATGTGCATTGCCCAGGCATATAATTGTACTTTATAATCATATCTCTCTTAGCCACATCATTTCAGCAGGAAACAGACCTAATTTGTAAAATTTGTGCTTGTGGTTGTTCCAATACATAACCATTGCAGGGTACAGTTTCTCCCTTATATTTTCTTTATGCACTTTAAATTAAAAAAATAAATGATTTTCTTTTTGTGTGGATAGTGTTTAATAAAGAATTAACTCTTTATAATGACATTCCACCTACTTTGCAAGAACTAAGTGTAATCCAGGTCAAGAGAATAAATGAAAAGTTTGCAGTGTACTTATAATGTCAATAGTTCAGAGATTTTGGTAAATAAATCGGTAGGTTTGTATAAGGATTACAATTATGGGAGAAAACTGGAGCTGCACCCACATCTAGAATTTATACCTAGGAACTTCCCAGGGTGGGCTATTTGGAGCTCTCCTTCTTTTGTGGGAGTGGCTTCACTGGGGGCAGTGCTAGCCATGCAAGTGGCTAGGAACGTAATGTGTGGGGAGTGGCTAACCACAGATAAACTTAAGTGGGAAGGGAGTGGACATGGCCAAAGTCGACCCACTCCCTAAAGAATGAGGAAACTGACCCAGAGACCCAGGAAAGCAGCCTTCACCAGGAGACTCTGAGTTAAACCAGGATAGTTCCCGGGTACTCTAATACTTCCCACAAGCGTCTTCACTCATTTTTTTTATTTATAACTAATTGCTTTGTTATCTTAGCAGGCTGATTTAGACTTCTGTTTTAGCTCTTGAAACACTTCTATATAGTAAAACACATTCCCTCTAAATGCATTCAACATGTAGGAAGAATAATCTCCAATGAATGGGAGCAGGAAGAACTATAAAACTAAGGAGTTATCAAAAACAGGAAAGATGGGTAAATTGTTGTATGTTTGTGGTGTCCATCTGAAGACAAAACCTCTTGGATCTCAAAAGCTTATGCGACTCTTCTTCTTTTACTGTGTTAACTTAATAAAGATATCACCTTTAGCTTGGACCTCTATGATTATATACATTCCTCTTATTTATGAAAGACAAACTCAGTACTACATTGGCTGCTAAAGAACCTATTGTTAGGGGCCGCTGTTCCTATTAAAGCTAATCCGGTAACATATATATTCTTACGTTATCTACATTGCACACTTTGGCATTTAAACAATTAAGATGCATGTATGTATGTTTAACAAGATATTGCCATAATATGCTAGCATAAAATGTTATCATGTGTAATGCTACAACACATGGGCATGCATATGGACATCAAGGACCTGTATTTCCCTTTAGAGCAAAACTTTCACATTCTTTACGCGTAATAACATAGTTTTGCATTTTCAATGTGAGGAATTAGATGTAAGAAGTAAGATTTGGGATTTCAGTTAACATGTTACTATAACCATAACTCTATGTCAAGCACAAAGTAAAAAAAATATATAGTCACAAATTATACTTACCTTACACACATATTTACGTAACATTCCTAGGCTTAATTAAAATAGCAGTTTTATGTTTTTATGTTTTCAAGCTAGATGAGTAAAAAAAGAGGCATGTAATATCTGTAGCCTTTTGCCACCACTGTTAATTAAACAGGAGGTCCTTATATCTTGCATTAGGTATTGTACAACATACTAGTACATAAGAAGGACCCAGGTGACATGAAATATTGTTCAGTACACATTTTTTATGACTGTAACTCAATTTACTCATGTTAAAAATGAAATTCTGTCTTTGTGCTCTAAGAGGGACTCATGGCTCAGGGGCAATTGTACTTTACAATTTTTCTAAATATTTTTCCTTAAAAGGTTGTAATATACTTTTTTGCTCATTTGTATTTTTAACTCACTAGAATAGTCAATAGGATTACTGAAGATACATGGTAATCTATCCTGATCTGCCTGTTCATAGCTCTTTCTTGCATAAGCAGGCAGGCAGGCTACATCAGGTGACATGAGGCTTCATATTCAATATATGTTTATTATAATACACTTATTATTTCTATTTAATTCAGATTAAAATGGATTTTTGATAAATGTTGCGCTTGGGGGTTCACGTGCACATGTGATCCTATGGAGGAGCCTCCACTGATGGTCAGGCTGGTCACCTTACATTAGATAATCAGACACACATACCTGCAAACATTTAAAATGGCCAAAAAACACTTTTTGATTGAGGTGTTGTTAAACGCATGTCTTAACCAAGACTTTCTATGACTTCATGACCTATCATTAGCGATTTATGTAATTGTTTAATGTATTAACATATCACCAGCGGTTTCTATACGCATTATTGTGCGCTTTAGGCCTACAGAACACTGTGATACACTTTTTCCTAAAGATATCATTCTGAGCATCTAGAAAAGAGGGACATCGGGAGGAAAGGGCTTAGGGATTTGGGAGGGACACTTGGAAATGATGGAAAAGGTTTTTTTTCAGCACTGATAGATCTTTCAGAACTATTAAATCATAGAATAACCCATATCTGATGATTTCCTTTTCTTTTTTTTTTTTGGAAGCCCGAGGTGCGTGCTCCTTTGGTGCCGCATTCTGTGCACAAGGCAGCAGAAGCCAGACTACGATACCGAGTTCCCTCACGGAGAACTCGGACAAATTCCAACCCCCCCCCATGGGAGGGTCGGATCTTGAGTCTCACCCCGAAGAGTGAGACTCCTTGCTGGCCTTCTTGAAGAGAGGAAAGGGCCAGAAGGCTCCAATCCTCCTCCAGCAAAGTCCAGGCTTCACTGCCTCTTAAAAAGAAAACAGTGTCCAAAAACGAAGTGACAAAATCGTGTGCCATAGAATTGTGGGGGCCAAGCCGTGAATTTCGAAAACCGTGAATCAAAAGGGAAGTAAATTAATTGGCACTCGTGCAAAACGAAGTGAATTATATAAATAAAGAAAATAATTTAAGGACAAGCCATTTCTGGCCTGCCGGATTCAAAAATAATTCTCAACCCCAAGACCTGATGGTACATGGGGCCGAGTAGTGCTGGAAGGCCGCCAGTGGAAACGTGCGCTCACTGTGTGCAGTGGCGTGCAATACCACACACGGTGACTCCGGCATTTCTGCCAGGGCAATTTCACCTCGGGTTCCATTGCTTTCCCGAACCCTAAGGCCAGAGGATCAGTGTCATCTCCCCCCACCACAAGAGAGACTACACTTGATCTTAGCCAAAAGGCCGAGAAGCGATCCACCCATATCTGATGATGCCATAATTACATTTCACATTCCTCTTAAAAATGAAACATGCAGGCTCTAATACAACATAATATGGATGTGTCGGTGTCCTAGTGGTGTCGCAGGTAGGCCAACTCTGCCAGCTTCCAGCTGCCTGCTGATGACCATTGAATGCCTGAAATGTGATAGTGGTGAAAGTCCACTTTTGTGTGGGCTATTGATATTTATACATTATATATTTTTATTTACAGCTTACCTTATTCGTAGCCCACAGAATATTGGACTTTCACCACTATCACATTTCCTTATAAATGATCATTTTTGCATTTTAGCATCAATTAGCATGCACAATTAAACTCTATGTCAGGACTATCAATGGTACTGACCAGCTGGAGGCCAATGCTACCCTCACTTGATTGATATCACCCTTCATTTGGTCCCATTTGAATATCCTATATTGGTTGGCTCATGTTGCTTTATTTGCATATATACAATAATGCGGACCACGGTTTACAAATGTACAGTATAGTGGATGTGTGAATATGCAAAACAAGTGCAAATAGGTCTCAGTAAGGACGAATATGTTCTAATGACATATAGGAAGAAGACTCACGCTCTGGTGAATCCCTGCTGGTTCAGTGGAATCATTATTTTCTTACATCCCTCCAGTGCATATGAAATATAATGGCCATTATATACAAAATCCACATGACCACACTTGGTTTTAAAATGTATTCATTTTAATGTTTTAATTATCACTACATGTGTTAAACATATTCTAAACTCTATCCTCAGTGTCGTCATGCTTAAGTACAAATAAATAAATACATAATGCAATAAGTAAACATGCACAAACACACATTGTTGTACCTTTCCCATCCGTTGCAAGCTGTTGCCTTAGCAGTAATGTTTTATAAGGACAGCTGAAAATTGGGACATCTAAAATGTAATAGGATCTATACACTAAGAATCCAAAGGTTAACAGACTTTATGTAAAAGGAGATAAACTACTAAAGTCTATTTTGTGCCTAATACCAGAGGATTAAAAAATGGGTGGTGTGGAAGCGTGCATTATATATTCTCTCGTGTCCCAGAGCCCCCCAGTGTTTGGAAGATGCATTGTACCTTCAGTTGACGTAAATGGTGTCCAGACTTGAGGGTGATATTATTCAATGGAGAATACAATGTATCCTCCAAACACTTTGCAGGTGACAAACCGAGCAACCAAGACTGCAGAGGGGGCAATTCACAGCAGCACTGGAGCTGCAGCTTTTCTTTAAGATAGTTCTCAACCTCTTTTCCATTTACTACCTTACAATTTTGCAATGTCTTATTAAGTTTATCTACAATAGGTTTGCTTATAGTTCTTGCACACTTTCGGAGCACTGGGTTATAATGTCAGATTCTGACAATCTGCACTACTAATGTGCACACGAGCCAAAATAGGAACGTGGTAGACATCTGTGGCACATAGCCTTGCTACTTTTTTTCTAAACTGGCCACACTATTATATTTCAGCAGCAGGTAACTATTTGAGTTAAGGAATTTCAGAAAGCTTGGCATGTACATAAGGTTATCCTCAATAATGAATTAATAAATAAAGAGATTAAGAGTGGCGGACAAGATGGGCCAATTGGTTACTTTCTGATGTAATTTTCTATGTATCTATTTAAATTATTATTGCAGGGGCCCCATTACATTGGCTGTAGACACATGGAGGGAGGACCTGTTATGTCTCCCGAAATACTCTGTTGTAACTGTCTGTCTCCTTTTCTATACAGCATGTGTTCATTTCCATATAGCTGCATCCATGTGTTTGACCTATTCCTGGCAAGCGCTACCTTGACATTCTTTACCTTAGCGTCTCTCCATTAACTCTTAAAACAACTCCACACAGGAAGGATTCAGGTTACACCCTTTGCAAATGAAAGCAAACAGCCTGCGCTTTTGATGGTAGACCGATCTACGACCCCAGGACAACAATTCTCCATGTCATAACACAGCAACCAGTGTTTAAACATGCCAGATGGTAATACGGATTCCTTTAAAATAAACTCCAGATGCTGACAAAGGAATGGAACATACAAAACCATGTCAGCTTTAGCATAGGTGCTGTAATATCCTGCTATCATGATGTTGTACATTATTCTTGGTTCTTTAACGTCAATAATCTAAACAGACATTAGTGTCTACTTTCCAGTTACTAGCAATGCATTTGTTAGGGTACGCCAATAACAAAAACCTTTTATTTTCTTTTACAAATATACATGTGCCAATATTATTTTAATTTACAATATACAAAACGTTTACTTGTTGGATTGGATGTATAAAGGGTCTATATTGTCATATTTTTTCATGTTTTTGTCATTGGAAATGCCATACTGGGTCTGAGTCCCAGGGACTTTTTTGGTGGGACTGGTTGGTTTGGATATTTTGGCACTAGTATGAATCTCTATTGGTTCTGGGCCTGTCCCTCCCAAGAAAAAGACCAGAAAAGCATGTGGTTCAGTGATGCCCCAAGGGAAAATCCAAGCTTTTGGCTTCCTGAGCACTGCCAATGAGGCCAACAAACCTGCTCTTCTTGTAGGTAAGTTGGGCAGGGAAGAAGACTGGGACTCAGTCCATTATGGTTTATTACCTATGTCTTGATGGCCTGCAGTTGTTGGATCAAGGCTTTGAGATGAGTCTTATATGCTGATATTCTGCAATGGCATTTAGCACATTTATCATGGTTACAGTTAAACGATGTCAATTCTAGGTTGAATTCTCCATCTTGTCATCAGATGGGGGTTCTGCAAGTGACTTTTTTCCTTGACACATTGGCTTGAGCTATCAGAGATGAAAAGGATAAGGGTGATAATATTATGTTACTATCATTTTAATATTTTTAATATATATATATATATTAAATCAGAAGTGAATATGTTGAGGAGCTCTCCTGTGACATAATCATGGATGCCATTAAGCACAACTAAATAAAGCTTTTCAAAAGAAAAGTAAAAGTAAAAGTGGACTGCATGTTTTGAATATATATATTAAACAAAGAATGAATCATTCTGTAAAATATATGACCAAAAGAATGTGAACACACAGCCATCATGCTTATAAGAGCTTGTTGGACATCCCATTCCAAAACAATGGATATTAATATGGATTGCCCCACCTATAACAGCCTCTAATTTTACACAAGATTTTGGAATGTGTCTGCTGGAATTTTTGCCCATTCAGCTAAAAGAGCTTTTGTGAGGCCAGGCATTGATGTTGGATGAGAAGGCCCGGCTGCTCGTCATTCTAATTCACCCAAAGGTGTTCTGTGAGGTTAAGGTCAGGACTCTGCAAACCACTCGATTTCCTTCACTTTAAACTTGTCAAACCAAGTCTTTGTGGCCCCTTGTTTGTGTACATGCTGGAACAAGGCCTTCCCCAAAGTGGTGCATACAATTGTCTAAAATGTATTTGTATGCTGTAGAATTAACTGGAGCTAAGGAGCATTGCCAAAGCCCTGGAAAACAGACCCAGACCATTATTCCTCTTCCACCAAACTTTACAGTAGACACTATTCATTGCATTAGGTAGTGTTCTCCTGGCGTTGGCCAAACCCTAGTTTGTCCATTAGACTTCCAGCAGTGAAGCGTGATTCATCACGTCAGACAACACGGTTCCACTGCTTCAGAGTCCAGTGGCGATGTGCTTTACACCAATCCAACTGATGCTTGGCTTTGTGCATAGTTCTTCTGTTTGTGTCCAGCTGCTCAGCCATGGAAACCTATTTCATGAAGTTCCTGACGCACGATGCTTGTGCTGATGTTGCTTCCAGAGACAGTTTGGAACTCTGTAGTGAGTGATGCTACAGAGGACAGCTGATTTGTATGCGTTACGTGCTTCAGCACTCGCATTTCCATTTCATAATACTAACGCTTACAGTGGACCTAGGCAGATCTAGCAGGGCAGTGACTTGTGGTAAAGGTGTTATCTTTTGGCAGCGCCGTATTAAAAGTCACTGAGCTCTTCAGTACAACTCATACTACTGTCAATGTTTGTCAATGGAGATGGCATCACTATGAAAAAAGAACCACTTTATTAGAAACCGTAGCTCAACAGCATCACTGGTTTGCTGCTAGACTACCCAGCATGCATTTGCAATGGGGGCTACACATAAAGTGCATATGGTGGCTGGAGTGTCTCTTTAAAAATCATTATATCTTAATACTGTACCTGAATATAATAATGCGGGTAGATGAATGAGAATGAAATTCCCAAATGTGTCATAAAGTTTAATGGTGGTTTTCTGTATTCACTTGCTTTACCATAGTAATTCATTAAGCATTCATTTTTTTAGAAGGCTCCAAGTAGATTGTGTTTCTGCATAGCTGTATAATTTGTCTCTCTGCAAATTAATTAAACTGATTCAATGTATTTTATTCACTAAAGGGAGGGTTGAGGAGTTTCAACTCCTCAAATTCATTATTAATTATGAAGGACCAACATCTAGTCCTGTATAATGCATACATTAATTGGGTAATATAATGAATTCGTAATGTATGGCAAAGTAATGTAATGTATTGCGAAGGAGTTGGAACCCCAACTGTCCTTCAAAATTTCCTAACAACTCTCTTTAGTGAAAAGACGCCAAAGGGAGAAAAGTTGGGGGCAAAACAGCAAGTGGTCTTATCACTTCTATAGCATACTCCTCTCTGTATAAAGACTGTGCCTCAATTTCATCGCAGACAGACTGAAAAATCAAAGTCATAAAGCTCTCTGTAATGTAACGACACACCTTGCACCTGGAGCAGCTGCCTGTATTATCTTGGAAAACCTGCTTTCTTGCTACCTAACAAACAGGTTATACAGCCTCAATAACATACTCATTAAAAAATGTTGTTGATGAGCTGGAACATACCCCTATTTTAAATGGATTTGTAATAATATAAAGTAAACTATGGCTTTTAAAGCATATTCATACTCTACATGGAAAATACAATACAACTTTTGGACAAATTACACATTTATGTACACTGACCGCTTTTAACACTTTATAACATTTTTTATGAATGTTCATACTGAGACACACATCACAAACATACTTAGGGTAAAGAAATAAGGTTTTGGTTTGGTTCAAACCCAGTCTTTCTAATAAGGGATTGCCCATTATTTCTTTTGAAATTTTCCTTAACACGCTCAGGATTGCCACAGTCATTTCAGCCAGAGCATTTGAACTAGACTGTACATGAGAAATCTTAAAGGGTTTTAGGAAGAGATCTTTAATTACCTAATGATCTAAGTATTAAATCTATTTAAACAAAACCGGCACAACCATTAGACTATGCTTGTTCTGGACCTACTTCTACAATAGTAATGTTGATTAAGATCTGGCTTCAGCAAGTGGAGGGATTTGGTAGACAGAACTGGTTAGGATGGCAATGAAAGAACACATTTGTCTACTCTTTAGATTAGATTTTCCATATTAGGGTTGAGTGTTACAAACCAGATTTTGCAGATATCAAACGGCAGCAAAAAACATTATAAAGTTCCGATTGATGCTACACGGAACTTTATTATGTTTTTTGCTGCCGTTTGATTTCTGCTGCAGTTTTATTCACTTTTCTCCTGATGAAGCCGACGACCCATCGGCGAAACGCGTTGAGAGATTTTACCATACACCGGATGCTTTATTTCTACATGCTTTTGCACAATACTCTTTGAGTTGTGCCACATCTCAATTGTAAGTGCATTTTGATCTTTTAAGATCAGCTTATTGAAGATACTGCACCATCCTGGTTTATGCTTGCTTTTACAGAACACAACATACAGTTTTAGAAGCTTGACATCTGATGAGCCTGTTTTATCCAGTCCTTTTGTGAGTGGAACTTACACATTACAAATATACACATTTTTTACAATATCACACTATTGTATTTGTTTTTGTTTTTCTTCCCCTGTGTACATGCGCTCCATCATTCCTGGTCTACCCTCCAGGTTGTTAGCGAATCTGGAGAAATCGTATCTGACCCCATGTCTACTCTTTAGATCAGATGTTAGGTGAGTGTGACATCCCAATCTGAGTCACTTCCATTTGATGGCTCCTGTGAAGAAGGCACTGTGGAGTCTGGGACCACTGACTAACTTTGTTGGCTTGGTCGTCCATGTTTTGAAATAAGTTCCCCAAACACAATCCAGTTTTGCTACTAAAAAAGCTCAAATCTGCTCCTTTTAAATACGAATTAGGTTCAACTAATAAACTGAATGCTTAACTTTACTGTCGGAACAGGATTCATAATACTTTACCACACAGGTCAACAAACAGATCTCTATATAATTATTTTGATGCATAAAACTTATATAACCATTTCGTACTTAGCTTGCTTTTGTCATCTATGTAACATATTTCATTTATTTCTAAAAAGACTGCACCATATTTAGTCACTATTTGAGATTAATATCCCTGCGTACTTCTTTCCTCCTCCACTGCCCCTCCATTCCAAGAGCTTAGTATGTTTGGTGGGTATTTGTATATCATGGTATTCTATAACCTTAAAAGTCAACATAATATGTATACAAACAGTAGAGAACATGCTAATAGATAGAATTGTTGAAATAAAATATATTTTGTGTCTGCTAAATGCCTTACTCAGATAGATTGCTAACAATAGGTCACAAAGTCACACAAAAAGTCTTTGTAAAGCCCTGCCGTCTAACCACACATTTAACCCATTCCCCCTGAAAATAAGTGCCCTCTGTTTGACCACTTAAAATGTTGAAAGGTATGGTATAGTATTAGATTATGTTACAAATAATTAGATTTTGCTTGAGGTTTGTCTTCAAAAAAAAACAAAAATTGGTCAAAAAAGAATAGAAGAAAGACATATCTTGGATTTTCCATATAAAATTAGTGATCAATAACTAAGCCAAATTAAGTGGTTATGTTGCATAAATATATATGTTATTATTATTATTATTCTTAGCGATAGAATATACTTTTCTTGAAAAGCCAATGCTTCTTTCATGTTCCTCATCTACACTCCAAGCTATAACAGACAAATATTGTTTTTGGTTATTAAATGTCCACTCCATCCTATAGCATAGTAGCATCTCTCTGTGCAGCTCTTTATCCTTAGAAGAATTTTCACAATGTAAAACAGGCTTATCAGGTTTTGCTAACATGACGCCCAAAGCACTATGCTCATAAGTTCAAATGGTATGCTCTTTCCACTACAGTTCCACAACTGATATTTTTACTGCATTCTTGTAATATCTATCTGCACTCCACCCAGTGATGATCAATCGCAGAAATAATTTGTACTTTAGCTACATCTCTTCTTCTCTTTTTTTATTAACAAAAATATTCAAAAATGAAATTTTGAGGTATAGAAAACCTACGGGAATTACTGGGGAACAAATATAATTTTGCTCAGACATTTTCAGAGAAATCAATTGTCGTCTTGTAGAGGTCTACTCAAAAGCCAACATTTCTTTTAACAATACCTGCTTTTTTTAAAGAGTTAAAATCTCCAATACTATCTCACTAAGCCTAATTACTGATTTGTTAAAAACTTTTAAAACTAGTAATTGGGCTTAGTAAAATAATATTTGAGGTTTTTATCTCTCTTATTTTCTCATTTAGTAATGTTCCCCCAATGGTGCTAATTTCCACCTCTCTAGATCTGATGACCTGTTAAGATGAGGGTGGGGCGGTAAGTTTATCGTTTGTTTACTCTGCATATTTCAAGACAAGTAATCAATCAGGTTTTGCAGGGAGGAGGTCTACAAATCCTCCTTTTATGTATTTATTTGATCATTTGACTGTTCCTCTCAACATTTATGTGGTTTTCTTCTTTATTTCATTCACTATTATTTTCATATACACTACCATTCCAAAGTTTGGGGACACTTAGCTATTTTCATGGAAAACAAGGAAATTTCTAGCTGTGCTAACATAATTGCAAACGGTGTTTCTAATGATCAATTAGCCTTTTAAACGTGGATTAGCGGATGCAACACTTACACAGGACTGATGATTATAATGGGTCTCTGTATGCCTATGAGGATACGCCATTTAAAAAATCAGCCATTTCCAAGTAAAGTTTACAACATTAGTGTATTTCTCAGTCTATGATGCTATTTCTATCAGCTTTATCTAAAGCAAGCAGACTTGCATACAGAACTGTTTTACAGGGATGCACTAAGGCCTGTGGCAAGTACATCGTAACTTAGACACCTAGTGGGGTCATCTAATGCATGTCATGTGAACCCTGCAGTAGTACTGCACCAGCTGTACTGAAGATAACGGCTCTTCAAGCTGCAATGTAGATAGGAAAATGAGAGCGAGAGAGGCAGGGAAAGGAGAGGGGGGAGTGTGTGTAAGTGTACAGTATTTGAGTGTATAATTGTATGGTGTTAGAATATGTGTGTGCATTAGTGTATGATGTTATGTCTGTGTGGTGCTAGCATTTGTCCAATCATATGGTGCTACTGTATGTAAGCACACGGTGTTAGAGTGTGTGAGTATACTTCTATATTGCAAGTGCCACAGCTGAACAATTACATAATTTATGTTCAGCAGCATCTCTTGATTACAGCCATACCCCATATACATATTTTTATGTCTAAGAGGGCCACAACCATTATTTACATATAACTCTATAGTACATATTTTTGTAATACTATTGGGGTAAGGGGTTTGGGGTAGTGACTTTTAAAATAATGGGCTCCTTATTAATTTTATTTATTTATTTTATTGATATTTAATTTTTCCCCTTCATGTTTTTTTAAATTGTGGAAAGGAGAGAAATTATGTTTCTCCCTCTCCTTCTGATCTCTCTGTGCTGATCATAGTGTAATCAGCATGTGAGGCTCCATAGCCCTGCATTGCTGATTGCAATATATACAATCATCCAGCAGCGAGAGCAATGAGAGGGCCCCGCAGGATCTAGAAGAACCCTGCTGAGGTTCTCCTGCCGTCAAGTGAACTTGTGACACCTATGGGTGTCAGCGTGATTGGGCATCCAATAATTACGCTCATGGTGAGCACCATTACACACAATCAGGTGGCAGAAATTGATCCTGGTTTCTGCCGAAACAGACAGCTTGATCTCCTGTGAAGTGCCGGGGAGTTGTCCATGCCACTACAACAAAGTAAGAATGTACCAGTACTTCCTAACGGGCTTCTTGCCACAAGTTTTAAGGATTTACCGGTATGCCCTAAGGAGACTAAAAAGGTTAGCTAGTGAATATACTACATTTGCACCATTATAACCTCCCCCATATATATATAGGGATGCCGTCTTTTGATGAGTCATCTCCTGGACTCTCTTTGTGAGTTTGCACTTGAGGCCTTGGATGTGGTTTTACAGATGACGGCTACATTTTTTTGATTTACTTGAGAGAAAGTAGAAGAGAGACAAGAAAGAAAGGAGAAGCAAGAGAGAAGAGAAAAAATGAGAGGACATAAGAGATCAATGAGAGGGCAGAGAAGAGAGAACAGAAGAGGAACAGAAGTCTCAATCAATATTTAGTCACCTTATAACATAAAGTTCCTCCGAGGTATTACCCACAACCATATTTCCCTCTCATCTCTGTAACCCTGGAGCAAAAATGCACCTGTGACCACTGGAAATCCCGAGAGTATTAGAGGTATTTATGATCACTAGCTAACATATGCACCTTTTACTTTTTTATTGTCATTTAAACTTCAGTTTTAACCAGATGTTGATTAATATTTGAGCCTTTTTGCCAGATGCTTGTCAAAACAATCTTAGTAGCAATATGCTGAATTTCTGCAGAGCAATAAGCACATGACTCTTATATGATGTAAGCATGTGTTTTGAAATATGTTTATGAAATAAGCAAAGAGCACAGTACTAATAAAACTTCATGTGACTCCAATATACCACTTGTTTCAAATAAAAAGATTGTTCAGTCATGATTCTAAGCTATATTCTGTACAAAGCATAACAACATGCAAAAACCATCATTTAAAAATTTGAAAGAACAGCTAATTTTGTCCATTAAAATAACATGAAAATGGATCAGAAATACAGTGTAGATATTGGTAATGTTGTAAATGACTATTGTAGCTGGATTTTTAGTGTAATATCTTAATAGGTGTACAGAGGCCCTTTAGGCGTATTTATGTTCAACTATGCCTTAGGCCTTGCATGGCAGCAGTACTTTCCCTGCCCCCATCTTTAAAACTGGGCAATGGGATATGATGTCATATCCTGTGCGCCAATATTTAAGGATGTGCGGTGCTGAGTGGAAGCAAACTAATGAGGACTCTGCTAGTAGTGCAAAAAGGTTGACATTCTTGTGGAAGAAATAATGATAATAGTAATAATAATAATAATAAAACAGATTGTCACATTGCCTCGTACTTGCCAGTCCAGCCCTGCTCTCCAAGCCACATCACTGTTGACGGTGGGAAGAAAATTTTTGCCTCATACAGATTGCTATCAGTGGGATTCCAGACAATGTGGACAATCGATAGCAAACCATCATATACACCTATTAAATGCTGAGCCTTAATTGTCCACCATATGCATATTTTTCCTAAGTATACTAATTATGCAACTAATGAGAATAACATGCTGAGAAAAACAAGAAGTCCTCTACTTGCACTTGGCATTTATTTTTATATTTAACACACATTCTCTTATAAATACGTAACTATTGCTCAACCGTTGTGTTTATAGTCATGCTTTTTTCAGACATATCTGTCGCTCCCTGATTCATAACAATACAATATTTGTAGTGCATAAATAGATGAATGAAGCAGACATATACACAACTCTAAATGTGTGTTTAAATGACCACATAAATATATAACTGATATGGTCTAACGTGTTATGTGTCTTTTATACTTTAACTTCCATTTTTTAGACACACACAATTAATTTTGTTTTGACAGTATAATTCGGTACATTTGCATGTGATTTAGTGATTGAGATTGACGCAACACAGACAGGACCACCAATGAACATGGCTTCAGTGCCACGTGTGTCAGTAGAGGAGGATGATGATTACAACGGAGAATAGGGGCTTCAAGTTCCCCCAGTTTAAAGCAAACCCTCCATTACATCACTTCGATATCACACCAAGCTCATGTAGGTAACACATGGGGAAGGCACATGTAAGATGCGGTTGCGTGTCATAAATATACTAAAGAAACACAATCTGGGGAAATGCACATTTACAGAGGGACGCTGTTTTGATCTCTGGTGCCATTGCTTTTGCGGACTACATCATTCTTGCTGAGGGTTAAGGTAATCATAGTCCACAAAAGCTCATCAACCATTTTAATTTAAAAAATATATTTATAATAATTTATGGTTGATAAGGAGTTTTATTTGTTTTTTTTATTGTGAGAGGAGTTGCACAAACTGATCATCAACCTTCTCCTTTATCATTGAAGGTAGCCTCAATGTTTAAGTGTAAACACAAGGCTTCTGTCTATACACCTCTGACAGGGGATGCAAGAGAAGGCGACGGACCGGCTTAGCAGTTAATCGGCAGCCTCACTACACCACAACAATGTAATATGGAGAGGGGACCCAGCCGAGCCACATGGGTATGGGATATTTGGTGGGATCCTGAAGTCCTCATTGCCAACCGCATATGGAACAATACTTTGGGGAAAAATGTCATACTTGGAATGGCGGACCTTAGTTTTCAGTTTCCTGCAGCTGCTAGACTATCTGAAATGCAGTGTTCATTGTCAAATAGGGAAAATGATCTCACTGGTTTCAGCAAGAAATTCTTCCAGGTTTAACTGACTCATATACTTGGAACAAGGTTACTTGTCTAGCAACTTGCCTCCTTAATACCTGCCCATGATTTTATTATGTATTTGGCACAATGCTAAATATATTTTTAGGTTTTAAAATGTTGCGCTTAAGCAAAAAAGCATCTGACACGTCTGTAGTGTGAAATCTGTAGTAAATCTGTGTAAAATGACATGGAAAATGTATTCACGTTCTCTGTTAGAATCTATTATTGGCACATGAAGGGATGTGTACATCTGGGCTTCAGAGTAAAGGGATATGATTAGCTGGCAGGTGTGATCGCTTGTGACTCAGAAAGAAAGAAGGTGTATTGAGCAAGCTACCTGTCTCCCACACTGTTTGCTGTTTCTTTCACTGAGTAGTTGGAAGAGATGGATGGTGCACTTCTCACATGTAACCCACATACAACACGTTTCGTCGGTCCCTTTACACCTGCTCTGATGCCGTTAACACTAAATGCAGCATTAAGAACATGCGCTAGTAGTAAGTTACTTTAAGTGTAGTCGTTTAAAATTGATTGGAAATTATTAGTTGGAAATAATAATAATAATAATAATAATAATACAATAAATAGTTTTATAAATCATCATTGCGTTATTTCTTATGACGTCCAACTTTCTCTCTATATCTTTCATCAAATCAATGTGCACAAAAACAGCGAAATTAAAAATTGTGCAACATGTTAATGAGCAAAGGTGTGTTGGTGTAGACAATAATATACATCCAAACAGGTACTAACTAGATTATGAATGATAGTCTAAATGCATTGAACTCAGATGAAAGAAATCTTTCAGCAAGGAAGAATATAGTTTTATACTAGGTTTATATTATTCCATTATCAATGACGCTTTCACTGAGATTTCCTTTCTGCAATCTCAGTAAGGGAAATCCACCAGTGATGCCAGTTATTTGGAGAAGGGTCCTGGTCTGCAAGTTCATAAATCTTCATATTCTCTCGTCTTTCTTTATTCTCCTAGTTACAATTTGTTAAAATTTTAAAACATATTTAATTCTCATGTTGCTCTGTTGATTGGCAATCTAGGCAGGTACTTATTCTGCCTAACCAGTGGCAAACCATGGGGTTTTTAATAAATTCCCGTGGTTTTAGCTCTTTTACTTCATTGTTCATTGATATCTATAAATATATCTCAAAATTGTATTATTTGCTCAGGGGGGACCTGAGGGATTTTTGTGCTAGGTCTTAAAGTATAATAAATGTATATTCCTGTATATCCAACTTTGCCCATCGACCTTTAAAATTTGTAGTTACTTTCCAGGCTCTACAACTGGAAATTCACATGTACATAATATGAAATTTGTAAATCACTCTTACTTAATTAATTATTGCGCAGATATGTAATAAAGAGCAAATATTTTTGAGCGGCCCTGTGGCTATTTAAAGTTATCGGAGCTAGATTATAACCTGTATGTTCCTGAAGAAAACCGTTACAGAAATTAACTCAAACACCCTCAAGAAGTATTTTGTTTTTAGAACTGGTTCAAATAACAGGTAGAGATGGAATTTTTTAACATTTAGATCGAACAACTAAATGTTGAAAATGTTAAGCTATTGCAATAGGTAATATATAGTAGTGTTATATTAGAGCACATTACATTTTACATGCTTGTGTATCTGTATGCAGATTCTTTCACATTTAGATACAATTTTATTTTTGTTCTTGCTTTTCTTGGGAGCGTTACATGAATGAATGCTAGCATAGCATTAATAGAATAGCCCTCTGTATATTAAAAACCCATGAGAATTCATGGCCAGCAAACAAGTACTGCATTGTAGCTTTGGTATGATTTCCATTTGTGAGACAGCAGTCTTCCATTCTGAGTTAAAAGGTCTAAAGTACAGTAAAGCAGCTGACTACTTTATGAAATAATTAGAGGATGTGATGCTTCTTGTAAAAGTCTGAGAACAAGCAGTTCTGGGGAAAAATTAGTACAATAACACACTGCTTGTTTGGGATATTGAATATCAATGTGGTGCTACTTTATAGCCAAGAAGGCAAGCAGTATTTTTGGGACCAAGGTACTTCAATTTTAATTTCACTTATGCGTTGCACATATATTGCCCAGGGAGATGTTTTGTGCAGATTGTTTGCACAAATGATGTGCAAATTGTGTGTAATGGGTCTCTGGTGTGGAGCATTTGCAGAACAGGGCAGGCCAATGCTCCAACTCCAGTGTTGTAACAAACTGGAAGTCCATACCAGATTTTTAAAGTCCGGACTTTGATGGAGTCTGCATTATGTGCAGGAGGTAAACATTTTAAAAACCCAGAATGATCTTAATCAGGATGACTTTTGAGGAGAGAGGAAGCACCTGTGTGCTCCCAGGGCCCTGAAATGTCAATCCCTGCCCCAAGTGTGTCATTACCTACCTGGACCCATGTGTGCTGTCTGGGCTTGGCTTAGCTGGCTCTGGCAGGGAGGTTAGTGAATAGTTGGGCTGGTCAGTCTATGTCAGAAACTTGTAGCCATAGAGGGCTCCATTTGGGGGCTAGGCTTATTTTATGAGTTTGTTTTGGGGTGTTTGTTTTGAGCAAATAAAACACATTATTTGCTTGAAACAAGTTGATCCTGAGCATCACTGCCCTAGAAGACCATGCCTAAGATGACTTTATTGACCTCATTGAAAAGGCTACAGTTGTCCTCATGCCTTCATATGCCACTTGGCTTATCCTTGCATACGTTAAACTGATGTTAGTAACATGACATCATGACCTTCATTCTATTGTCCGGCATATGATTTAGTAATAGTTTCAAGGAAACATGTCATTGTGTCAAATTCACTATTAGTGTTTCTTGGTTGATTGGTATATATGCCATTGGAGGTGTAGACAATTGAATATTTATGGGCCGACCTTTAAATACATAATCAATCCTCTTTGCTTCAAAAATGTGAACCAAAGCATTTCAATCTACAATGTTTTTCTTACATTAAGGTACATAAAGGTATGTATGCATGTTTGTTTGTATTTACAATCCTTGCTTATCTGACTTAGTTCCATCCTTCCATCAAGAAAACACAACAAGAGCAGTGGTGTGTTTAGACCAAGGCTGAATTGGCCAAAGCAGTATTCAAAGAGTAGTGACCTGTTCATCTTCTGACACAGACATCTGACACTTGCACCTCTGCGCACTTCAGAAAGGAGAGATATTATATAATTTTTACTATACTGTGCAGTCATTAGAAGGTGTAAACTATGGAAAGATATGCTTCAAGACACACAGATCTCCCATCTCTCTGTGCTAAAAAGGAGCTACCCTCTAATGCGTGGGGGGCTCCGAATGTGATGGATGGTGAGGGCTTACGTTTTACCCAGAAGGGTTCTGTGTCAGCTTGTCCTTTAATTTCCTAAATAATATCACTGTGTGTAGACATTCATTATTTTGTAATAAAATATTGTCACAATAGCAAGTTTACTTCTTTTTGTTTCCTCTTTAGAATGTAGGTAACCTGTGAATCAATCTGATTGATGATGGAGGGCATAATTATGTGCATTGGCATCTAAGAGGGACTGACAAAATGCAAAACATTGAAAAGTTGTGGAGATTTTTTCGTGGACAGGCTTGATCTCCTTCAAATATGTCATCTACCAGGGTTTTGATTGAGAAAAAATGAATAATGCCCATACCACAATGGAGGCAAACCTATAGAAAATTAGTATGGACTTGGCCATGAGGCCTAAATTGTTTAGAAATGTGATATTTAAAGCTTGATTCAATAACAGGGGTGTCATAGTAGACCGTGTGATTAAAATTTAAGAGATCATAGATGTAGGTAAGGGAATTTAAACATGCGTGGGATAGGCATAAAGCTATCCTGAATCTAAAGACAAGATCAAAGACTGAATCTAAAGACAAGATGGGCCAAATGGTTCTTTTCTGTCAAATTCTCTGTTTTCATGTTAGGTTAGGGTCACAACACACATAATATGATAAGTAAATATCATTCTGAAATTCTGTCACAGAAATTGTTTAAAAGGTGTGGCAGTTCTTGCTCCACGAAGAATGTTGCTTAGGCAAATACTTGATAGAAGTATTCTAAATAAGTACTAGCACATGTACAGCATTTATAAACTGTGTTTGCAATGTTCTACCAAGGAATTAAATCTTCTCATTTATATGCTGTATGTGTTTTACAGAAAAATGTTATTTAATTAGGCAGTTGATACAATGAATACAAGGTGTGGAAACAATGCAAGGCTAACATGTGAATTATAACTGATGGCGTCAATAGAAACCAAAGTGATATCGGTTTCCAACACTGATGATAATTCATAAAGCCATATATACCACTACCAATTTGAATAAAAACTGTCTTAATTTAATATGTTTTGGACGGTAATAAGATGGTCCAATGGACGTAGCTAATACAGGGATGCGGAGTTAAAAATGCTGATTTGACACCTGTATTGTTCAGCTGGGGGAATCTATGTGGCTTGCATTTTCCATTTTTCCATACAGTTAACTGGCTACTGTACCACACACTTTGACAGAAAATTCCTTTCCATGCCATAAACTGCTTTCCATAACCTAATTTCAATTCAAATCAATTGAAAAGTTAAAAAAAATACTTCACACAGAGCCAATAAATAAACTTTCTGGCTCCTTCTAGAAATGCTGTAATACTGGCCACGTCTACACTAGTGCACGCCAATAGCAATCGCAGAGATGCAGGAAAGAGACTTTATTAATACCAGAGATGCATTCCAAGGTGCAAGCCCAATAGCTTCCATCCAGAGCACATTGTTTTAGATTTCATGTGGAAGACACATTAGCCTTGAAGTATTAAAAACTAAGCTCAAGGAGTTGGAAAATACTTTAGCAGAAACTGACTCGGGAGTCGGTAGTCCGACCATAAAAACATGAAAAAACCGCTGGGTATATATGTGTTATAACAGCTTTTAGGATGAAGCAAAGAAAAGATTGCACAATAGAGCAAAACATTTTGCTTCACAGCTTCTTAAGTTCAACGTTTTTGTTTCTTTTTCTTCCAATGCAATACCCAGATATATCTGGAAAGTAACTATGTTTTTTTAATGCCAAAAATATGTTTTTTGTGGCTATAAAGACGAAATCCAGAGGTTCAGCTGCTCAAATAGAGAATAAGATAAATATATTATTTACTTACTGCACCAGAAAAGAGAGGTGGTGAATATAGAAAGAAAACATAGAGACAAAAGAAAGAGAGGGAGAAAGAAAAAGAAGGTAAGAAAAGGAGGAGAGAGGGAAAAGCTAGAGGGACAAAGAGAAGAAAGTGAGGGAGGAAATGAGTGAGAAGATAGAGGGACAGACAAGAAAGAAAGACAAAGAGACAAAAAGTGCATGTCATTTTAACGATGACCACATAAGAAAGTAATTATAATAATAATGACAATAATAAGTACTTTTAATAGAAAAATGTAAATCCTGCAATTCTTTTTTTGAACAAATGAAATATTATTAAATCTTAAAGTCTATCTTGAAGTCCAATCTTTGCATTCATTTAGCGCCACTTGAATTTATTAATTCTGACCTGACCTCACTGGTAGCCTGTTTTAATAGATGGACTTTTCCTGTGCAAAAGTTTTAGTTTGCTGTAAAGTAAGAATGCTTATAAATTGGCATGTTAGTAGCAAACTGAGTGAACAGAAGAAACATCTAAATCCAATCAATATTTGGTGTGACCACACTTTGCCTTCAAAACAGCATTAATTATTGCACGAACTTTTGTAGCCATATAGTTAGGTGTATGATTAAACAATTTTACCAAGCAGTTGCTAATGATCATCAATTTATGGTCAATGTAGGTTAAAACACAATCATTAACTGAAACAAAAACAGTTGTGTAGGAGGAATAAAATTGGACGAGGAACAGCCAAACTCACTAACAAGGTGAAGTTGCTGAAGTTTAATGTCAAAATGGAGTTGGGGATTTGGCTAGAATGAATGGTCTCCTTAATGGTGAGAAGTACAGGCAGGTACTTATCCATAATGCAATACCATCAGGGAAGCATCCAGCTGTCCCTAAATTTTCTCTGCAGCATAACAATGACCCCAAACATACAGTCAAGGTCATTAAGAACTATCTTTAGCGAAAAAGAAGAACAAGGAGTCCTGGAAGTGATGGTATGACCCCCACAGAGCCTTGAACAAAACATTGTCTGGGATTACATGATGACAGAGAAATCCACAGAAGAACTGCGGTTAGTTCTCTGAGATGTTTGGAACAACCTACCAAGTTCCTTAAAAAACTGCGTGCAAGTCTACCTAGAAGAACTGATCCACTTTTAAAGGCAAATGGTGGTCACAACAAGTATTGCTTTGATTTAGATTTTTATTCTGTTCATTCATTTTGCATTTTGTTAAATAATTTTAAAAAAAAACTATTAACATGTCTATTTTTCAAGTATTTTTACTTTACCTAATTATTTCACAGCTGCCTAATAATGTTGCACTGTAATATATATATATACAGTATATATCATTGTTTTTTAGGACTAAAATTATTTGTAAATAGACGGCACAGTAATACCTGGAGGTCCAAAACAATTATACAGATTAACATAACACAAGCCATACGTTGTTTTAAAAATTAATTTAGTAAAGTGAAAAGCTATGACAGAGTGGATTTTATATTATTGGCGCCCAAAGATTAAATTAAGTATCTCCAAAGCAACTGGGTGAAAACTGAAAGTACAAACTATAGGCAGTTTTCATAAATTACTTTAATTAAGGCTTTGGTGACAGTTCCCCTTTAAAGCATACATTAAACAGTAAAAGATGGCTGTATGGTTACACGTATATTGTTATTTTAATTATACATCCAGAGGCATTAGAAGGATTTTACTGCCACAATTTACCGTCATTAAAGTTTTTACTGTGGGTATCCACAAACAATGAGTCATTTAGTGCCAGACAAGGTCTGCAGTTCTACCAGTGTTTAGGATTTGCCTAGTTAGCAAATAATTAGGGAGCAATTTTATTTTGTACACTTACTAAGAAATGTTTCAGCGTATGTTGTTCTAAAGACCTATCTTGTTGTAAATGTTGCCCTAGACTTATGTTGGGGAACTGAAAGATTGACCTTTCTTAACCTTCTTGACCTTGGAAAGCATGCAAATTCTTTTTTTGCATTATTATAACCTCAATGGGTATGGCCTAAGCAAAGTGAAATCGGGTTAGATGTTCATGTCCTCTGCACCCAATATGGTAAATAGACCCTATTTAAGTGTGTAATTTAAATTCGCTTTGCTTGACAAGTCAAATATATTTAGGAAATGCTATTAGGCCATATGTAGTTAGAAGGGCCAAATTGTGCTGGCTAGGCTACTGGGTCAGAGCATCTCCAAAACTGCAGCTCTTGTGGGGTGTTCTAAGTCTGCAGTGGTCAGTACCTATCAAAGGCGGTCCAACGAAGGGAAAGCGATGAACTGGTGACAGGGTCATGGGCGGCCAAGGCTCATGGATGCACGTGGGGGGCGAAGGCTGGCCTGTGTGGTCAAGTTCAACAGACTTAATGTAGTTTGAATTGCTGAAAAAAGAATACTGGTTCGGATAGAAAGGTTTCACAGTAGTTTGTTGTGGATGGGGCTGCGTAGCCACTTACCAGTGAGGGTGCCCATGCTGACCCCTGTCCAGTGTCGAAAGCGCCTACAGTGGGCATGTAAGCATAAGAACTGGACCATGGAGTAATGGAAGAAGGTGGCCTGGTCTGATGAATCAAGTGAATGGCCGGGTGTGTGTGCGTCGCTTACCTGGAGAACACATGGCACCAGGATGGAGGCCCCACCTCGCAACTTACAGGACTTTAAGCATCTACTGCTAACGTCTTGGCATCAGATACCAAAGCACACCTTCAGAGGTCTAGTGGAGTCCATGCCTCGACGAGTCATGGCTGTTTTGGCAGCAAAAGGGGGACCTACACAATATTAGGCAGGTGGTCATAATGTTATGGCTGATCGGTGTATCTACCAACATGTCCATTTAAAATAAGCAAAACATATGATAGAAACATAGATATAAAGTGTTCTGCAATATTTTTCTGTATTACTAAAATAAGGAAAATATGTCATAATTAAGAATTATTTTTTGGATATTTATTCACATAAGATTTTGAAAAGGAATTAAATGTCCTAACTACCTTTGTGCACAAAGCATAAAAAAAATTTGAGGTATAATCAATTAATCAGGGAATGTGCATGCCCATACATTTCTCCCAGACAGTGTAGAGAGAGGAGTGTATTTAAAACCTAAGAATCTGCTAAAACCCATAATTTCCCGTCTTGACTATTGCAACACTGTGCTGGTTGGCATCTCAAAACTCTCCTCTGCAGTCTATCCAAAATGCTACTGCTAGGCTTATCCGCCTTACATGATGCTCTTCTTCTGCTTCCCCACTCTGCGAAGGCCTCCATTGTCTCCCTATTACCTCAGAAATGTAAATGTAAAATCTTTGTACTAACATACAAAGCTCTCCATAAATTTCAGTCCTCATGAAAAAATACTTTCTACTTGATCTGTACGTCCTTCTTATGGCTTTCTTCCTCACTTATCACCTCTTTCTTTACCTGCTAACAAGACTTTACCCATGCTGCCCCATACCTCAGAAACTCACTCCTACCGAACCTCCAGTTTTCACCCTTCCTCTCAATATGCTTCAGAGAAGTGTAGCATCATTGCCGGAAGAACTTATCTGCCACTAATACAGCTCCCAAATCCATCAATAGTACCATGTTTCCCTCATACTTGATACCTTATGTTTCTCTACACCTCACCTTCCTTGCGAGGAAGGCCCTCTTTACCTTAGTCTGTTAATACCCTCTCAATGTATTTACTGTAAGAGCCGCTGCGTAAACTGTTGGCGCTATATAAATAAAAGCTACGGTAATAATAATAATAACACTGATTGAATGTCTGGATCCTTAGAAAGTTGACAATCACAATGTGGATTTGAGGTGGAGCTTCATGTTTTGAATAGAGCCATCAATTGTTTTAACTTCCCACAGCAGTATCCAGCGACAGGAAAAGGAGATTGTGTTTCTGGAGTACACTTAGGAGGCTAATGAAGTCATCCCGGCCACTGTATTCAGTTTATATGCTTTCACCTAACGTGAGAATGTATAAAGTTACATGTAATCACAGTTTGGCTTCAGAACCCCACTAGTATTAAGTATACAAAAGGAAAGAAGACAAAATATTTCTTTTAAATGCTGTTCCGTGATTTGTCAACACAAAACACCCCGCAAAATTCTTTATTAACACTTGTAGATCTTTTACATAATCATAATTACGTTGCTCATTGTTTGCTTTTCACTTTTTATTTGTGATGTTATATTGATTCCATAGGGTTTCATTTTTATTTATATTACAGCTATATGTATATTTTGTAATATAAGCGACACCACAATATAAGTTAATATATAAAAAGTCCTCATATGTTTCTATCACACTAGAGCTATTATTGTTTTATATAGCGCCATCATATTTCGCAGCACAGTACAATGGATAAACAAGACGTAACAAGTAGTGTAAAACATAAAAATTTCACTTACGGAGACAAGAGGTAAAGAGGGCCCTGAATCAATTCAGCTTACAATCTAGAAGGATATTACCTTGTGTGCAATACACATATGAGTACATATATGTCATTGTTGTGGGTTCTAATATTATCACTTATGAGGATTACCTTGTACCTGCTGGTGACCAGTCGAGGAGGAACCCTTGGACATATTCAAGTCAGGTGCGTGGAGAGAAGTTTGTTGGACTGGCCATCAACTCTGAAATCCACTGGCCAATCAGACCCTAAATCAGCAATGTATAGACCATTGCTTAGAATTATTAAGGCAAATGAGAAGATATTGTCCGCAGCAAGCCCGACGTGGCAACACATGGACTGGTGATAAGAGTGAGCGTGCCTGACCCTGGTCCACATGCCCTGGCTGGGATCCATGGTTCATGTTGAACATTACACTTGACCCTGTTAATGTTCAGCTAATGTCTATATTTGCAAAGATGATACATTTAACAATTAGATGCAAACAGTTTGAGCAATTAGTTGTTTAGTCTTACTGGACACAGAGTGCAGAAGCGTTTCACACCTACCTAATTATAAACCACAGACCGTATACAGCACATCTAATGATTAAACACGCGTTGGGTGTAGGACATGAGACACAATACATCGTCATTATCTCTTAAAGAGGTTTTTTGTTTCATGTAAAGAACTTTAAAGGTCATGTTTTGATACCAGACAACAGGTTAAGTTGGAAAAAATGTAAATTAAATGTGGGAAACCACTGACCCTGGGAGAATAAAACAAACTATGTTTATTTTAAATAGTCTTGGCATTTCAGTAAAGTGTTCTAGATTCTCTCCAGTAGAGAAAGTATCTATGATACTTAATTTTTTTTAAAGTGATATGGTTTATCCATCAAGTGACTGGTGAATGTTTGGAAACATTAGATGCAACTTTAACAACTTTAACCATTAATCTGCAATCTGAAGTGAAATAAATTACATAACATAAACCACTAGAGTTTTTTTCTAGGAGTGTCCACTTATTTACCGTTTCTGGTTAATCCTTGCCATTTTACTCAAGGCTGGTAATGACCTCCATCTTCCATTATACCTCAATGAGTCCTTATACGTGTCCTTGATGTCGCTGTCAGTCTTTTGAGTGCTATATCTGGGTACTTGTTGGTGTGTGTTACTATTAAGCAATACAGTCTAACATGTATTGTTCAGAAGGAGCTGATGTTAGGCACAGGCGGTGTTGGTGCTAAAACTTAAAATAAAAGTCAATAAAAGTCTAAAAAGTTGTCTAACTTTTGCTTTAAGCTAGTAAGGGCTCCAACCCCAAAGCTGTAATTTGATGTGCAGATCATACACTTTTCGGAATTTGCTAATTGGTTTACTACTCATTGCATAAACTACGTTATATAACCTAACATATGGTTTATGCATTATTTTACAGATGTTTTAGTCACTTTGTATGTATTATGTTACAGCTATGTCGTAAGTTACTTAAAGAAAAACCTGTATCAGCACTATATAAATATATAAAAATGTATATATACTTAACATACATTTATCATAAGTGACAGTTCCTCAATGGTAACAAAGAGTATAATTTACTGTATTTGTTGACATCAGGGGACAGGTGGCCCCGATTTTCTGTTAATCCTTTCATAGACTTATTCCTGATTAAAGGGACACCCCAGTGTCCCAGAAGCCCCTGAACAATCAATGGAAATGAAAGTACTATCACATGCATTGATCAATGTTGATGAAAAAAATACCTACCTTAGGCAAAAGCAGCAACTGCAGAACTGTAGCTTCCCACCACCTCTTTGGTCTGATATTTCACTCCACTGATTGGCTGCTTCAAGCAGCCAATCGGTGACAGGAAATCACTCCCATTAATAATTAATATTAATACTAAAGTGTAAATGATGGCTGGAGTGCCCCGTTATGGCTTAATGTAACAAAAAATTAGTAAATTGGTTGCCAGGTCTATACAATAATTCACTTAAATGTGCTTACAGGTGCCATGTGAATTTGGTTTTTTTCTCTCAATCATTTAAGGACATTTTCTTGAAAAGTCATGTCAGCGTTTCCCTGAAGCCAGGATCGCATGGTGTACGAAGTGTAATTACGTTTATTGTACGCTGCTATTTAGCATGGTATGGATAGACTGACACAATATTTAGTTCAGTTTCAGGAACTGTAACGTGCTAATACCCCAATCCATTGTGAAGTTATATCATCTATTACCCCACAAGCAGGGAAGGCCAGTTCTTACGTCATTAAAAAATCTATGTTCTTAGAACGAATCTGTCTAATGGCTGTTGAAGATTGCTTGGTGTTACAGTTCAGTACAACCTGGACTGCAACCAATTACCTACTTCTTTTAAATCCGCCGTGTTACGAATACCTGTTAAAATCATTTGTCACGCATATTAACCATTCGCTTCCATTAGGAGTTATTACAATTTGCAGGATTGTTTGATTTGTTTATTGAGTAAATAGGGCTATTTAACTCTGCTATGTGTTTTAAAACGCTCTGTAGCTCCTGCCTAATCACATATACTAAAGAGGTGTTACCCCGACTGGATCTATCGCTTTGTCTATTGACACACCTAGTATTTGTCATAAGGGAGTAAACTATAACACAATCTTATCTGTTCATCTAATCCACGGTAAAGATGTGTTCTTCATGCCATTCAGTGCAAATACGTGTCTATTTCTAGAACGTAACATATGTATTTCAGGAACCACAAAAATCAGTAGAAAGGAACAGGTTATTAAAATGCGGACGTGAATCATTGCGATCATCAATGACACAAAGAAATGTCTGTTATTAGATCTGTTTAGTCTAGTAAAAGTAAATACTTATTTAAAATCGAACTCATATATGTAGAGGATATATGGCTATATGTGGTACAAAAATACCAAATACAAGGTCACTTAGGGGTAAGTAACAGACCAGGGTGCATTATGATTATGAGATCGTTTGAGCAGGGCCCTTCTTACCTGTTGTTCCTGTAAGTCAAACTGTTTAGTTATATACTACTTGTTATGTTCTGTCTACCCTTGTTATGTGCTGTCTCCTTAGTACAGCGCTAAGGAATATGATGGCACTATATAAAACTATAAATAATAATAATCTATGGAGGTCTACTTACACGTTCCCACCAAATGCAGTCGCAGAATCGCTTTACCAGGTGGTCTTCTCAAGGTCTGCTTTATTAAAAATAATACTTATCTTCACATTTCAGTCAAATTGTTGGCAAATGGATAAATCTTACCAAATGGTTTCTACTGTTTAGAATTCAGCACATGTGAACGATGCACAGACACCACCCTACAGTGTGGCACATGGGGGGGGGGATAACCATTTGCTAGGGGTTGAGAAAAAAGTGCAATGGACGTCGGGAGTCCAAAACTTTACGTAACACAAGCTTCCATCTCACCAGTAAGTATGTCCTCCAACAGTCCCAAGTCTGTTGGCTTCACCCAATTGATGCACCTTTGTTCTTCACTGTCATTCAATCGGTTCACCATCATTCATGAATATATGCAACATAATAATTACACATTCAAAAAATATACTGGAATTTGCCGCATTGTTTATCATTAATGCTACAGACCCCTAAAAATGGTGGACACAGGCACTCACATACCCAGATACTGAGAGTTTATTTTATTTACGATTAGTTTCTATATGTCAAACACATACAAACAGATCTAATAACGCATGAACTTATTAGTTTATTAGTTAGCTAATTATTACACTAAAATATGTAGTTGGCAATTTGTGAAGTTTGCGTATTTCATAGAAAGCTATATATTAGAAATTAAAGTGAATTTTTATTTCATGGCTTTGCGGCAATGAATTTGAGGCAGTTTCTCCCAGTCAGCTGCAATCTACATGGTCAACTCCATGTTACGAGTATTTCAGACAAAGGACTGCGAGACCTGTTTGAAAAACAACTACTGCCCTCTGGTGCATATAAACCGTCAAATAGGCATCTGGTTTTAATTAGAGACACAACCGCAAGATGTCGGTGTAAAAACAACAGACTCATCTCATTATGCCGGGCTTTTTTTTTCTGAGCACGGTGTAATGTAAAAGCAAAATGCCCCGAACATACATCCAAATGTATACATCCAAATGTATACATCCCGCATGTACGTAGATGCCATAAAATCAGTACCAATGGGTTCCTGTGCAGGCGATTCTGCATACGGGAAGTAATAGACTTCAGGTCAAGAAATGAATAGACTTGTGTAGCTCCTACCTGCGTGTATGTAAGGACGCTCCCATACAACCAGCCGCAATTTTAGATGCTGCTGTCACCTGGTGCCTTTCAGATGTTTTATTTTTGGACTGTCTCTTTTGATTGGAATGAAAATGACCATTGATATCAGTCAGGTCCATAACCTCTCCAAAGGGTTTATGGAACTTTATCCATTCCCAAGGAGTAGAGGATGGATCGAAGGGCAATATGCCAGCTTAATGCCCCCATGGACATGTATGTGGAAAGCTATCTCAGAAAAGAAAGATCTTCAGATTCCACTAGGCTTGTAGCCTTAAGGATGCCATACTTACTAATTCGCCAGTGTCCTACTCTAGGGTAACGGTTGACATCCTTTACCACGCAGGATCTGAACTTAAGCTGTCAGCAGTACATTAAATGGGACATTACCCAAGACAGATGTCAGCCAAGCCTTAAGCCTGATTGTCAAGTCTATTGCTAATATTGGGATTGTTGGCAGCTATGGGTCTGGCCACAGTTCTGCTTTTTCATCCCACACATACCTCATACTGCAGGGTCTTACTTCACATGTGCTGGTCAACAACATTTAACATGTATATTCTATATAATTATGAATGCATAGATAACTAGACCTATATGCACTTTCCCCGATATCCGCCATCATGTGTGAGCCTTCCCACGAGATTATACCCTTGGCATGAAGGCAGGATAGACATGTTGTCCGTCGTGGCTTGTACACCAAGGGTTTTATTTGCATGATAAATTCATGTTTTCCAGCACAAAGTAGGTAAACACGTTATGTTTGTTTACCAATCGCCAATTTTTACTTTACAATTTAAACCGATTCTCGTTATTTCAAACGGGCAGATGTTTATGAAATCATTTTAGTAGACAGCTGTGTTGCCCACAATATCCCACGATCTACGTGACCCATCCTTACATAAAAATGAGACTTGAAACGCAAAAGGTACCGGAAGTCTTCTCCCGGAAGTCTCAGACCAGGAAGTGTTTTTGCGTTCCACAAGGTGCCATGGCTGATGTACCAGAAAACGCACCTCAGCGTGAGTGAACCTGGCATGTCGTAGTTTACGAAGAATGTCATGGCTACAGCTTGTGTTTACAAACTGACTTGTGTGACCTTTTTCTTTTAGACTGCCCTGGGACCGCTAGTAGCGAAGCAGGGAAGGGTTCAGCATGCCAGGGATGCCCCAACCAGTCTCTATGTGCGTCGGGGGCAGTGACTGGACCTGATCCAGGTACCGGTTTATTTTATACAAAACAAGTGAAGAAGGTTTATGAAGCGTACGGAACATGGAGGGCTTATGATGCGACCTTCTTTCTTTTGTGGGGGGGGGCAGCAAGCCGTGATAGTGCCTCAGCTGTATGATCACGAAGTGCTGAATACCACCCACAATTATTTTTTAAAAGATAAATACATTTTGCTTTGAACCGGTTAACCGGTAAGCAAAATGGTTCAGCTGTGAAATAAAAATAATTGTGTCATTTTTATAACGCCTAAAAGTGAATGACCATTATTTTAATTGATTTTGTCCAACTTTTATTAAATATGACTACTGTTTTGTGTCAGTGTTTTTTTTCCAAGTAGCAAAACACTTGTTGGTGAATTCAGTGTGCGCCACAAAAATAAATAGCATTCCTATTATTCTAAAAAAATAATTGCAGGGATATGTACACACATAAACGTAATCATATATCCTCAAACCAGTAATGAAACTGGTTTCGATAAACCCAAATTATTATATAATAAAATATATGTGTATATACACACACACACACACACACACACACACACACACAGTGTGCAAACATAGTATTTTGGACACAAGAATCTAATGTAGTTTGCTTTATTCATTAGTAGTATTGCTTTATTGTTTGTAGAAGTAAAATGTTTAGGACCCCCAAACAAAAATGTGTTTATTCCCTTGGTATATTTTATTTCTTCTTTTCCCAAGCAGTACTTGGTGAAAGGTGCGTTAGACGTAGGAATTATGAATGGTAGCGAGAGTGGAGTATATTTAACCTCCATCCCGTGTTCGTGATCAATTTTAGTTATGGCAATAATGGGTCTGTTGGAAAGTAGCTATAAAGGCTTGATGCTATTGTTGCTTCTGCTCGATGCTCAGGGCGGCCATTACTTCTTAAGCACTCCAGAACTGGGTGCAGTAAATGAGACTTGGTCCAAATCCCTTTCCTCCCCATTCCTCTAGTTTCCTTTGATTAATTATTTGAATTACCCCACGTGTGTGGGGTCCATCCTGTTACATAGTTTGTATCATAACTAAACAGGCAAACCTTCCCTTACAGGTCACTAGTAAAGCCGCTGGCCAAAATATTAATTGGAGCATGACCCTGGGGAACATCTGTGAGCCTGTCAAGCTGTTTTTTATTATGGATTTATTTTCTTCTTGTTTAAGCTACTCTTGGATTAGAACGGGTTCACCGTAGGATAATTCCTGTTTCACAGCACTAGTTCTCAAAATATTTTGACGTGGTGTGGCTCTCGTAGAGATAAAGAGACTCAACAAAAATGAATTGCTGGTGACTAAAAGTCACATAAATAGGAATATTTTACACTGAGCAGTTAATTATGCAAAGCTTTTAATGCCGATATTTCTGTTTTCTTGCAGCAATAGAAGAAATCAAAGAAAAAATGTCCACTGTGAAGCACAAGATTTTGGTTCTTTCTGGAAAAGGGGGAGTGGGAAAAAGCACATTCAGTGCCCATCTGGCTCATGGTTTAGCTGCTGATGAAGGCAAGCAGGTAAGCATTCTACAAGGGCTCTCATTTTATGACTTGTGAGAGTGGTTACACGTGGTGATTGTTTTAACCCTAAATTATTTTTAACGATGAACTTGTCTAGCTAATGTTTTGAGTACTGTTCTACTGGAAAATTGTATTTGTATGGCTGAATAATGTTAAAAAGATCTACTTCCATTACATTTTTAACCACAAACAAAGCTATTTCAAGCCAAAATGCACAGTAATCCTCACAGGCTCCAAATAGGTTATTTCCTGAATCAACTTACGAAGTAAATTTTAAAATAACACATTTTGTTTCAAAAAGTCCTAACATAGCACCACACAACATTATTCTGCAGGTCCTTTCCTCCCCATGCAAAACACTATCTGCCAGGCCCTTTTTCGCTTCATACAACACTTCCAGGCCTCTCCTTCCCTTGCACGAGCATAGTCACCAAGCTTCTTGACGTCACTATACATTATGAAGAGCCAACCCCAGTGTGCTTCTGCTGTAGGAAGAGCATGTTTGGTCCTGTACAATATACGGTGTATTATACAGGGCCAGCTCAGCGCTTCTTGATGGAGAACCTTTCTGTTGTTGAAGAGAGAATTAAAACTTCACATCATACTTTAGAGAATAAACCCTGTGGAGATATTGTAATTAAGGGATTTATAAGCAAAATTAGAATTTGCAAACCGTTTTTGTAATGTGTGCTTTTTCTTGTTATTCCATTGGTGACCTGTATTTTTTTTTTTTATTATTTAAACTTTTTTGATCTACTATTGAGAGAATAAAATGTTTTTGATAGCACTCTGTTTCTTGAGTTTTTGATTATCTAAGCCGTTCAAACATTTTGTTGCATAAACAGTCCAAAATGTGTGCCTCATGAACCGTCATTTGTTCAATAATTGAGCTGCGTGCCATCCTTTCCTGACTCATTATTCCGCTATTCAAAAACAAAAAGTTTCCAGATGTTACTGATTGTTCCTAGAATTAGATTAAGAATACGTTTTCAATAATATTGAGCTGTTTTCATTTGTGAAACAGTTCTTTGTATAACAAAATGTTGTCTAGTAGACAAACTCCCTGACTACTTATCATACCGTCTGTGGGAAAGGACAGCGTGGACACTTTGACTAATGAAATTCTATTAGCATTCATTAGCATTGCCATAAAGAATCAGCTCAGTGTGGAGTCTGAGCAGCCAGCCAACATATCACAACTGACAGCAGTGGCAGCATCCAGGTCTGTCAAATAAACAAATATTATGGGAACAAAATAAAAAATATTTAATAAAAATTCCGTGGGACTTCCCAATCAAAGTTGACCAGTTTTCCCGAAGAGTGTAACAAGGTCCACTACGTGTAGGTATAGCACATTATATATATATATAGTGCCTAGTATTCCCAGTATTTTAAGATTTGCTACATCTTTTTGCAACCAAGTGACATTTTTCAATGAAGGTGCGCTTTAAACCCACAATGGGTGGTTTTGTACTTTCCTCTTGGACGTAGTGGACATTTCTTAATGCAAAAGAAATCTGCTGTTAAAACTCAATGTTTACTTTTAATCCGTAACTTTCCAATTAATATATTTAAACGGTTTTAAAAATTGTCTTTAGCTGGTTACTTCTCAATATGGTAATACAAGCTTGATGATGCCTAGTAAAGCTACATGAGGGAACATGCTGGAATTGACTTTCTAATATTTTATTTATTTTAATGTTACGTGTTTTATTTAAAGTTTATTCTATTATAGATTATGATGATAATACTTTGAGTACAGTGCCATTTGATGTGTAATGAAGATGCATCTTCACAGCTCCTACAGCGTGACGTGTGAATCTGGCCATGATCTTTCTCTAGGAGCTAGCGTCAGGACCACAGTTAGAAAAAACAAACTTTAGTTTGCTTCAGCTGGTGTGACTGGGCTAGACAATACTTGCACTCGGAATTCCCACTCTAGATGAGTTTGAGTAATCTATAACAGCTGGAATCAGGGTTGGGATCACGAGGTGGCCGTGGTGCTTTAAGTCCAGTGGCAGCCTCCTTATAGTGGGGGGGCATTTTACATTTTTTGATGTACCACTGCACACCTTGCAATTCTGGATACTATAGTCTTATGTTATTGGTACTCCAAGTCAATTTCTTCAAGCTTTTGGGTAGGGGGATCTTCAGGTAGCCAAACACGATGTTCCCGGGTATGTCCATAACAGTACAATTAAAGTCGCATTTCTTCCTTTGTAAATTTAACCCAGCTGTTTGGGTTTTCATTGAAATCTGTTTTATCACTGGTTTTCTTTTTGTGCTTTTTGGGATTGTCTTTTTTTCATGGTATGTGGATTTAGTTAACAATTGCCTGTCAAAATGTACATATTTAAAATGTCAATCAATTACCAAAAGCGCACAGATTTGGTAAGGCATGTTTTATACACAAGTAATCAAGCACACACCAAAAACATCCAACAGTCAAACACATTTTCTAAACCTGCCAGAGGGCACGAGGATAATTTGTGGGCCAATATTATCTAAACCATTAAAGATCACATTTGAAACTAAACACAACAATTGGATTTTCAGGAAAAGGCATCTATTTCTAGCTTTGTATGACCTTTACGAAGATTTTGTAATTTAGTTGTGGTCGTTTGTTACAGACTTTCTACCTCAAGGTTTTGTTTTTGTTGAGCGAGAAGGTGGTGCTGTTTCCTGTTAAAGAATTGGCGGTGATATTCTAGGAAGTTTCAGGCAACGTTGTTAAAGATATTGAATAATGTTTATGAGTTATTTTATTATCTTGGCAGCAATAGTAAACGGAGATTATGCCTGTGCTCCATATGGATTTCTTTACGTTTCCATAGCTGTTAACGTGTTCCCTGCCAGAAATGGGTCACGGCATACAAAGCAGCTGCGGATATGAAAAGCTGTGTAATTATGCGATACTCCTGCTTTCATCTGATCTGCCTTTTGTACCGATGTTCAAACGCCTTGCGGCAGACTGCGCCGTGGATAATGTATGAAAATCTTAAGGAGATTTTCAAAATTGTCACAGTTTTCCCAATTCAGGGGAATCCTGCTGCAGCTTCCGCTGGATGGAGTTTATGGTAAATCTATTGAAAATTCAAAACATCATCACGCAATTTGCAAGCAGGGTTTTATCAAATGCAAAAGAGGGAAAGAATACAAGGAATCTATTCGTAACATTTGGTCTTTGGTAAGACATCGCATTTAAATTTAAAGGTTTAGGGTAAAAGGGCTTCCCAAATTGTGTTTTCTTTAATAAAAAAAAAAAAAAAAAAAAATGCGGCGATCGGAGCTTATGATACACAAATACTGTAATATATTTAGGGCAGTTAACATGCATTATTTAAATAGCATCCCCATATATTATATATATTATCTATTTGATATATTTGACAAAAATCTACATTTTTGGTAAAGAGCATTATGTAATTATGTGTCTGCTCATCTCTGTATTATACATATTTAAAGGTTTGTCCAGGTAGGAGAAGTTGTTGAGGTTTTTTATTCCTTATTCTTGTATTGGCCACACAAAGTAGATACCTTACTGAAACCAGTATTGAGACCAGAGAGTATTATGTTTTTTATTTGTTAGTTCCGGAATCTTCTGTCTGTTTTGTAGTAAGGGATGGGTTGTAACATGCTGATATGTGCCAAGTAAGTGTCTTACCATATCTTGTTTCCTTGCGGCAGTCTCCAGTTATGAAATATAAAGGGTGGCTTCAGAGATGGCTGTTGGGTGATGTAGGTTAGCACAGGATCGAGTTTACATTTAAACTTTTTAGTACGTATTGGCAGTGTTTAGTAGATATTCCTACTTTTATGAGGTATTAATATTTGTAGATACGTTTTACATTATTCTTGAGTGGAATGTTATTAACTGTCGTAATTTAGGACTGCGCAAAAATGTATGGGCTGCAATTAAGACATCACTTAGAATATTAATAGCGTAATACGAAACACTGAAGACACGGATAATTTCCCTTAGGGACTTTTTGTCCTGCGTCAGTGTTAAACCCTCTTAAAACAGGTTGTTTTTATTTTGTCTTTGGAGGGATCACCATTAAGTAATTAAATGATCTTAATAGCTTTTGGACATTTCTCTTATGTCTATAGTTTCCTAACCCCTTAATGATATCGCTTAACTCTGCAGAGCCTAATATGTCCTACAGTGATAAACCCTGGCAGGGAGATCAGGGTGTCTCACATCCTTGTTCTCTGTCTTCTCATCAGGAGCCAGATTCAATTTAAATGCCATAACTTATGGCCTTCAGAAAAAATGTCTATCCCAACTTTAGCTTCGTGCAACCAGGTATAGCATAGCGATGGAAGTTTCGCAAAAACTCTCTTCGGGGAGGTGAGGTGGTCTCTTCACGAGGTTCAGTGTTACCCCCAAAGGGGGTGGGGGGGGAATATGTGTGCACATGGGGCGGGGATCACCCCAAATAACTCCAATTTGTATGGGGTGGGAGAGGAGTCTGGTGGGGGTGGCCATTCCTTAAGGACGCTCCCACGACCCGGAGATTGACCACAGTGACACGGAAACGCACCATTTCACCTGAGCGAAACCCAAAGAGTTCCTAGGTATCCCAATAAACATTGGGTTATATGGTGGAGTATGATCTTAATAGTAAGTCCCACTTCTGAAAGAAACATTATATAATGTGTGGGTAACCTAAATGTGAAAGAGGGAAACTATACCGATTGTAGTGCTATTGATTTAGAATTTGTAAACATTAGAAAAATGAACAAAGTTGATAAGTTTGTTCTTAGAAGTCACTTACACCGATGAGCTAGACATTCCAAACATAGGAACACTAAGCATGAATAAATCGAGGTAATTTAGGCACTTTGAAGTAAATTTGTGCTACAGGGACTATGTGCTGATCTAAAATGTTGATCTATCTTTTGATCCTTCAGAAGTGGAGAGGGATTCTCTTCCAAAACTAAGTACGTTAATCCAGGTGGGGTCATTCTTTTAAATTAAAGGATTTTAAATTCTACCCAGTAAAGCACACTTTCCTTTGAACGGCATTGTCATCGATTCATCATTATTGTTAAACCCTCCTAAAGATTCTCAAGGATACAATCTGTTTCGGTACATAACAGAATAGCCCGTAATTTGAGACTTCATGGTATTAATAAGTATTATTTTTCACATCCAGCCTGTGTTGTAGTTTTATAAGAATTGTACGTGTAACGCAAGTCTTTTGGGGTGGATTATGTAAAATGTGATACATAATACACCCACTGAATGTGTATACAGACTTCATATTAAAACAAAGAACGTGAACGGGTTTATCGTATTGGAAAGTACTCACACCTTTTATTTTTTTGTACATATATTGTCAGCAGGATACCTAGGTCTGTGTGTTAAGTAGGTTTTTTTTACTTATAAAACTTACATGAGTATTGCATGGCTGTTCCTCAGTACAATTTACAGGCGGTACATCCAGTGTTTGCCAGACTACGGACACTAAGGGGTAGTAGTCACCAGAGCTGATGTCAGAAGCCCCGTATGTGGAGCCAAAGTATTCTCACTACTACAGATTGTTTTGCTATTTCTGCGACAATGTGTGTCTTGCGTAATGAAGTTTGTAAACCGTTAGTGGCATAAATATTTGGTATTGCGTTGCAAGTTGCAACGCATGTTCCAATCTCCAAAAAGCTTTGTGTCATGAGCGCTAGCTTCTGAAATAGCAAAGGATCATGAGTAGGTGAGAAGAACCCACATGCAACATAGATATCAATTATAAAGTTATTTATGCAACTCTGGTGTACCCAACTATACCGGCATATTTCTCGTTGTGTTATTTTCTACATTTTAGGTCATGTTCCGGCAAGGCTTTCGTTTTTTCCATGTAATAAATCCAGCTTTAAAATGACTCTTATTGTTATTACTTTGATACTTTAATATATTCTTTCGTATATGTATTGACTTGCAGGTAGCTTTGCTTGACGTGGATATCTGTGGACCTTCTATTCCAAAAATTATGGGTCTAGAAGAAGAGCAGGTATGATTGAGACAAAGTAGATCTTTGATGGATAAAACAATGTATTTATTCATGTGCCCCACTTGACTCGACTTCATGGCTGCTATCCTTATTGCTAAGCACCGGTAAATGATGTCATATTCCAATTCACTATAAGACATTGGGTAAAGAATACTATGGAGGCTGTGCTGCGCTGGCACAGTCCTCCATGGTGTAAATGGAGCAGCTAGGGTCGTTGACCATTGGCACACCCAGGGCACCCATTAAGGTGATCCTTTCCCTGCCACCTGGCTCTGCCGCTCTCGGACTGATCACCCAAGGCCTGAATATGCCTCAGCATGGATACATACGACTTCTGCTCTTTCACCTCACCCTTGCCAGCAGTGATGCATTGTGTGCCGCGTTTGCATGGAAGGTGCACATAGTTTCACAAGCCAAAAGCAAGGAAATTATATCTGTTTATAAACCACAGATTCTAATTGCTTTTTAAATTTCTGTGCGATTTTGCTTTATTATAGCAGTGGTTATATATGGTGTATTCATTGAAAGATTGTACGCACAAATCTTCTTAATGCTTATTACGCCCACATCAATTATAGCGCTGCATTTAGGATTTTGCTAAAATGACATTTTGTGTGTGTTTCATAAACTCAGATTGAATCATTAAGTCAATTTCCAAGCGTAGTTATTAGTACGGGGAATATGGAATCATTTTAATGTTATTAGTACAGGGGATGTAGAAAACATTTTCACATTTGACAAGCGGGTGTGATGCTTCATTTAGGTACTCGGTTTTATTACTCGTTCTACATAAACATTGGTTTTATATTCAATGAACTGATCTTAATTTCTTCTTCTTATACATAGGTTCACCAGAGTGGCTCTGGGTGGTCTCCAGTTGTGAGTATATGTGCCATTTTTGGTTATGCGTGAGTAATATTAGTGTTCTTCACAATTGGTGGTTCAGGTGGCATGGTGTATTTTATTCATACACACTATATGGATAAAAGGATTGGGACACCTGACCGTTACACTAATATGGACTTTTATGACATTGCATTATAAATACATAGACATTAATATCAAGTTGTCCCCCCCCACGCACTCTTAGTGAAGATTGTTCTTGCAAGCTTTGTTTTTATTGTTTCAGTTTGTAGAAGATAATCTGGCTGTGATGTCTGTTGGCTTCTTACTTGGGAGTCCTGATGATGCCGTAATATGGCGAGGTCCCAAAAAAAACGGTTTGTATTTAATGTTCTACTTTCTGGGTTCTACAATTTTGGGTGAAAGTAACAACCTATTAGAAGGTATTGTCATAGTATACTGCTTAATAAATCCTTTAGGTAGATGAGCTTGAGAAATCTGGATCAGCCACTGAGGTGGAGTAGTAGATGTTAAAGGTGCAAAGAGCAGCTTGTAATGTATGCACCATAAAGGGTATGTAGGTACATGACAGGACATTAGAGATGAAAAGCAGTCTTGAAGGTGCTTTATAGGACGTTGGGGCATCAATTTTAATGCAGGGGTAAGTGGTGTTCTCAAGGAAGGCAGTCTGGTAGTTCATATCGGATTGCAGAGGAGAGATATGGGAAGCAAAAAGACAATTGCGCAAGGGATAAAAGTCCTTTTTTTCATAAAATGTTTTCTAAATAACATATAGAACATTCATCTAATTCCGCCTCCAGAATAGAATGTATTGTGCAGCCAATCTTAAGAACTTTGGGGCATTTTCACATCCAGTGTAGTAGATTTACAAACATCAAGTGTCAGTAAAACCGAGACCTTGGGTTGCCTTACATTTAACAGGGTTAATCATGTATTTGTTTTGCTGCTTTTCATACATCAAACATCGTGTGCATTTTTTTACAGGAATGATCAAGCAGTTTCTGCGAGATGTAGACTGGGGGGAAGTGGATTACCTTATAATCGATACCCCTCCTGGTACGTCGGATGAACATTTGTCTGTTGTGCAGTATTTGAGCACATCGCATATTGATGGGGCTGTAATTATCACCACTCCTCAGGTATGACATGTTACATTTGTTCTGGTGAATGTAGTCATGGTGAACGCAGACTTGTGACTTATCCGACTTATCTTACATTACGACAGTTTTAAATCATATCAAATCACTGCGTGTTTCTCTGTTGCCAGTTTGAGGCATGAGCAGGTGGCGTTGTGCCGACCTGATCGTACAGAACATGGTGTCTGTAGCATGTCGCCCCACGTATTGATGGGCAGACTGTAGCAAGAGACAAATAAAGTAGCTGAATGATTCTGCTCACATTTAATGACGTTGTGTGCAAGGACCAGTGATACCAAATGTAATCAAAATATTAGGTGTATTGTTCTCTAGCATGGAATCATTTCATACAAATTTATATATAATAATGGATAGGAAAAAAAGCAATAGAATCCATAATATGCAGACTGAGTGGTAAACTGTCATTACTTTGGCTACCAAAAAGGACATGGAGTGACAAGGTAGAGAGGATTCTTGGTACCTACCCCCAGGGTATTCAGGCTAGAATGCTTTTGGTAAGATACGAAAAAAAAAAAATTGTATGTTTGAAATATTGCTCTTTTTACAATAACGTGCACTTTAATCAACCAAACATCCTTCTGCGAGGCTGTTAAAAGAAAAAACGCAACAAACTACATTTGATTGCAGTGCATTATGTTTTTTATATTTCGGGTTTTGTTTTTACATTTACAAATAGTATGTTTGTCCATGCCACACGCAGCTTGGGTAGTATATAATTTCACCTGTAGATACCTTGCTTGTCAATCATGTGTTTCAATTTAAAAAAAAATCCTTTACAGGAGGTGTCTCTTCAAGACGTCCGCAAAGAAATCAGTTTCTGTCGCAAAGTCAAACTTCCAATTATTGGGGTTGTGGAAAACATGAGTGGATTTGTTTGCCCGAAATGCAAGGTGAGCATTAGTGACCTACACAAGTTCTAACAGAAAATGCATAGCACTGACTGCTTTGGATTATTTATTGGAGTTATGAAAGAAAAAAATAGTTTAAAAATATCCATATCTACACATAAGCCTTGAGGCCAACACACCCTTTCTAACTTATAGGTCTGTTGGAAACATCCCTGGAATTGATGTTTTGTGGCTCCAGGCTCTCCAGTTTTACCAACCAAATAACAGAGCTTAATAATTCATTATTTTATTTTTTATGTCCCTCCCCACCTTGTATTAGACAGTCACTAAACGGACTTCTGATTTTCTTTGATATTTAATAAGATACAAATTTTCATTTTCTTCTAGAATGAATCGCAGATTTTCCCACCAACAACTGGAGGAGCAGAGAAGATGTGCTCTGATCTTAATATACCCCTCCTGGGCAAGGTTCCTTTGGATCCAACCATAGGTATGTTTCTGGTAGCTAAAAGGGACACACCTCCATCGTATACATTTAAGATAAATCTATCTATCTATCTCTATCTCTCTCTCTAGATTATATATATATTCGAGAGAGAGAGAGCATGTCCCCTTTACATAACTTGCAGCTTGCCTATCCTTGAAAATGATAATTGCCTCTTTCCCCAGATCCTGAGAGTGCAAGAGATGTGTTTAACTCTGCCACACCGACACCCAGACACACACACACACACCAGGACAGGCTCTGCCACACCGACACACACACACACACACACACACCAGGACAGGCTCTGCCACACCGACACCCACACACACGCCAGGGCAGGCTCTGTCACACCGACACCCAGACACACACACACCAGGACAGACTCTGTCACCGCATGTTGGACGCCCCTGGAATAATATATAATAACTGTACTGCTTCTATGATGAATTGTTTTTAGGATTATTATAATTGTGTAGGCTAACAATGACAAATATTTTGTTTTTAAAACTTAATTTAGAATTAAAAAGGAAAAAAGCCTACTGCAGATGCCCTATAAAATGAAATAAATGAATCCAGATTGATTCATATGCAAATGAAAGCACACACAAATCAGAAAAGGCTTAAAACAGAGCGCTTGTCGCTGTGCAGATATTCATGAAAGCCGCTGTGCAGTTCTAGTTTTGTGTAAATGAATCTGGATGCTTCTCTTCGTGTAGAAAAATCGAAACCCTTGTATTTTCAGTTTTAAAGTTTGGATGGTTCCGATTTTTATTTTTATTATTTGCATTTTAACATTATCACCAATACAAATATATACACCGCTGTTATGATTCATGGTGATTCCGCTTATTTAATCAGAAGGTAGCATCGGCTCCATAAAACACTCTCACACGGGAGAAAAAAGTTAAAAAGTTCTCATATTGGATTTCATGATTTAAGCCATCGAAGACAAGACTATTTTATACTTGAGAACACGGGCAGTTACAGCCTTTGTTCAACCCTAATGTACAAGTTATGTGTACCCAAGTATAACTAACATTATGTATGAATATATCGATATACATGATTGTAAAATGTATCCATTTACTTGTATTTAATTTGAAAACACTTTGTTTACGTAAGATTTTCTATTTGCAAGCTATGTATTTTTCCAAATTTATAATGCCTGCTGGTCCAGAATAATGCAAGATGAACTATAACAACCTGCTTCATCAAGCAACGGTGTATTAAAGAGGTTAAATGTATATTATTTATATTGTTATTTTCCAGTTGTGGGATTTCCAATTACAAATTGTCATCAAAAGTGTATTATTATTATGATTATTCCTGATTTTAGGCTTAGGTTTTCTTATATTTATTGGCACTTTCGCACTTGGTATAATGTGGGATTATCGTGAATGTAGTTTTTTAAATTTTTCTTACTTATTCTTTAAAGGAAGGAGTTGTGATGCAGGGAAATCGTTTTTAACTGAAGCTCCAGATTCACCAGCAACTGCCTCGTACAGATCAATAATACAGAGTATGTACACAAAACTGAATAATATGTGAATAAATCACTGCAAACAATTAGTGCAGCTCAAAGACGTGCTGTCCTTAACAGCATTGCAAATCTTTATGTGAAGGACCCCCGAGATGCCTGTTAGGTACAAACTTATTCTGTTTTAATATAATCTGACATTTTAATGGCCACAGTAACTAAACGGTTAAATTTAGAGGTTCGGCTGCTCCAGCTGTCTGATGTATTACTTGTCAAGACTTGCTGGGCCTCATAATTACATTACTGCCAACAGCGGTTTATACCGACTGACAAAATATTTCAAGACTTCAAAGTTATATTGCAAGATTACTTATAGCTATAGCTTTTTTTATGTCATAAGCATTATATTAAAGTGCATATAATAAATAAATGGCAGCTTTATATTCATGGTTACAAAGATGCTCCAAGTAAAACATGAAAATATTTCTATAAAAGTGGTAATAATCAGAATGCTATAGGCAGTGGCCACTTGCTCTGAATGGAGCATAACCCTCCACAGACCCATATCATTGCTCCTTGACCAAAATAAAAGAAGCACTGGCATAAAAAAACCTTTGTTCCATAAAAACAATGCAGCATCTATCTTCCATTAAAATCAGATATCACCTTTTACTCTGAGTAGCCTGATTTTAACACAAGATGGATGCTGCGTTTACAGAATGAAACATTTCTTTTTAATGCCGGTGCTTCTTTTGTGTCAAGGTGCGGAGTTTTGGAGCAAGGAACACAATTTTATGGGTCTCCAGTTGATGTGGGTCAAATGAGAGGTGTTCTGCCTCATTCAGGCCTACAGCAATCTGAGTGGCATTATCACTTTTATAGCCATATTGCACTAGATATATATTTCTTTTGTATTTTAGTGTTTCCCTTGGAGCATCTTTGTGATATTGAATATAAAGGCGCCATGTATTTATTATACGCACTTTAGGTGTGTTGATTGCACAACTCATTTGCTTTCTGTTATATTGTTTTTGTGCTGGTTGAGAAACCAGAGCGTGATTGTAGCTATTGTGATTAAGAGTGCACACATCCACATTTCCATTATATGTATTATGTATTTCTATTTAATCGGATGAGAGAGCCTCCCGATGTTCTCTGCCCTGTGAACACGATATTCAATTTACCAATCTTTTTTTTATTTTGCAGAAATTATATTCATATAGTAATATAGATATATTTACGACGGTTGTTCTCCTATTGCATGCATTCCTCATGTGGTCCAATTTTTCCTTTTGTGTAGGAATTCAGGAATATTGCGACAGAAAGAGTTAACTGAAGGTCAGAAGAGAAAGTATGTGATCTGCATCCAAATGCTGCAGCTGTACATCAATACAATCCAGTAACATCAGTTACATCACCAAAAAAACACGTGATTTAAACACTTCACAAGCCATTTCTCCTGATCCTGGTTACTCAACAAGTCATAAATAAATTTTACAACCAATTACATTGAGAATTGTGCGTTATGGGGCAAGGAATTATATTACAAACATAAACTGGTCGTGTAGAGAGAATCTAATTATACTGACGTGGCATCGCAGAGTTAAGTAACTGAAGTAGTAGTGTACCAGCGGGGCGATAGGGTCTCCATACGAGGATTTGTGGTATAAATCAGAGACTGCGTTTCTAGGACAATCTTCGTACCGAATGATGTTAGTATTTTACATAATTAGAGACGTCTGTAATTCTGGAAATGAATCTAGTGGCTTGGAAGTTCTGCTCACGTATAACGATGTGTTAAACCGGTGCGAGCTCTTATTTTGTAGAGAAAAGGTGACCGGTTATTTCAGTACAAAAAATCATATGATTTAATTTTAATACGTACATAAAAATGCATTAAATACACAAGCGTTAAAAAAAAATGCAGTGCTTTTCAATAAATTCGTACTTGTGCATCTTATGACTTTTTCTGTACACACTAAAATTACATTTCAAAAAAGGTAGATTTGCTGTACCAGTGTAACACTACAGTATACTTTAGAGCATTGGGAACACACTCTATGGTGTTTCCTTAGAGCTGATATTTCTTTTTTTTTTTCTGTCTTGACCCTTCAATCTACTGGCGCAGACCTACACCGAATAACTTATAAAAATGTGTCAAAGCTCAAAGCATATATTAGTCTGTACGGTTGATGCTTGTCAGATGCTGCTGTGGATCAGGTTCCTTTGACTTTGGTTTTTTGACGTTTGTGCACTAGAGAGGAGGTAGGTAATTGAGCTTACACGCAGTTTACAGATATCCACTGGGGTTGGTCCTTTAGACTCCAGAAAGGTCATGAGCTTAAAAAACTTTCCCGCAGATTCATTTAGTGAATAAGCCCCATTCTTTCCAGCCAATCCCTGGTTTGTATGTGCTCATTCATATCACGCTATAAGATACGTGTCAGAAATACAGTAAGAGTTATCTGCCAATATTTCTGCAAGCAGTGCCAATTACAAAATAAAATAGACATGAAAACACATTTTCTCCATCCAGGCTGGAATTTGGACAAATCCTTTTGCGATATAAAACAGACATGTTTCAGAAAACAAAATGTGTGTACAAACAGCAATAATTTAATGTTTTATGGTCAAAGCATCATAAGGCGCCGTCACGTACATATCTGTGTCTACTTTGCTATTAATAATTTCAGCTATTATGTAGCCTCTTAGATGTCTCTATCTGAAGAAGACTTGGCGAGTGCTTGAGTTCAGAGTGTCTGCAAACAAATAAACATTAAATACATTTTTATTGTATAGCAAATAGTTACGTACCTTATTTACAATCTTACGGTTGCAAATGAAACATTTTAAAAGCTTATTTGTTCTTAACCTGGTTAAGGTGTTAATAATGACCAAAATAGCAAAGTGTGTTTATAATGTGTGTGTGTGTGTATATAAAGGGTTTTATTTTTTATTTATTTTTTAAACACCTTAAGAACAATAGCATCACTGGGGTCCCAATAAATGTTTAATATATATATATAAATAATATATATATTAATTAGTGTGGTATGACAAGCCTCTGCTCTGTTGCAGAACTACTACAACAGGCCAAAATACTGCAGACAGATCTGCTGAGAGAAATACACTGTAAGAATTATCCGCCAATATTCCTCCAAGTAGTGTCTATCAAACAAAAAAAAACGCATTTTCTACATCCAGGCAGCAATTTAGACAAATCATTTTGCAATATAAAACAGACGTGTTGTTCTTTCCTTTTTAGAAAACAAAATGTTATATGTACAAACTATTTTATCTTTTATGGTCATAGCGTCATAAGGCGCCATCACGTACATTACTTTATTTACTTTGCTAGTAAAAAGTGCAGCTATTATTATGTGGCTTCCTAGATGTCTGTATGTGAGAAGACTTCGGGCGAGAGAAGTATAGAAACGCTTCTCTTTCTCCACAGATCTCCTGCGGTATCCTGGCCTCTTCCGTGTATTTCCGCAATGGGGCGGAGCCTTGGCGCACACTCTCTCCCCTGATTGGAGAAATGAGGGAGAGGCTGTCCCCATATGCTGTGCTGAGGCTCCGCCCCATTGCGAAATACACGGAAGTGGCTAGGATGCCGCAGGAGATCTGGGGAGAAAGATGCGTTTCTATACTTCTCTCGTCTGAAATCTTCTCAGATACAGACATCTAGGAAGCCACATAATAATAGCTGCACTTATTACTAGCAAAGTAAACAGATATAAAAGTGATGGCGCCTTATGATTTCAATAGAAACTATAAAATTATTGCGGTCTGTACATTTGTTTTTTAAAAAGGAAAAAAAAATTCTCTTTTATAGCCCCATAAGGATTTGTCTAAATTGCTGTCTGCATTCTCTGCTTCATTTTCGTTTTGTTTTGTTGGGACCTCTATGTTTCAAACATTCGTAAGAATTGACTGATTTTAACAATTTGAATGAATCTGAATGCACAAGTCTACTGACTATAATACTTACTCTTTGGAAGAGCTGTTGAGATAGAAGTCTTGACGCTGTCTTGCCTACGTTTTGTTGACCACCTGCTTTGCAGTGCACATAACCGTAAAGATTTGCAGACTGAAGAGATATTCCTGCAATCACAAGAGCCTGCAAAGAAAATAAATTAAATGTACATCATTTAAATTAATTAATCTTTAAAAAAAATAGCCCTATTAAGGCAGCAAGTAAAATGTCACTGAAAAATGCAAGAAAAGTGAAAACCCTAGGGACCAGAAAACCTAAAATTCTCCCAGTGACACCTAACTTAAACCCACTTAGGTACGGTTATGATTTCCTTAGCGTGTATAAGACCCAAGGGCCAATGGGACATGAAAAAACAAGCCACAAACCTAAACCTGCGCAGTACTAATTAATGTCCCAGAATCTGGTGACTTGCTACCTTGGTGACTAGTTTAAAAAATGAAAAACCCAGGGAAGTTGGTAAGGTTATTTCTAGTAACAAATCCGTCATATCAAAATCATCTGTAAAAACTGCATTCATAACTGTTTTGACAAGTGTATGTATTATTGCTTATATGCAACGCACAGCTATTCACTATAACACATGCACATATGTATATACTACAGCCACTCGATCTACCATGATAAACATATGGATGTACGATGGAAATACAATCTTACGCAGATACATATTGGTAGAGATAGGTAAACAGAATGCCCATATGATCAATGTATTGTGTATATAATCTGTAAAGAGGAAAAAAATCTTTGTATTAACAACAACTTACCAGCCATTTTAACTTCAAAGAAAATAATGTGCTGAAGAAGAATACGGTCCAAATCATAGGACAAATAATCAAACCCAGCCAAAAGATTCTTGCCTCCACCTCTGTCGAAGTGGAATTATTAGTAGCTGCCTGAAATATTGAAAGACGGGTTAGTTTTTCCATACACCACTAAAATCAGATTCACTATTCACGCGCAAAAAGATTTGTAATGCGCTATATGCAATAGATATCTCCTGTAAAGAACGGAATAGAAAACGTAAGGAGCAAGTGTGCGAATGTATCACAGAGTAGCTTAAGAAGAATTTTTATACCTGAACTGGAAAAACACAAGGTCGCATTTTTTCATGTAAACCCTATCATTTAGACAAAGTAAAAAATGCATGACAGAGCATCCTGATGATCTTTATTTCAGATAGAAATTTGTCTCCTCTATTGCAAACATTACGAGCCCCACCTTACCAGATTGTGGACTCCCTACTGAAAGCAATTTAAGGCATTTTGACCATTTTCAACTAGTTCGAATGCATGGCCTCTGTATATGTACACAAGTCCGCACGCGCATGCTGCCAATGTATTTTTACATAGTAACTAGATTTAGAAATTAGCTTTGCTCCCTGCACACTTGCCTTATAGACCTTATATTCTGCTGGTGTACAGAACGAGGATGGACTAATTTCTTATATATTATATATATTATATATCGGTAAAATGAACAATTTTACTTTAAACATGAAATCTGTGTTACCTTTTTAGCTTCAAAAATCCAGTGACTTTTCCCATCTTCGTCGATTTGATTCCACCAGCGTAAACCAACCAAAAGTCTCCCTGTGACATTCTGGCAGCAGCGAGAACATAAATATTAGAATGATTTCACCAAAGAACAGAGTTTATATTATATTTCAAAGCAAATCAACAACAACACACAAAAATAAATATAATGGAGTGTAAGGTAAGCTAAAACGGCGATGAAAAAGCTTTGACATTCAATTGTTTCGAAGGTCGTACTAGCAGAATCAAACAAGTCCTTCCACGTATAATCAGAACCTTCAGCGTTTTTGGTAAGATACCACCTTGTATGTGAAAAACATAGTTAACCATATAATTGCCAAACACGTATGGGGTAGGTGGTTGGAAAAAGCGGAGCCCATGAGCCAACCGTGTAGAGTCCGGTGAAAAATCTCTTGACCAAAAATTCCCACGGAAGAATGGAAATCATAAAAGGGGGTAAGGAGGAAAAACATAATTCTTTCATTTTAATTCATATCTGATAATTGATCGGAAGGTGATTATCATGTGTGTCTTACACCTTATTAATCCTACTTTGAATAGATATATATTGGAAGGCGTGTAAAATCGCTGTTACCTTCCCTGCAAAGCTTTCTTAACGTGAAATGTATTAGTTTGTTAAATATTGCTTTAAGTTTTCTGGTTTTACACTTATTTCACGTTATGCTCTGCAAATTGATAATAGAGCAACATCGCCACCTAGCAGTAAAAAGAGACATTGCAAGAATCATATTCCACTTACTTTCCTTACGTCTTGTGAAGCATTAAGAGCTTTTACAACTCACAGACTTGAAAATAAATTACAAACGAGCCAGACAAGTGGTTTTGTTACAGCGCCTTCCTCTGCATTACATGCAACGTCACTTCTGGGCGTTGAACTTAAGTTGGGCGGGCTCTATTGCTAATCCCTCAGTGTGTTAGTAGCTTTACCCTGTTTATTGGTTTAGTCCATGTTTTAATTCTTGATTAAAGACGCTTGGTGGGTACTTTCTACAAAGAAAGATGTTTCAGTAATCATTTAAAGACCTCACATGCTTGCTGTTACTATATACGTCTGTGAGAGATGAGGAAACATCACAGATCATTTATGCGTGTTTGTCCTGCCCATGATGGTTTTGTTCCATTTTGTTAATTTGCATATAATTTTGAAAACGAGACTCTTATGCCAATGTTGTTTTTTTCATTTGTGCCTCCAGTTCCCTGAAATCACTTTCAGATAGTCTCTTTGATACACATTTAACTCGTCTTGTGTGAATGCACTCTCTTCCATGTTACTCTACACATGCATGCTTCTACCATATTTAAATTTCATTTTTGATATGCCTAAGCAAAGTGCTTACAAATTCGATATCCCGGTCTCCCAACTTATGGTTAGTTTTTGATCACCTGTATAGTGATCACAGCTGGTTATAAGCTACAGAACCTATGCTGCCTATTCCAGTAATGGCTTCCTAGCTGCTATACTGGCTTATCTTCTGAGCGTAATTAAATCTATCTGTAAGAGCTGCAGCGTGTAGAAAGCTGAAATGTCAGCGCATTAAGCCGATGGGGGCAGTTAACATGACAGATTACCTCTTCCGAAACTGCATAGAGCGGCAGTTTTCCAAGATGCTGTGTACAAACTGTGAGCATATTCCTGCAGACCGCAACAATAATAAGTGGGACAGCGGCAGGTTTTCTGACGTTTTTATGTCAGATGGAAACTTCAAGAGACTCAAATCTCCCTTGTAGGAAGGGAATAGGCCATATAATTTAGTCATATTTATAGATTATACAGGGAACAAATAAAAGGGTTTCAACAAAAAAAACCACAATAAAACGGTGTATTATTTTAAAACAGGAATATGTTTTTTTAACATGTACGAGCAGTACAAAAATGTCTAGGTGGAACAGCACCTTTAACTTGTAATGATATAGCTAAGGATGGAAAACATCTATGTATGAGTCACAGACAAAAATGTAGGAGCCAGGGCGAGATGCATTCATATACATCAATATACAGGTAGGATTGCAAAAAAGTTTGGAGCCATGGCTACCTGGATGAGTTCCCGAGCTAATCATTGGGCATAATCCAAACTGGGTAATAATACTAGCACATAGACAAATATGTTTCTGGCTACTTTACTTTCTTTTCCTGTTACAATAAATGAAATTCAACGATTTTTGGTTAAATTAAAAAATAAAACACCATTAACTGTAATGAAAAGTGAATGAAGTGTGTGATACGGTAACTGTTTAGGAGACAGAGCCTTACCTTAACGGACCAAAAGTCAATGGACAGAAGGAGCAGAATAGTTACAAAACAGACGACAAAGCTTTTGCTGAACCAGTCGCAGAACAAATAGGCGACAACAGCGCCAACTCGAAAAAACAGGTGAAAAAATGTAGCCAGGGGATGCCTAAGGAAACAACCCAAATAACTTAAGAGATAAACATCGTTACAACTGAATTATACCAACAGTTATCAAATTAGCATTTACAACTTCTGAAAAACCAGCAAAAAAAAAAAAAAAAAACAGTGCCTCGTTTAACTAATAAAAAATCATAAACACTTTTAAAATAATTTTGTGTTTATTTACTACAGAATAACTAATAACATTCTATAAGCATAACAATTGTATAAAAATGTTTTAAATTAGGATTTTTTTCAATTACTATTTTTATACAGTAATAAAAAAAAAATTCTAGTAAATACATGAGAAATAGATCATAAGAAGTAACACATTTAAGGCGTTATTGTCCACCGCTGCTAAATTCCGCCATGAATGGAATTCTACATGACTCCAAGAAGCTTAATAGAGGATCAACGTTTAGCATGAAGAAATACACAATGAAAAAATGTATAGCTTGTACTTTTTGTATTTTTGGTTTCATTGTTTTACAGATATTCTTAAGTGTTACAGTACTGCGCATCACACAGTCCTTCATGTGACAGCCTACAGGTTCAACCTGATGGACTTCTGTCTTTTTTGAAGCTAAGTTACTGTTGCTATGTTAACTTCCTCTAATCCTCGTGAGCTCATTTAGATCATTTAGCTCATCTGCTTAAGGACAAACAAGACATAGTGACAAAATAACTGTAAAGATGAACATCTAAATAGATAGAAAAAATATTACTGGAGGGAAGAACGGTAGGGAAGAATCGTATAACATACAGAACGTGATTTACATCTCAGAAAGTACCTTATTTTCCATAGAAAGGTGGGATAAGAATCATTTCTCTGTAATTAAATGGTGTATGATTAGTGGTCATTGTATTCTGGCCTGGTCTGCTACAACAGGGAGCTGGATCACCCTCTTTCACGCTTCATGTAGCACCACTACTCAATGGGCCAGTTAAAAACAAAGATCAATGATCTCGCAAATGGGCCCATTAAAGCTATGGAGGACCATGCGGAGTTGGCACGGCCATCAAAGCTTACTTCTGCATGGCGCAGCGCCTCATTAAAATCCAGAGAACCAGGATAGGACATCATATCCCAGCTCTCGGCAGTAAGGATGCGTAGTGATGAGGGAGCAGTAAAGCGAGGTCTGAAGTGACAGACCTTGCGCTCCTACCACAGGATGGAGAAAAAAGGATTGAGGATGGAGGAAGGGGTAAGAGATGGGAGGAAGGGGTAAGAGATGGGAGGAAAGGGGTGTAAGGGCAGTGTATGTATGTGTGTGTTTGTAAGCTTGTGTGTGTGTGTGTGTATGGGCAGGTGTGTGTAAAAAGAGTATAGGTATTTGTAAGCTGGTGTGTAAGGGCAGTGTATGTATATGTGTGTGTAAAGGCAGGTGTGTGTGTAAGGGCAGTGCATGTATATATATATGTGTGTGTGTGTGTGTGTGTGTAAAGGCAGGTGTATGTAAGGGCAGTGTATGTGTATGGCAAGGTAGTGTATGTGTATGGCAAGGTAGTGTACGTGTATGCAAAGGTAGGTGTGTGTAAGGGCAGTGTATGTGTATATGTGTGTATGTATGTAAGGGCAGTGTATGTGTATACATGTGTGTAAAAGCAAGTGTGTGTGTATATGTGTATGTGTAAAGGCAAGTGTGTGAAGGGCAGTGTATGTGTATATGTGTGTGTAAAGGCAAGTCTGTGTATATATGTGTATGTATATGCAATTAAATACATTGATTAGAATTGCACCTGATTTTTGCCTTCCTCAGAGACAGTTCATCTTCATTCCCCAAATCCAGGGACACATCCTCAGTGTCATCAACCACAGCCTAGTAGATTCAAGATCAGCATATGATTAACCCTTTCCCTGGGAAATAACCATGCCAGGAATAATAACATCTGCATATTTGTCAATCATGAGTTATAGCAGCAGCAGCAGCATCTTTCATGCACAATAGAATAAACTACCGTATATGTCAGAGAAAAGACATTGTTACTCATACCAAGCTGTGCTTGGTAGTTCGATAGCTTCTGTGCAGATCAAATTACCCTATATCATAAAAAGCATGGGTGATGTTCTGCAGATACGGAAGCCCTAGTAGCCCAAACCGTTTCTCAATCTACATATTTTTGCAGCAATGAAAATAAATCCTTTTATGTTAACGTTACAAGCCGCAGAGGTACCTGTTTCATCCTTTCCTATGCACCGAGCGATATCATGTCCTTATTGGTCGGCTCGTGTGTTGCTAAGGGCGGCGCACAGTTGCTAAGGCTCACACCCAGTAATTAATCCCAATGATATTATGGTAGAAGATAAGGCAATGGTGATTGGTTGGGATACAGGCAGCGCAACGTTTGATTGGTGGCATCATTTGCAGCGCTGGTGTGTGGAAGTCAAGAGCGGCCATATTAGTAAAGGATGCATTGGGGACGCCTTAACTGCAAAGGTTCAGAAACTAAGACTAAACCAAGATGTAAATAATTATACAGGAATGGGACATATGCAGTTATTTTTGTGACTTTCTATTACAACCATAAATCTTTCACAACATTTAATGTACATTTTTACCACATTATTGCAGTGGCAATGTCTGCTCCTGTGGTGTAGAAATAAAAGTGGGTTTCATATTAGTTACATAGTAAGTTGAAAAAGAAGACAGCAGCATGGATTAAAGGGACAGTTTACCATACCTGACAGCCGTGTAAAGGAAAAATGCATTTTACAATACTCTTTAATAAACACTCTTCAGGAACAAATAAAAAACAACTAATTGAGGTAGAAACTGCAGTTCTGATGCTGCCCTCCTCCTTGGTGAATCAACAATTCTTGCTGCTGATTGGCTTCTTGAAGCAGCCAATCAGTGTCAGGAAAGCTCTTCTATTACAAGGGACCCCTGCCTAAAGCGTTCCCTGAGTCAGTGTTAGGTTGTACTAGTCCAGGTACATAAATTAAATCTTTGACCTTCCCGAGTCAGATCCATTCACTGCACTGCACAACAATATACAAACTTTCTACTTATATGTAGCATATGAGGATGTTCCTGACATGTCCAAAGCTAAATACAGAAATAAAAAGCTATAAAAACTATTTATATATTTATAATCGTAGGGTGTACTTAGGTTTTCACACATGGCTTCTACATTTTGGCTTTATTTTTGTTGAGTAAATTCACATGTATATTAAATGGAAAGGAAGAGTTAGAGAAGCATCAAGGGAACTTTTTACTTTAGGAGACAGATCAGTCATTAGGCATATTAGATTTCTAACCATTATAATAAAACTCAAGTAGAAATGTGTATGATTTAAAAGAAGATCAACTGCTCTGCGTTCTAAATTATGATTATCCCATATATTCCATCATAATTAATGTTCTTTAGAATTTGTGCATTTGGACTGAACAACAGTGGACATGTGAAATGTGGGTGGAAATTCTGCAGAGAACAATTTGAAAAATTAAGAAACAGGAATTGCTTTTTTGTGTATGCTTCTTGAGGTTTCATGCTGTAAGCAGTCACTGCTCACGGTAACAGGGAGTATTTCTCCCCAGGCCTAATATCTCCATACCTGGGAACTTCTCGGCTCCAGCTACCCGGAGCCTTCCCTTGCGGGACAAAAATGATAAATTGCCTGCTTTGCTGTCTGCACTCCCTCTAGGATGATGCAGCAAAATATAGTTGCCTGGAGAACAAAAAAAGGATATAAACATCTGTTTAGTTTTGTGAATTGTAGTCCAACAAGTAGAGGGTCAACACAGAAATATGATGTAGGGCCACCATTAGAAATTTTGGGGCCCAGTACAAGCCTTTCTGGTAATGAACAGATCACTAGCAAGCTCTTTATATGGGCCCCGCACATTCTTGTGTTATAATATCCCCTCTAAGGCGCAATTCTTCTAGAGTGTATAAATACAACTTTTTTATTCTCTCTTCATAGCTGAGATCTTCCAATCCCCTTATTAATTTTGTAGCCTTTTTCTAGAGCTATAATGTCCTTTTTTAAGGAACTTGCATCGGTACCCTATTTTATACATGCCAATATCTTATTTGGCCTTTGGAGCAGCTGACTGGCAATAGACACTATGCATGAAGTGAAATAATTTCTAAATATCAAAATTAGTGGTCTAGTCAGAATATGGCTTAGCTCCTTATGTACCCGTGGCCCTGGGTTCTTTTCTACCTTAGCAGTGTTTAATTGCTTAAGCAGTTTTTTCCTGTGTCAACCAATCACATGTTTGTTGTATGCTTACAAACGCTAAAACCTTACAGTAACACACACATAACAACTCCATACACTCATACACATGCATGCTAACACCATACACTAACTCAAACAATGCTGGCATACACATTCACGCAATTACACACAACACCAATTGCTCATACACGCTAACATCACACCCTTATACACACACATTACATGGCCTTGCTGGGTGCCTTGGCTATTGGCTTCCATGCACCCACAGCACACACCTAAGCACGGTACACCAGTACCAGGCATATACCCTGAAGGTGGCTCTTAAACATTATAAACTCAAATAAGCAATCGGGACCTCAGAGGTCTCTTCTAAAAATGGAAAAAGACTTCTTAAATATGTAACAAGATCTCATTAAAAACTTAGTCACAAAAAAGGGTTGCACAATACTCAATATGGGTGGCAAAATCAAGGAAGTCTCATTTCAAATGTAAAAGTAAACGTGTCTGCTTTCATTATTTTACTGGCAAGTATCAAGTGTATTATTGCTGACGTCTGGACATTTAGTTGCAGCTGTTAATGTTAACATGGAACCGAAAATATCAGCAATAGAATTCCTCTGAACCACAAAATAATTAATTCCTACGAAAAGGCATCACCCCTCCCCCTGGATTCTCAATGAAGCAAACGAAGCTTGTTTGAATGACTCGAAGTTTGAGCCAAGCAGCATTTTGTGTGATAAACGGTTCTCTGTTACCTACTCACAGATCAGTGATTGCATCTTTGTGGAATAGAGCGAAACTTTGTATTCAGTAGTAACCTGTCTACTTTCCAACGAAATGCTCTGCTAAATATATCTCTTTCGATTTTCATCTCTTTGCATCCATATATCAATGAGATTAGAAACATGTAGGAACATAAAATCTGTACCGATCTAATAGCAATATGCAATGTTGGTTTTGAAAGGGTGATGCCACCATTCCGACACAGTAGCTCATTAAAATCTTACCATTATTATTACAGTATTGGATTGCTGATAAGCAGAGGGGCATTATTACCTAAACAAATACTCAAATGGATACAGTTTTAAACATTTTAGGACTAAGGAGGGTTACATGTAAAGAGCAATCCAGGTTCAGACTACTGGTCTGCCAGCAATACGCGTGAACCTGTATGCGTTAAATGAGCAATTATGTTGCTCTATTAAGTGTAAGCAGATACACTTTACTGCTGAGCGCCGGAAATGACGTCATATTCCGGTGCTCAGCATTACAAGCTGGCACCGAGATCAATCTAGAGGGCTCGCAGAGGAGAGAGAAGGGCGCCAAGCGGGTACCCTCTCTCTCCTCCGTTTAAAATAAAAGGCGCTTGGGGCTGCAAAATGCCGCCTCTTCAAAAGTGCTGCCTGGGGCAATTGCCCCACTCTGCTCCATGGTAGAGCCGGCCCTGTGTGGGGTAGTAACTGGACCTTGCTGATCAGCACTGTTATGGTAGAAGTTCTGTCTTTCTTTTAGTTGCTTCTCCCCCCTCTGGAGGAGCCAGAAATAGGTCAAGTAGATATTATCTGAATATTATCAAATGTGTGAAGGAACACCAACTAGAGTGAGCCTGGGCTTGTGATCTCATATGATGGTTTATGTCCTGCCCAGAACTAAAATGTGAGGTAAACTTCCTCTGCATTGGGAACCAGACATGGAATTTTTGCCTTTATGGGTGTTGTTGTTCTCAATTTCTTTGTATGTAATTTTACCCTTCGGGAATGTCTTGGGGTCCACCCAAAATATAAAAATGAGTCCAGATGTGGACCTCCTTGTTTACTCGTGTTTAGATGGATACCAGCCACATCCCATTTACAAGGGGTTCAGGATTCTCTGGCCAGCCCTGACCAAGTGGAAGCTTTTTCCCATGAGCTTATGTGCAGACTATGTAAAGATGTCCTGTTCATACCTTGACATAATGTATCAAAGATATTTACAGCCTGTGCAAATTGTCAATTGGTGAGAGTACTTGTGGAGACTTGCAAGTATTTTGGAAAGCTAACGCAGTGGTGTATTATGACATAGACCGGCAGATCCAGGGGAGCAATAGCCCTTCTGCCACAAAATAGGGACCCTGTAGCACCACTGTTTAGCAAGCTGGTTGAAAGGGAGATCACTGATCTCCCCAAAAGGCCAGCTAACACCATGAAGGCATGTGCAGAGTTGGCATAGGCTTCTATATTTCTCTTCTGCCTGGCAGTGCACGTGCTTTGAAAAGAGGTTAACCAGGATACTCACCAGTAATAACATCATATCCCAGTACCAAGCTGTAAGGAAGATAGCAAGGAGGGAGCGGCTGGTGGTGCTGCCCTGGGTTAGGCCTAGAGCAGAACTGAAGATAGATACGCATAAAGGTCACCTGCTAGAAGTGACAGACCATGTGCTTTGGTCATTGGGACCTATCTTCCAACCTGCTGTCCTAGAGGTCTGGTTAGGCTGGAATAAAGGATGAATAAAGTCAGACAATGAGAGGACTATGGAGCCTCAGAGGAAAAGTTCCCAAACTGCAATTCATGTCCCAGGTGTGGCTACAGTCAGCCTAGCCAACACCAGGACCGTTTTCTACTTAATCAGAGCTCCAAAATAGACAAAGTAAAACTCTTAGTGGTGTACAATGACCCTTTCAAGAGTGCCCAATGTACCAAATTTGCTGAGACCTTCCTTTGTGGGCAACTATGTACACTGGATTCTGATAGACACTATAAACAACTCTGCAGGGAACTCCATGTCACATTTCTCAAATGGGACAAGTGAGACAGCTAAATCCCTTAGTTGTAGATCCATAAATTGGATTCTTAATTTAACATGCATCATTTTATGAGGCTACATCTAGTGTATGGATATTTCCATTTTCTGGAACTGGAACAGGATAGTATTAACGTTATCTAGAGGGTTTTATTCCCATATGGTTTTCTGAACAGGAACATGCTCTTTGTGAGTGCTACATTTGAAGAAAGGACCTCTTAAGTGACTATGTTACTCATATGAGACCTACTTGGTTTATCCTTCTCTGGGATCTATACAATATAAATTTTTTACTTTATTTCATAAACTTTATGTTTACTACTATTTACCTTTGTCTATACTATTTTGCATCTATTACCTGCAAATTCTGAAGTTTTCTATGGATTAAAGAACATGATTAGTAGACTAGTTTAGCATGTATAAGGTAAACAAACATAACAAATAAACTATGGTCATGCTGTTACAAAGTGCAAATGCAACTGTCAATCATTTTTATTAAAACACCATGTATGGTCATACTGTCTTAAAAGTGCAAATGCAAATAATAAATAAATACAAAGATTCATGTTAAAGGAAGCAGACAGTTCTCCTAATAGTTTCGGATCTAAATAAAAAATAAAATATCTTTTGCCTGCAAAATAAAAATGAGGAAACTGCAAACGTCAAGAAAAACTCGCAGTTGTGTTTTCTGCACAAAATAAACATTAACTTGTCCAAATCAAGATTCAGAATTTACTGGTCAATGTCAATTTGCAGATATGGATTTTTTTAAGAAGGTCCTGCCACTTGTCAGGAAAATGGTTTGCAACGCTACAACATATGAAATAAGAAAATTCCTCGATCATCTTCTTGATAAGGGTTTGTTTTCATTGGAATATCATCAGAGCTTGCTGGGTGAAAATGATATAGATGATCTTGCCAGAAAGATTTGCCTATCTGTATTAGAAAAACCCGACATTCACCACAGCTTTTTATTGCCTTTATGTGGAAGCATAGCGGATGAAACCTGTTCAAATGGTGAGTCTCTATTTTCATTTATGATATTTTGGAAGTTTTGCTTTTTTTTATTTTGATTTGATTTTGGTGGTAGGGGTTAAATATATGTCTACTATTCCTTCTTCTGAATAAATTGGATGCAAAACAATAATAAATACAAATAATAAAATAAAACAAATATGAACAGCAACCTGTATCAAGTAAATCTCTACTTTGTATACCAAGACACCTTTCAAGTTTATGGATCCCATTGGTCAATAGAGGATGCAATGCATCTTTCAAACACTGGGGGGCCACTGGTACAAGCATGCATACACACTCCTGTTTTTTTTTTCTTTACTTCAATATGCTTTTTTAAAACAATAATAAATGATTTTATTGTTTGGATGACTCCTCTCCTGAGGGTGAAGGTGAGGATTAACTAGAGTTAACTATGCAGTTATAGCAATCGGTTGGTGCGCATCATTTCTTTACATAGGAAGATACAAGCTAAAGGGAGGTGCAGACAGTATAAAGGGACGTACCAATGTGTCCCAATCATACATTGAGAAATGCCATGCAAGATTGAAATTAAGCAGTTATAATATTTATTTTGCCACTCACTCACATCTCACTCTGCGAAGCCTCAGCCTGTCCTCAATGCAGCTTACGACTGCACTAAGCCCTGCCTCCTCCTTGAAATTAGGGGCATACTTCTGTATGTCTCAGTGAGATGACATTGCATTCTCAATACATAGACATTAATATGTAGCTAGTGTCAGGGACTGGGTCCATACAGACGACTGTAATGACCCAGAGCGCGCAAAGATTGTGTTCAGGAGTTATTGCGTGGTAGTAGAGTTGGACAGGACCTGGAGCGGGGCTAACTGCACTCTCCCGGTGGGCATTTAGGGTTGTGCAGCCACATACCAGCGCCCTGACATAGCAGCTGATGGTGACCAGAACAAAGCAGAACTTGGAGATATTCTTTAGGCACCCTGGAGCAGGCATGAAACATAGCACTAGAATCGTGTGCAGGATGCTGTAGGTTGGGAGTATGGAAGCTAAGCAGAGTATATAAAACTGAAACATAGCAAGCAAGGAGAACAGAGCAAGGAACAGGGAGCAAGGATAGGATATCTTAACTGGGATATGGGAAAAGGAGAGAGGAACCAGAATCCTCAGAAGATTCAGGGAAAAGAGGGTAAAGGTACATAAGAGAAAGACAAACATGCATACAGGACTAGCCTAGGACTATATGATAACAATTGGACATTCCGTCACATCATATGGCCCTAGTATGCTTACCACTATGCCAAAGTACGAACACTAAACCCTGCCTACTGAATTACTAATAAACTGAAACTAAACATTGAATCTAAACACAAAACAAAAAAGGACATACCTATAGACTGCAGACTGAGACAAACATAACAAACAGGTGGGGCACACCTTATAAAGGAAACAGAGCTGACGCAAAGAGCAAGACTGGAATCAAGGAATCAGAAGCACAGAACAGAGCATATGGAAATCCAGGAATGAATCACAGCAAAGAGGGAACTGTAGCAAGACAGGGAATATCAGAGATATGCAGCTCCCCAGCCTGGATGGACCCTGACAGTAAGTCCCCCGTTTGAGGCTTCCACTCTTCTGAGACTATGTCCCCAAAAAGATCACCTCTATTTAATTACTTAATAAACTGGAATGGTGTATTCAGGGATGGCAGCAAATGGGAAATTTTAAGTATTGTACCCAAAATGAGGTATCTGCTCCTCACAATCATCCCTGGGTACCGCAGATGGGCTGGTACTGTGCATTCTGGACAGTCAAGGTACTTAGATGAAGTGGCTTTCAAGATCTCCATCTACGTAAGAGGCAGGTGTATTTTTACCCTCAAATTTTTCTTCTCAAATGGTTGGCTAAATTTACTGGTCTATTTAAAAAAAAAAAAAAGTTCCTGGATTTGATTCTTATATCTCCAAACTCCACTTAAAAAGGGCACATGGTGGTCCATACCAGGAGGCCCAACAGCAAACACCAATGAAGTTATAAATGCGTAGATGTGTCTTATAAGAGCTTAAGGACCCTTAAGGACTCCATTAGGTCCAAGAAAAGGTGTCAAGATGACCCTTAAGGATGTAATAGTTCAGCCTGCATTTGTTTGCTGCCTATACTCACAACATCAGGCAGTCAGCTGTCCTCCTGCTATTGGCAGGATAAAAAAAGATACTTTGGGCATTGACAAAATATAAGTGACTTGCTGTTTACACTTAAGCACTCAGCTTGGAAACAGAATTTCTTCCTCTAAAAAAAAAATCCAATAATGAAAAAATGTAAGGGATTTTCATTTTATTAATGGGACCTCAGTGACGTCAACGTGACATCATCAGGGGTACATTTTAGACTTAAAAAGGTAAAAATAAATACATTATTAATTATTATTATTAGAAGAGTTACCTCTTTCTAATACTATGAAATCATGGCCAATAGTTAACCACTGTATTAGCTCCTCATTCCATATTAGCAATGTAGTATTGATCTCTTTTATTGTAAATACAAAAGAAGAGGCATTAGTTCATTAAATAAATAACATGTATTCATTAAATGAATATCTAACTAGACCGAGAAAACATTACAGAACCACAATGTGCGCTCCCCTACTTAAAGCTACGGACATTGCTTGCGCTTTTCACACGTGTCTGTTAGTGCGCATGCGCCGCTTTCCGCTTTCAGCGTGTGTTGAATGCCCCGGTGAGTAGTGATGGGAAGTTCGGATCATTAAAGTGAATCGGATCATTTCGATTCGTTCACTGAAATGATCCGATTCATGATCCGGATCTTCGGATCACTCAGTGTGTCTGCACGGAGTTACTGTTTTCCAGTAACTCCGTGCAGGCACACTAACGATTGGCCCCGCCCCTTTCATTATGAATCCTGCCTCCAGTGATGTCAATGAAGGCAGAGAGTCGTTCAAAGATTCGGATCTTACAGGGATCCGAATCTTACAGTGATCCGGATCACTGTAAGATCCGGATCATTGTAAGATCCGGATCATTGTAAGATCCGGATCTTTGAACGACTCTCTGCCTTCATTGGCATTCTAATCATTCAGAGAATGTCACCATACTGTTATAAATAAATATATTAATAATCACTGCCCCCAGGATTTACATTCCCCTTTACCTGCAACTGCACCTTAAGCTAACTTTATTAAATTAATTAAATTAACCCTCACCATTAAATTAACCCTAAACACCCCATCAACCATGACTGCCCTAAAATTAACCCTTAACACCCCATCAACCATGACTGCCCCTAAAATTAACCCTTAACACCCCATTAACCATAACTGCCCCCAAATTAACCCTAAACACCCCATTAAGCATAACTGCCCCTAAATTAACCCTAAACACCCCATTAAGCATAACTGCCCCCAAATTAACCCTAAACACCCCATTAAGCATAACTGCCCCCAAATTAACACTAAAGACCCCATTAAGCATAACTGCCCCAAATTAACACTAAAGACCCCATTAAGCATAACTGCCCCCAAATTAACACTAAAGACCCCATTAAGCATAACTGCCCCCAAATTAACCCTAAACACCCCATTAAGCATAACTGCCCCCAAATTAACCCTAAACACCTCATTAAGCATAAATGCCCCTAAATTAACACTAAAGACCCCATTAAGCATAACTGCCCCCAAATTAACCCTAAACACCTCATTAAGCATAACTGCCCCTAAATTAACACTAAAGACCCCATTAAGCATAACTGCCCCTAAATTATCCTTAAACACCCCATTAAGCATAACTGCCCCCAAATTAACACTAAAGACCCCATCAACCATACCAATTTATTAGGGTTAATTTCAGGGGCCGTTATGGTTAATGGGGTCTTTAGGGTTAATTTCAGGGGCCGTTATGGTTAATGGGATCTTTACGGTTAATTTCAGGGGCAGTTATGGTTGATGGGGTATAAGGGTTAATTTTATGCTGATGATTGAGGGTTAATTTAATTAATTTAATAAAGTTAACTGTAGGTGCAGTTATAGGTAAAGGGGGGCAAACTCAGGGGAATCTAAATCCTGGGGCAGTGTGAACATTATTAATGTATTTATTTATAAAAGTATGGTATCAGTGATATTCTCTGAATGATTCGAATCTCTGTAAGATTCGGATCCTTGTAAGATCCGGATCCCTGTAAGATTCGAATCATTCGACTCTTCGGTTCATTCGACTCTTCGGTTCATTCGACTCTTCGGTTCATTCGACTCTTCGGTTCATTCGACTCTTCGGTTCATTCGACTCTTTGAACGACTCTCTGACTCTATGAGTCATCGTTCCTGTGAGAATTAATGAGCTGTAACCTGACCCCAGAGTGCTCTGCAGATGACTCACAGCTCTAGGATCAGGTTACAGCTGCATGATGATTCACAGACTGAACCGCTACAAACGAATCGTTCAGTCTAGTGAACCGACTCATCCGGATCACTAAAAAGAACCGGATCAAATGAACGATTCGTTCATGATCCGGACATCACTACCGGTGAGTACAGCGCAGATCGGGAGCGCTGCATCCCCATCGCAGGCATGAAAGGTAAGATCTGCTTTCTTAAACCGCTTTATATTCCACATACACTTAAAGCAATTCAAGGCACGGGCGCTCTGTTACAGATCTTGCAATGCGATGGTGAATTCATTCTGTAACTCATATACATTGGGTTAAAATAATAACTATACATTTAGGACCTCATCAGGTTGTCACTAACACTTGTTTGTCAGTTTAATCACTTTTCGTGGTTCTTTTTTAGTATGATGCTATAGAAAATATGTCTTTATGCCCCATGTGTTTATGTTTATAAATATTCTACAAACAAACGTGTTGATTATAGTTGATCACATATTTAATTCACTTTAGGAGCTTTAATGTATGTTGTATGCTGTTTTTGACAATGTATATAGTGTATTTCTATACATGCACCAGCTGTCTATACAGAGGATGATAGTGTTTAACTGGTTGGGTTGGTGCAGGTTTGCCAAATGAAAGTGAAAGAAAGTGAAGTGCTATGAGGCTTAGGTTAGGGGATTTCCAAGCAAGGAATAACAGCTTCCGAGAAAAGGAATGGTTTGGGAAAGCAGTCTTGTGTTGCCTATGGATTGCACCTTGCAAGCTCAGCCTTGAGGATGGTGGTTGTATGCACTACCGTTTAAAAATGTGAAAATTTAAAGTCGCTTAGCATGTAACAGATTTGCAAAAGGTTTTTTTTTAATGATCAATTAGCCTTTTAAACTTAAACTTGGATTAGCTTTTAATCGGCAAAATTAGCTTTTCATTCTAAAACAAGGACATTTCTAAGTGACCCCAAACTTTTGAACATTAGTATATATGGATCAAAATAGTCACAATCCAGTAATCCTTTTCAAACCTGAAACCTGAATTTTTTTTATTTGATGAGGTCTGTGTCTCATTTGGGACTGTATAAAAGCCCACAAGCTCAAAATACCCACACAAAAGTACTGTATTTGCTCGATTATAAGACAAGGTTTTTTTCAGAGCAAATGCTCTGAAAAATACCCCTTGTCTTATATTCTAGGTCGTCTTCTAATCAGACCTCAAATCGAGGTCTGACTACAAGATCCAGATCCCCCGTAGCGCTGCAGGGCCCTGGATCCTCCTCTCTGGCAGCCTCTGCTGCTGCCGGCACTTCCTCTGGGGGCATCTATGACGGAGCGCCGGCATCACATGACCTAATTGTGCTCCACCATAGAAATGCCGGCAGCAGCGGAGGTTATCTGTGCGCATCCGGTGAACGTTTGCAGGACAGACAACCTCCGCTGCTGCCAGCAAGCCCCTGCGGAAGTACTGGCCAGCAGTAGCAGAGGTCTGCATTGCACAGACCTCCACCGGCTGGCCCACTAGACATAAGTAAAGGGATGTACTGGTAAGTCGGGGGGTTAAGAGTGGCATGGGGGCGGGTTTAATGGTTTTCTGGAGGCAGAGTGGCAAATAGGGGGTTAAAAGGCCTATCTGGGGCAAAGTCGCTCATTAGGGAGTAAGAGTAGCATATAGGGGGTATAAGGCATTTCTGGGGGCGCAGAGTGGCATATAAGGCATATCCAGGGGGGCAGATGTGCATAACTGGGGCAGAGTGGGAACTAAAAGGAAATAAAACAAAAAAATCTTTTTTTCACTCATATTCTTTTATTAAATATGAAATATGATTTAATATTTGCTGGTAAAACTTTTTTCTATAGGGTAGGCTTATATTCAGGCTTTTTCTTTTTTCCTAAATTAATATTCACATTCTGGGGGGTCGTCAGGGTTGTCTTAAAATCGAGCAAATACGGTATATATATTTGGAAAGTAGACAGCCCAGGGTATTTCACTAGGAGCGTTTGGACGCTTATCGTGCAACCATTTGGTCACCAATCCCTTGCGATTTTTTTCCACCTACCCTCCCTTGTTATTTAGGATTGCTTGTGCAGATTATATGCATCTGCAGAGAAACCCACCAAATGCATTCAGCTGCATCTCCAGATTACGGAAATACATGCATGCGTAGGTTATTGTAAACTTTGAGCAGAACCCTCCTCACCTGTGGTCTCTGTAAGTCAAATTGTTATGTTACACACAAATTGTTATTTCCTGTCTACCCATTGTACAGCGCTACGGAATTTGATGGTGCTATAAAAAAAAAAAATAATAATTTAAATCTACAGTGTGCACAACATGACACACTCATTTCCCTGAGCAACGGCACACAGATTAGGGAAGGCACACAGAAAATAAAGGGTTAAACGACAATATATGCTATACAAACACAGTTTAGATTTTTAAAAAATAGAGATACATATTCAAAGCCTTTTGCTTTTCTTGTGCACCTGCTTTTATGGGCCGTCATCAGCCTGGCTGGGTCATCAGCCAATTTCTAAAAAAAAAAAAAAAAAAAAAAGAAAATGTTTATGAAATCATTTAACTGCACGGATTGTTACATAGTATTATGTTATTGAAAATATTTCTTTATATCCTATGTGTATATATTTATAAATAATCTACAAACACGTGTTGATTAAATAGTTTAAATAATTTATAAAATGTAAGTGTAGGGTATTTTTTTCTTATTCTCTTAAATTTTTTTCTTTGAGATTTATTTTTACTGATTTTGTTTGCAGTTTTTTGGGGGGCAGCTGGCTAGCCTTGGCAAAAGTTTGATCCCCTGCATGACAGCAGGGATCAGACAGTTTTTGCAGTGTGATCAGCCGGCAATCTGGTGGCACATTTTTACAACAGTATAGCAGGTAGCTAGCATGTGGCTGACAGTTGGACCGATCAGCAGCACTCACTCTCCATGAATCAAGCATCGTGTTGATTGTGAACACGAGGTGTACATTCATAATGGAAGTCTTCTGTGATCACGTCATTGCAGGAAAGGTAGCCATGATCAGAGAAGCATGCATCGCTACTTAATTCATGGGCTGTCAATATAGAATTAAGGATTTTTTGCTTAAAACCCCCAGTGTATATGCTTGCTTGTGTGTTTTTATTTGGGGAGTTGGGGTACTCTGCCAAATAAAGCGATCGTATATCATACTGTTGACAAATTATACTGTTACTCGAACACATTACTGTTAAAAAAAAGCTAGTGTCTAAAAAAGTCAGAATCGTGTATGCTTCTTGGGAGATGGCCAAAACCAGTTGAGAGCAGGGACAAACACTGGCTCTTATCAGAAGGGAAACTTTTGCCGTTGGATGTTGGTAATAACATATGGCTGTAAAGTCGGTTGTTGTTGGTGTGTATCATAAAGGTCATTATATATATTATAATTATAAAGGTCAAATTTCAATATGGCGTGTAAACCATTGAAGATCACAAGCTGGAGTATCAAATTGTGTGTCATGGCAGTTTATATGTTGGGTATTGCATAGAGTATTCTGAGTATATTTCTCAAAGCTCACCTTTCACAAGTAAGTGGCGAATACTGATTTTACCCCGGTTATGGTAAATAAAACGTTATAATGCACTCTTTGATATTGCTTCATTACTTCGAGCATTTAAAGTGCATTTAAATATGATTACACAAAGTTTTTTAACTGTATTCCTTTGTGACAACCAGAGTGCGGAATACAGATATTCGTTCATTCATTTTTATAGTTCATACCAAGAAATAAATATTAAGTATGTAAATGTCATTAGCAAATGTTTGCCAATCTATACTAATCCACTCTGTGTATTGGGACTACACCTTCAATGAGCTACACCTTGGCAACCCATCGAATATTCTCTTTTAGAGGCATTTGTAGTCCGAAATATATTTAGATTAACAGGTTGCCCATCCCTAGCCTATTGCAGTGTCAAAGTAGTAATTAAATAGCTTGTCTATATATAAACTGGTTTCATAGAGAACTGGAACAGTGCCTATCTACTCACCTACTCTATGTATACCTTAACCGTCTCAGTTGCGTCTTTGTGTCTCTCGTCTTTGGGGAGGTCAAACAATCCAAGAAAGGATCCTTACCTAATTTCAGTTGGTGGTGGAATAAACATATAAACATATATCGCAAATATACCTACAAGAGAAATTGTGCAATGGATTTGTATCAGGATATCCACACGCCAACATTCAAGATCAGCAGATCATCTGGTTTGCTTTCTCCCCTAAGGGACAATGAAGACCGACATTTGTCCTGGACCGGCAAGAGATCAACCCAAGCAACTAGCTAAATATTTAGGAAGCACGTTGAGCGTTGGGATGCAAACCATTATATAGAATTCTCATTGGTTTTAAATGTAGTAGACATTATAGAAATACTTTTCCGCTCTAGATGGTGATTTACCTCTCTTGGGGGCACAATTAAGTAATCTTCCATTAAAATGTATTGTTAATGATGGCAGGGTGACCAGCTAGACAAGTAGGGGAATGACTGCAAGTAGAATGGCCACTATTTCATAACACGTTTGGCAATAATTTAGGTACTTTTTCATGGGAATTGCTTACGAGACATTGTAAAAGTCATCTACTTAGAAATCTTATATAAAGGTGATAGTTTGAAGTACACTTGTTAAAATATATTGAATGTTATCACACGTGTCAGCAAGAACATTCTCTTTGGTCCATTTATTAAAGATCAAGTTCTTGCATGTTGGCATTAGTATAAGCCACTATAATATGGAATATTGTGGAATAACTTGCATGTTTACCTATGCTACACACTAGACAACACAACTCGTCATTGTCCCCTGCCCTTTACTTTCGTACGTTTTCAGTGGGTCATAGTCTAAATGCGCTTTCCAGTAGTTGCGCAATGCTCCCATTTTTTAACCTCAGTCCCGAGTGGTAAACTAACTCTTTGTGTCCTGGGACCTGACACATCCCCTAGTAGGCCAGACCAGTTTTTGTGATATTTAGATTATTACATCACACGATGTCATGGAAAATAACATTCCCATTATTTACTTATATGTGTCAAACCAGGTAGAAAGAGTTGCAAAACCAAATATCATTTAGTGTATGTATCCAGTATGTGTAGTTTGCACACAAAGCCCTTGTAGGCAACAGTACACAACATACTGCAAGGTGGGTCCGCTTTGCCAACCAGATATCACATATGTGGATGGCACTTATAGAGTTAAGAAATGCCTCTCATTTACTTTCTCGGAAGCTGTGTCGTCAGTCTAGTGAAACCTAGCTGGTGTTTGGTGTATGCACTCATACACTCCCTATGCATTCCTTTCGGCCGTCGGTGCCCAGTACTCTGCTGTCGGTGCCATTGGCACACTTCCTTGCAGATAGGCTTACATTGAAACACAGGTCAGGGCTCCAGGAGGCTCGGTGGTCTTCAATATTTATGTACTATACTATACTATACTATACTATATAATTCACAAGAAAACAAGAACAGTAATACTTTTGCCTGATTTTACCAATTATACATCTGTAATAGATTCACTTCTGCTTTTTTTGTGTGTAGGGTGAGTATAACGTTACAAAATAACAACAAACCTAACCACAACATCTCTGCAAATTGTAGGGATTTTTCAACTTTTAAAGGGTTCATTTATTTCTCAAAAGTCATGAGATAACTTTGCTGGATGATATTATTTGTGCATGTGGGTTTTTTTTTCTAGAAAAGCATGTATGTGATTAAAGATTTTTTTTTTATTAAATAAAACACATATATGGGGATCATAAGCCAGTCCTATTGTGTGGATGTATACGCGGTGCGTTATATAGGACATCGTTTAGTGTCGGGTTAATAGGGCAGTGTCAAACTTTTTAAGTCAAACACCACCTAATTAGGCTTTACTTTGCATTATTAGGGACCGGTTCTAGAACATAAGATTATGAAGTAATAGAGGAATAAAGACTGTGACACTCATTACTTATTGACCAGTGTTCCTTGAATTTAGTGATACATGACTTTTAGTTTATTTAAGAATAAGATCCTCATTTTATTCAATTTTTTTCTACAAATTAATGATTTACCAACTGGTGAGAAAAGAAGGAAACCAAGAACAGGAAGCAAAAGTAGCAGATAAAATGTTCACATAATTGAGAAGGCAGTCAAGCTAACAGCTTATTTTAAAAAAAATATTAGTTTACATAATTGAGATAAATTAAATAATTACATAATAGGAAACAAATGAGAACCACAAGAGCTAAGTTCTACCACTCCAAGAATCATACATGAAAATCACTGGTGACAGGAGGAGCAGGGCTTCCAATACTTGATAGATCAATTAATGGTTGTTGAAACCAAGCCTACACATCCCTCCAGAACTGCAAAGCCACAAATATCCAGAGCCTAGATCTTACGCAGACACCCAAATGGTCAAAAAAAAGCTTAAACTTAAGAAAATGTGTTTGTAATATTAAACAGCGCTAATAAAATACATAACTTTAATGGCTACCAATTGCTTTTAGAGATATACAGACCTCGGTAAAGCCTTGTTTCTTGCAACCCATAAAACCGATGCATATCTCTTGCAGCATCTGAAATGATGGAAGTATATCTTGCGCTGCTTCAAGGAAAAAAACCCTAACAAGCTCTGCCCCAACCTCAACATGTGTTACCTGTTTCTGTAGAGGTGGGTACACCTGGGCACTCATGTCAGCAGCTGAGTTCATGGTACGCTGTTTGTATGAGTGCTCAGGAGTACCTTCAAAGAAACATGTGAAGGAAGCACAGGCTGGACCTCCCTGGTGGCTTAGCAGGGCTTTTGGCTACCTCTGATTCTCATCATAGGACAAAATGTTTCCCAATCTCGCATGTACTTCACTTGATTTTAACCAAAAGGCCCAGAAGCAGTTATAGTTGTAATATTCCACTATTTGCTGAGCAGCTGCTTCCTGAGAGCTTCTGCAAGTTCAGTCTCAACTAAACAAGAAACTAGGTGTCTAATCTGTGGTGGGTATTTCAGATCACACAATAATTCAGTGCTTTTGTGATATTCAGTCTCTGCTTGTGACCCAATTTAGCCTTCCAGACATTATAGTCAGTCTCCTAGGACTAACACCATGAACAGCATCTCTGTTCCCTAGAACACTGAGAGTTAAGTTTAATATATATATATATATATATATAAAAATATAAATATATATATATATGAACTAGTTCTGTCTGGCAAGCCGGCTGCCCTTGCAGTTTAGTATAAGAGTTTTCACCCTGGGCTTAAGATGGCTGCGAAACTTATAAATTGCACCAAAGAGGAACAGCGTTCTGTCATACGGTTTCTGTGGGCAGAAGGTGTTCTGGGAGCACAAATACATCTTTGCATGTCTGCTCAGTATGGGAATAAAGTTCTCTCGTCTATGAGTGGATTGAAAAGTTTGAAAATGGTCGTCCTGGTGTGATGGATGCAGAGGGCTCCGGACGTCCAGCTACAGCCATGACCACGAGGAATGAAGAAAGAAACCTGGAACTGATATGTGAGAACAGAAGAATAACAATTGTAGAGGGGGGAGCTATCTATCTACAGTGAAGGAAAAAATGTTTTGATCCCCTGCTGATTTTGTACGTTTGACCACTGACAAAGACATGATCAGTCTATAATTTTAATGGTAGGTTTATTTGAACAGTGAGAGACAGAACAACATAAAATCCAGAATTACGCATTTCAAATAAGTTATACATTGATTTGCATTTTACTCAGTGAAATAAGTATTTGGCCCCTTTGCAAAACATGACTTAGTACTTGGTAGCAAAACCCTTGTTGGCAATCACAGAGGTCAGACGTTTCTTGTAGTTGGCCACCAGGGTTGCACACATCTCAGGAGAGATTTTGTCCCACTCCTCTTTGCAGATCCCCTCCAAGTCATTAAGGTTTTCGAAGCTGACGTTTGGAACTCGAACCTTCAGCTCCCTCCACAGATTTTCTATGGGATTAAGGTCTGGGCACTGGCTAGGTCACTCCAGGACATTAATGTTTTTTTTTTCTCGAGCCACTCCTTTGTTGCCTTGGCCATATGTTTTGGGTCATTGTTAGATGCAATACCCATCCACGACCCATTTTCAATTCCCCGGCTGAGGAAAGGATTTGACGGTACATGGCCCATCCATTCGGTGAAGTTGTCCTGTCCCCTTAGCATAATGTTTCCACCTCCATGTTTGAAGTTGGGGATGGTGTTCTTGGGGTCATAGGCAGCATTCCACACGGCAAGTTGAGTTGATGCCAAATAGCTTGATTTTGGTCTGATCTGACCACAACACTTTCATCCAGTTCTCCTCTGAATCATTCAGCTGTTCATTGGCAAACTTAAGACGGGCTGTGCTTTCTTGATCAGGTGGACCTTGTGGGCGCTGCAGGATTTCAGTCCTTCACAGCGGTGTGTGTTACCAGTTGTTTTCTTGGTGACTTTGGTCTCAGCTGCCTTGAGATCATTGACAAGATCCTCCCGTGTAGTTCGGGGCTGATTCCTCACCGTTCTTATGATCATTGAAGAACGAGGTGAGATCTTGCATGGAGCCCCAGACCGAGGGAGATTGACAGTTATTTTGTGGTTTTTTTATTTGCAAATAATCGCACTAACTGTTGTCACCTTCTCACCAAGCTGCTTGGCAATGATCTTGTAGCCTATCCCAGCCTTGTGTAGGTCTACAATCTGGTCCCTGACATCCTTGGACAGCTCTTTGGTCTTGGCCAGGGTGGAGAGTTTGGAAGCTGATTGAGTGCTCCTAATCTCAGCTCGTTACCTGTATAAAAGACACCTGGGAGACAGACATCCTGCTGATTAATAGGGGAGTAAAATGCAAATCGATTTATAATTTATTTGAAATTAATTATTCTGGATTTTTTTTTTGTTATTCCCATAAAAATTACTGATCATGTCTTTGTCAGTGGGCAAACTTACAAAATCAGCAGGGAATCAAATATTTTTTTCTTCACTGTATCTATCTATGTGTATATATATATCAACTTAATTCTCAGGAGTCTAATAATATATATATTCACTAAACTGAAACTTAGATGTTAAAGGAAGTAGCAGAATGACTATATTTCCTCTGTGGAAACACACGTCCAGAAGGCTCTATGTTCATATCATATGTGTTGATGCAGTCTTGTTTAATGGGGTCTATTCTTTGCTTTTTTATTGTGCAATGTTTTGTTGCCAAATTAAGTAAAAGAGAAGACATGCCAGGTCAAATCCTCATTGGCTTACATGTGTTACTGCTTTACTTTTGAACTTAATGTGGTAATATGGGTACGTGGAAGCGTAAAGAGACAGTTTTGGTCTGAAAATAGTAGCTTTGTTTTTTAATGAATTTTGGAGTGAATTTAGTATGGACTCAAAAGCATTTTACAGCCTGCAAATTGATGAATGCATTCTTTAGTAACTGATGTTATAAAATGTGACTCCTGTAAATGGGAGTAGCAAGGGTGTTCTAGAAAACCATCAGTATTCAGATATCATACATGTGATTTGCATACCTAGGATCTCCCAGGTCGCGGGAGCCAGGTCTTGACACGCCCCGCTCCCTGCCCATTTTTTCTTTTAAATGGGGGTGTTTCCTGATGACATCAGCGGGAACGCCCCAGACATCAGTGGGAACTCCCACAGACGTCATCGGAAACTTCCACTGATGTCAGTGGGCAGTCTTGGCCGCGTCCCGCAAGGGAAGACTCTGGGTAGCCTGAGTGAAGAAGTTCCCAGGTATGGTGATTGGCTGCTGTTACTCCCATTCATTTAAATGGGAGCTGAACTCTGATTGAGAGGAAGACAGTGCTACTGAGCATGTGCAAGAAGTGTACGTAAGAATCCTCCCTGCTTTCAGTAAATGCAAAAGGCAAAGGTCCCATGCCAAATTATTTCTTTGTAAAAAATGCAAAAAGTTGACTTTTTGATTGATATACAGCAATATTGTAATGATTTAACTCTAATGCGCTATAATAATGCTTTTTCGGAGAGTAAAGATGTATAATTTTGCAACCTGTAACTCGTGTTTTCTTTATGCATTTTCAGATGAAAATATGTCAGTCACGGATTCAACATTAATGAATTTATTACGAAGTGAGATTGAGCTTGATATAAAAGGTGAGATTTATACATTGGTAAATGTAAATTAAATTAATTAAATTTATAATGCAGATTTCAAAATAAAAAGGCTCATCAGTAAAGTTTTATATTGACCAAACCAAAATGTCGTTATAAATTATTTCATTATTAATTATAATCAAATATCTGTTAAATTCAGGCTGGGGGGACAATGGTTAACTATTACACATAAAAACACTATTTAAGAATTTTTGATTGTTTCATTTCAACTAAAAGCATTATTATAATACATGTAGAATTAGTACATTTATCATACTTTCAAGAGCAATTATATATTGGTCACTATCTTGAATATTTATAGCATTTTCATAGAGCAAACAGAGAATTACTTCAGACTTAATGCCTCTACTAGTGTGCATAATAGTGGCAAGTTCTGGACTGAGAGGCAGGTAACACCAAATGACAACCATGGACCCTTGCCTCTCCCCCACACACTGATATATCCGCTATAAGACATACACCTTTATGCACTCACTCTAACACATGCACGCTTGCACATATACACACGCTTACACATGCACACACACTTACATACACACTAAAACATTCTTACCCTATAGTAACACACGGTATTTAGCAACTCTTTTCCAAACACCGCCCCTTTCTGTTGTATGTGTAATAAAGACGTGCATGTTTTTATTTTTTTATGAAATATATAATACTACTATGGAAGAACTTCACTTGACCATTGTACTTTTATTTTGATTAGACATTGAAAGGTTTGTTGACTCTGTTTTCGATCATGAAGATAAAAATAACAGTAGCTTGAATGAAGACTATGAAGAATACGACAAGTTTGGTAAGCCAGTTTATATGTAACTTTGCTTGACAAACTATGTAAGGTTGCATAGCTTTCAGGACCTCAGAGGTCATTTATTCAGATGGAATAAAGACTTGGAAGTTGGGAATCTTAACTACACACAGAATGAATAAACAGAGACAGTGGTGCATAAGATTAACATAGTGATACTCCTTAGGAAGTATGGATCCATAATTCAGACAATGACATGGGATAAGTGGAGGTATTAAAACAGCAAACAGATGAAGGGTGTGGGCAGAATGTAACTATAAAAGTGTGGCATAAAACTATAATGTTACTTTAAACCTTATCCTGGCATTGAAGATATTGATATAATAATTTAAATTCCCATACGTTAATGAAATTGTTCTTTAATAACCCAGGTCACCTAGTCATACCTGGGAACTTTTAGGCTTCAGCTACCCGGAGCCTCCCTTTACGGGATGCGCCAGTACTACCCGCTGACGCCAGTGGGTGTTCCCGTTGATGTCAGTGGGCGTTCCCGCTGATGTCACGGGACACACCTTCATTTAAAGGTCAGAACCCTGCTCCTGCAGAGGGTTTGAATACAACTGGAGAAGCAGAGATTCTCCCATAGTCTCTGGGCAAAACCTGGAGAGTTCCCAAGTATGCTGTTTGTGTATCCAAGGGTTGATAAATGTTGGGTAGCCGGTATCTAACTTGGATATTTTCAGATATCAACCTACTCAGCCTGGAGTGTTCACTGTTAATCTACGCTCATGTTGTTTCTCAACCACTAGTGGCTGCCCTTGTCACTCTGGAGGACTGAGACCTAATCATCATGTTCAGCTGCACCTTGTTACCTGTTCAAGCCGCCTATATAAACCTGCTCAGCCCTTCAGTCAGGGCCTTTGCATTGAAGTTAGTCGACCGTTTTGCTCTGGCCCTGTACCTGATCCTGACTTGCGATTGGCTTCCTGTGTACCTGATCCTGACTTGTTCCTGGGCTCCCAACCCGAGCACTCCATCCAGAGGGCTTCCTGCCGAGCGCCCCATCCAGAGGCCTTCCTGCCTTCAAGCCCTGCAAGTGGGCTTCCTGCCGTGTGCCCCATCTAGTGGGCTTCCTGCCGTGTGCCCCATCTAGTGGGCTTCTTGCCGTGTGCCCCATCCAGTGGGCTTCCTGCAGTGTGCCCCATCCAGTGGGCTTCCTGCTGAGCGCCCCATCCAGTGGGCTTCTTGCCGACCGCCCCATCCAGTGGGCTTCCTGCCGTGCGCCCCATCCAGAGGGCTTCCTGCCTTGAAGCCCTGCAAGTGGGCTTCCTGTTGTGTGCCCCATCCAGTGGGCTTCCTGTCGTGTGCCCCATCCAGTGGGCTTTCTGCCGCGTGCCCCATCCAGTGGGCTTCCTGCCATGTGCCCCATCCAGTGGGCTTCCTGCCGTGTGCCCCATCTAGAGGGCTTCCTGCCGTGTGCCCCATCCAGTGGGCTTCCCGCCGTGTGCCTCCTCCAGTGGGCCTTCAAGCCCTGCAAGTGGGCTTCCTGCCATCTGCCCTGCCATCGGGCTTCCAACCAAGAGACTTACCACTTGTATTTGTTGTTCATACCATCATCTGCAATACAGATCATATCACCTGCCTGTATTTTGTTTCTTTGCGCCTGTCTGTAATATCCCTCTATTCATCATGCATCATGGGGTACAGACAGAACCCCTTGTATCCCCTGCACTCGGGCTCCTTCCAAACCTGTTTATCCGGCTCGTGACAGATATAGAGTGTTTGTGGTGGTTAAGTGTTTTGTGCAGGGATTACTGGGCCTCACCTATCTAATTTATGTTAGGAATTTCCTGAATTGTTTGAGATATACCAAGTAAGTGAACCATGAATTTGTGTAAAACCCAGCAGCGAGCTTGATTTGTGATAGACCTGATGTATCCGGATCTAAACCACATTATTTCTCCTTTTTGGTGTTATAGCTGGAATTGTGCAATATATAGTTCATGATGAAGCAGACAACCAACTCAAAGACATCCTGGGTAAGTTTTTCTTTGTAAGAAACATGTACAGTTTTTAAGCACAATGTAAGCCAGATACTATTTCTTACCCTCCAGGATAAAATTTTAGCTTACCCTAGCACTAGGGGCACACACTACCCCTTTGCTCTCATCTCCAAATATTCTCCTAATCACCCTCTTTCTTTACTTTGTACTGTCAGACTCACCTTTTTATTCTAGCTTTAAACACTCACTGAAAACAATCATGTTCAAAAAAAGCAATCTATCCTCTTAAAGGGAATCTCACATCATTTTGTGTTTTGTCAAGAATATTGTATTGCTCCTTATCATACTGCGTTGTGGTAAACAATAGAATGGACATAAGCACAAGTGTTGCTTAGGTCACTAGAAATATCACATGACTGACAACAATGGTAGCCTCCCTGTGTGCCGATAAAGGAAGCTCTGCACATGAAGTAACTAGGCACCCTTATGGTAACCAAGTTTACAGGTAAAATGTCCTCCTGTTAATCAAAACAATTCAAGGGTACCATACGAAGTAGGTATTTATGCTTATAACCTGGCTAGGAGAGTGGGAGTTATCAATCCCTTAACACTGGGAGACATAATTCATACCTGGGAACTCTCTGGGTTTGACCTTCTCCAGGTCAACGCCTGAATCCTTTGGGTCACGGGAGCAGGGTCTTGACACGCCCCACTCCCTTCCCATTTCTCTTTTAGATGGGGGTGTTTCCTTCAATGTCAGCAGCAAAGCCCACTGATATCAGCAGGAACACCCCCAATGTCAGTGGGAACGCCCACTGACGTCAGTGGGCAGTGCTGGCCGCATCTCACAACGGTAGGCTCCAGGTAGCTGGAGCCCAGAGTTTCCCAGGTATGATAATATTATGTCCCTACAAAACTAGTACTGAATGTCACTTGACGTAATATTACGTCCTCTGTGATTTTGCATCGACTGTAGGATCTTCTTGTCAATGCCTGATAACAACCTGGTCTACTGCTGTGAGGAGATGCTGGCTCCTTAATTGCAGATGTACAAATAATACTTATTTTCAGTTAAGATGTTTATTTTACTGGTTCAACTAAAAAAAGCACTAACAACCTATAACACAGAGAGGCCCTGACCACAAGACCAGGCCAGCTTATAGAGTGGTAATCGCATTACATATTCTCACTAGACTCTAAAGCATAAGCTGAAAAAGAGAAAAATAAAACGTTAGCTTCCCCTTAACATTTTACAAGAATCTGTTAAAAAAAAAACCTAAATCAACAGACCATCAAACCCCAAACTGAACCAACCTCCTCTAAAAGCTGATGAAAATAGAAATGTATCATTTTCTCTTCCTGTTTGTCTTCGTACCTGTTAATGAACAAAAACGCTCCAAAATACCAGCTCAATAAAGTTTGTTGACTGAAGTAAAATAAACAGAATGATTATGATAGTTAAATGCTTGTTTAATTTATTTGTGTTTTCTGTGCACAGCTATACACTAACGAATACAAAGAAGTAGCTTCCCTCTACTGTTTCATGCTTTGACTGCTAAATCCTATGTATTATCGCTGTCTTATCTTGCCTCACCCTGGATTATTTCTCCCAATTAATTTCCTCTCCCTTCTCTGTCTCTTCATGGGCTGCCTGCGTGCTTCTTTTTCAAAATCCTGACTCTTACTCTCTTAAAACTCTTCATAGTGGTTCTCCTACTTACATCTCCTCACTCATCTCCAAATACACTTCTAAGCAGTCTCTCCACTCACCCGATGATCTCCGTCTCACCTCTCCTCTGACTTCTAGTTCTCATACACGTTTGCAAGATTGCCCCTATCTTCTGGAATACCCTGCCTTGGCTTATCCCCCTTTCCTGCTGCCTTCGGTCCTTCAAAAAAGTATCCGCATCCCGCTCCGTCCTTGTTTAGCTAACATTTAACCAAGTTGAAAGATTACAGTTCATTTTGTACGGAAGTTACTATTGTCTGATTTTCATGAAATATATATTTTTATGTTTTTTAACATGTTACAGGGTAATTAAAACCGTTACTATAACCATTAAGTCAGTAATTATCTTGCAAAATGATGACATTATTGTAATAAACCACTATTAGTAAACCCTGCAGCATATTAAATTGTATTTTAATGCATACTCTGTGTTTCAAATTACAGACGATCCGGCCAATGAAACGAGTAAAAAATTAAGAAAATCATCAGAAAATAGCTGTAGGGGTCGTAGAAAAAGATGTAAGTAATTTTTTGTTTTACTTTAACAGCCAATGATATTGCTAAATGCTAAAGCCTTATCTACATGTACAGTGGGTATATGCACGCTGTCACCTGTAATTAACACATTCAACATCTCCCAACGACAATAAAAATTAAAACAAAATAAAAAACAAACAAAAAGGGTCCCCTGGACTCGCTACTGTATTAGCAAACGCTGGGACGAAGATTGCCCTCCTTTTCCTCCTTCCCGTGTTTGATGTGGTGGGTGATTAAATATAGCTGGGGATTACATACCCCTTTATGCCCCCCGTTCTGAGTATGGAGGGTTTAATAATATATAAAAAAGCTTTAAAGTAGGCATGGATCCTAAGCTGTGCACCACCTCCCTACCCTTATATCAGTAGGATGGGGGGTTAAAGTTAATAAAGTGGACCATCGCTTGATGGGCCCTTAAAAAGGGTAAGTGAACACTTTTTTATTTACAGGTGGCTCCCCTCGCAATTGAGAATACATGGCCCCTGTATTACATTGCCTGTTAAATATTGATTATATATATATATATAATATATAATATTTATATTTCATGTCTGTAAATCAGGGATTGACAATTTTTTGTTCTGCTTTTTTATTGGGAAATAGTTACTTTATATTAAATTCTGTTGTGTGTATTTGTTGTTATATTCTGAAATTATCTTGATTAATTATAATCTGATTACAGCCGCTTCAATCAAAATCCCGGAGCCAGAACACTTAAAAACTAAACGCAGAAAGTGCGGTGAGTTAAGGAGTGTAACAAATTGAATAGAGCTGTAACTATATGTACACCTTTAGGGACGAGGCTCACACTTTAATTCACAATTAATATTAAATAACTCATTATTAGTGGTGGCTGGGCTGACCAGTTGTGTAGCACAAGCCGAGCCAGGCCTTAGGTCGTAATGTTGCGTGGGAGGTGAAGCAGACTCGCGCACAGCATAGAAAACATAAAGTAAGTGCAAAATGCTAAATGATATGAGGAGTTTGAGTTAAGTTGTGGATCACACTCCATTCTTGATGAGCTGGGCCAAGCCAGAGGATTGGGCTTGAGCCTAATTTCAGCTGTACCCATTATGACTGTGCATGGCTATGTTGTTTCATTGAACATATTCTTCTACATGGTTTTTGATTATCATTAATGAAAAGTGTTTGTCTCTGAACAGATATCCCAGTACTTAATGGAAACCACATTTTTACAAATTCAGGAAGTGCTCATTTAAAAAACCTGCACAACTTTTTCCCAAATTCAATGGAACCTGCAACATCGCTTCTAATGTCAGGTACAAGTATTACCATGTTGTATTTGGGAATGGATGGTGGAGAGTGACTGGGATATAAGAAACTCTTCAGTTTGTGTGTTTCTGCAATTAGCCTATGTACTAAAGTAGTATTATTAGATTACTTATTATTGGCAAAATCTCCTGCAGCCTTGACGGTTATGAACCAAATTTGACAGACTTCCATTGTTCCTTATCTTGATTATGTTTTCCAGGATCGCAGGCTAAGCTTCCTCTTTTTGGATGTAATTCTATTCTATGACCACTAGGGGTTTGAAGTACTTCTCTAGACTTTCTGTGATTTCATTCTGCTCATATAACTCCATGGCTACTTTCTAAAGTGAGCTGTGTTGTTCCCTTTTTTTAAAGATAGGCAAATGGCAGCAAAACTCTGTATGTGAGCCAGAGAATAGAACCGACCCCTCCTTGTATAAGCAGACACTCGCACATCTTGAAAGGTAGCTGTGGTTATGAGCTTGTGTTCCATCTTTGTAGTCCTGCTCCATTGTATTTTTAAAGAGGTTTTGTCACTAATGGGTCATATATTAGGAAACGGTGGATTGCAGAGCTAGTTTTATATCCACTAAAATTTTCCTTGCTTTCAGATTTTATTCATTATAGAAAGAGGACACCTCCACTGGTGTTGGGGCATCCATTAGCGCCTCCACTAGTGTTGGGGCATCCATTAGCCCTTCCACTTATTGGGAATCCACATCTTGAATAAAATTGTGTGAAGTTTTTTTGTCAGCATCGTTTGCTTCAGTGTCAAGAAATGTATTTTACTCTTCTTCCCGATAGCACCTTTTATTGCATACGAAAAATGCCCGACAGTTGATTCCAGGCCTCTTCAAGTCTCTTCAGCATTTTTGCCACAGCAAATTATCAGTCTGCTAATACATCCTGGAACAAATCTTTTCATCTGTGCAGGTTGGTGAAACTGTATGTTCTTGAGATAGTGGATGTAACTTGTTTCACTATTTAAACGTAGAAAGTAAATAAGAGATGTATAGTCTTATGTAGAGCAACATGAAAACGCAGATTATTAAATAACACAATTGGCGTCTTTTCTATTAACAGAAGTTTGCGGGCGTTTGTTTGCACAGCTCTCTTAAGGTCCCGCCACTGCATTTCAATCGAGTTGAGGTCTGGACTTTGACTGGGCCATTGCAACACCCTGATTCTTTTCTTTTTCAGCCATTATGTTGTAGATTTGCTGGTGTGCTTTGGATCATTGTCCTGTTGCATGACCCAATTTCAGCCAAGCTTTAGCTGTCGGACAGATGGCTTCACATTTGACTCTAAAATACTTTGGCATAATTGTTCATGGTCGACTCAATGACTGCAAGTTTCCCAGTTTCTGTGGTTGCAAAACAATCCCAAATCATCAGCCCCCCCAAAGCTTGATTGTATGAGTTGGTATGAAGTGTTTGTGCTGATGTGTTTTTTGCCAAATGTGGCCCTGTGCATTGTAGCCAAACATCGCCACTTTGGTCTTGTCTGTCCAAAGTACATTGTTCTTACTATATGTATTTTACTGAACTTATTATAAATAAAACTGTTGTATATGTAACCTGAATCTGTATGTGGCGCTAACACCCATTGCATCAATGTTTACAATTGCTCCAACAGCTCCAAAACTGTAGCAGCCTATTTTCACCCCCTCCCCGATTTATTTATTATTCACTCTGTCTCTATAACCCCGACACTTTACCAACACCACTCCTGGCGCTGATCTATACGCGTTACCTCACGGTGTAAAATGTCACGTGTTGTTCTTCATCTGAGGATGTATTGTTTTTCATTAATAATATGCCTGGCTTGGTCTCCCATAACCTTCTGTAATTTGTAACATAACCATGCAGTTGAATGTGACATTTTCCAATTTAACAGCAGACTCACACTTTAGTCACTAAACACTCCAACTTTCTTTTGTGTTAGAAGTTTCTGAAAACTCACCGAGTAAAAGTATCCCAGGGTTTCCAGACGGGATTTCTTCCTCCAACCCTTTTTCCCCTGGAACTACAGACCTTCCAAATTTGCCAGAGGAGGCTTCAATGAAGCAAAGCCAAGCCATTGGTAAGTAGTTCAGTTAATGGCCCACCATTTTCTGATGTAAATGGAATATGTAAAACAACAAATTAGCATTTCACTACCTGTTTGTCATGTGATGTCCTTTCTATATAAATTATTTGTTAATTACTGGTCACAGATAAAAGCAGGAATACAGTAGCAGAAAAAAATGTCACATTATTATTATTATTATTTTTTTATATATATAGCGCCAACAATTTATGCAGCGCTTCATACAATGCATACATTCAAGGGGTATGACAAGACTACAACTGACAGACTAGAGAGAGAGCCCGGCTCGTAAGCTTGCAATCTTCATGCAAAGTTATTCCAGCCTTTTCAATTAATAGTCACCTTGCATATCTGCAGGCTATTCATTAAGAGCCATGTTATTCATGTAGACCTGCTCATTCTCGGTAATAAGTATGTTAGTTTTCATTTTATGGAAATAAATTGTCTCAGGCCAACGCAATGAAGTGATTTTATTATTTTTTTCCCCTTTCCATTCGCAGTAGCACCAAAGCTCCTCCAGTCCAGTTAGGGCCACAAGTGTCAAACGTACAAATTACTACAACCACCACCCAAGCATTTGTTTTCTTACTGTCTGTCTAAGTAAGAATACTTGTTATTTTATTGGGATTCAGGATTTTCTTCTTAACACTACATGCTGAAGAATTTAGTGGCACGTAGCCTGGTCTTCCGGCTGGTTATTTGGGCTTGTGAGCCGTTGGGGTTAAGCCAATTGGAGCACCGTTGCCCTGCTTGCTAGCATGGCCTTTATTGGGGACAATGCAGCTGCGTCAGAGGTTCCTGGCCAATCACATTATGGTAACATAGTAACACAGTAATTTAGGTTGAAGAAAAGACCTAAGTCCATCAACTAGCTCTTGAAACCAAAAAAAAGGCAAAAATAAACCCAACTTATTCTATTTTTTTAAATGTTCCCACTTAGGGGAAAACAAAATTCCTTCTCGACTCCAAAAGGCAATAAGATTTCATCTTGGATCAAGTAGCTGTAAAATATTAATGTTTATTCTTTTCTTAAAAAAGGCCGTCTTTGATGGCATCCATTGTATTTGACAGCACCACCCCTATTGGCAGTGAATTCCATACCTTATTGCCCTTACTGTAATGTTTTTGTATTCAGGTTTTCTAGTATGACTTTCTTGTTTTACTGTGGAAGGCATCGGAGGAGGTTCTGGTAATTTACATGTTTGGTACTTCTTGCTGTACCCTGGTGTGAGGAGCTTATCTCACCTTTGTGCATCCTGGGAAATGGACGGAAGGAAAGAAAGTCTTATCTGAGAATGTTTTTTTGTGGGTAATGTGTCACCTGGGTTCTACCTCTTGAGTCAAGGTTAAAAGTATTTTGGAAAATACCAAACAGTGACTGCATTGACTGCTGGCCCAGAATATATAATTGTGTTCGTCGGAATGTGACCGTACCCCTAATATGTGTTAGTAACACTTAAGTCTGGAAATGAGGCAGGGGCCTTGTGAGGTTCTCCTCTAAGAAGGATCATGGTAGCCTTCATAGTGCGTAGGTAATATTCCAACATTTAATGTATTATCTCACTACCACTCACACTTTAGATTCACAATAATATAAATTCAAGACTATACCCGTTTTGATGGATTTGTTTGTCTTTTCTCAGAGACGGGGTCATTGAGCCGGCAGCCACAGATGACTTCGGAACTCTTGCGGAAAAGGAATGACAGTGGTGAGCATGAGTTTCTCTACATAATCTCAGAAAACCAAGGCATGCTTTAATCACCAATGACTATATTAATACTATTTAGTAATTTTAGTAAGTTATGCCCTCTGTCTCATGAACCCTCTCCCCTCTACAAAGTAAGATTTTGTATGACGCCAACATGGTTATATAAAACTACTTATCTACTTACTGGATCCATAAAGAATACAGTCTGTATGTGGATGTGGATAAATGATTTGTTATGTGATTTGTTATATGATTTATACATTCCCAGACATAGATCTGATAGGAGATAGTTATGTATATATTCAACATAAACATACATCATATAATATGTAATGTGGATATTATTTATATAATGTTGACCATCATATGATTCCTTACAGCTATTTTTGAACTACTAGCCCCTGGGACATTAACTGTTATCTGCATAATTATTGCCTTGCTGAGGATCTTGGGAAAACTATTAAACAGGCCAACGTAGAATTATCAAACTGGGCAAATAACAGTTTTTGGTTACTAATTTAACATTTTTAACATATTTAACTTTTCCATAATTATTAAGTTTTATGCTTTATTTAAGTTATGTTTTCTTCCCAGGACACGTCAGCCAATTTAAAGACAGGTTGAAGGAACAATACATGTTCCGTTTTTCATTCGAGCCGCTCTACATGGACGTAAATCTTCTTAGCAGTAAGATTGACACCAAGACGGGAAAAATGACCAGCAAAGCAACTGAGAAGGAACTAGTCATATATGATATGGCTGAACAAGAAAAAGAGACTATTAAACTGTCAAACCTTTTTGAAGACAAAGAACGAAAAGAAACGGAGACCAAAATCATTGCAGTAGTTGGACAGTCTGGGGTGGGAAAGAGTGTTCTTGTCAAGAAGATTTGTCAGAGATGGTCTGCCGGGGAGTTCACACAATTCACTCTTGTGTTTCATTTTGAGTGCAGTAAACTTAATATTTGTGAAAAGCAATACAATCTGAAAGAGCTGCTTTTTGAACTATCAACGTGTCCACGTGAAGGAAACCTAGAAATCTACCAGTACATCCTAAGACATCCGGAAAAAGTCTTACTGATTTTCGATGGCTTTGATGAATTCCAAGACTCTGAAAGTTTTGTACTGAACACTTTCTGTGCTTCTCCCACTAAAAAACACAGTGCAAAAGAGCTATTTTTTGGTCTTTTTCAGAAAAAGCTGCTCAGGGGATGTACCGTTCTAATAACTGCAAGACGAAGAGAGAAATTCAATCAGCACTTGGCTAAAGTTGATCAAATTATTGAACTGTTTGGCTTTTCTTTGCAGCAAATAGAATGCTATATAAGTGAATATTTTAAGAGGTCGGACGCCGCTGCCGTATTGAAGTTCATAAAAAAATTCAAGTATCTCTTTAGCTACTGCTATATACCATTTATGTGTAGACTTGTTTGCTCGTTTGCCGAGGAAAACTTTAAGTCTTGGGACTCGGAATTTAATTTGTCTCTAGCCATCTTCTTTTCCAACGTACTTAAGAAAACAAGATTAGCTTCATCAAATAACAAATATTCCACAGTAGATCCAGATTCAGCTGCTGTGGACTCAAACCACTTCAGTACTGTCATGGATACAAGGGATTGTTCCGCAAAGGAAGGGATATGTGACTTACAAGTCAATGACCACTCACACTCCCGTCACATTTCTTTGGATTTTTTGCCATCTAATGCTATGATTCAGCACTTTCAAACCGCCCAGAGTTTAATTCAATTAATAAAAGGAAAGAATTTTGTAAAATACGCGTCTCTAGATTCTAAAAAGAAACGCAATCAGGAAATATGCCCAGATTTGGTACGTAGATTCTTGGTTGGTCTTTTGTTTCGTCAACATTTAACCTGTGGAAAAGGCTTGCACAATGTTATTGCCAAGAAACAAAAGAAAATGTGTAACTATTTAAGAACCGTGTCGCTGGCCGAGCTCTGTCCGCAGAGAATACTAGAACTTTGTCATTGTGTTTATGAAAGTAACGACGTTGGCCTAATCCGGTGCACAGCCCGGAAAGTCCACGGTGAACTTTCATTCATGGGAACAAGGCTTGTCCCTCCTGATGTTCATGTGTTAAAGCACGTGTTGGGAAGAGCTAAGTCAAAAATATGTCTGGACCTGAGGAAAACAGGAATTGATCTAAACGGATTAAGAGAATTGATGAGCTTGAAAAACATTAAATCTTTCAGGTACGTGATGTTATCTGACTTGCGCCAATGCATGGGGTTTAAAAACAAAATTACAGATAAGCTGTAAACAAAACAGACAAACAGAACCAGTCTTTGGAATTTGTATATGACAAACTTAAAGGGGATAATTCTGTGTTGGGGGTGAGTTGTGGTGATACGAATGAAAAAGAAATTATATGAGATCGCTATTCTTTTTCTATTTCTTTTTTGACCCCCACCCCCACCTTTTTGCTTCCTTACAGAGCATCTCTTAGTGATACTGTTAGACTGATGAAAGTGTTACAAACGGAGAAAAACCATGGCCTCTTACGACTGTGTGTTAAGAAGTTCACAATTGAGCCTTTCAAGGCAGAATCCTTAAAGGATATCACAGACCTTTCAGAGCTCGTGGATCTCCAGGAAGAGCTTTGTAAACGGTAAGCAAACATGGACTTATGTGAATTCTGACTTTTCTCGACCCCGCTACTATCAGGAATCCTGAACAGGCTTGTCAGCGTGACGAAAATAATAGTCCGGATGGGCCAGAACAAGGTGCTGTGTTCCAGTATCTTGTTCTGGCCCGTCTGGACTATTATTTTGGTCAGTTAGTTGATTCTGTTCCTTCTTAACTTAACTTACTGATTGGTGTAGCTCTATGTCTGTCCCAGGCTTCCTTGAAGTGCACTACTCTATTACTCTATAGAAAAAATGTTGAAGAGTTTTCCAAGAATGCTTCCAACTTCATCTGAATCAATATTTCAGAATGGTGTTGCTTTCACTGTATTCGTTCATAAACACAGCGAGAATAAATACATATATAAGGATACTTTTGGTTTGAAAACTGTTCTCTTACAGTTTTGTTTTTCCGTAGCCATCAAGATTCAACGGATTTAATAACTGAAATCCCTGCTGTCAAATATCTTCATAAAATCACATTTGGGTAGGTTTTGTCATTTATATTTTGAAATGTAATAATTGCATAAATGGTTGATGCCTGTGGGAGCGATGAAAGGGTCCCTGATTTACGGTCATAAAACCTGCTTCCCCATAAGTCTTTTTTCGGACTTAGTTAATTGTATATCCTAGAATAGATACTGTGTAATGGGTAATCTGGAAGGAGAGTACTATTACAAACACAACAATTCAAGAACAAAACTTAGTTTTTTGAGTTTTTCCCTCTAAACAATTCATCATCTTGACTTTCTTGATCTTTTTTCTAGGCTTGGGAGAAGACATGGACAGGACGGTTTCATGATGCTTGTTGACATTCTTCCAGGGCTTCCCGGGCTTCGGCATTTGGAGTAAGTCAAAGGCCCACAACCATCTATATTAACATATTTCTGCAGTTCTTACAATTACACATTTTGAATGCTCTATTGTATATAGTCTTTTGACAATTCTATTTTCTTCTTTTCTAACATGAAAAGCTTAAACAATTTTAATGAGAACCACATTGGAGATAAAGGAGTAGAGAAATTGGCGGAGAAGTTTCCAAAGATGCAATCACTTGAGACATTAGAGTAAGTCTTTGGGCAATCACTGGTGGGGAATCTATTTGAAATTGTTTTGCATGTTTGATTACTGTGAAAAATTTGAAAACTTAGTTTAAGCGAAACAATGTCCCAAATACCGAGATGAATTAGTAATACCAGTTGGATCTAAGTATAGTTTTCATGACAACAGTACGGACCACTGTTTTATGTAAGGACATAACCTAGACCTTTAATATAACACTAACGCATGCTGTATTAACGGGAAATGATATTTGTAATACTCAGATGCACTTTAAACTAATGGTTAATGGGCACAAGAATTTATAATAATTAAATATATTCCGACACCACTTTTTAGATTTTTTACGACATTGGGGCGTAAAAAAGGCTTCTTTTGCTGATGACAACAATGTCTTCCTGTAATTTAAACAACTGGTTTAGTTTGTTGTGTCATTATATAATATCGCTTATGTTTTCTGTGCAGCCTGTCTCAAAACAACATTACTGATGTAGGAGCAAAAAAATTATCTGCCGCGGCAACGTTGCTGCGCTCGTTACGGACGCTTAGGTGAGTATCAGATCCATAATTCAATTATAATATTTATTTATTTAAATATAATATTTATTTATAATATTTTATTATACTTGGTGTCTTTTATATGGGTATGATCTGGAACATATGTTTTGCATGAGAGTACCTGAATGGTAGCGATCTGCCTTCATTCTCAGATAACCACCTGAGTGTAAGCTGAGGGATATGGGATTTTATGCTTAACTAGAGAGCTATGTGTTGGTAACGCTATAATTAATCATAGTTCCTTGTGCAAATGTATATCTCCTTTCTGAGAAAGGAGATAAACATTACAATGGTACCGTATTACTACTGTACACTGTCTACAGCTCTGATATCTTTCCTGTCTTGGTTTGTTGAGTAGGGTAGCCCCGGTTTCTACAGAAAAAAATTACAGTACCAGGAAAATGAAAGAAATTAACGGGAAAAGCAGTTTAAAGATTCATCTGGGGGGGGAAACATTGCTTTATATTTACGGCCAGATAACATCCATTGATTTGGTATTGTTTGCAATATATGGAGGATTCATATGGATCAATCATGTTTCCACATTATAATGGTGGCTAACCCACAGTTACAGCTGCGTTATGTCCTTGGATCTCACCTTTAACATCTTGTAATGTTGTCTTGTGTGTTTTGGCAGCTTATACAACAATAATGTTGGCGATACTGGAGCTCAGCACCTTGCCAGCATACTCCCTGAAATGGTGTCACTGGAGGAGCTTCAGTAAGTTCCGTAGGTCGGCCACAAATCAGCGGTTTTGTATAAGCCTGTTATTTATTTATCATAATTTCAATTATAGTTGTTTTATTATGATTTCGATAAAATTATTATTATTTTGTATTTTTATAATTATTTCGTTATAATGTAAGATTTGGGAAAAGTGTGTTAACTTAAACCTCCAGCAGACCCTGAGCTGAGGGCAATCAGGCCTTATGCAGCGGGGGGGGGGGTTTCTGCCGCCCCTCGACCTGCCAGCCTAAGCCAGTAGTACCAAAACTGTAACACTGTTACCCCCCTTATATCTAAATACACTCTATATACCTAACATATAGGTCATCTGCTCATTTACGATAAAAAAGGTCACAGTTTTGTAAAATTATATACTGTATCTATACCAAATCCTTGGAATGTTGACCCGCTTGGAAAGGTTGCAACACGTCATACGTCAAATATTTTGGTTTAATAACGTGACAATGATGTTTGTAATCAAAGTATCTCTGTTACAGATTGCAATGCAATAGGATCACAGACATTGGCGCCCGGAAACTTATAGAAAGTCTTAAAACGTGTCCTAAAATAAAGTGTCTGAGGTAAGTACCGCTTAACTGGTCACAGAATGCGTTTGGAGTATTATAGATGCCATGTGTTGCTATTTTCAAGTGCAAACAAAGAAATATTACATCCAACTACATAGAAACTATTAATGCTATTTTACATTTTGGGATTTTCTTGCATTTGGGGAATAAATGTTTTTTTTGTGTCTTCATAGAATGTATAGTACCACCATCCCTCATGCCATTTTACAGCATCTTCAGCAGCAGGATCCGAGGATTAGCTGCCTGTCCATTGGATGAAGGTAAACATTTTCTTTTCCATCTTGCAACTGACATAAGACGTAAGATAATCACAGTCATAAGTATAGCTCAGGGTATATTTTTCTTAAATGTTATATTTTTTTTATTTTTTTGCAAAAAAATGTTTGGAATAAATCAAAATGTCTGTTGTGATTTACAGATACTAGTATGTTTTGACTATTCTACAAAATGCTTAGACCATTTAGATTGCTTTTTTATTCAAGCCATATAATTTCTTTATGGAAGTTGGGACACAGGGTGTATTCACTAAACTGGGAGTTAGGAAGAGAGTTTAATATCTCTTCTTCTTGACTTCACTTTGTGAACTTTTTCGGCAGCAAAGGCCCTTCAAAATATGTAGTTAATGCAGGAAAATGTATTTAAAGTCCTCTATCTGATTTAACAGTTCAGTATACAGGGTCAGCTTTGGGTTTTGTTGCAGGAGACGCTTGTTGAAGGTTCACATTCATGAAGCATAGTTTAAGCATGGAGAAGAAGCATACAAGTCATCTGCAAACACCCAGCATAGCGATTATACAGTACCTAGTAATGAATTAAAATCTGGTAGTCTAGCCATGTATCCACGTTGGTGCCAAACTGCAATGAAATTCTGCATTTCAAACAATGTTGTAAAGATGTTTTATGTGTAATCAGCATATATTAATACTATGATTATTTCAGGTACAGTGGACCATGAAAGAACAGTTTTGGAGCCAATAACCTTCCTATTTGCTGCGTGATTTTATACTTTTTATACTAATGTCAAATGAAAACATCACGTGCGAGAGTAGCATGCTGCCCCTCTCACCATTTAAAGGGCAATGAAAAAATGCACTAAAAGTGCCCTAAAAATGCAAACTGTGTACCAACGGCTGGTTACAGGGTACCAGGCCAGTTTTTCTTGCTTATATTTTGTTTCAGCCCAGACTATGGTCCCTAAATGGGTCTAAAATATGCCAGCTTTCCAATGATTAACGTGTACAATGTTAAGCAGGAATTTTCAAAAATGTTCACAGGATATTGTCCTCTAATGGGTTAACCTGTTTGATCTAATGGATAGATATTTGTATCATACCATGGCATTAATTCATCTAACAGTGCGGGTTACTACTGTGATAAATGTATTTGATATGTTAAAATCAGCATTTATATACTACTGATGTTTGAATTAATTGAATGAATGTGTGATTGTATTATTTATGTTGAAGATTATGGTTTACCAGTTACAAATCATGTACTGAGCACTACTGAGTGGGTTTTGTATTATATTGGGGGTATTTTTATACTGTCTATTTTTAAAGAACTAGGACACCTTAAGATGGAGCCCTTTTGTGTGTGGTTTTCTCCCTTTTAATATGCTTTCCTTTTATATGAGTGTTTCATCGGTAAGGGTAATGATATGCCTGTTTGTATATATTGTGACACAAAGGCTGGTACAGTAGTGGATGGTTGGTATATACGGCCTGCTTTGGCTAATTTTGTTTGCACTTACAAATAAAATTGAAACCCCAGCGAAAGATAAGCACAATGAGCGTGCCGCTTGTAAATTGTGTTACCTGTTCCCAATGTAGTTTGTGCTAATGAAACAATAAAGCCTTTTATTTCGCACACTCTGTTTTGGTGTTGTTGGAGCATCCATAGTGTGGGGCGGCATTTTACCTTTAGGCCAATGTGGAAGCTATATGAACCACCCCTGAGCTGGCACCATAATAAAACTGAATCTCTGCATAGTATTTACATTTGTTATTTCAAGTATTTTAACTATAGTTCTTTTTAGTCATATATTTACATGTAAACTAATGGTTTATCATACCGTACATGACTCAAGTCTATAAGATGTTGTTCCATACTTATGACATGTTACACTTGGCAAGGCCATATTATTTATTGCTAAATTAGATATAGAAGCACAGCATAATTTCTCAGTGAAATTCTAACCAGGTCACAGAGAGACTGTGAGAACAAATTTGGATTGATCACTGAAAAGAAAATGAATCACTGAAAAGAAGATAAAATAATGCCCTTTAATTAAAGAAACTGGTAAACGCGACAGTGGTGGAGAGATGGACCAGGGTATTGAGCATCATTGGTCCAGTTTACTTTTAGTCCACCAATTTCCTGGACATCCTCTAAACTCCGAATTCTGAGTCGAGGACTCGACCAAGTGAATGGAAATGTCCTACAAGCATCAGTGTCTTAAGCATTAAAGAACAAACCCAGCCTTGAGACTTCAATCTCCGCAGGGTGTGCATACTTATGAAAATGTTCAATTTGAAAATAGTAATGACTTCTATGAAATGACATCTCAGGAATAGGCAGGAAAACACTGTCTTACTCTCTAAAACATTTTCTTGTCTTGTGAAATGCTTTTGGTAGGCAGCAAATTGTTTTTCTAGAAGTCTTCAGTGCAATCTCCTAAAGCAGGTGTCTAATACATATGTACTGCTAATTTAATCTGTAAATTTACAGACCTTAAAATAAGACTTGGGAGGTATAGACCAAAGGATATCTGATCCCATGCCCTGCTCAGGAGGAGGATGGGCGGGGGGGGTGTTAATAAAAGTAGTAGTAACAAGTCCCATCCCATGCCTTCCCCTCACCCCACATTCTGTTTCTAGTGGTGGGAAACAATAAAACAAGAAACACAAGACAAGGGCATCAATGGAGGATGTAATACATCCTCCAACCACTTGGGATTGCTAGTGCATGGGGATATGTATACATAACAAGCTGCTATTTTTAAAAAAACCCAACTTGTTTTTAAATGTATTTGCAAATATAATTCTATTCACATGCCATAATCAAAGTCCTTCCATGTAAAATAATAGTGCAGACAACTGAAATAAAAACAATGAGCAAATTAACAGTTTATTAAATAAATGTCTCAATATATTGCTTTCACAGATGAACTTAACACATATATATATATTATCGCAACATCAAATTAAGGTTTTTAGAATAAGCGCCGATGCATGAAATTCACCCTTAAGGATCAACCCCTTATTTCAAAACTGATTCAAAAATAGATTATCTACAGTAATTCTGGCAAAAATATAGCAAGTGCATGTTTTTTTTTTTTTATTTAAACTATATGACAGAAAACAATTCATAATTGGAAGCAGCATCCTTTGATAAATAAATTCCAAGCTGTTTAATTAGCTTTTTTTGTAAGGATCATATTTGTGTGACGACAGTAAGTGCTACAGAGTGCATAGTGATTTTAATAATACTGTAATGAATAATATTAAACAACATTGAGAAAATGTATATTTTTCTGCCTAACATAGTGTGAAATGAAGACGTTAATAAGGCTGCATATTGTCATTGATACTGTAGGTTTGTAGTGATGGTTTCTGAGATAAATGCTAATGATTATTTGTAATGCTCATCTTTCCATTTTGTGGTGTTTTATTTTTTATATTTATGTAGCAGCATGAAAGATGATTGCTTTTCATAGTATTATCACAGTGTTAAAATGTTTTTTAACATTCCAAAAAAAGGTTATTTATATATTACATCATAGCCACCTATGGCACCCATGCTTCTCATGTATAATATGCATATTAAATGTAGAACTATCTAGTATCCTAAACAAAATGTGAGATTTTACAATATTCAGTCCCCCCACCTACTTAAAACACATACAACAGCTAAAAATAACACCAAAAAAGAGATTTTTAAATATGCAAAAATAAAAATAGGTGAGCAAAACATGCATTACAGAATTGTTCCCATGCATTTTATATAACAAGCGCAGAGCTAGGAGAAGTATAGAATAGTATCACATAGAACATAATTCTGATTAGCAGGGTGACACTAAACATTACTGATTAATGACAAGATAAAAGTGACGTTAAGCTTGCGAGCCGGGCTCTCTCCACCTAATGTATCGGTTTGTCTGTCAATTCTCGTCTTGTCATACCCCTTGAATATATGTATTGTATTAAGCGCTGCGTAAATTGTTGGCGCTAAATACATAAAAGATAATAATGTTAAACCCACCTTCAAACATATGGTTTAGCAAATAAACCCCTCTAATTGTGAAATCATTTGGACACAGAGATGAGGCAAAGCCATGAGATCAGATTCTCTAACGTGCTCTTGTTTCCACTTTCATACACACACACATCTTAAAAATGTGATGGCTTCTTTTTCCTGTCATGGTTTAATAGAAATGAGTCTGTAAATGTCTAGTAACACCATTCGGAGTTGTATGCAATATTCACTACTTTATGTAAGGCTCACAGTCACTTTTTTGGCACCTAAATTGTTAACTCCAAATCCAAAGAATTCTGTAGAACGTTCTCTTGGTAACGACAATCCATATGTTAACTCAATTAAGCCCACAAAAAATATTTTTGGCTGATATAACTAAAGAAAATTCACATTCATTTTTATATTTCTCTTTTTGGCATGAGCAAGCGATACTTATTGCGTAAGGTACACTAAAATTTAGCACATTCTATGAGTTGAACAAAATAACTTTTCCAACCACAAGTTATGGGGGTTTTTTTTAGCATAAAAAGCAGGATGTGTGATTTCCTACAAGAAATATGTTTGTCACATTAATATGTCAACGAATACTATTGGGATAGCAGATTTTTCCCCCTATGTCAATGAGAATCAAATGTTTTAGGTATAATTTTAAATCTGCCAATAAACAAATGTGATATCTAAAAACATGTCAATAATTAAGGTGTGCGAGCAATAAACACAGCTCTGCTTAATACTCTAGATCATGGAAGTTGAGTAAAGCAGTTTTATTGCGAATTCAGAGGTCCCTTATTTAGGTTATGATAAAGAAAAGGGGAACATGGTTTTTTTTCTCTACTAAGAAAAATTCAACCCTTTCAAATAGCAGATTAGAGGAATCATCGAAGTCTTTTGGATTCCATGGGAAGACGTGTTTAGCTTGGTATCATTTTGAGATGATCAAAACGCTCCATTCCTAAATTCCCGGGGGTAAAACAGTGCATTGTAATACCCCAGAACTGCAGGACATTTTTAGTAGTTCACCTGAAGCAGCAAAAAATGGCAATCCTGTAGTACCCAAAGAGAGTTCACCAAGTGCTGTAATAGAGCAGGAACGGCAATTGTGTAGGGCCCAACGTGTATCAATACTACATTCAATTAATTTGGTTACTAAGTACCATAATATAAAACTCCTTTGTAATCCTAGGGTAAGTCTCAAGAGATCTCAAACCTTGCCGAAGACCCTGAACATTTACCCCAAAGTCATCAAAGCTGGGCACCAATAGTTCCTTCTACAGATAAGAATCAGAATCCACGTTTTACCAATGTTCCATTTTGTTTCCAGGTTCTAGAATCTCCTGCCACAGTCCGCTCATGGTCCAGTCTCTTCTTCATATTCTCTCGCATTCCAAAACAGCTTCCAAACCTGATGTCAAGAGAAATACATTGTTAATAAGAAATTGCACAACACATAGTCTTCTTACTAGTGGTGTGTAAGCATCACAAATCCTTATTAAAATAATTTTGCTGAAATAGATTTTCATACCTTATGTATCTCCTTTGTAACAAGACAGAATGATGAAGTCATTGCAACATCATCAGTGGTGACCCATAAAATGGTTATTCTATTGTTTTTGTAAATTATTGTTATATTATCTATTATTTCTCTTTTTTTTGTTTGTATTTTTAGAGTGAAAAAACTCACAGTATGCAGGTAACACAATGTAATCTTACAAATAAATGGGTGGTGGTATACTTAGCGCTTGTATCAGGGCAGTTCTTTTATGGGAAGCGGTGCATCGCACATGTGGCAACTGCTATACTTGATTAGAAATATTAAAGATTGAAAAAAGACATTGGAATAATGAACATTTATCACGTTATCGTGACAAAAGTTATGACTTAATGGTTACTAGTTCCAGATGTTATGATTATTAAGCCATTAAACGATAATTTAGAAAAGCAGTATACGTGATGATCACAGTTCATCAATAGGAAACATACATCAGCCTCCTATATAAATGGGGCTGAAATATGGTGCATCACAGCATTGAAACTGAACATGAAAAAGGAGGAAGATGGATGCAGCACCTGTTGGCACACCGTGTGCCTTAATCTACACAAGAAGTTCTATAGGAAACAGCATAACCACTAGTGGAGAGAGATACCCCAGTGTAAGTATTTAGTCCCCCCACAGCAGGAGATGTCAGGGTGACAGTCATGGCTTCAGGGCTAAGCCATATAGTAGCTGTATCACAGGGGTTCATGAGTACTGTAACTTTAGTATCTCCAGTTACCTATAGGATTTGTTCCCATCCTATAGAGTTAGAAAGATATTCTGTGGGAAATCGGACATTTTTGGATTTGATTTTCCTGGAAGATCAGCCTCGAGTGTCTGTGGTGACTCTGACTTTCAGCCAGTGGCTCTTTTCGACTTCCTCGGACAGGACTTTTTATTATAGACACATTATAGTGTTGATGTAGAGCGAGTGTGTAATGAAGCCACTAAATGTCCGTGAAACGTTTAGAATAAAACATTTCGTATTTTCCAAGTGACATCTAACCTCTGTTACATTCCATTCCTGGGCTGGCATGGTGAAGGTCAGAGAATCACTGCACAACCTAAGCCTGTAACATCTGGGCAGTAATGGTGTCACTAATTACAGAGACTTCTAATTCTAATCCAAGTTACCTTCCAGAACAACAGAAATGCACATCAGAGCTGAAACACAATACAAGTATTGGTGGAAGTGTTCAATGGTAAACGAGGTCATTTATACTGTGATAAGCATGGCACTGGTAGGGCATACTGTCAGGCGCTCCAACTAATGAGAAACATTTGAGTTTATTTCAACCATCTCTGATGCTCTATATGACACAATTACAAATCGTCAAAAAATATACTGTAGCTACAGTTGACAATCACAGACCAAAAGATGGTTCACCTGCTTTTAATTGTTAGAAAGGAGTCAACTCCCAGAGCACAAAGTCTAGCAACATGAACTAATCTGTCAAACACACGTATACATTGAGCACATTTTATTCATAGAAACTTTGGATCTCCTTGCATTTTATTTTCAATCAAAAATCATTGCTTGTAAAATCAGCTCAACTTCACGACAACAAAATAAGATCTAAGTAAACATTGAGGTTCGATTAAACTAAACTAGCTGCAAAAGTGTGTCCAGATCCACTTGATATGAACTGAACCTCATACAGCCCTTTACAGATATATTTAAAACCCTACATATTATCGTATGTATATTACAACTGGTTTATATAGTAGTACAAGCCCAAGAAAGGAGCTCTGGATAAGTATGGAGAAGGGAGAATCAACGCTAAAAAAAAAAAAAAAAAAAATGTTTTTCTTCTTGTGGAAATTACAATGAAAATGTCACAATTTTACACAAAAGCACCCAAGTGAACTCCAACCTTTTGTAAGGTGCAGGAACATACTTTTTTTAAACTATTCACTTGATTAACCAGAAAAATGCGGAACAATTCAAGATGGCCTCTGCTATATTTACTTTATCTCCTCCTGTGTGCTGGTTAGAGGTATACGTATTGACAAGTGGTTTTGGAAGCAATGGCATGCATTCATACCCTGTGTTCCCTGGCAGAAAAAGAAAAGGAGACTTACAAGTTGGAGCATTGTCAGTCTTCAATGTTGGACCATACTGGTACAAATATCTGATATGTACCCAACAGCCACCTCCCCCGAAGGGTACCTTTCTAGAACTCTCAATGAACAGAGGATTGAGCCTGTACATTATAAAGTATGTTTCCAGGAAGGGCTACAAACGCATTGGCCATCTTCTAGTTGCATCATAGACCATGTGGGTATTAGTGGAACGTAAATGATTAGTTTGCCTATATATTACTCCTGCTGGTGAGGGACAATCCAGATATAGGCAGAATTCAGGGCCCAATCCTGAACTAGGTTGTCCAACCATGACAGGCGATGTGACAGCCATATCATAGAGGGTGCCAAAGTAAGTTGGTGATACCTACTATGAGGTCAGGTCTTGGCCACAGGGATTGTGCCTGCACGCCACCTATATTTATTTATATTCAAATTTATTTTACCAGTTTGTTGACGGACACACACAAGTGTTGAACGGCCTATATGAAGCTGCTTACCTGTAGGGTTGTGATCCACATGCCCAGTGTGGCCTTCACAGCAGTGCTATCCTGTAGCAGTGTTCATCCTGTATTCTGTAGGTGTTTTAGAATAGAGGGTGAGGTGTGTGTTGCTGATTGGTGTACCTGTCCTGCTTGTTTAATGTATGTTTCATTGAGATGCTCACACTCTAAAATCCACAATTGTCATTGGGCAATTAGGGTGTCAAGTCACAAACTATGCCTTCACATAGTAAGGACCTAATCACATCACCTAAAGCACCCCTCATTGGCCATTTGAAATGTTGGGGGGTTAGTATGACGGGGGAAACATCACATAAAAACGAGTTGAAGGAACTACTTGACTCCAAACTTAGTAACCTTCTGCGACATCAAGTAGAAACATAACTTTGAAAGGGCCACTCTAGCCATCATACGCACGTTAAGGCACAGGATAGCTGTGTGGCGTCAGTAGAACACATATCTCTGCGAACGATATGCTTACCTATACCGTCAGATGCTGCGCTGACCCAACACCTGTGCGCATGAGCAGTAAGTACTTGAATATGCAGTTTTCTTTAATGGGGGTGTCGGGACCAATTGCATCAATAATAGTATCGCGTGCAATTGGAGAATGTGATTAAGCCTCTGAACAAAGCCTTCGTGAGATGTGATTTATTAAAGTAGGCCAAAAGTGGTGTTTCAGCCTTGTTTAGCTAAATGCATTTATTCCAGAAAGGAGAGGATAACCGAAGACGTCGACCTTCTAATAGACTGTAAACCCGTATTATTTTAAGGTGTGAACTTTGTGATGTTATTACCCTATTGTAATAATGCAATGGGATCTGCTGGGGCTCCATAAATACAAGTAATGTGTCAGTGAAACATGAAGGTAGTCCAACGTAATCTGGACAGTTGGTAGCTATGATTATCTGTGTAGCTATCTACATGCACAGCCCTTGTGGTTGACATTGCTTGAGATGGAGGAGGGACTGGCACTGGGCTAGGCAAGGTTTGGGGTATCTTGACGTTACCACCATATAACAAGCAGCCAAATGACTAGCTGAGAAGGGAGAGAACTGTGAACATGTGAGCAACACGCACCTCTTGTGAGTGACAGCTGTCATGTGACAATGACACTTTGCTTGAGCGACAGCTGTCATGTGACAATGACACTTTGCTTGAGCGACAGCTGTCATGTGACAATGACACATTGTTTGAGTGACAGTTAATGCCAGTTATGTTATGTGGTGTGTGGGCCGGTGTATGATGCTTCACTGGACACCATGCCGTGTCACAGCATTAAACTGCGCCATGTGTCGTGTACATGCCTGAGCTTTATTACCTCTGCTGGGGCAATACGTCAGGGCAATTTACTGTACCTCAGCTGGGCTGCGGAGCCCTCGTGCACTGTCCTACGAAGCAGGACGGCCATGCTGTCACCTCAGCCCGCAACACCAACGTTAGCAAGGGGGCCATTTTTGTGCAACCAAAGTAAACGCTTGTCTTTGCGTAGCAAGACATCCCATGGGGGCAGGGTGTCCCCTCCATAGCCAGGGGCCTCTCACGTCTCTCCGCCTGTTTATTCCAAGTAGCCGTCTAGCAGTTCGTTTTCGGCCTCGTACAGCAGCGAGGCGGGATCGGACAGCACCCCCAAGTCCACCAGCGCCTGGTCTATGTCCTCAGGCAGGAAAACGATGCCCACGTTGAGCGCGATGTACTCCATCAGGAAGGCGTAATACAGGATCAGCACATTGACAAAGAACAACCCCAAGTAAAACATATAGGGCTGTTCATTGAGTGGGGGTCCCGGGGAATTCTGATACGGGGGGAGCATGCAAGAGCCTCGGACTGCGGGGACTTACACAGGTGTGCATGGATCACACCACCGCCCGCCCCTGCAGGCTCTGAGCCAGATGCGCAGGGGGGATTCGGTGAGCTCTGATACTGTCCTACGGTGTGTGATCCTCAATCCGGCCGCTGCCCCCCCTCCTCCTGCAGTGTTAAAGGAACATGCCAACGATGTGCGCTGCAGTGGGGGGAGCCAGAGAGGGATTCACGCGCTACCGTATACACACAAGGGGGCGGTGACTAAGCGGTAGCATGGCTTGGTGGGAGGAGAGAGGGGACGGACTGAGAAAGAAGGGGGCGGGAAAAAGAAGAGAGGGCGGGATTATTATTATTAGAACCCATCCTGTAATAAAAATATTATTAATCCTATCAGTTACACCTGTGAAAATATAACCATGAGGAAAACGAAACCAAAACATTGCACCCCCTAAACATCGATACGTAAGAATAACATATGTGTATCTATCTATCTATCAATCAAAACTAAAACAGTTGGCATTAGGTAGAACTGGAGGCCCACTCTTCTCAAAAAAGAAGTTGCCGATTTAAAATTATTTGCACACTTGTCCAACACTAAAGAAACATAACCGTATGATACTGCAAATCAATGTATTTTTGGTTACATGCTTCCTTTGAGATTCTTAGCAAATGTATTTTTCATCTGTTATGCTTCTTTTGCATTTTTAAGTTGAAGAGAGATTTTTTTTTGGCAAGCGTCTCCCTACAGGGCATTTCATTTTGTGCTAGTACACTATTTTGTTGTGTGTGTTAGTGTATGAGTGGGTATTAGTATATGTCTGTGTTAATTTTTAGTGTCAGTGTGGGTTTAAGTGTATGGTGTTAGCATGTGCTTGTCTTTTACTATATGGTGTTAGTGTGTGTGTATCCTGGTGTATGGTGTTAGTGTGTATCCTGGTGTATGGTGTTGGTGTGTGTATCCTGGTGTATGGTGTTGGTGTGTGTATTCTGGTGTATGGTGTTAGTGTGTGTGTATCCTGGTGTATGGTGTTAGTGTGTGTGTATCCTGGTGTATGGTGTTAGTGTATGTGTATCCTGGTGTATGGTGTTAGTGTATGTGTATCCTGGTGTATGGTGTTAGTGTGTGTGTATCCTGGTGTATGGTGTTGGTGTGTGTATTCTGGTGTATGGTGTTAGTGTGTGTGTATCCTGGTGTATGGTGTTAGTGTGTGTGTATCCTGGTGTATGGTGTTAGTGTGTGTGTATCCTGGTGTATGGTGTTAGCGTGTGTGTATCCTGGTGTATGGTGTCAGGTATGCACATGTGTTAGCATTTGGTGTTGGCATATTTGTGTTGCCGTACAGTGTTGTGTGTGATAATGTATCGTGTCAGCGTGTAAGCATTGAGGTCCAGTGTGTGTTTGTGTGTCTGCCTTTAGATTGTAAGCTGGGTTTCAGCAGGGCCCTCCTCACTTTTCTGTAATCAAACTGTTGTGTTATGTACTACTTGCAATGTCCTTTCTACCCACTGTACAGCCACACGGAATGAATAAAACAATGAATAATATTCACTGAATGCTGTTAAGGTGGGTGTATGTTAGTGTGTCCTTTTAATGTCAGTGTGTTATATGATTTGTTGTTGGGTGTGTGTGGGGAGGAAGGCCAGTGTTAATGTATGGTGTTAGTGTGAGTATATAGTGTTAGAGTGTCAGTTAGTGTGTGTGGTGTTGGGTGAGCTGGTGTGTGAATGTGTGTGTGGTGTTGGGTGAGCTGGTGTTAGTGTGTGTGTGAATGTGTGTGTGGTGTTGGGTGTTAGTGTGTGTGTGGTGGCATAAATACTAACTCTATGCTCACCCTTTGGGTGACGACGTGTCAGACCTCCCTGAGAGGATTCCTATGAGAAGTTACACCGGGTCGCCACGTATTACGCAATGACACAGGGACACACAGTAACACAAGTTCACAATCGTTACAGCAAAGATGTTATTAAAATGAGTTCCCACCGCTAGGAGCACCATCCAAAACAGCCGCTCCAGCCACGGAAGGAAGCGATCACTACCAGTAACCTAATTTGTCCTGTTTGTCGTCACAATAGTATTAACCGTGTCGTCGCCCGCGCGTCTTGCATGCCGGGAGATGTAGTTGATTCCTTGCTGACTCTATAGACACTGATTCAGGAAAGACTCTACTTCCCAGCGGTCTCCGCAGTGCTTCGCTCTCTGGCTGAGCTGCTTCTGTTTCCCGTGGAGAAGAGCTCAGGGTTGTACGGAGTGTCATTTTACTCGATGTCGCAGGATGGATTAATTGGGAGCGACAAGTGAAGCGATGTTTGGGAGGTCGAAGAGCTGGGTGAGCGGCTCCGGCCGGCACCCGTCTAGTGTCCACTCATTGGACCGGCTAAAGTAAGTCACGGGGTCACCAAATGGGATATGGGCTCCTGGGCCCCGCACCTTGAACCCTGTAAGTTACTTTGGCAGTGGGCCTCCGGTGAGGGTGTCTTTGGTGGGGTTGGCTTGGAAGTGACACAAAACCTGAGCCATGACAGCCCTCTCTTCTCTAACACGTTGGTTGTCCAGTTGTTTGGATTTTGGGGCCACTTTGAGTCATTGTGCAGCAGGGGCCCCTGTCTGCATCATACAATAATGGTACTTATATAATACTTAACCGGAAGCTTCCATTGAGAGACTGGCCCCTCATCATCATTAAACGTGTATTTTCTGTATTCATGTCCTCTCTGTCACTGTGTTTGTATCATCAGTCTCCCTAATGTTTGTCAGAC